>NC_062278.1:206574993-207199993 GCF_902655055.1 Lutra lutra | reverse complement strand
TATCTCAGTCAAGGGAAGCCTAGCTTACAAAACTTTGAAAGTAGTTGGTTTGGGAAAATTCCATAGGTACACACACACAGAGAATTACACTTCTTTCTAAATATCTGTAGACGTTGCCCCCCTCCCTGAGTCAGATTGCCAGAATAATGTGTTTGAAACTACAGCCTCTCAGGGTTGTGTTTCTGGGCAATGGACACTGGAAACCTTTTAAACTTCTAATTTAATTCTACTACAAGAGCCAAAGACCTGATGCATTTTTAAAACCCGGAAAATCGATGTGTGTTTAAGCCCATGCCAGCTGTCTGTGTTTGACGGTGAAGAAGGCCTAAGGTCACAGGCTGGTCATTTCTGTCATCCTAAGTTGCAGACACAAGAGGACTGAGGACAGCTCCTCCTGAACTTGCTTTTCTTTCATTTCAAATCCCTTCCAAACACTGTAATGTTTGTAATCGCAGTGGGGACAGTTGTGTCACTGACATTTGGATTTCTGGGCATGTGTCTCTTATCAACAGAGAGGACAGGTGCTCCGGGAAGAGGTGATGGGTCCGGGTCATACCCACGGTTTGGGGCCGGCTGGTTTTCAGGTTCTCACCTTCCAGAACAGGTCACCATCCTCCCTGGAGGTCCGTGGAATGAGCGGAAGACAAGGACAGCCAGAGCTGGCTCGTACGATGGCTTTTCCCTAACAACCTTCCACCCGTGAGTCGAAAGAAGGCATGATCCAAGGAAGGGCGGAAGGGGGCTGAGGCCAAGCAGAGGAAGGGTCTACGGCACCCGCCCATCGTCCCCGCACTTTTCCCTTGGTGGGGCACTCTGTGGCACAGCCCTCCTCTGCCTCAGCCCTGAGACAGACAAACGAAGTTTGGACTTATTGGGACCTTTGGGGTCTGACTTCACTCACCATGTCCTGAGCAAAGGTACCCTACCCCCAGCCCAGAGGCCTCTGTCATGGAAGGGGTTACATATGTGCTATGGATAAAGTCAAAGTAAAGTGAACATCCCCAGCAGGGAGGAAAAAATGTGCAAATTCGTAAGTTAGGATTCTGCTCACGCTTGTATTTCAAGTTCTAGTTTAAACACCTGCAACATTAGGGACATCTGGGTGGCTCAGTGGGTGAAGTGTCTGCCTTCAGCTCAGGTCATGATCCCAGGGTCCCGGGATCAAGCCCTGCATTGGGCTCCTTGCTCAGTGGGGAGTCTGCTTCTCCCTCTGCCTGCTGCTCCCCCTGCTTGTGTTCTCTAATTCCGGCAAATAAATAAATAAAATCTTCTTTAAAAAAATAAAAACACCTGCAATACAACTACAGTGCATTGGCCTCGCCACTGTTATGATGAAATCAAGCTATTTTTCTACATATGGTGCCATATTTCTTATTTGCCTTCAGTCTTCCAGAAGCATTCTTTTAGAAGTCTTCTATTTGGCTCCCTGTTGTTACTACTTTAGTTTGGTTATAAGTTCTGTGCCACTGTGGTTCCGTCATGGGTCAGGAGCTTGGTTTTGTTCCTTTTTCTTGTGGTACCCAGTTTTTTAAACACTATTCTTTTCAAACTGGAATCCAACGGACAGAGCGGCAGAGCCAGTAAGAACCTTGGGCTACACTGCCCCCCTGTGGCCACTTCGGTAACCAACAAGCGCGTCCGGCAGCTGCGCCTGGACCTCAGAGCCTGGAGACTGGAGAAGCTTTACTATTGGCTGTTTCATGCTGGCCTCTGCGGCACCAATCCTGCTGTGGACAAGAGGTATTTCCCCAGCAGCTCCGTGTAGATAATGCTCGGCTCTTTCTGTTTCTGAAGAACGCCTGCAACTGGAAATGAAGGTCCCAGTGGCCCAGGGCCAATCTCCGCAGATCACTGAACCCACAGGCTTGCAACAAGGCCACAAAATGTTTTGTGAGGAAGCATTTTTCACAGCCCATAAAACGCCCCAAGCCCCTCCCTTGCGTCTCTCTTGTACAACCAGTCATGGTTTCGGGTACCACGTGTTTGAAGCAATCAAATATGATCTCCAGTTGGGCGGCTTTCTTCTTTATTCACGCTTCCCTTTCTCCATTCCTGTCTTCACCTTGTTCGGATCCCTCTTCTGGCATCACATCATGTGAAAACAAAGGTTGATGAAGACTTGTCAGCCCGACCCTTCACTCTCTGGAAGAAGAACGGACCCCACCTCCCACCATATCCCCCTTCCCACCTTCTACGGGCCAGACATTCTGACATCAGAGGTCTGGGTGGGCTGGAGCATCAGGTCAGGTTTCAGTTCTCCTGCGGTTTTCCCGTCCCACCTGCTAAGCTGGCAATGTGCCGTGGAGAGGAGCAGGTGGGAGTGGTTCTGACTCCTGGTCCCCCCCCCCCCCCCCCGCCCCAGCATTCGGATTTGCTAGGTCTGCAGAATCTCCTGGCAATTCTAAGTAGAGCCAACTTTGAAAACCGCTGCTTAAAGCCCATCAAACCAAGCATGCTGGAGGGAGGCTGCTGTCCCACAGAGGATCCTGCCAGCCTGAAAATGAGTGGCACGCGGGCCAGGGAGGGTCTGGATTCAACTCCTCGATTTTCACATGCAAAGCATTAACTGGGTCTTCCCGCAGGCTTGTCTTTAAAGCCTGTGAATCTAGGCCTAATTGGCAGTATAAAATCTCTGTGTTAGAGGCTCCAAGCGTCTTGCTTTCATTTCTGGTTTGGGATTATGTTTCAATCCGTCCGTTCCAAGTGAAAAGTAAATAAAGATGGGTCGTCTGGCACCCGTGCGGAGCTTGGCGGCTTCAAATTCAAGACAGGATGAGTAGAAATAAGTAGAAAAGGTCTGTTTGGGATGTTTTACAAATGAATATCGATTTTGCTTACGTTGGCAAAAGAATTCTCCCTTTCCCCCATTTCCTAATCCCTTCAGGAAGCCCTCCCTTTAACTGTGTCCAGTAAAGCCTTATCCCAGAAGACCTAGAAAACGCTCGAAGTCTGTGTCAGCTCTGGGTGGTGCAACGATAATTCTGCAGAGAAAGCAACAAGGTAGTTTTTTCTTTTTTTAAAGATTTTATTTATTTATTTGACAGAGAGAAATCACAAGTAGGCAGAGAGGCAGGCAGAGAGAGAGGAGGAAGCAGGCTCCCTGCTGAGCAGAAAGCCCGATGTGGGGCTCGAACCCAGGACCTGGGATCATGACCCGAGCCGAAGGCAGCGGCTTAACCCACTGAGCCACCCAGGCGCCCCCAACAAGGTAGTTTTAAAACAGCAATAGCTCGTATTTACTCTAAAATGCCTGTACTTGGGCGCCTGGGTGGCTCCATCGGTTAAGCGTCTGCCTTCAACTCAGGTCATGATCCCAGCGTCCTGGGATCAAGCTCCACATTAGGCTCCTTGCCCACCGGGAGCCTGCTTCTCTCTCTCCCTCTGCCTCTCCCCTGCTTGTGCTTGCTCTCTCTCGCTCTCTCTCAAATAAATAAATAAAAATTTTAAAAAGCAAATTAAATGCCTGTGTTTTGGTTTATATCCACTAGCTAATATTTTTCAAAAATCCCTTTCAAGAAAATTACAATTTTTTTTCCCTTACAGATCATCAAATCAGGACTCTGTTGATGGGTTATCTACTCCTTCCTATAGGATAGAAAGTGGAGCCTGCTTGAGGTCCAGCCTTGAGGCTGAGGGAGCTTGGGGAAGTGACTCAGAGTCAGTCTTGGGACCTCAGAGTCCCTTCCTGTGACTTGGGATACTATCTGCCTGATAGCTAGGTCAGGATGGCGTAGCTAAACCAGCCCCATCCCGAGGAACTTACCGTACCAATGGAGATGCACTAAGACAGCGGCCACCAGATCAGTGCAGAATGTGGCTCATATGACTATAGAGCTTGGTTTTTAAATTTTATTTCATTTTAATTAATTTGAAAATATTCGATGCATGTCTCAATGGACAGTTCAAGGCTGGTATACAATTAGTAGTCAAAAAATGTCCGTGTAACTTGGATTGTGGCATAAGGACTCCTAGGCAAGTTTCTCAGTGCTTCTAGACTCCATTTCCTTATCTGCAATACTGGGGCCGAGAGTAAGCTGTGCTAGCTATGTTTGTGCGGAGGATGAAATGAGAGATGGCGTGTGGGCTGAACGCAGTCGCTGGCACATAAGAGTTCTCGTAGCTGGCAGCTACTTTCCTGATAATAGCTATTGCCTCTTTCTATTAGGACTGCGCTCCCCCAAAGAATGTTCCTCAGGGTGGTGGAATGGAAGCTGCTGGGTACGTGGGAGGGCTCTTGGGTGTGAAATCAAACACCACGGATTGAAAGTGCCTCCCAACATTAGGGCGTTGTGTTCAATCCATACGACCCTGTGTAGTGTCTTGGGAAAGGCTTTCGGAGCGGGGTGTGGGGGGCGGGGATTAATCTGACAATGTAATTCTGGCTGATGCAGACCCTGCAGCTCTAAACAGACTGGGAGACGGTGGGGGGTGGGGGTGGGGGGCCAGGCCAACTCCCCGCCCCCGCACCGCCCCCAGCCCTCCTTTCTGGGATTCCGACAGAGGCTGACACACCCGGAGAAGCAAGGCGGGAACACAGTTCACTTGTGCGTTGACCATGTGCAGCCCAGGTTTAGCATGCATGCACGCATTCATTCATTCATTCAGCAAACGTTTACCGAGGGCCTGTGCACCGCCGGCAGGGGGCGCGGAATAAAGGAGCTTGCCAGGGGCTCTGTGCCCTTGAATGAGGGTTGCTTGGAAGCCGGGTGGGTGGAGCCTAGGAGGAGCAAGTACGCAGGCGCGAACAGGTGCCTAAAGTGGCCCAGCAAAGATGAGTGAGACATGACAGTGCTTTATCTGACCATTTTGTAAAGAAAGCGTAGCTACAACCTCTTCCTGGTTCCACGCACCTTAAACAGCTTACGCAGAGCAGAACATACTCGTTCCTTGTTCTAGCACCAGCACCGCTGCCCGGAGGCGGGGTCCTCCAGAGCTGGGGAGAAGGCTGTGATGTACAAGACACCAGTCTTCTTGAATTTTTGGGTCTGGTTTGTAGTTTCCCTGTCTCCGCTTTTGCTTTCAGCTTGTTTGTACGGAAGGGAGTCGGTGAAAATCTCCTTCCCACCCCTGCTTCCGGCTACTCGGTCATCCATCCAAGAGGCGATAGAGTTAGCACTGCCTTATCACATGGGCGAGATTTCATGCGTATATAAACAAGATCACGTCTCTACCCTTATCCCCTGAGTTTGCACCAACGCCAGTATCATATATCACACCTTGGGTTTTTTACGCTCTCGGGCAACTTTCTTAAATTCTCTGTGCCTCACTCTCCCCGTCTGTGGAATGGGGGTAATAATGCCAACCTCACTGACTGCTCCAAGGAGTAAATGAACTAACATAGGAATTTGCACGTGGCAACTGTCACATGACAACCACTCGGTGAATTTTAGCTGTCCTTCACCATGCAGATTTTATTTTTATGCAAGTGAATTTATTAAATTTTTCTTTGGTTTCTGGGTTTTATGACATGCTTAGAAAAGCCTTCCCCCCATGCTGAGATTGCAAAAAATCTCCCATTTTTATTTCTAACATTGTTATGGCTTCTTTTTTTAAATCATTTGGTTCCTCTTTCTGGAACTCATCTTGGAGTATGGAGTGAAGTGGGAATCCCGAGGGTTTTCCCCAGATGACACACGACCATCTCAAGACCATTTATAAAATAATTTTCCTACTAAATTAAAATGCCATTTTTATTCTATTTTAGCTCCCCCCATGTCTGTCAGTCAGACCTGCTCAAGTCTCCCACTGGTCCCCAAGTGCCGTTGCAGTGGTCACAAATTAGAAGGGCTGCCTACCTCCCACACAGAGTGCAGACATGTGCTGCTCAAGGTGAGTCCATCAGATTCTTGCTCCGAAAAGCAATGACAATTAATGCACCCCACAGTGCCCAGCAGTGCCAGAGGGAGGCCTTAGGACCACTTGGGGAGAGAGCTATGTCCCAAGGCAGAGCTGCCTGGGGTCCCATCTTTCCCAAGGAAAGACACCCAACAATTCCATCCGTTCTATGATCAACCCCAGGAATGTTCCAGCTCTCCCCATAATGGCTAGATGAGCTGAACCCTCACTAGTACAGATCTAAAACCCCCACTTCTCCCACACTCAGCAAGAAAGAGTTCTCCCCTTCCTCCTTTTCAGCTGCTGCTTTCTTTTCCCAGATGAGTTGATGGGTTTCCACACACAGATTGTTTGCCAGCTGTTGGAGGTCGAATGTGTGTTGGCCGCCCCCAAAATTTGAATGTTGAAAGTCTAACACCCCATGTGATGGTGTTGGGGGCTGCGGGGGTTGGGAGGTGATGAGATCATGAGGGGCCCCTTCCCTTGTAAGGAAAGAAAAGACAAGAGAGCTTGCTCCTTCTCTCAGCCCTTCCCCTGTGAAGACAAAATGAGAACATAGTCATCTGCAAACCAGGAAGTGGGCTCCCACTAGACACCACATCTGTCAGCCACTTGATCTTGGACTTCCAGCCTCCAGCGGTCTGAGAAGCGCACGTCCGTTCTTGAAACCATCCGCCCCGCCCCACCCTGGTCTGCGGTAATTCCATACAGCAGTCCCAGCCAAGACACCAGCCGTTTCTTCTACTAGGTGTTTGTCTATCCCCTTGGAATTTGCTTTCTCAAGGGATCTGATGATAATTACAAAAGAATACTGCTTTGGGAAGATGAACCCTTTTACCCACCTCGTGGTACTCCTACTCGATCAAAAACTCCACTCCCTCCTTCACGCAGCACAGAGTTAAGGAACAGATGATGGTGAAAAGGGTCACCCATTCGGGACTTCATGTTAAGGGACTTAGTGATTCACCTAATGTTGATTGAGAAACTGGCGTGCTGGGGCTAGCGCCCAGCATGGCCCAAGTCCTGTCTTCAAAGGGTGGCAGGAGCCAGGGAGCCAGATGGTCCCCGTGAAAGTGAGGGGCACCTCCTGCACCAAGGCCAGCCCCCCAGCCCAGAGCCTGGGAAGTGGGAGAAGATGACTGATGCTTCACGTTTCCATCAGGCCCTTCCTTGGTAGCACAACAGAAGCTAGTCTCTGGGCAAACAAACACTCCCTCACTCTGAGCTCCACTTGTCCTAGAGCCCAGACTTCTACCTCCCCTTCCTAGCATCTTGGGTCCCATCCCGGGATGCAGGAGTCAAATTCAGGAGGTACAAGGATCATCGCTCCCGGTCCCCCAACTCCACAGTTGATTGTTCGGGTGGGGCGGGTATCCACCGGGGCACGCTTCACCTCCAGTGGCCGTCCAGCAAGGTCTGGCTGAACCTGGGAAGAGGCCAGCGATGCTGCCCCCACGTCCTCTGATGCGCGGAACAACCCCCAACAACAGAAGCTTCTCCAATCCAAATGTGGGCAGTTGCTATGGTTAGAAACCCTATCTGGTGTCTCTGCCTTGCTTGAAGCCTCATCTAGACGAGTCTGGGGGCCCCTGGGAGTCTCAGTCGGTTAAGCATCAACTCTTGATTTCAACTCAGGTCCTGATCCCAGGGTCATGAGATCAAGTCCCGTGTTGGGATTGGCGCTCAGTGTGGAGTCTGCCTGGGATTCTCTCTCTCCTTCTCCCTCTGCCCCTCCCCGCTTATCCTCTCTCTCTCTCAAAACAAAAAAGAGGAGTCTGAGGCCTCTAGGGGGCTGGTTCAGGCCTCCAACCTCCAGATTGCTGCAGCTTACCTGTGGAACATTCTGGATCCCTGGCATGGCCATGGGAGCCTGGCGTCCTCAGACATACAATCTTCATCCTCATTCATGCTACTCCTCCACTTCCATGGCCTTCCCACACCTGTGGCTGCAGGACATGCCCACAGAGAGTCCCACCGGGGGCCAGAATGCCATGCCCTCCAACCCCCGTCCCCACTGGCAAGGTGCCCTTAGAACACAGCCACGCCAGGCATCTTTCTTTTTTTTTTTTTAAGATTTTATTTATTTATTTGACAGACAGAGATCACAAGTAGGCAGAGAGGCAGGCAGAGAGGGAGAGAGGAGGAAGCAGGCTCGCTGCTGAGCAGAGAGCCCGATGCAGGGCTCTGTCTTAGGACCCTAAGATCATGACCTGAGCCAAAGGCAGAGGCTTTAACCCACTGAGCCACCCAGGCGCCCCGCCAGGCATCTTTCTGAGTGATCCAGTTTGGAGTGGGAGGTAGTGGTCCTGCAAGGAGAAAGCACGAGGACCAGTGTGTATGCGTGGGAGGAATTGCAGTGCAAGCGCTGTGTGAGAAAACACAGAGGCACTTCCTGGAACCCTAAGTGCTTTTGTGAGAGCAGTAGGAGAGAAGAAAAGTAGGAAGAGACGGGATTGCAAGCTGGTGGGTGGAGGGCAAATGTGGCCAGACCTCGCACAGAGTGCTGAGGAGTGTGGGCCAGCGACATGTGGGGCTTGAAGCCAGGGAGTAAACGCAGACTCTGGACAGCTAATTGACCCGGGAGCAGTAGGCACTAGGGGATGGCAAGGATGGAATGAGAGCCCCAAGGCAAAGGTTGGGCTGTACTCCTTCTGGGACACAGCAGAGTCATCTGCCAAGGTAAAAAGCTCTGGGTAGAGACAAGTGAAGGGATCTGAAAGCTATCGGGGACAAGGACTCATCAGGACTTGGACTGAGGGAGTGGGGGAAGCAGGGAGGGCAAGGCTAGGGCCCCAGCCCAGGGGGATGCAAAACACTGGCTTCAGGGGCAAGTTTCTGGACAGATTGAGTTAGAAATCCTGGGAACCATCCAGGTGGCAGTGTCAGGAGGAGCTGCCTTGAACCTAGCAGAGCACATGCATGGAGACCCACAGTTACAGGCAGTGGACCCCATGGGGGTGGACAGATGGCCCCAGACAGAACCAAGAGGAGCACCCAGGCAGTAAAGGAGTCCCAAGGTGAAGGAAAAGGTATACCAGGAAAGGCAGAGTCAGTGCAGAGAAGAGACCTCTGAGAGGAAGAGGAAATGTCAACAGTGTCAAACGCTGCAGAGATATGAAGCAAGATAAGGGCGGAAAAAACATCTGCTGACTCCATGACGCAATCAGAAAAGCAAGATAACTTCATGGCCTCTGCCTGTCTTTTCCCGAGCCGCTGACTCATAGCCAAGGACACAAAATCGTGCTCCCACCTCCCCCTGGGAAGGCACCACTTTTGTACCCAAGTTCTGGACTGTCCAGGGAGGACAGGACCCGCCTCTGTGGTTGGGAGGTCCTGGTTAGCTGGTTAGGGGCCCTTTCCAATCACCCTTTCCAGAGGGCACAGCTGAATCCTTTGGGACGGGAAAGGGATGCGGGGGTCCGGAACTCTGGGGCAGAAATGGGAGCCCCAGGGTCTGCAAGGGAATGGCTGCCAAGCCTCTGGGGAGCCTCAGGGACCATCCGTGGTGGGGCCACTGGGCAGAGAGGCAGCAGGGCCTTCAGGGTCCAACAACTGGGGCTCACCGTGGCCACCAGGGCAAACCCTGCCCAGTCATGATGGAATTTTGTTAAAATGAGAATGCTACTCGTTTTACTACTTTTTACCCCTGCTCATAAAAAGAGATTTTTTTCAATCTCTTTTAAATATGGTTGCTCTCAGACCAGTGACTGTCCAACCCGCCTGAGCCCATGGAAACAGGAGTGTGGCCACTTAGGTGGGGAACAAGAAAGAGGAAAGAAAAAGGAAAAAGCCAGAGGATAGGGCCTGGGAGGGTCCAGTTCCTCCTCAACTCTGTTTTTCACTCACATGCCAGTGGGCGAGTGACTACCAGAGGGGTCACGTGGAGGGAGTGAGTGGTTTGCCTTTGCTGCACGTGACTCCTCGGGCACGCACGAGTGCACCCAATATGGCTCGAAGTCTTAACGACATGGTGGTTTTAGAATTTTAGAAATTTAGAATTTCAATTTAGAAATTTCACCGTTCCTTCTTAAGCAGGAAATTTGTCAGAAACCCAGCCCATGCCATGGGTGCTGTGGGGTCTGCCCAGAGGCCCTCTTCAGGGTCAGTGCACCCACCCTCCCAGCTGCTGGGGACGGGGCCCAACCTCAGCCACTGGGGCCTGCCTTCTCCGGGCTCTGTCCCTTCCCAAAGGACGATTAAGGCCCATGACCGGCTGATGGAGGGTTGCAAGGGCCTGGCCCCCTTCCCTCCATGTGGGATGGAGCTGAAGGACCATCCCAGGCCCAGAACTCCTCACAGGGTCAGTGGGGGCTTCGAGGCTCTCCACACTGGGGTCTGCTTCTCCCTCTGTCCAGTCCTGCCCCACCCACTCGCTGACAGGGGTGCCCCCCGGAAGCCCTCCCCAGCCAGGCGTTGGCCTGCAGCTGTCCCTCTGAGCTCTGGACTCCCAGGAATTAGATCGAAAATAGTCTGGTTCCTCGTTTCAACTTTCTCTTCCGCAGAAACTCAGAGGCTGATAGTAATAAAATGTCTCCCCTCTGGGTTCTGCTTTCCTTGCCTTGCCCCATTTCTAGATACAGGTGGATGGCCGATCCGCCACCAAAAGAAGACATTGGGAGGAGAAGGGAGGAGAGAAGAGGCTGTGCCCCTCTTTACCTGGCTAACTCCCACTCAGGCTTTCTGCTTAGACAGCCCCTCCCATGGGACACCATCCCAGGTCCCTCTGGACAGGGGGGGGTGTCCTCACCCACGGCCCCCCTAGCTTCCGTGTGCTTCCCCCAGCACAGCGCCAGTGATCCCCAGATCGCAACCAGCTATGTACCTGCCCAGCTCCCTTTAGAACATCAACGCCATGAGGGCAGGGGATGGGTCTCGTTGCTCACAGTTTTCTCCCAGGGACTGCAAAGTTCCTGGAACCCAGCAGATGAGTCCTGCAGAGTCTTGCCTAAAGCAAATGGCACATTCCAGTAAGGCAACTGAGGAAGGTTGGTAAGAGGATTCCTCCTGAGATTTAAACAGGGTAGGAAAACCCCAGAGCATTGAGCAGTGCCCGGTGCAGGAGAGAACGGGCCGCCATTCCAACTGCTAGGAACAAGGGCCAGAGGGACTGCCTAAGTCAAGGTCAAGAGTTAGACCAGCCCCACCAGGAAGGAGCCAGGGTGCTAAACCTCAGCCCCTAACCTCCTACCCAAAGCCCCCATTGGCCAAGCCCGACTGAGACTCCCAGGGTCAGAGGGTAGAAGCTCTGCCCTTAACAAGATTTGCCTCCGGGACCCAAAGCAGACTGGAAGGGGATGGAGAGTGAGTACAGAAGGGCAGTGGGGGGGGGGGGGATTTACCAAACAGCAGACACTAAATGCCTATGAAATGAATAACATTTTTCGACAAATATTCCCTGAATATTCACTTCAGGGATATTTATTATTTTGATCACTGTCTGATGTAAACAAATCAAAAGGCACACACCCTAAGAGGCTGTGGAGCCTACATCGAACACAGAGCAGACAGCAAGACCTTGGGCTGTGTGTGACAGGAGCTGGTGCAGAGAGGTCCCTGCAGAAAGCGGACCCCTGGGGAGGAAACTCACCCATAGTTGGGGGACAATAAGGAAGCTTAGCTGGCTTGGCCTTGACTCCAGGTGGTAGGCGGAAAATCTCTTAAGACTCCAAAACCCATCCTTCCTGCAAATAGCAAGTTCAATGTTATCATACCCTCAAAACGGGAGACCCGGAAACTAAAATTCAGCTCAGGCCACGGATGCCCTTCATGGTCCTGGTGGGAACAAATGCAAAACTCCTCTGGAAGGGAGTGCTCCCACCTCATGCCACAAAAACCTGTTGCAGGACCAGTAATTCCCAATAAAGGTGAACTCACACGGAGCTACAAAACACATGAGGAAATACGGCACCAAGAGTGATAGCAGGCAGGCCTCCCAAACCATAGGACTAGAACCCTGAAAGCCTGGGTTAAGTCATTAGTTGATTCGAAGCATTTTTACACAGAATCAGAGCACCTGGGTGGCTCAGTTGGTTAAGCCTCTGCCTTCAGCTCAGGTTATGATCTCAGGGTCCTGGGATCAAGCCCCGCTCGGGCTCCCTGCTCGCAGGGAGTCTGCTTCTCCCTCTCCCTCTGCCCCTTGCCCCGCTCATGCTCTCTCTCTCTCTCTAATAAATAAACAAAACCTTAAAATTTTTTTTTCACAAGGAATCAAAATCCTTAAAAAAAAAAAAAAGAAGAGCAAAAAAATAGAATATCACTACCAGAAGTTACTCAGTGTGTACGAGGGCATATTTGACTTCTTTGGAGTCTGTCCTATTGCCCTCGCTCCACACGTTGTCTTAGAATGTACGAAGTCCAAGAAACCCTATTGGAATGGGAGGGCTTTTACTCCGTAAGTGTTTTTCCTTTCTTTTCCTAGGGACACACACTCCTCTTCCACCCACTTGTCTCTGATGGGAGAGTATTAGGATAATTCTCAGGATTTGCTGATTCTCACTCTTTCTTCAATACTGTGCCTGTAATAGGATTAGGTTTAGACATCGCTGTAATGCATTGCATTTCAAGGTTTTGGCACAAGATTGCAGCCTGTTTTGTGTTCGGTTGCTACTGGTAGCTTTTTAGAATTTTTCTTGAAGCGATTTGATAAGATACCAGAGGAGAGCAAGACCGTTGATCCTGCTTCCCTCTGCCATCTTTACTGGAAAACCCATACTAATGTTTCTTAGATTTCACAAGGGTTTCGAAACCATTAAGCACGGCTTCAGCTTGGAAAGCCCCAGAAATGGTGATGTTGATGTATCGTTGGCTTTACTGTGAGCAGGGGCATATTGGTCACTTCCTGCTCATGGGTGCTTCACAGAGCAATGATGACATTTCAGCACAGAAGGGTGTTGGGGACCCTGAGGAGGCCAATATCAGCAGAAGGATCTGGACCAACACCAGCCTGGAGGGGACTGAGTAGAGAATGAACAAGGATAAACTAGGATGAACAGATCTGGACAAGGAATGAAGGCTGCCTGAGAAGAGGGAGAGTATATAGTTAGACCAACATGTGGGGTTCAGGATGGGTTTATGGTTTTTAGTGTAAGGAGAGACCAGAGCATTTCAATATTGTGAAGAACGCAGTTGAGGTTGGAACTGACGGTCGGAAACAGTTGCCAGAGGTCAGACAGAGTGTGGTCCAGAGGGCAGGAGGAGAAATGAGCCTCTGCTCTCCAAGGAGAAGCTCTGTCCACGGAGGAGGAAGGAATGGAGATGCCATGATGACATTTGGAGCTGGATGCCAGGGAGCGGAGAGAGTTCTGAGAAAAGCAGGAGATGAGGTCACCTCCTGAGCAGAAGTGAATGTGGTGGCGATGGGAGTATGAAGGCACTAGAAGAGTTTTAGGGGGCTTGGAGTAGCCAACGGAAGACAGGAGAAGGTGACAATTTGGGACACTCAGAAGAGTGACTGGGGAAATGAGAAAAGTCTCTGGAGGCTAGCTGAGCCTGGAGACCACAAATTAGTGATGGATCTTCTCTTTGTGGCTAAGTGGTTTTAACCAGCTATCCTCAGAAACACATACTGGGAGAAAAATTGGAAGGGAGAAGCAGATGGATGGGTTGATCTAAGGCAGGGCTTTAAGGGAGAGCAGGGTATAGATCAGAGTGTGGCTAAGTGATAGACTAGGCTCTCAGTGAGACGGGAGGGGTGTGACTACCCAAGACTCTCGCAGGCAGAGCTAGAAGACTGAAGGAAAGAGAACAACCAATGGTGGGAAGTGGATGGAGGGAGGAGGGTCAGAGGGGTGGGCGCTGTCATCAGGAAAATGAGCTATTTCATTTTAAGGGTTCAGTGGTGGATCAGTGTTAACAGACCTGAGTAAAGTTGAATTAATGAGTCCATGAAAGTGATGACCTGGGAGCTGAATCGGGGTCAACTAGGGCAGGTAGGTCTCCAGGGGTGTGGAAGAAACTGGGGTGAACAGAAGCCTGTTATCCATGGTACACAAGGCTAAAATGAAAGAAGAGGGCCATCAGGCTAGTGGTGGAGCAAAAGGTGACACAGTCAGAGAGGTGGGGACTGAAGGGGTCTCCTACATACCCAGGAGCAATGGTCAGCAAGTGGCACTGGGGCCAGAGATGTCACCTCCTGACCCCCAAGTCTGAGGTAGGCATGAGAAGGAAGGAGTATCCTCAAGAGACAAGAGATGCTAGGAATGTTCTGGAATGAGTGAAGGATGTCAGAAGGAGCAACTGTCCTGGAGTTCAGGTTCCAGAGGTGCAGAGGAAGAGAATGGGGAGAGAGGAAACATTGAGAAATGAGCCAAGGGCAGAGGAAGCACAAAGGAGAATGTTGATGGGAACCAAGACAAGGTACAGGACCTGAGCAGTTGAGCAGGATGGGGGCATGATCGCAGTACCTGGTCTCCTGTGTTCCAGAAAGTTCCATCCTGACAGGCCACAGGTAGATGGTGGACAAGACAGTCAGAGAGGGTTGGGGTGCTGCAAAGTGTATCATTCTCCAGCAAGCAAAGGGCTCAAGACTCTAGAGATGGATGCCCTCCTTCCAAGGCTGTGTTGACTCAGCTCCTTCAAGATGGGATGTGGTGTAGAGGAAGTTGTATTAGAGGAAATGTCTCTGAGAGATTGCAAGGGAGTCGGGAGAAGCTGGGAAAACCACCAGATCACAAAGCAGAATTGGCGCCAAGTGAAGAAGAGAGGAAGGGTGCTAGGCTGGGGGAAAGAGCCAGCCAAAGTCACCATCAGAGCCCACCTCCCAGCACTGGGCCTGTCCCCATGTCCCTAAGAGGGTCACTGGCTGGAGCAGCCCTTGGTAGGCATGGCCTTGGCATGAATGCGAGGATGTGTTTCAGGATGCAGCAGCTGGGACCCTCAGTCACTCTGCTCCCTTCAGAGATGAAGAGATCCTTCCCCATGGCCATACCAAGACACAGTAACACACGAATGTCAAAGGCAACACTACTCAAATTATGTTCTGCAGAGCCCTTGGCCCATAAATAACTGTCTGAGAATAAAAAAGGGGGTTCCATGATCAAAGAGCTTTGGGAAACACTGCAGACTGTTGGGGCCAATTCCACGTTAAAACCCATTAAACCCCTAGGGCCCGCCTGGGCCTACTTAGCTATAGTGACTCCATGCCTAGGTAGCCATTTTGTTGTTTAATAAATGCGTCAGCAGTTACTGATACCAGTTCCGGGTAACCGTTACTAAAACACACAGGTAGGAGACATCCAATCAGCCAAAGCCACATACGTAGAGGTCTGCAGTTGTGCCTTATAAAGCTAGCCTATAAGACCAAAGAGGGGTCGCTCTCTTTGGAGGCGGCCCTGGCCGGTCAGTCTGACTTCTAATGCTTGGCATAGAATAAAGCTTTACATAACTTTCACTTTGTCTCAGTCTTGTTCTTTTGATAACGGACCCAACACAGACCTTCCCTTCCTCATGGAAGATCACCGTGCTTATTAGCACATTAAGAGTTCTGAGAAGTCCTGTAGTAAAGACACTTACTTACAATTTTTTTAGTTTTGCTCTTTTTCAAACGTACTTGGGCAAAGTCTCCCCCCCACCAGATTTTCTCTTTTACACTTTTTTAGCACACTGTGTAATGAATAGAGCATGCGCCAAGAGAGGCTTTTTTAGATACAGGTAACAATTTTTCTTTCAGTAAGTACATAGAAAATCTGTTTCAGGGTTGATTATCAGTACGATCGTATTTTGAAAAGATCATTCCCCCTTTGCTGCCCTCCCAGGAAGGCCAGCTACTGGGATGACCGAGCACTGAGACCGAGGGTTAGTCATTAGGCAGTTGGTGGGAGAAAATGTGGGAGCAGGACAGACACCCTCAGAATGCTGAAAATTACAACACATGGATACTTGCCCTTTTCATCTACCACTCAATGCCAAACAACTAATCTGACAGAAAGCAGGCATCTAAAAGCAGTTTTTGCACATTTTTCATTAAGAAGTGGTGCTATTTAAAAATTATAATAGCTGTTCTTTGTGAATATCACTATTATAGATTATTTTTTCTGTACTTCCCAATTTTTCCGTAATGTAATATTTTCAAATAAAACTTAGATAGATAGATAGACAGATATATAATCTGAGAGCACTGATATTTGAAGAAGTCAGTTTAAAGGATAGATTAAATTATGATAATTCTAAAATTTTGAATACCCATTTTCTCAGTATCAAGTTAGATCCCTGAGAAATTCGCCATGTTAGCAATTCATCATCCAGGGATGCTGGCAGCCTTTCACTGAGCTAAGTTCAATCTTGGCTATCTGTCAACCTGCATCCAGTCGAGAGACAGAAATCACACCAGTAACATGAACAAAGAGCATTTACTATGAAGAATTCCTAACTAGTAATAGGGAACTAGCTATAGGACCAGCAGACATAAGGAGCCGTCTCTAGGCTAAGACAGAACACCCAGACGCTTTGAACACACTTGGAAGGTGCCTTCCTTCCCAAGGCTGAGCCTCAGACCTTGTTGGAGACGGTGCGAGTACAACCTACTGGGCTGTGTGCTTTCCAAGCTCCCTGGTATAAGGACTTAGTAAAACAAGAAAAGAATGAGATCGTGAGCGTTAATTATCAGGCCTAATCCCGCGCTGCCCCTACACACACCTGTCACCATGTTTTCTCAGACCCTCTGACACAAAATGTGAACCCCTGAACTATCCCGGCCCTTCCCACCCTCCTTCCTGCTTTGCTTTTCTCCACAGAACATCCCTCCTCCTACCCTGCCACTTACGAACTCTTTGCCTACATGGTTCACCCAGACAGGCACCTGCCAGGCACGCTGTAACAAAGGTGACTAGCTGACCCGATGAACTGAATGAAGGAATGATCTCCGAGTACAGGAGAATAAGAGCTATAGCTTCTTAGTTTCTTGGGCTGAAATTGGGGTTGAATTATGGTGGAAAAGAAGAACTCAGACCCTCGCAGGCAAGGTCTGTGAGCCACAAGCGGAAGTCACAGAATGCGGTAAGCTTTCACCAACAATGAAGATCCTATTACGGTTCCTGATAGCAGAACGGTAATAAAACATTCCTCTTGCCTCCACTTCAGGCCTCTGAGCCATTCCATCCTACCCATTTAGAAGTTTCTAGAATCCCAAGGCCGTGGAGAGTGAATACAGAGTATAGTGATTATAGGGAACAAAACTGTGTCATAAACATCCAACTTGCTACCAGGACACATCTTAACAGTTCGCACCACTCAAAGAAGCGGTAGTTACATGATGGGACAGAGGTGTTAGCCAACATCCCAATGGCAATCCTCTTGCAATCAAAATACAACAAATCAATACGCTGTAGACCTTAAACTTATACAATGGTATGTGTCAATTATCTCTCAATTTTTAAAAAAGTGGGGGGGTGAAGGACCCCATGGCCTGAGGCTGGGTAAGCAGAAAGTTGGGGAATTGAGCCAAAATAACATAATACTGAAAGCGAAAGCCATTGATATCGGGAAGTTAGGGGCGGTCCTGAATTTCCAGTGTTTTTCCTGGGGAACTTCAAATCTCATAGAATTCTGTGACATGCATGAGGTCCTGCCTGCTGCTGTTTTCCTCCATTTAACCATGCAGGGTGTGTGTGTATATCCACGGGGCTTTCCCTGATTCCGAGTTGACTTGACTGTCATCCTCTTGCCCAGCGTGGACCAGTGAGCAGGTGGCAATAAGGCATGAGCCTTACTGAGCATCCATCACTTACTCAAGGTCCTGGGGAGGAGAGGGTGGGGCTGGTGTGGCTCCGAACAGCCCAACCCAGGGAGGGAAAGCCCCGGGTGGATGGTCTATGGGTCCCAGGGCTGTGCCGCCTCCAGTGGGCAGTGACCTCCCACTCACCTACAGAAGCCCGTGTGGGGGTAGGGGGAGGGGGACGGCGCATGTCCTTGCTGGGAAGCGCGCACCGCCCAGGTTCCCACCGACGCCAACCCTGTGCGGAGGACAAACGTCATCTTTGAGTTAAATTTAACACTCAACTGAATTTTCTTCTGGGCCCTTTTCATGTTTGTTTTTGCCTTTCTTTTAATAGTTTGCTTCTATTTCCATCTTCACGGGTCCATGTTCTGAGTTCAAAGCTACCTCAGACACGTCTCTGGCGTTCGTTAACAGGATGTCCTTGAACCAGGTCTGTGAGTGCTAAACCACTGTGCAGTGGGGTGGCCCCAAATTAGGTCAGTCACGGGTCCCGAGAGCGGATCTGGGAGAAGTTCATAGGGACTTCCCTGCTGTTTGGTGTTCCTCTTCTCCCTTCATCCTTCTTCCAAGCCACCCTCCCTGCCTGGTTCCTGCCCCCTGACGACCCCCTGCTTCCTCCCTCCACTCTGAAATCTGGACTCCTCCAGCTTCCTTTCTCTCCAACCTCAGACCTCCCCCTTCCCCCACCGCAGTCCTGGGCGGGGAGTTCTCCCCACCGGCTCTGTAGCCCAGACTTGACCCACCCCCAACCTCCATGGAATTTTCTGGGATCTTCTGGGAGCAGGGGCAGCGCTTCACGGCTTGCTTAACTCCTGGCTTTCCTCACAACATTTTTGTTAAATCCCATAGCAACCCCCCACTCACGGAAATCTAGCCTCTCTGCACCAGCTCTCTTCCCAAGTGACACCACTCTGTGGCTTCCTTTGTTCCCAGATCCTCTCTTGGGACGCCCCCCCTCCACCAGGGTCTCTCAACCATTCACTGTGGTTCTCCCCGAGCCTTCTAGATGCCCTACAGATACACAGAGTGGGCTTCTGCCCTGGGGTCTGCACACAGAGCTCCCACAGGACACTTTCCCCTCCACTGCTGGCTGTCACCCACTCAGAAGTGTCCTGCTGTCACCCCACCTTGTATCACTAGGGAGCAGTGACAAGTCAGTTCCCTTATCTGGGACAGCCAGGAGGACTCCTGTCTAAAGGCCAGGGGGAAATCAAAGGCGGGGTCCAGGGGGAACCGGGAGGAGAAAACAACTTCCTGGTTTCTCTCAGAGGCTTGAGAAACACTGTAGGGGTCCGGAGAAGCTTTCAAGTTGTTTTCTTTGGGTTAGTCCCTGAAACCGTGACCAGTGACTTGTGGTGTAGAGCTCCCCAGGGCTTAAACAGTGGCTTCTCTTGCCCCCAAAGTCAGGACCGGGGCTGCTCAGAAGAAAGCCGGTCTCTCAGGGGCCCCAGGCCATTCCCACGGCAGCTCGGATGGTGGGTTGGGAGGCTGTGTCCTGCCCCCCTGGAACGCTGTCAAGGGGTAAGTCATCTCTGTATTTAACCAGTGACGTCTATGTTGATGCTGGGGATGGTTTCACTTTTGCAAACCTTTGTTTCTGTCCTTGGAGAGAAGAACTCGGCCAGCCTGTCACAGGAAGCTATCTGCCAGGGTGAACAGACTTTTTGAACACGTAGGAATTAGGACTGATACTTATTTCAAGACACTAAACGGCGCTGCTTGGCTCTCTTTGATGGTGCGTTTCCTTAAATATTATCTTCAGATAGGCAAACCGTATTTCTACCAGGAGAATTTAAGTTCTGTGAAGAGGTGTAATGCTTACTTTAATTTCCCCAGTGGTATTAGCGCATGGTCCAGTACGTGACGGCTTAACAAGGAGGTATTTACAGCAGCCGCTCTCAGCAGGTGCAGATGCATCAGAGAAATGTTTATTTTCTGAGCTGTAGACCTACTCTAGGTAAAATGAACCACCAGCAAAGAGACAGGTGGTTTCACGGTCACTAATTCCATTTTTATTTTCCCACTCCAGGACCACCCAGCTGTATGAAGGAAAATAATCTTGCCGGTCCGTGCGGGGCAGCCTGAAGATGGATAATTACACGTCAGCCCCCGACGATGACTATGACGTCCTCATCGAGGATGACGTGAATAGCGGCGAAGTAGAACAGTGCGACCCCTATGACCCCAAGGTCCTGGCGGCCCGCGTGGTTCCGCAGCTCTCCACCGCCGTGTTCCTGGCAGGTCTCCTGGGCAGTGTCTGGGTCGTGCTTATCCTGGTGAAACATAAAGGACTCAAGCACAGGGAAAATATCTACCTCCTAAACTTGACCATTTCAAATTTGTGTTTCTTGCTGGCCCTGCCATTCTGGGCCTACACTGGGACACACGGGGGGGTTCTCGACAACCCCTTCTGTAGAATTCTAGTGGTACTGTACTCCATAGGCCTGTACAGTGAAGCGTTTTTCAACGTCCTCCTGACCGTGCAGAGGTACCTGGAGTGTTTCCCCGTGAGCTTGCCCTCCACCACCCGGACAGCACGCTGGGGCTTGGTCTCAAGTGTTCTGGCGTGGGTCCTAGCCGCTCTGGTCATTTTGCCCGAATCCGTGTTTTACAAAGCTCGGATGGAAAGCCAGACATCCAAGTGCTTCTTCGGACGACCTCACTTCCTGCCGGCAGAGGAGACATCCTGGAAGCGTTTTCTGACCTTAAAGATGAACATTTTGGGACTTCTTTTTCCACTGTGCGTTTTTGTCTTTTGCTACGCGCGAGTGAGAAAAATACGAGGGTCTGGGGAGAGGAGGTCTGGACGTTCTAAGCTTGTTTTTGCCATAATGGCTCTTTTCCTTCTGATGTGGGGACCCTACAATATCGCCCTTTTCCTCTTCACTTTCAAAGACTCTTTCTCCCTGCATGACTGCAAAAGTGACTACAACCTGGACAGGAGCGTTCAGATCCTGAGAATTGTCGCGGCCACCCACTGCTGCGTCAACCCCCTCCTGCACACGTTCCTCGACCCCACATTCAGAAGACACCTCTGCCGCCCTTGCTCGGTGTGCAGTGGCCGTCCGCTTCAGTCCAGGGAGGAATCTACACGAGAGGCATCCAGAGAAGGACACGACCATTCCATTCCCCTCCAAGCTAGTGTAAACTAGCTTCTGTCTAAGGCAGCACAAATAAACATTGATTTTTGTAACATTGCCCTGTTTTGCGTTTTTTTTTTAATGCATTTGTGTATAAAACAGGATACACGAAGAAAAGCGGGGAGGTGAACCAGCATTTTCCAAGCACCGAATTTGTCTCAGGTGTTGTGGAAGGCTGTTTGCTAACCTGAGCCCCTTTGCACCTCAATACTTGACCATGGGTGTGGATGGAATGTGTCTCATTTCGCTAAGGAGGGAACTGAGGCATGGATATTTGTCTAGGTTCATGCAGCTGGAAAGTGGCAGGGATGGGACACAAACGTGAGTGCCACTCGCTCCAAAACCTAGGCTTTGTCCCAGCATGCCAAAATTCCAAAAATCAGGCAAGGAAACAGGAGAAATGTATACGTACCCTTAAAACCAATCAGACCACATTCGAAATCAGAAGCAACCTATTCATATAGAAGTAATTATCTAGGCACATTTTCTTGCAGGTAGTTGAAAGAACTAGCTAGCTGGAAACTATGGATAAAGAGGTAGAAGGGACTTGCTCTGTGGAATTTGCTGTCTCCTTGGCTACTTGCTACATGAATAATCTGGGTGAAAATAACTCCAGGTGAGAATATTCTAGGAATTGAGAAAACCTCATTCAGTACAATCTGAAGTGGAATCTGCTAAGATGAGTTGTAATGGATGGGGGTTAAAACATGTGTTGGGCAGGAAAATGGCTTCGTTGGACAAATTTACAAAATGTGGGAAAATGAGAAAATCAATGGTTATTCGTTGGTGGTACTCTGTAGAAAATACTGGAATTTACGATGTGCATTAAACTGGTTGTGCCTGGGTGTCTCAGTTAAGCATCTGCCTTCTGCTCAGGTCATGATCCCAGGGTCCTGGGATCGAGCCGGGCATCGGGCTCCCTGCTTGGCGGGAGGCCTGCTTCTCCCTCTCCCACTCCCCTTGCTTGTGTTCCCTCTCTCGCTATGTTTCTCTCTGTCAAATAAATAAATAAAATATTTTTTAAAAATAAAATAAATGAAGTAGGCCCAATGCCCAGCGCAGAGCCAGATGTGGGGCCTGAATTCATAACCCTAAGATCAAGAGCAAGTGTCAGAGACTTAACTGACTGAGCCACCCAGGAGCCCTAGCAGGATAATACAATTTTTTGTAAGTTAAGTTGCAAAAATGCGATCTCTGTTCTCATGCAAACTTGTATCAAACATATTTCCTGGGGGCCCCTGGGGGGTCAGTCAGTTAGGCATCTGATTCTTGGTTTCAGCTCAGGTCCTGATCTCAGGGTCGTGAGATCAAGTCAGCTTGGGATTCCCTCTATCCTCTCCCTCTGCCCCTCCCGCTCACGTTCTCTCTCTCTCTCTCCCTCTCCCATTCTCTCTCTCTCCGCCCCCATAAATAAATAGATCTTTTTAAAAAAATGTTTTCTGAACTTAGCCATGATTTTTAGACCTCTGTGCAAGGACAAAATACATTTCCCTCTTTTAAAATCAGTTTGGGCAACTGGAGAGCTTTCGTTTTACCTCCAGTGGGGGGCGCTCTGCAATCCTCCATGCCACGCTAGAAGGTAAACATCAAGTGGAGAATCTAGTAGAACTCTGTAAACGTCTCCCAAGTGATAAATACGCACGAGTAGTGTCTTACACTTGCAGGCAGGTCTCAGTGTTTGACAGCACCTTTTGTGAACAAGACATTTTTGAAGACGAATGATGTAAAATTTCTCCACGGATCAGCTTTAAGGGACGAAATGTTGGAATCAACTTCAGTAATGGGAAATATCAGTTTTGAACCTCAATTAAACAGAAGTTACCCCCCTAACTTCCACTCTTCTCCTTAGTAGGCCTGTATCACGCACAAGAAATTATACTCCAATTATGAGCTGGTACTGATACCGCCCATTCCAGCCCAACCCAGTGCTTCCACCTCGCCTTCTCCATTCCGTATTTCTGTCCTCTTTTCTTTCATGGTAACTCTAGGTCCCCAAAAGCATCCACGCATTTACTCATTTCCTCAATCATACATGCACACGACAGTGTCCAGTGTTGCTACACCCATATTGCTCAGAATCACGGGTAGACGGATATAAGGGTGATAGAGAGTGGTATGCAAACTAGTCCTAAAGATATGGCCTGGAGGAGAGGAGATGATGCTATCACGGGGCGTGGGAGCGTGACTGATGTTATGAGATTCAGCAGCGGTCTCCCTGGAGGGCATCTGTGCTCAGACATGAGTGATCCTCCCCTAAGAATCCGGCATCTGCTCTATCTTCTGTGTCTGTGGTGCCTGGGCGGCTATGCAGGTGGGGTCCTGCCTACGCACCCTAATGAGGGAGACATTGGACCTGAAATCCAGCCCATGTTGCTGAGCAGACCGTGCTCCCAAGCAGGAACCTGTACACACCCTGGGAAAGAGGTACCTTCCCTGGCCTTCATACAGGCTGGCAGGGCCGTCCTCTGACTGCTCTCTGGCCAGGCACCATGAAATTCTGATGCATTTTCCTTGGGCCATTTCTCTGTCCCCTGTCCTGTGTGTGGGCATGGTCTGCAGCCAGGACAAACAGGGAAGGGGGTTTTCTCCACCTGGAACCAAGCTCGGGGGCAGAGAGAATTTGAGGAGCCAGGCAGAGGCAGCTGCAAGCCAGAGCAGGGCTGGTGAGGTCTGGCCAGGGGGTAGAGAGCGCAGAGAAGCTACACAGGGTAGAAACCATGCAGAAGGCAAGGCTCCGGGCTTTCCCTTGAAGCCTGTGAGGAGTCAGGGGTCGGAGGAAGTGAAAGCAGGGACACCAAACCGAGGCCACCCTCCTTTCAGCGTGAAAAGGAAGTGGGGACCAAAGGTCACGTGGCAGCCCAGGGCTTGGGCTAGGTGGGATGCCCCCCGAGTGGGAGGAGAGAGGAGCATCCGGGAAGTTATAAAACTGAAATGTGCAGATTTCCCACTTCTGCGAGAATTCATGAGTGCGAAACTCGAAGACAGTTGACCGCGGGTGCAGTATCGGGGTTTGTGTGTCCCTGAAGATCTGAGACGCACAGAAGGAGGGATGTTGCTCTTGGCTAAGACAAAGTGCACGCGTTGGTTCCTTCTCATGACTGGAGGCTTTGACCGCCATCCCAGCCAAGCTGAAGCAAAGGAGCTGGTGGGCTGTTTCTTCTCTTCCTCCATCTGTCCCTGCCTTACCCTGGATTCTCCACATCATCTTTCTGCAGCAACACCCTCCCTTAGGACTCAGCATGCTATGGTACCCATCTCCTGCTCTGCAGAGGGCTCAGGGTCCCACTCCGAATTTCCATAGGTTCCTGGGACCTCACCCTCTTCTGACCCCCTCCCTGTCACCCACATCCTTCTGCTCCCTCATTACTGGTCTCCACCACCTTTCATTCCAGAAGTTGCAATCCGCTCCCCACATGCTCTCCCCACGGGCAGACCCTGTCCTGATGGGGGATGGCCAAGATGTGTCCAATCATTGATAGGTATTAGGTGTCCGGGATAAAGTATCTGGCCAGCAGGAGCAGGAATTGTCTCCATGATGACATTTTCTTTTAGAATCTGAGAGGCTGAGTTCCTGGGGCCCATGTGTCCTCTCTGAGTGGATTTTCCACCATCTCCACATTTCCCTCACCTGCAGTCAACTCTAAGTTCCCTTATTCATCTAGGAGAGTGAGTCAACTTGATTGAGTTGGCTCCAAACTCTCACTCTCATGGTAGAGGGCTCACTTTTCTCAAACCCCGTGGCCACCTACGACCATTTCTTAACATACCCTCTGCTTCCATCCTAAAATTCAAACTCAACTTCACCCATTTATTTCATTCTGGCCCGGGGCACCTGGGCGGCTCAGTGGGTTAAAAGCCTCTGCCTTTGGCTCGGGTCATGATCCCAGGGTCCTGGGATCGAGCCCCGAATCGGGCTCTCTGCTCTGCGGGGAGCCTGCTTCCTCCTCTCTCTCCCTCTGCCTGTCTCTCTGCCTACTTGTGACCTTTCTCTGTCAAATAAATAAATAAAATCTTAAAAAAAAAAAAGAATATTTCATTCTGGTTCAAACACTAGAAATGACCTGCTTCAGGCCACAGTGTTCACAACCCAGTGGGACTGTCACTTTGGTTGGAAGAAGCAGGTGACTTCTCACACCCACGACCACAGCAGAATGGTGATTTGCTCATCTTCTCTACATTTCGTGACTGTGAACCTGATGTACAGATGTTCCTGTGTGTTCTGCTGACAGCACTAAATCTCAGAAAAGAGATGGACCAGAGCCTTAGGGTTGAAATAAATGAAGGTACAGCCTCAGGCACAGAAGTGAAATAGAGTCCTATGGCCAAGATGTTCACTGCTCCTTCCCACCGGACATCATATATCCACCTCCTCAACTTCGCAGCCACCCGACTGATTTAGGGCAATGAAGTGACGGGAATGACCATGCTGTCGATCTACAGAAGCTCTAAAAATTACGGTGAGGCACCCCTCCCCGTCTCTCTTTCAGCCCGGGTCTCAGAACAAAGACATGAGCGAAAGGGTCACTGGCAGAAAGACACGGGTGTGAGGCAGGAACAAGAGATTGCTGTGTAAGCTGCTAGGATTTTGATAGAACTTAGCATGAGCTGAAGGCCAGAAAGCGTTTTTCACTGGCGGGGCTTTAATTTCTCCTTTGTATTTTATTTATACGAGAAGGTTCATACTGTCCAAATGTTATGCTTTGCGGGGCTAGTATTGTAATGAACATGACAACAGCATCAAATGTTGCTCCCTGAAAAACGTTCTCAAGTTAGTGAGGAGGGACGGCGTATCTGGGCCATAATTCACAGTAGCAAAAAGTGAGTTTCCATCCGAAGCCTGGGGGACCCTAATACATGTCCTTTCCTGGCAGATTTCAGAGACTGGTGTAGGCTGCAGCAAAGCTACCTACCCATTGGTGGTGGTCAATGCTGGCCACCCTTGTCTGGCGGCTGCTTTGTCTTCACCCGCTTGGCATGAGTTTGCCTATTGGGTCCAGTGAGCCAATGGAAAAACTGAAAGCCAGAGAATGTTCCCTTCTTGAGGAAGAGTTAGCAGTCTGAGAGAGCTGATACCTGCCCACCACTGAGCTCCAGTTTCTGGAAGAAAGTCTGCTTTAGCAGCCGAGACCCTGTCATATGGTTCTCTCATGGGTCAGAAGTAAAACCCTGGAGAAGAAAGCCACAGGGGAGGCACACTTCAAGGACAAAGCATGGGTCCTCGACACGGCGGGGGAAGGAAGCTGAAGAGGAGGATGAGTGGAAGCTGAAGGAACGGGGTTCGAGGAGCGGCCCCGGGCTCGGGGAAAGAGATCCGGAAACCCTGAGAAGCTTGGTGGTTTGGGAGGGCATGGGTGTCCTTTTCCAGAACCACTCAGGAGAGAGAACAGGTTAGAACCCAGTCATAGTGAGATGCAGAGAGAATGAGAGAGTGGCCTGACCAGCCCACTCTGCTTGCTGAAGGAAGAGAGGGCAGCCTGCCTGAACCGTGCTCTCCAGAGCTGGGCCAAGGAAAGTGGGGGAAAAACAACTGAATGGAGGTTAGCCGGAGGTGGGGGGACAATAAGGCCAGTCAGAAGACAAAGGGACAGAAGGCTGTTACCTCTCCCTATGATGCCTGTATTACTTGTACATTCGCTGTACCGACGTAATTTATTTAAAATACCAAACACTCAAAAATCTTTGTGATATCCAGTTTCTTTCACATCTTAGGATGCCTTCATTCCTACTCCCTATTCCCTGCCCCCTGCCCTAGAAACACACACATACACAAGCACACACACAAACAACCATGTAAACAACGAGCCGATGCCCTTGGGGAAACCAGCTACTGGGCCTGTCCTTTGCTTCCAAGAGCCTGTGGGACAGAGGAGGCATAGGACCTGGAAAATGCAGAAGGAGCGGTCCAGCTGGCCCAGCACCTGACCAGACCCATGATTTCAGCATAAAATCTAGAAAAGATGAATGATGCATTACAAGGAATGAAAATTGACAGCCTTTCTCATTTTATTTTATTGAGAGGATGACAGCACGGGGTTGGGAAAGCAGATGACTGGCCAGGGTGGGAGAAGGCCCAGCGCCCCCGGGAAGGGCCGGGAGCAGCAAGGGGCTGAGGCGCCTCAGGAAGTGAGGCCAGGCCATCTTCTGGCGGATTTTATCTACTCAGGAAGGTGCAGGCTTCCAGAAGTGCTGTGGGACACACAAAAGCAGGAGAGTCAGAAACCGATTTCTTTTTTTTTTAACCAAGATATCAGTCAAGGAGGGTACTGAAACACAGACCTTCCCCTGCCTTCTCCCACCAATCTGCGGCCCGTGCTTGCTCACCTTGGCCCTCCAAGCCTCCTCCTGATGGTGGCCCCTTGGCTCTGGGCCTCACTAACCAGGGTGACTTCCTGTCCTCGCCTGAGCGACACAGGCCCCACCCCCTTTTGCCTCTAACTGACTCAACTGTCACAGTCAAGTTCACAAGGCACAGATGGTCCTCGGATGGGAGCCGTCAATGCCCCGTCTTCATGCAGATCTGTCCACAGCGGCGGTCACCTCCTTGTGCCCTCGGGCACTGACAAATACTCCCTGAGGCCTGCTTGGTGTGAGGCACTGTGCTGAGTGCCAAGGTTCCTGCAGGGACACACGGGCCCTGCCCTCAAGAGGCATACACCCTGGGCACCGGAATAGCCCTGCAGCCTCTTTCTCAGAACAGAGTCCTCGAACCACCTGATCACAATTGCCCTGCTAAAGAGCGGTGGCAGTATTGACTTTGGGGCCCGGGGAACCCTTGGTTGGCTGAGCTGTCCTCTGCTTTGTTCGGCAGCAACCATGGCTGCTGCCCACAGACACCAACTGCACCCTCCTATGTTGTAAGAATCAAAAATACTTCCAAACACAGCCCAGTGTCCCCTCGGTGGGCGGGGTTAGGGAGGACACAGCGCCTAGCTGTGAAGGACTGATACTAGAGCTTCTGGGCCCCACCCCACCCCGGGGCCCCCACCACCCCGATGTCTCCAGCTGTCGATGAGGTCCCAGGAACCAGATTCTGGGCGACCCCATGCATAGGCCAGGTGGTGCACATTGTAGTGTTAGAATCACCTCCTGGGGTCTTACGACACTCAGCAGTATCTTACACGTGTTCTTCAAGGAGCAAATCATTTTTCAATGCATTTTCCTGGCTAAGATGCTTTCTAAGACTTTGTATTTTCCATGGCTGGCATTTACAGTAACTGTCCGGAGACCAGCATTTGTCCTTTCTGAATACATAAGTGTTTACACACACACATACATGTATGTGCATGTACATGTGTATAACCATATATACATATAGCTCCATACATGTACACATACTTCGTTCTACTGGATAAAATGTATCATCGGTTTCTAAAACCCAGGACGGGCACTCAGCATTACAAAAATTGAGCATATTACTACTGCCTGATTTTTCCCTAAGTCTTTCATCTTGTCAGTGACACTGTAACTTCCCAAGGCAGCAGGAAAGCACATGGCCATGACTTTTTTATTCCCATCTTCACTCCTAAAATGCCACCCAGCCCAGCAATCTCGCCACCCTTCCCGCGTGCCGGCTTCCCCGGGGTGTCGCACTTACGGGAGCTCGAGCACTGTCTCAGATTACCAACGGCCGTGACGTATGCTGATCCCAAATACTCTTGATACGTGTTTTTGCCCTGGAGTCTGGCCAGGCACTCCGTGTTGTCATTGAACAGAAGGTTTTTGGTCTCAGACTGGAACAAGCAAAAGTCTCTTGGGCACTTCTCGCCGTTTCTTCCAAACTGATTCTGTAGTAACAAGGCAGACAGTAAGAGAGTGGCCGAGGGAAACAGGAGAATGTAGGACAAAGACACCTCTTCCATCCAGGCTCAGCCCTGGGAAGCCCACAGAATGAAAGGAGCTGAGTTCTGGATGCCTTCCACCGCTTGGCTGAGCCCCACCCTGCCCCATGTCCACCAGCGGTCTGTGCTCCACAGGTGGCAGACACACCGGGTAGAGACTGGGCCCCTCCCTACTTCTGATCTCACCTCCTGCCATCTTTCCCTCCTTGTCCATCTGTGGCCTCTTCCCGTAAAATCTCTGGGTGGCTAGGTGACAGCTGAGGATTTCTGAGAACTCCCCCAAAAGCTAACCACCTACAGCATTCCAAGAGGCCAGCTCTTGCAGACAGGCAGTCTGCATTGGAAATCATCTCTGTCCTTGATCAGGTCATTGCCCTGGGCGGGTGGGTCATTCAGCCTCATCCGCGGGGCGAGAGCAACACACCTCGGTGATGAACCCCCTCTTACCAGCACCAGTGAGCATGCCACAGTGAGGTTACTGTACCCATTATTACCATTCTAGGGCCACCATCTTTAAATCACACCTGGACATGAGGTGTTCTAACACAAAATCTAGACGCTCTAAAAGAGAATCACAGACTTTAAGGAAATTGCACGGTTTCCTGCAAACCACTTCCCACAGATAGCCTTCAAACTACAGAAGTTCTGGGTGTGTTCTTTCTAGAGATCATGTGTGCAGATGCCTCTGTTTTTCCCATCACTGAGACTCTGGGCAGCTCCTCGGCATGAAACCAACTTCATGCAGAGGGACGGGAAAAATGGGCTCTGGACGGGCTGCTTCCCCTCTAGCGCTGTGACTGCCCTGCCTCGCAGCAGCCCATGCAGCTGGCAGACGGCAGGAGGCCCTGGCGATCCACACCTGTTGGTCGAGCAACACCTGCTTCAAGTGTGTTGCCTTCTCTTGCCGAGATACCACACCGTGGTTTGGAGCCATGGCCAGGTGGCACCTCTGAGCCTCCGTCACAGGCTTCCGGGTGCCATCAAGGCACAGCAGCTCAAAGTCCTCCAGCCTCAAATCCTTAGCCCAGGCCTCAGGGTTCTTGCCTGGGGAGAGAAAGGGAGGCGGCATCAGCCATGGGGCTGCCCCACTCAGTAAAGGTCCTTTCTGGGTCCACTGGCTTCTCCTGAAATGCACACATGTGGGTCACAGTGACGCAAGGGAGAGGGAAGGAAGCTGTCTGCACAAGCTATACAAACGCCAAATATAGCAGACGTCAGTGCTGTTTCCACACTAGGGGATGGGACCCAGGAATACAAGGGAGCGAAACCCTGACATGCTCTACAATGTGGACAAACCCTGAGAAAGTGATGCTCAGTGAAAAAAGCCAGTCGCTAAAGGCCACGGGATTCCATTTCTGTGAAACGTCCAGAACAGGCAAATCTACAAAGACAGAAAGCAGACTGGTGGTGGGCACCTCTGGAGGAGTGGGGAAAGGGGCAGGAGTACTTTCTGGGGTGTTCTACAGTGTTCTAGAATTGGGCTGGGCTGGTGAGTGTGGCGCTCCATGAATGTGCTAGAGATCACTGAGTCGAACATTTGGAATGAGCATATTTTTATAGCATGAATTGTATCTCAACAGAGCTGTTAATTTTTTTTTTAAAGAACGCCCTCCACTTGTGCCCTATTTTCCAGTGAGTTCTAGAAAAGAAGAAATTGTTTTCTCCTTCCTTTCATATTCAAAGGCTCTTAGTGTATAACCAGACAAAGGATAGGAACTTCTGTAAGTTTATTGAATATGTTCCATCGATTTAAAAAAAAATAGTTGTAAAATCCCGAAGAAACTTTACACCGCAATCTGACATCGCTCTAGGATAATGAGAGTACGCTTATCGTGGTAAGCACTGAGTCATGTACAGTGATTGTTAAATCACTATACTGTACACCTGAAACTAATATCACACCGTATGTTAATTACACTTCAGTAAAAAAAACCTGACATCCATCGATCCCCAGAGATCACTTGGATTAATGCTTCATAAATTTGAAGTAGAATTCTACGCATGTCTGTGTATGTGCAAACACAGATCCAATGTTCAGGCCCCTGCTTCTCTCCTTCTACCCTATCTCCCCTCAAAAAAGCAAAAACAAAAACAAACACTTTATCCGTTCTCTTGGCTCTATTTGATATTGAGATCACTCCAAGTTTTTATGTCTGCCTTGGGGGCCGAGTAGGGGTTCAGGAGAAGGCTGCAGTTTGGAGGGAGGCCAGATGGCTCAGGGTGCGGAAGCTGGCAATTACTATTCATGCTCCATTTTCGGTACCTGCCTGTGATTTTGTCCCCCCAAAGACTCCCAAGGAGTTTCCAGACAGAGGGCTCATATGGGTCTGAATGAAGGCCCTAACTTCTTTTTTTAAAACTTTGGGACAGGGAGATGGTGTACTTCTGTGGTTGACTAGACAAAGCCAGGGAGACATTTGCTACTGTGTATGGCTGGGATGTGTGTGTGTGTGTGAGAGAGAGAGAGAGAGAGAGGGAATATGGTTTCAAAATCAGTGTGACACTCAGAGACATACCACATGGCATAATTAAGTAAAGAATTTTGCAAGTAACTTGATCCAAAGCCTAGAAAAGGTTATAATAACTTCCCAATTGCAAACCTGAATACTGAGACGAGAAAGGGAAACACTTCACTTACCATTCGTGTTCTCCAAGACAGTGACGTCTTTCACAAATGCGACATCTCCAGCCCTCTCCGCCAGGCACCTAAATGTTCCAGAAAATGAGAAACTATTAGGGTTTTCATGAATATTTGTAATATAGATTCCAAAAACTGGAACTAGGGTGTAAACATGGAATAGATAAAGACAAATATTTCCAGGAACATATAATTTAAAATGGTAGCTTGGAACACATATGTTTATGAATCTTCCCTGCTTCCAGAGTCCCAGTAAAATGATATTAGTGAAATTGATGGGGTTTTGGTTTCCTTTTTATTTAACTTTAATGAGATTTTTTTAAGCTGTAAACCATGAGTCAGAGGAGGGCAGGAGGGGAAGAGAGAAGGTAGTACTGACAACTTTTGGAAGGCGGAGAGCAAACCAATGAGTTGTAATTGATCCAGCAGAGCAGAGACAGCTGTAAATGGAAGTTGGAAGAGAGGGAAGCCCAGAAGAACACTGATGTGTGCTACAGAACTCCAGAAAGGTTCATCAGTTAGAAGTACCAGGCATCACTAGAAGTACCAGGCATCACAAATCAATGAGTTGTAATTGATCCAGCAGAGCAGAGACAGCTGTAAATGGAAGTTGGAAGAGAGGGAAGCCCAGAAGAACACTGATGTGTGCTACAGAACTCCAGAAAGGTTCATCAGTTAGAAGTACCAGGCATCACTAGAAGTACCAGGCATCACAAATCTGGCTGAGACAGGAGGACTGGATAGAGTGTGTATAAACATGGCTTATGTGCCCTTCTATTCCATTTGGATGGGAGATGGCTCCGCACACCCCACCCTCTGGCAGAAGACTGAAGGCTTGTTCACAAGATATTGAACCTGAATTACATGAGAGACAAAAAGCCAAGCACAGTGGAGAGCAGAGGCCCAACACTGATGTCAGAGAGTGGACTGAAAACCTATATTCTGTAAGGTTAAATCATAACCTCTTTCCCCCACTCAGCCTCCCAAGAAGCATACGGGATGATTCTTTCTCTGGAAAAGTTGATCAATCCAAGAAAAATTCCTATAGATTCTGACATGGGGATGCCCCACAGTGAAATGACACAAACCAATTGCCCCATAGGTGAGGCCCATAACCAAGCCAAGACATGGCACCTGATGCAGAACTAACAGTCATTGTTTGTGTTTATTCTCAAATATGGACAATTGGCTAAAAACTTCTGGATCTTTGGAATAAAAGCCAGGAAAAAATGTAGACTGCAAAAACATAGTTAATTATGCTCAGAAAGTACAGAGACAATACAGGAGAGGGAATAAAATTTTTTTTAAGATTTTATTTATTTATTTGACAGAGAGAGAACACAAGTCGGCAGAGCAGCAGGCAGAGAGAGAAGGGGAAGCAGGCTCCCTGCTGAGCAGAGAGACCGATGCAGGGCTCGATCCTAGGGACCCTGAGATCATGACCCGAGCTGAAGGCAGAGGCTTAACCCACTGAACCACCAGGTGCCCCTAACATTTTTTTTACTACAATGAATATCGCTAAAGAGATTAAAGAAATTGTAGCATTCATAAAACAAGAACAAGAAGCTCTTAAAAGGAGCAGTCAGAATATAAACTGTTGTTAGAAAGTAAAACAAAAATTATCAAAATTCTCAAAAATGATATAATGATTAGGTTAAGCTGAGGAAATACCCCAGAAACTGGAAGATAAAGAAAAGCAAATAATAAAAAAATAAATAAGAAGATGATGAAATGATAATCCAGGAGTCTATAATTTAAGAATTAAAGTTTAAAGAGAAATCAGAGAAAAAAGGGTAGAAATTATCTAAGAAATAATAAAGTAAAATTTCCCAGAACAGAACAACTTGAGCTTCTAGACAAAAGAGGCCCACCAAGTATCCAATCCAAAGGTTTAAAAGGAGACTCACATAAAGAAATATCAGTGTGAAGTTTCAGAACATTGGAGATTTTTTTTTTTAACTCAGAAACTTCTTAAGAAACTTTTTTCAAAACATCTTACTTTCGATAAAACCCCATATGAATTTTTCCTAAAAAGTATTTTTCAGGGCGTCTGGGTGGCAAAGTCATTAAGCATCTGCCTTCGGCTCAGGTCATGATCCCAGGGTTCTGGGATCGAGGCCCACATTGGGCTTCATGCTCAGCAGGAAGCCTGCTTCTCCCTTTCCCACACTCCCTGCTTGTGTTCCCTCTCTGTGTCTTTGTGTCAAATAAATAAATAAAATCTTTTAAAAAAAAAGTTTTTTTCATTCAATGTTCAATCTCTGTAAATTTAGAGAGAAATATACATTTTAAGGGAGAGGCATAGGTGCCTGATTTCTTTACTCTTCACAAAATATTCTTGGGGTCGACCTGTGCGTCTAAGATGCTTCCTCACCCTCCTAAAGCTCATTCTCTCAGAACAAGGATATTACAAATAAATTGTTGAAAAATCAAAAGTAATTTTTTTTCAAAAAGGAAGAGTCACATACAAAGGATTGGGAATCCAAAATGGCAGATTTCTCAAGGGAAATTCTAGATTTAGAAGACAATGGATTAATGCTTTTAAATTTTTGAATTTGTTGCAGTTTCTGTCTTTCTGTTACATTCTGGATAATTTTTTCACATATATTCCTTAATTCTCTTTTCAGCTATGTCTAAGCTGTGAAACTGGCCAATGGCATAGATAGTTTCAAATGCTATGTTTTTTTTCCTTTCCAGAAGTTCAATTTATTCTTTTAGAAAAAATACTGTTTTTTCTGCTGGATATTGCTTCTAGTAACTTTCCCCCTGTGTGTTTGCTTCATACTATTATAGTTACTTCTGACTGTGTACTGCTCATTGTTATCAAGACAGGATTTTGGGGGCACCTGGTGGCTCAGTGGGTTAAGCCTCTGCCTTCGGCTCAGGTCATGATCTCAGGGTCCTGGGATCGAGCCCCGCATCGGGCTCTCTGCTCAGTAGGGATCCTGCTTCCCCCTCTCTCTCTCTGCCTCCCTCTCTGCCTGTTTGTGATCTCTCTCTCTCTCTGTGTGTCAAATAAATAAATAAAATCTTTAAAAAAAAAAAAAGGATTTTTGAACAATCATTGAGGCCTATTCTCAAGATGCTGTCTTTCAGGCAGGTTTCTAGAGGGACCACTAGTCTGGGACCACTTTTAAAAATATTTATGAGTTGAGGGGCACCTGGGCGGCTCAGTAGTTAAGCATCTGCCTTCGGCTCAGGGTCATGATCCCAGGATCCTGGGATCGAGCCCTGCATCAGGCTCCCGGCTTGGCGAGAAGCCTGCTTCTCCCTCTTCCACTCCCTCTGCTTGTGTTCCCTCTCTCACTGTGAATCTCTCTGTCAAATAAAAAAATGAAGTCTTTATATAAATAAATAAATAAATAAATAAATGAAAATATTCATTAGTTGAGAATTTCTGGACCATTCTAGGGGATATAAGTTTGAGCTGCAAATCCATGCAGGAGGGGGTTCATGCTTTCAGTTTTTCAGGGCTGGTGTGCATTCTCCTCCATTTTCCTCAGCATCCAACCACTTGTTGCCCTCAGGAGTAGGTGAGGAAATTACTTCTGATTCACTCCTACTTTAAAGCTGTATGTAACCTCTGTGTTCAAGTTTGTCATGACAGGTAAATGTCCTCAGGACAAAGTGAACTCTTATTTCTCTGAATTCCTAGTCCACCTTACTACTTTGTTATTTATTTGATATTTTTAAGAACGTGTGTGTGTGTGTCTGTGTGTGTGTGTCTGTGTACGTGCACGCACGCTACCGTGTGGACTATTCCAACATTTTTGCTTGTTTTTAGTGAAAGGATTGGTCAAAATAGCTAATGCTGTCCTTTCCCAGACAGGGAAAATCCTGTCAAAATCCCTAGGGAGAATGTTTTTCAACTGACACTTAGTCATCCAGCCAAACTATACATCATTTCAAAGGTAGTACAAACACATTTTCAGACACGGAATCCTCAAAGAACAGCAATGTCAATTCAGCCTTTCTCAAAAAGATGTGTTCTGTGCCAACAAAGCCAAGAAAGCAAAAGATATGGAATCCAGGAAACAGGCAATTTAACATAAAGTATTGTGAAGGGAAATCCCAGAATGACCATCAAGGGGAATCCCAGGATGACAGCTGTGCAGGAGACATCGAGAACACCAGTCGGAACTTGGCCAGAGCAAGATTCCCCAGCATCTGAGGAACCAGAGCCAGTATTCAGTCTGGGTATGTATTGTTAGGAGGTTTACACTACTGACTACGGGTTTTTAGATGAACTCGTGATTTTTTTTTTTTAAGCACGTGACGCAAAAAAATGAAGCAAAAAAAAAAGACACTTATTAACCCTAGAGTAAACGAAAACTTTGTACTATAAGAGAAGAACAACCTTATTACACCACATATTTGATATGAGAATATTTACATATTCATAATAACGTAAGCACTGAACATGAAATAAAAATATGCTGGGTGCTGAAAGGTGAAATTCGTGCTTGTGAGTGGAACAGGCACAGGAGTTGCAGGAGAGGCTAGAACTTCTTCCATAATGGAAAGTCAGCAGAAAAATAGCTGAAAAGTGAAAATTAAGAACCAGCAATATAAGAATGTTAATTAGAAATATAGCCATGCTAGGACTTCTGGGTCCAGCTTTCAGTTTAGACAAAAGACAAAACATTTCCTTCTTGTATAAAGAGGAAGACTAAGGTGTAGGTGTTTCCAATGGAATAATACCTTCCCGTGATTATAAAAGAGAAAACCACATGATTCCTCTGGGTTTTTCTATTTCTGAGCAGAATCACATCACAGCTTTTCTATTTGCAAATTCTTAGTCTTTTTTTTTTTTTAAGATTTTATTTATTTATTTGACAGAGAGAGATCACAAGCAGGCAGAGAGGCAGGCAGAGAGAGAGGAGGAAGCAGGCTCCCTGCCGAGCAGAGAGCCCGATGCGGGGCTCGATCCCAGGACCCTGAGATCATGACCTGAGCCGAAGGCAGCGGCTTAACCCACTGAGCCACCCAGGCGCCCACAAATCCTTAGTCTTTTAAAGATATTCTCATATTTTCACAAAATATTTTCATAAGTCACTCACACTATAGTAAAAGTTATGTCTATATCGTCCCATTGTGGGAGAGAAGGCTACTGAATTTATATATGAAAAGTTCAAAGACCCCACTTTGGCCACTGTCCTTGTCAGATCCATGACGCCATCTGGTGGTACAATATCTTTTTTTTTTTTTTTTTTAATAGGTTCCACACCCAGCACAGGGCCTGATGCAGGGCTTGAACTCACAACCCTAAGATCAAGACCTGAGCTGAAATTAAGAGTCAGACGCTTAACTGACTGAGCCACCCAGGAGCCCCAAGAGCAATATATTCTTGGTGAATAGAGAAAAAGGGATTGTGGAGGACCCCTGAGAAGCCGACCTCTGTAGGAATGGGGTTGCAATTTTGAATTATGGATAATTACTGTGGATCACTAAGCGGTTATAACTAGTGAATTCTAAAAACGTATTTTTTGGTTTATCTTTCACTTTCCTAGTGGAAAATAACACTGCACTACTGCTTTGTCTTTGCCATTTCTAAGGCTGAAATCAGAGAGAAAAGTAAACTGTGAGATATAAGGACCACCCTGATGGGGGAGGAGGGTGAAGAGGGTGGCAGCTACAGGAAAGAGAATTCTTGCCCATAAAATTGAACTGTAGAAAGGACTTAAGAGGCCACAGACACGACCCATTTGATTTTGAGGCGGATGACGCTGAGGCCCACTGAGGCTGACTTGGGTCCCAGGCCACAGAGAGGGGCCAGGCAGAGCTGAGGTCATGCAGCCCCATGGCAGCAACCCCATGGCAGCCTTGGGAAGGAGTGGAGGGGCCCTCATGGGTGCAGCCCCTTTGTGGGCCCCCAGGCCGCCCCTTGGCTCTGCTGTGACAGGCCGTGTCTGCCTCCTTAGACGTGCATTGTCAAGATGCTGGAGAATAAGGGATGAACGACGAGGCCCCACCCAGGCAGCCTCGGCTGCAGAACTCACCTAAAAGCCCCAGTGTAGCCAAAGTATCTCTCATTGTTGTTGGGCGCACACTTGTTTTCACCCTTCTCGTCGCCAACGCACAGCGCACAGAGATTGGACTTCGGGTCTGACCCAGGGGCACAGCTCTGGCTAAAGAATTCATCTGGAGAGAAGGAACACGGGAGTCAGCACTTCCCACCTGAGTCGAGATGAGAGGCCTCTCTACCCAGCAGGCCATACAGCTTGGGTTGGGTCCGTTTCACAGCCTGGCAAGGACACCGCACCCTCGATGTCACACACCGCCTGGTGCTGCCACCCACAGAGGGCCCAGCAGAAATCAAAAGAGCTTCACACCGGAGGCACTGACAGGAAGTCTGCCTGGGGGCTGGAGAAGAGGGTCCGGTACTGGGCAGAGGGGCCCATTGTGACACCCCCGGGCTGAGACTCAACTGATAAACTTGGCAGTGACCCACAGCCGAACCTGCTGGCCACGCTCCAGGATCTGATCCCCTTTCCTCAGAAACAGAAGCCCTGCTTTTTACCTGGGCATCCGGTCCGTTAGGATAAAGACTGGCCTTACCAGATGCCCTGTGGCTAGTACAGAACTCTTCAGCAAGTTCCTTAGAAACACCCTTCGAAGACAGTTGGCCCAGATCTTTCTCCCCTTCTTCTCTTTCCTTCTGCACACGGGCTGCCAAAGTGAGCACCCAGCCTCCAGTTGTGACATATACGGGCCATGAAGGGACCTTGAGCACGGCAGCCACACAGATCACAGCTCTGTGTTTGAAGCCCGGGCTCTGAACCCTGTGAGGTTATCACAGGGGCTCCGGACAATCTAATCTCTGGGTTTCACTTCCATGAGAAAGAAACCTCTGCTTTGTGGAAGCCTCTGCTACTTGGGGAGTTTTCTCTCCTGGCCGCTGAACTTGATCCGACTAACCCCCCGTGTGATCTGACCCACGTTTAGGAGTTAACATGGACTTCTATGGGTGAAGGTGAGAGGACACGCTGGGACGAGAAGGTCCTGCCTCAATGAGCAGCTAGCACCCATTATCCGACTCATGCGGGCCCTGCCCCTGGGAGAGCCACACCAAGTGTCAACCTCTGGAGAGGCCTGGGGAGCACCTGCTAAGGTCCCCTCTCCCAGCTTGGAAGCAGCCACGGGGCTGGGAAAGGATGACCACGGCAAGTGTCAGCAATGAGGAGCAGAGCCCCATGGAAGTCTGCCCGAGCCAGGCTCCCAAATCCACTCAAAATGCAGCGGCATCCTCCTTGAGGAGACGCCTGCACGAGAGGCAAGCCCTGGTGAGGACGTGCCACACATTTTCACAGCAGCAGGCCCACAGCAGGTGGGACACGGCCTGCTCCTGGCGGGGGGAACATGGGGCATGCAGGGAGAGAAGGCCCCAGAAGCAGGCAGAGCCAGAACCCTTGAGCTCTTAATTTGGTTTCCTGGCAGCGTGGAGGAAGCAGTCTGTTTCCTAAGGCAAACAGGTGCCCTTCCCCAAATTAGGAAGCCAGCGCCTAGGAGAAATTTGGATCGAACACTTCAAAAGATTAAAAAAAAAAAAAATCTGTACTTCTCAGAACCTGTATCTATTCTTAGGGTGCAGAGAAGCCGACTGGTCCTCCAGTTTTTTATCTTGGGGTGGGGTGACCCACTCCTTGCTGTCCGGTCTGCTACACGGACAACGTGCTGACCCCAAGAGAGGCCTTCGGGCCAGTCGACCCCGCCGTCCCCCTTCCCTGAGGTCCCACAGCTCTGCGCGCCTACCCATGCACGACTCCCTCAGGACACCTTACCGAACTTGCAGGAGCCCGTCTGGTTGAAGAGCAGGCCCACGGGGATATTCCAGCCTGCAGTCCTGCCCACAGCGGTGTGGCAGGACTTCCTGCCTCTCAGAGAGTTCCAGGTGAGACTGGGGTCTGATTTCCTGACAACGGCCACAGCAAGGTACCCTTGAACAACAGAAGGGGGGGGGCGCCTGGCATCAGACTCAAGCGCAGCTATCTGCAGCCAAAGCCAAAACAAGTCAAGGAGCCCCACCAATCAGGGATACCCCCCAGATATCTGGCCACTGTCAGAAACTTAAGCGACTGTTCTATGTGAAGGTGAGACCGATCTAAGCTATGAAAGGAAGAAGACAAGCCGAGCCTTTAAGCAGTGGCTGGGGACCTACCCTGACCCAGCCATACGAGACAGGGATGTAACCACCCTCCTGCCCTGCGATCAGGACACAGTGAGCCATTCTGAAAGTTCTCGGCCAAGTGTGAAGGTTAGCAGAACATTCATTACCATTACGCATCTGTGAATTATGTGCACCTTCGAAAGAACTTCAGGATTCTCCAGCTGCATCCCTTTCTCTGAGTTTTTCTAAAGTTCCTGCCATCTCCCCCTCTGGCAATGAGGACTTAACCTCCACCCGGAAAGGAACAGATTCCAACTCACCTTCCGCTGGTCTATCCACACAACCTGCGTTATTAGGGTTCTGTGATTCTGAAAGGACAAAAACAAGCAAAATGCCGTTCAACGCTGAGCTTTGTGGAGAAGTCGCAAACTTTTAAAATCTCAATGACACAGGATCAAATCTGAGGAGAAGGGACGGTGCAGCAGCCCCTGGCACCAGAAAGGCATCCATCCTTGTGTTCGCGGATGCTCACGGCAGCTCGCTCACAACGGCCACCAGCTGGACCTGACCCAAATGCCTCTCTACCTTTGGAGGGACAAGTAACTGGTCAAGTCACGGCACAGAACACCACACAGCCACAAGAGTCCATATCCTTTCGAGGAACAGCACCAATGGAGCACCGAGCGAGAGACGTACAAAGCACATGCCTCACATGCAAGGTTTAAAATCAGGCAGAATTGCTCTGTGTTGTCCAAGGTCAAGGGTCATTACCCTGGCTGGAGTAAGGGGGCTGGTGGCAAGAGCGCACCCAGGGCCACGTGGAATTTGCTGTGTTTCGATCTGGGCACTCGCACACCGGGACGTATCAGTTTGTGAAATATCACTGAGTTGCACGCCTATGGGCATTTTTCTGTATGTATATTATACTATACTAAAATCTTCTTTTAAATATTTTATTTATTTGAGAGAGAGAGAGAGAGAGAGAGCACGAGTTGGGGGCTGGGCAGAGGGAGAGGGAGAAGCAGACTCCCCATTGAGCATGGAGCCTGACACAGGGCTCAATCCCAGGACCCAGAGATCATGACCGGAGTCGAGGTCAGATGCTTAACCGACTCAGCCACCCAAGTGCCCCTAAAACCTTTTTTTAAAACGAGAAGAAAGAAGCCAATCCATGCCAATCTATTCTCTGTCCATGCTCGATCCATGCTTCTCAACACAGCAGGTAAAAGCCTCTTTCCTTTATTCTTTCCCCCCAATTCTCCTGTTTGAATGCATCCCCCGTCTCAGCATCTCCACCTGGACCCCACCCGGTGGGCTTACTCCTCCCATGGCCCAGACGGAATAAACCAGAGAAGACACTCCCCCAACTTACTTTGGTTCTCTGCCAGGACAGGCACCAAACCACACTTGCCCGCAACATAGATAAGTCCTCCATCCAGGCTCAAGGCATCAGCTTTTCCTTTCTGCAAAACCAAAGCAAATCGTCAGCAGCACACAGGGAGGCTCTCTCCCATCCCACCTGTTTTAGGGTCTCTTGGAGCATGGCTATACGTCAGAGAATGTCAGGTGTTCCAATAAAGAAGCAGAAAGAGACAGGGGTTTGTGTGAACAGAGCATCCAAAGAAAGACTATGGGCATCACTGATTCTCTACCAGCCCTCTATGCCTTTCACGCTGTCACTTCCAGCACAGAGACCAGGCACAGGCAGCACAGACTTTCTGTCCTCCAAGCACTCTTGGGACACCCTCCTGGACCAGCCTCACTCGCAGAGCAAATGCATGTGAACAACTGGCTTGGTCTAGTCTCATCCCGTTGGCACCACACTCAAAGAGCTACACAGAAGCTGTTCAACATGGAGGAGACTGGGTGGCTCAGTGGGTTAAGCATCTGCCTTCGGCTGAGGTCATGATCCCAGGATCCTGGGATCAAGCCCTGTGTGGGGCTTTCTGTTCAGCGGAGAATCTGCCCCTCCCCCTGCTTGTGCTCTCTCCCTCTCTCTCTCAAATAAGTAAATAAGATTTTAAAAAGAGAGAGAGAGGCGTTTAACAAATGAACCAAAATGACTGATCTGCCTCACCCTGGGAATGAACGAGCCCGCACCCCAACACTGGAACATTGATTCATCAAGACTAACTCCCTCTTTGGCTCAGTAATAATTTTTTTTTTTTACAACTCTCCTAAAAATAACTGGAGACGTGGCTGAAGATTTCTATTCAGGGATGGGGCATCACCAAGTTATAGATAATAACGAAGTAAGGGGACGAAGCAGAATAGGATCATGGCTAAACCAAGCCACAGACACAGGAAAGATACCCTAACATCATTTTTAAGTGTTTTCAGAGACTATGTTCACATGAGAAAATGGCCACGACGTACCCCAAGTGACAAGGACTCAAAGCCTACGGAACAAGTGCAATCCAGGATGCACACGTGTACCCAGGAATCCGGGGGTAGGAAGCTCTCAACCCCTGAACCACGGTGTAGCTCTGCTAGTGGTGTGCGACATGCTACCTGTCTAGGCTTCCTCGGTCCCCTGCAATAATCGCGTCAAAGCGGGCTGGGTGGGGGTTGGGGGGGTGGGATGGCCACCAGAAGCCGTTCTGAACGGAGCGCGGAGCATCCCGGGGCCCCGAACCACCCCCGGCGGAGCCCGCGCCCCTACCAGGACCAGCGCGATGCAGTCCTCGCCGCTGGGCGCCGACTCGCAGCTCACGGTCCCGCCGCTCGCGCGGCTCCACTGCTCGCACTTGCGCAGCTCGTCCGCGCCCACCGCGCACCACGCCACCCGCGCGCGCCGCTCTGCCGCCTCCGAAGCCTCTGCGCACCGGAACAAGGCCGAAGTGGGGTCCAGAGCCCAGCGGGGACACCCCGGCGCCGCCCAGCGCCCACCAGCGCAGAGAAACACCCAGGTAACCTGCTGCCCTCCCGCGCCCCCCACCCCAGGCACAACCCCTTCTCCAGAAACGCTCATAACCCGGCTTCTCGTTTCCGTTCCTTTGGAGACTTCCCCGGTTTCTAATCCACCCTTCGAGCCTTAGTGCAATAACTTGTCTAATATCTCAGTCCCACGGGACACAAGCTCCAGGACACAGAGACAGTGGCAGTCCCAGGAGATGGCTTAGCGGACGTTGAGCCCATCCCCGAACTCCCCTAGGGCAGTCACCACCTCTAAGGACAGTGCAGGGTCCTGGTTCCCCCCTCAAACTCCCACCTGTGCATGCACCCAGGAGAGGAGCCAGGGCTGAGCTGGCTCATTGTGGTATCCGCCCCCTCCCCCAGCAGGTGCAGGGCCCCAGCCCAGACTTGGTGTTCACCAGGCCCTCAGGGTTCATCATGCCCGGGCTTGGTTGACAGGACACTGGCCTCTGCCTCCAGTGAAGAAGTGACCGCTCTAGAGCAGGGCCGCACTGCCTGAGAAGGGAGTGCAGAGTCCTTCCTGGAAGGTCTCCCCGGCAACTTGCAGCCCCTGCTGCCAGCCTGCCTCCCCACCCCTCACCGCCCTGCCCCCCCACCCCCACAACTCCCTCATCCCGGTCCTGCCCCGGCCTCACTCACTTTCCCTCAGGCCCTGGAAGGCACTGATGAAGTTGAAGCCAAGGTACAGCTCAGAATCTATATTTGAGGGGATCCTCAAAAACCCAAGGGCGGAGTCTTTGAACAGCAGATCCTTCTCCCCTGCAGGGGAGCCGAAGAGCTGGAACGAAGATGACTTGTCTTTTCCAAACTTTTCCTAATTCAGGAAGAATAAGAATCACAGTCTCAGTGGTAAATAGAGAGGAAAGGAAAAACACCATGTTGGAAAACAGTATCAGGAGCTGGGGGATGATCCTTGGTTCAGTTCCTCCTGCGTAGGGACCGGCGCCTTCCCTGTGGCAGGAGCTCAGCTGTGGCTTATTCCTTAGAAAGTTGCTAGGGTCCCAGCACCTTAAGGTCCTGAGAATACCGCCCCATCCTCCCTCTGCTTCTGCTCCAGCCCACGAGACAATGTTCATCGGTAATGCTGGAGAGATCTGGATTGCTTCTGCTGTCTAGAGCACCGCCAAGGTAGGCAGTTCACTGAATGTGTCACCTTTTGGGAAGAGAGGCTGCAGTAGGACTTCTGGAACAGCAGGAAATTGGGGAAGGAAAGCATCTCCCCACACAAATCCAAGGAGGTGCGGAGGGCCTCGGGGGGGGGGGGGGCGAGGGGTGGATACCTGTGCCTTCTGGAGAAGCTCCCAGATCAAGTCCTCCTTGCCATCTACACTTCGGGCCACAACAGCATGAGAAGGGATCCGGGCCAGGTGACAGTCCTGGAAAGCGTCCACTGGCTTCCGAATGTTGTTTAAGCAAAGCAGCTCATACTCGTCCTGATCAGCCTTGTTTGGCAGGTTCTCTGGAGGAAGGGCAAAAGTGAAGGGGAGCCCAGATGAGCCTAACCAGGAGCTTCCCCCAGAGGAGACATCGGAGGCACTCTACAAAACTGGACGGTGAGAAAGGCAGTGGATTGCTCCAGAACATTCCAGAAGGAACGACAATGCCCAGAAAGCCTCGGGGGGCTAGCCCAGTGTTCCTCTGGGTCAGACAGGCTGCTCCGGGATCAAGACTGCTGCCTGACTGGTCAAGAAGGCAGAACCAGACCCCCTCTGTTTCCATGGCAACTCTGTCCAGAAAAGGGCCAGGTGGCAGAGGCAACCCAGCTAGCCATCCCGGAGGGAGATGCCTTACCCACCTCTCTAGAAAGAATAAAAATTACAAACGCTTTTACGGCGAGAGATACAGTTGAATCACTTCCCAACACTGGGTGCTATCAAAAGAAGGGGAAAGACTGTTTTTATGAGGGAGTTCAGCCTGATTTGGAAGTGCTAATGGATCTCGTATATATGTCACTTCCAAATATATAAAGTGACAGGAGCCTGCCCAACTCCTCTTATGAGATTAGTATAACCTTGATCTCAAAATCAGAGAGAGAAGTACAGCAGATAATTACAGCCCTCTTGTCTTTACGAACATAAATGCATCAATCTCAAATATACATTAGTTAATTCGATCTAACAGAGTATCTTAAAAACTAGCAGATCAGGATTAAGGTTTGTCAGTTTATCCCATTAACAAAAGAATGGTCAATCATCCAGAAAGCTAAAGCCATGTATGCCATTAATGGAGAAAAGGAAGAGAACCGTGAGATCATCTTAATTTTAATAGATGCAGAACAAGTACGTGTATGTTCAACATCTACTTGTGTTTGTTTTTTAGTTTCAGAAAACTAGTAATATGGAGAACTTGGTAAAGTTCTTGACCTTGACAAATGCCATCTATCACAACAACTACAGCAAAATCCTACTAACAGAAGAAAATGAAAGCATTCGAATCTGGTAGACACATTCCGTGGAGCATTCCTCAACAGATAGAACCACTGAACTAGACAGACACAAAAAGCAGATAAATCTCTGGAACAAATTGCTGGGTGGAAAATCTGGGCAGCAGCATGGTTTCTAATGCTGAAACATCTGCGGTCTTAGAACACCAAAATACAAGGGGCGCTCTGCATTTTGCAAGACCTCATACATCTCGAAGGACCCGTGTCAAGTACCATGGCGGGGCTGTCTATGAGGAAGAGAAAGGCAGTGGGTAGGGGGGATTTAAGGGAAAATGATTGTTTAAAAGAAGAAATAAAAGGAAATAAAAAGAGGCATGTCCTGTAGGAAACCCCAACAATAGTGTGCCAAGGAGATGAGGCATCCGATTAGCTCAATACTCAAAATTATGGGAGAATAAAATAAAAGGAGAGAGTACCCAAGGCTCTCCTCCCGTCTCTTACCAAACACTGTAGTGTGCCTCACAAAAGCCACATCTCCGGCCCCTTCCTGCAGACACCTGTGGAATGAGAGAGCACGGGAAGGGTCAGCACGAAGTGGCCCTCCCCAACTTCTTCCTCGTGCCTCCCAGGGGAACAGGGTCCTGGGGTTTGTCTCCTGTGGGCGTCTGACCCACAGTGGTCAAGGCTCTGAGGCTTTGGAGCACCCCATCTGGGGAAGGAGCAAGAGCCACGTCCAGGTAGATGGTGAAGAAGAATGGCTCAGGTGCTGGCCAGAGACCACGCCCCTCATCTCCTGTGTTAGGGGCCGAAAGGGCAAAATGGGTCTTTCTATATAATATATATATATATATATATATATATATACATATACATATATATATGTATATATTTCTATATAAAAGGGTTTGAAGACTCTACACCAGAAAGTAAAGTCTTGAGTATCTTGAGGACACCACCAGACTGGTGTAGGGGTGAGGGGCACCATGGGGGAGTCCGGGGGTGGGGGCTGGAGGGGCACGTTTGCTGGGCAAAGTCAGTGCCCTCTTTCTACTAAGTACTTCTGTCTACACCACAGTGGGAGAACTGGACCTGCTCCGCGGGCCCGGCCAGCAGGCTGAGCTGTATTTGGGGCCAGAGAAAAGGCTTCCTGAGCTGAGGACATGTGGCACTCAGGAGAAGACGACCTTCTCACTCACTTGAAGGCACCAGAGTAGCCAAAGTATGGTTCCTGGGAGGAGCAGGCACATTTATTTCCCCCTGTCCCCGCACACAGGCGACATAGGTTGGGGTACCGTTGCTCATCTGCGCAGGGCACACAGCTGGCGGAGAAGAATTTGGCCACAGCTGTCAAACACAGAGAAACAGACCACATGGGGTGAGCCAACCCAGCCACAGCTCGTCACACCTCCCTGTGTCACTCCTGCGGGCACAGAGCCACTTCCTCTATCCTTGCTGAACAACCTCTTCGTGAGACTGGGAGCTCAGAGATGCCCTTGGCTGACGGCAGACTCAGCTGCCACCTTCCAAGGGCCGCTGGTGCAGGGAGGCCCACCTTGGGCTCATCACACATGTGTACCAAGTGGCCTGTGTGTGCAGCTGGGCTGGAGACCCCCGCCAGAGATGGCCCTCCATCCCCCAGCCATCTCACCTTCCTCAAGGGGCTCAGGTGGCCCTGCCCAGTTCAAGAATGGACGAAGGGTACCCATCGGGATGTTCCATCCAGCGGACCTGCCAAGGCCTGTGTGGCAGGACCTCAAGCCTTGTAGTTGGTTGAGCTGGAAGTTAGTGCCCTTCTTGGCTATGGCCACAGCATAATAGTAGACTTGTTGCTCTGCAAAGGGACAGAGAGAACTGAAAGCTCTTAACTGGATAATTAAAAGCCTTAGAGGGAGAAAAACAGCCCACCTTGACCTTCCCCGGGTGGAAAGGGGAGCCGTAGGCTACATTTTCCTCTGGTCTACTCTGTTCCCCCAGGGAGCACATGCATGTCCTCTCCAAGTGGGTGGGCATCTGGCCCAAAGAGCCCAGTTCGTGGGCATCTGTCCCCTGCAAGTGGAATGCTATCCGAGACCCCACCTCTACAACGCAGCCCCTCTGACTGCACGGAGCCCAGGGCCAAGGCTAGGGCCACCCCAGCTTCTGGGTCTCCAGGGAGAACTTACCTGCCTGGGTCCCATACACCTCAGCTACTATGGGTCTCAGTTTGTTGGGGTCCTGGCCAGCCTCATACACCAAACCACTGTCCAGGGTCACAGCATCTGCCTTGTTTGCCTGAAAGTGAAGAGGCCAGCCAAGCTTCAGAAGAGAGCCCACCCTAACCCACGCCGCTGGATTCCAGGACGTCATAGGTCTTTGTGGCTGGAAGGATCATCCAGCCATATTGCTATATTCTCTTTTTTGTACGAACCCCCTGCCCGTATCGCTCATTCATTTTAGTCATTTATATCTAAACTTGTTTATTCTAGATGCCTGCTCCCATCTTTTCTCTATATTTGGTTCTTTTAAGTTCCTTTTTATCGAATAGAAAATAGAACTCTTACGCTATCTTAAAATTATCCTAATAAACCATGTGCATTCTCTTTGGCATATTACTTCTCATATACTTACCTATTTCTTTTTATTTTACTTATGTATTTGACAGAGACAGACACAGTGAGAAAAGGAACACAAGCAGGGGGAGTGGGAGAGGGAGAAGCAGGCTTCCCGCCGAGCAGGGAGCCTGATGCGGGGCTCGATCCTAGGGCCCTGGGATCATGACCTGAGAGGAAGGCAACTGATTAACGACTGCACCATTATACTGGCAATCTGGTAGAGACAATATTTGGTGGACTGTTTTACTCATCTAAAACCACATGACATTTTCTTACTTCTGCAGTCTTTATTGACTTCATTGACCTCCTTATATTTTATGATAGTGCGGTTGTTCCATAGCTTATCCAGTAATTCCTCAAATGTTCGGCACTTTCTTTTTTTGCTATGATATCTATGCTTTTATGGATCGCTTTGTCCTCATAGGTTTCTTTTTTCCTTCTGATGACCTGTCGCCTTGGGATAGGCATCCGAGGGTGGGAATCACCCAGACGGTGAGCACGTTTATCTTCATGGCCCTGGCCACTGTTGTTTTTCTGCTTTCCAGAAGATCCGTAATGGCAATTTAGAATCCCACCGACCAGGAAGATCAGTTTTGCTATAAAATCACCAGCAGGACAGGCTTTCGTTTTATTGCTATTACTTTAGAAAATGCAAGTGCTAACAGGTTGCTTAGGTGTATATTCCTCCGGTTACTAAGGGAACATTTCTTATTTTTAGTAATTATGCATGCCCTCTTACTAAGGCTTGGTTCATATTATTTTTCGTATAGGACCCTACCTTTCTGACCAGGTTGAATTAATTCTTTATAGAGTGTACGGTAAATAGGAACCCCTTGTCAGAGCTGGTGCATATTCATTCTGGTGCTTTCTAAATTTTTTGGTTGAATGTTTTTAATGACTAAAAATTAAATTTTTTATGTTTTTCAATCTGTCAGTTTACCTCACGATTTCGTTCATTGCTTAAAAGCTATGAGCATTCTTGTCCTCCAAATTTCTGAGAATTAACCTGTCCCTTGATTCTTGAAAAATGCGTTTTCTATTTCCAATGACATCATTTGATGTGTGGTATCTAGAACTGATTTTGAAGGGGGGTTTTATTAAAAAGGCAAATTCTGTGACCCCATCACAGGTACTCAGTTGAATAGGTTAGAACGAAGTCTAAGATTCTGCATTTTAAATGAGCAAGGTATGCTGGTGTTGTTTTTCCCCAGGCCATAGTTATAAAACAATAGCCTAAAACATTGTTTAAGCTAGATCTTTTACCCCTACATACTGTTCTGATAACTCTAGATATTATTAGAAAGTTTGACACAAGTTATCCACTCTGCTAGAGTCAAGTGCCCACAATAATGGCACAGGGAAGGGACATAGAACATATATGTTGAGTGAATGAGTAAAAATTATTTCAGGGGGCACCTGGGTGGCTCAGTGGTTAAAGCCTCTGCCTTCGGCTCAGGTCATGGTCTCAGGGTCCTGGGATCGAGTCCCACATCGGGCTCTCTGCTCAGCACGGAGCCTGCCTCCTCCTCCTGTCTCTCTCTCTGCCTGTCTCTCTCTGCCTGCCTCTCTGCCTACTTGTGATCTGTCTGTCAAATAAATTAAAAAAAAAATTATTTCAGTAGATCTTATATCTCAAAAAAACAAAAGGAATCAGAGATCATCCGGAAGTCATGATTCCCTTTTCTCTCTGGGTATGTTTTGCACAAATGTCCTTCCAATGCCTGGTGCCCTGGCCAGCCATTCCCAAGCCCTGGGATCCAGTAACTACAGATCAGCTGATCTTACTTTGTTCAGGGTTTGGCGGTAATGATCTTCTGGAGGTTTTACCTTTCAGAGGAACCCTGATGTTGCCTGTTCATCCAACGTGACTACTTCTGTGTTTGCAACAACTCTTCTTAACAATTTGTGTTGCAACCCCAGATTCCCCACCTTTGGTCTCTCAACTTTGAAATGTTAATATCTTCTTTCAACATGGCCCTGTGTCCTATAAGGAAGGAGCACTCCCAACTTACAGGTACCCAAAAAGAAAAGCAGAAGTGGGGGAAAACACGTTTTCTGTTTCACTCCATTTCATTCCCTCCATTCAGTTTGGTCCCACCCAAACACACGGCAATGACTTACCTTGATGGCCTGGATACATTCTTGGGGGGAGGTTCTCCTTGTGCAGGAGACCGTAGGGCCCCCCACTTTCTTCATATTCCGTTGGAATTTGGAGCATTTTGCCATCTCTGCTTTTGATATGGTGCACCACTGAACATTTTTCCTAGGCGCGGCCAGACACAGTCCTGGGAGAGAGAAACCAAGGAGTCAGGGTTCAAGCACTGCCCACGGGAGATACCACCTCACCCTCTGACAGGGTTTTCCAGACTCTTCCATCTCTCTGCTCTTCCGCTTTCCCCCTCACTCAGTGCCAAAGTTAGAAACTGTCCTTGAGTGCAGATGTCTTGATGGTCTAATGAGCATTCTCTGCTGGCCAGAAGGCTGTGACTCTCAATAAATGAAAGGAGATGGTCAGAGCCTCTGGATTATTTTCTTTCCTGTACCTGACACATTTCCTACCTCTAAAAAATGATGATGACCCTTTGCATCCATTTGTGAGGTTCTCCCACCTGCTTTGACCCACTTGAAGTCAAGAGGTAGGCAGGAAAGGGATTACTGTTCTTGTTTTATTAAGGTGGAAACTGGCTCTTGAGGAAACTGATTGGCTGCTCAGCGGTGGCAAAATCCAGCCTAGAATACAAGTCCCTCTAGACTGTTCCTTTGACAAGAATATCCCCAGATGATGCCAAGGCAACTAAAACACACCCGACTCCTTTTCAGTAGTAGTGAGTGGTGTACCAAATGGGTCAGTGTGTCTGAGTTACCACCATTCACCCTGTATCAAGAAGACTGGTTCTCCAGCCGAGACTGCTTTGTTAGTAGAATCTTTGCAATTAAGAATGAGGCTAGACCAGATTTGCTCACAGCCCTTAAAAACAATACCATTGAAAAACTTACAGTGAACATTATATTATAATGGTGAAAGACTGAATGCTTTCCCCTAAGATCAGCTATCCACTCTTACTTTTTCTATATTACATAATACTGGAGATCCTAGCCACAGTAATAAGGCAAGAAAAAGCAACAGAAGACACCCATACTGGAAAGGAAGGAGCAAAACTGTCCTTATTTGCAGATTACATGATCCTCTATGTAGAAAATCCTAAGGAGTGCACAAAATGTGATTAGAACTAATACACAAGTAAAACAAGGTCACAGGATACAAAGATCAATACACAAAGAGCAATTATATTTTTGCATATAAGCATTGGATGATCCAAAAATGAAACTAAGAATATAATTTTATTCACAATAACATCAAAAGTAATTAAATGCTTAGAAAAATATTTAACAAAACAAATGAAGATTGGTACACTGAAAATTATAAAACTTTGCTGAGGGAAATGAAAGAAGTTCTAAATAAGTGGAGAAACATTTTTGTTCATGCTTTATAAAACTCAATATTGTTAAGATGGTAATTCTCCCTAAATTGATACAGATAATCAACACAAATTCTATCAAAATTCTGGCAGGCCACTTTTTTATTTTTGGAGGAATTGGCAAACAGATTTGAAAATGTATATAGATAAATAAATAAATTGATATAAAATAGCCAAAATAATTTTATATAACTTATATTTATAATTTTTCCATATAATTTATATTCAATAGTCAAACAGTTTTGAAAAAGAACAAATCTGGAGCAATTTTGCTTCCTGTTTTCAAAACATTATAGGGGTGCCTGGGTGGTTCAGTGGGTTAAAACCTCTGCCTTCAGCTCAGGTCATGATCCCAGGGTCCTGGGATCGAGCCCCGCATTGGGCTCTCTGCTCAGTGGGGAGCCTGCTTCCCCCCCTCTCTCTACCTGCCTCTCTGCCTACTTGTGATCTCTCTCTGTGTCAAATAAATAAATAAAATCTTTAAAAAGATTTTTAAATATATATTTATATATATAAATATATATATATATTTATAAATATAAATAAAATAAAATCTTTTTAAAAAAATTATATAAAGCTACAGTTATCAAAACAGTGTGATGTTAGCGTAGAGATAGACATATAGATCAATGAAAAAAGTTGAGTCCTGAGTGAGGTAAATCCTTACATTACATTCAGTTGATTTTTGTTAATGGCACTAAGGCAGTTCATAGGCAGAAGGATAGTCTATTAACAAATGGTGCTAGCACACAGGTAGGCTCATACAAAGATTAACTTAGAGCCCTACCTCACACTACACACAGAAAATTAACTCAAAGTTGGATCATAAAATTTAGTGTAAGAGTTAAACAATTATACTTTCATGGGGAAAACAATGCAACCTTGGCTTAGCAAAGTTTACTTAGCTATGACACCAAAAACACAGTCCATAAATGAAAAAAAATTGATAAATTGGGCCTATCAAAATTCAAAACTTTTGTGTTTCAAGGACAGTTATGAAAATACAAACACAAGCAACAGGTTGGGGGAAAACACTTACAAAGAACCTTGACAACTCAGTCAAAGACAAATAACCTAATCAAAAAATAGGCAAGAGATATGAACAGACATTTCACCAAAGAAGATACATAAATGGCTAATAAGCACATGAAAAAGATGTTTGACATCATTAATCATCAGGGAAATGCAAATTAAAAGCACAATGAGATCTTCATTTCACACCTACTGGAACTAGTTATAATAACTAAAACAGAGGATAACGTATGGGTAAGGATGTGAAGAAATGGGACCCCTTGTACACTGTATAATGCTGGAGCCACTTTAGGAAATAGATGAGCAGTCTCTCAAAATGTTAAACAGAGAGTTACCACACGACCCCGCAATCCCTTCTTAGATGTATACCCCAAAGAAATAAAAAAAATATATCCACATAATGACTCCTTTATGAATATTCATAGCAGCATTATCCAGAAAAGCGCCCCCCTCCCAAAAAAAAACTAGAAACAACCTGAAAGTCCAGGCACTGGTGAATGGCTCAAGAAAACGTGGTACATTAACACAACAAAACATTATTTGGCAGTAAAAAGGAAAGAACTAGTGGTATGGGCCATGATACAAATGAGCCTCATTTATGCTAAATGAAAAAAAAGCAGACACAAGACACTACCTATTATTTGATTCCACTTGTATGAAATTTCCTAAAAGGCACATCTATAAAACAGAAAATAGATTAGTGATGACCTGATGTGGGGGTGGGAATGAGAAGTAACTATAAATGGACATGAAGAAACTCCTTAGGGAGAAGAAATGTACTAAAACTGATTTACCGTAATGGTTGTGCCGCTTGGTAAAATTACTACAAATCACTGAATTGTACATTTAAAATAGGTGAATTGGAGGATATGTAAAATATACCTCAATAAAGCTATTGCAAAACAAATAAACAAAACCCACTTGTTGGCAAAAGCCCCCTTCCCGTTTGGATGTGCTTTAGAGTAGAACACTCAGCCCTCTGCCATCTATGGCATAATCAGACCCATGCATAATTGTGAACCATCCCCTGTATAATCAGACCCACCAAGGTATTTGAGGCTCCCAGGGGAGGGCCTGGGGAGGCACCCAAGCAGAGTCAGAAGGGGCTCAAGGGCATGCTGCCACAATTCTTCTCCACCAGCCATGTCCCAAAAAATCCCAGGGGATGTAATCTAGCATGAGGCTCTCATGGAACTGTACTGCCATAAAAATTAGTGGTTCAGTCAGTTAAGCCTTTGCCTTCGGCTCAGGTCATGATCCCAGGGTCCTGGGATCAAGCCCTACAATGGGCTCCCTGCTCAGTGGGGAGCCTGCTTCTCCCTCTCCCTCTGTTCCCCCGCTCATGTTCTCTCTCTCACACTCTATTTCAAATAAATAAATAAAACATTTTTTAAAAAATCAACTAACCATGTCATAGTCAGCCACTTGTGACCCAGTAGCATTTACTGGATGCCTTCTGTATACACAGCACTGTGTGTCATACAGAGGAACATGTAAGCAGAGAGTACTAGATCTTACCTCCCTTCTGGAGAGGGAGAAAGTCAAAAAAGAGCAAGCTAAGGACGATGAATGCTCTAGAAGAAACAATACCAAACCAGAAGTGAGGTCCCCATGACCTCAGCCAGTAATCAGGGCAGTCCAGGAGAGTGAGAACAATGTTGCAAGCACCTTTTATGCCAGGCGCTTTGCTCAGCACTTCACGCCTTCTCTGTCCATCAGTCCTCCCAACCCCCTGTATTGTGAGTGTTCCTAACACCCTCATTTCCAGGTGAGAAAATAGTGGCTTTAGCTAGTTATGTGGCTTGTCCAAATTCCCCCCAACTAAGAAGTATTGGGTCTAGGATTTCAACTTACAAAGTCAGACACAAAACCTCCTGCTCTTACCACAAAGCTAGCCCGCCCATTTAGGTTGGTCAGGTTAGAGACGGACCACAGTGGAGATGGAGTGAGTAAAGGGTTTGGGGTCAGATCATGGAAAGCCCTCGGTGCTGGTCCAAGGAGGTCTTATTCCAGAGGGAGTAGAGCTCTCTCTTGAAAGAGAGCAGAGATAAGAGGTTTGCTAAGAATGGGGAAAGGGTAGACTGAAAGCAGGGAACCAGGCAGAAAAATACTGGGAATGGACAAGGGTCAGGAATAGTGAGGTGGTGTCCGAAATTAGCTTGATGACAGATGCGACCAAAGAGGAAAGGTAAAACAGAAGACCATGCTTCAAGGTGGGGGAGGACATGAACAGCAGCAGGAATGGGGAACCCACAGGCAGAGTTGGTTTCTTCTCTTGGGAAGGGCTGAACCAGGAAACTATATAACGGACCACAGAGGAGTTTTTCCAGATCCACAGTCCCAGCCCCCCAAACACTAGGGGCGGGGTCAGAATACACCACCCACTCATCCCTTCCCAGCCACCTCCGAAGCCATGCGTCCCCCTCAAGACCACGTGCCCTCTGAAGCAGGTCTGAGGCTGCCCCCTCCTGTATCCCCAAACCTACACCCGAACTCTGTCAGCCCTTCAGATGCTGCCCCCCTGAGCCTGGATGGAATCTCCTTGAAAGTATGCATCCCCTAATTGCTTGTGTACAGACAGGCAGTGCCCTGACCTCCAGGGCAGGGACTAGGATGGAGCTACTCTTCTCACCCCACCCAATCCTCACCAGCCAGGATGCCCATGGGAGCAGGGCAAGGACCCCCTAGAGCAAGGTCCACGGCAACCAAAGATTCAAGTGAATCCTCAAAATGGAACACAGGGGTGCAACTCTAAGCCCAGATCCTGCAGCATAGCCTATGACCTCCTCCAGGAAAACAAGTTTTCTTGGTCTCTCTCAGGTGACCCAACCCTGTGCTCTGCTCCCAGCTGGCTACACACAGGTCAGGGAGCAGAAGGCAAGCTGGCCCTGAGCAGTAGGTCCTGGCAGACCCAATCCTGTCTCAGAGAAGACAGATGACAAGACCCATAGGAAGGAATTTGGAGAAGGAAACCAGAAGATGGGGACAGGGATGGCTGGCTTCATGGTCCCTAAGGTTGGGGGTGTACGCTCAGTGGGCTCTCTGTGGCCCTTTTCCACCCAGGATTCTCCCAGCTGGGAGTACATGCTCTAAGCCAGGAGGAGGATGACCCGGGATGGCAGGAGCCCAGGGAGGGAGGGGACATCTCTCCTTTTCCTCCGACCCCCCACATACTGCCTAGGCACTGATACCTGTCACACACACACCCCACAACTGCGGGGACCCCTGCCCTCACACATTCCAGTCACTGATGTCCATGACTGTTGAGTGCCCTGCACACACCCCAGAAACTATTTCAGATAGTCCTAGCCTGGATGTATTTAAAACCAGAAATCAATCATATCTCTCTTAGACGCTCTGAAGAACGGGGCCCCTCAGGAAGGTCTGTGCCACCACCTCTGCCCTTCTGGGAAGACAGCTGGACTTTTTTTTAAAATTGGGCTCTGTCTTGCCCAAGTTACACAGTCCTGGCACGAGCTGGGTTCTGAACTCCAGTCTCCTGTGTGTCTTGGGCAAGTCACTCACGGTCTCTAGGTCTCATTTGCCTCCCACGTAAAAAGCCTGCAAGAGTACTATAGGTACCAAAGGTCCCAGTGGGACACAATGGGACAGGGTCGCTTTATGCCGCTCTAGGGACGCTTGGACCAGCTCAGAGGAGCCCTACTCTGGCTCCTCCCCAAGCAGGTGGGCGGACCCGGCCGCCTCCAGGCTGCTGGAGCCGAGGCACAGGGATGGAAGGGTGCGGGGCACGCGGAGTTGGGGCGCAAACGCCCACCCGGCGGGGCGCAGGGATAGACGGTTGAGGGGGATAGTGGGGACGCAGGCATCCACCCAGCGGGCGCGAAGACCAAGGGCGCGGAGACCAAGGGCGCCCACCTGGCGGGGCGCGCTCCCAGGTACCTGCACTCACCAAGGGCCCCGAGAAACAGCAGGGCAGGGAAGACTAGCTTCATTCTGGGTCCCTGAGGCGACTCTGGCGAACGAAGGCTCTGCCACCCCCACCGGCTCTGCCCCGCTTTTATCCTCGGCTTGGTGACCTCACGGGGGTTTGCCCCGCCCTGTGGCCCAATACGCATCCCCTGCCCTGCACTCTCGCACCCTTCCTCCGCTAGTTCCTTGAGGCCAAGAAAGGGGGGCAGAGGGGGAACAGGAGAGGGAGGGGAGAAGGACCGGTGCCCCAGCAGCCTTAGCGCCATAAGGGAGGAAACCCAGCCCACAGGCCACCTCTGTGAGTCTCCACTGGTGCTGCCTGGTGACTGGGGACTGGGATGGTCTTTCTCTTCTTCAGGCTGCAAGTCCCTAGGGACTCGTGGCCTCCGAGTCTTGTCCTTTCTTTGGTCTCAGAGCCTCCTAGACCGCTGGACACAGAGCAGGGATCCCAAGGTGAACATTTGTGATCATGTGAACTGTGAAGCTCGCCTTTCCTTTCGCAGATGAGTCAGAAGTGCCTGGGAGCCAACTTCACCTTGGCCAGCGGCCAGCCCAGAATTCTGCAGAGGACCCAGCTACCCGCCCAGAGTCTGTCCCAGGCCACCCATGGGGTCTCTCCCTGCCCCACTGAGACCACAGTACAGCTCCCAGAAAACAGAGCCAGAAGTCTCAGAGGAAGCGACCACCGCCCAGGGCCCAACGGCTATCGCCCTGTCCCTTCATTTGCCAGTGAGAAGGCTGTCTTAACACTTATGCCATTTTTCTTTTGTTTTGTTCCGTGGCGGTATGAGGTGGGAGATGAGAACCTCATTTTGATAAATGTCATATTTTGTCAACATAAGCTGACCTTATTTCAGGAAGGTGTTTGTAAACTCTAGGATTCTGCTGCTAAGAATATACCTTGTAAATGCACTCCGGTGCTGCACAGCGGCTCACATATGAGGATCTCCAGGGCCACATTGTGTATCATTAACCAACTGGAAGCAAAGTCAACATCCATGGCTTCGGGGTGTCACAGAGTGTGCCTCCTTGGGACCCTCAGGGAGATGGTGGGGCCCCTCTGCCCCAGGTATGGAGACGGTCAAGGCACAGAGTAGGGTCTGATCAGGTATCCTGCCTGCCTGGGGGTCAGCAGTAGATTCACCAGCCGGGTTTGGGGGTGACAAATTCAGCCCCTCCTATTGTTTGGAAACATAGTGTCACAACGTTAAAAGTTGCTTTCATCGATAATTGCAATAAGCGATTTCAAAAATAGTGAAGAAATGCAAAATTGACTAATTCTCAGGAGTGCTGAAGCATCTTGGTACCTAAATTAGCCACTCAGCTCTGCCCTTCCACAATTATTAAAGAATTAAGAAATGTCACCACCCATATGTCTGTCTCTCAATGCAAGTTTTACAAAGAGTGGCTTGTAAAGTCAGGGGCCTCCGGAGCCTCTTATGTCTATTACAGCGTTGGCAGGAACATGGAGAACCTGGGGCCGCAATCAAGAGGCTGAGCTCAAGGGATAGGCCCTGGAGGCAGGACCGGGATAGGTCGGGTCACAGGACAGACTGCTTGTATGCTGTGTCTGTAGGGCATGGCCCAGTCCCAGGCCAGGGATGTGCTCAGCTGGACACCTACAGAGCATGGCTACTCCAAGGCCATCTGCAGAGGAGGTGGACAGAAAGTTGGAGTCTACCCAGGAGACAATGAAGTTCAACAGAACTATCATCAACATTCATTCTTTATTCGTTTGTGCCAGACCTAGTGAGTTCCAGGAGGGACGTGGAGAAGAGGGGTCTGTCCTTGCCCTCGAGAGCTCACAGCATAGCCAAATGGCTGGGAGCAAGCACAGGCATACCCCTCAACCACACAGACACAGGAGCATATACAAAGTCAGGGTAGGAGGAGGAATGACTGACCAGTTCCCATCATGAAGGTTCCAGAATGGTTCAAGGAATAATATTTGGCCTGGGTAGCAGGAGGAAGGGCTACATTTCTACAGGAAAAATATTCAGGTAGAGGAAACAGACAAGAGAGGACCTGGGAGCGTGAGCACACAGTGACCAATTACCTAAGCACGAGGAACCACAAAAGGTCAATCTGGGCTTTCTGACCTGGGCCTTTCCTTGGAAGAAGGATTGACCAAGCCACCTCCTCTGGCCTGAGCTCCACACCAGGTGTCTATCTGCCTCTGGACAGTTCCCCCTGTAGGTCCTGTGGGCACTGGAAATCAGTGCATCTGAAATGCACTCATCCCCCGCTCCAGCCCTGCACCTGCTCTCAGATTTCCTACCACCTTCCACCAAACCCTCCAAATAAACAGCCTCAGAGGGGTCCTCAAATCCTCTGGCCAGCTAGCCCTGTCCATGTGATGGACACCCGATGATCAATATTGGTTAATGAGTGAAGGAGCAAGGAGGAGGGACAGAGCGTGAAGGATCCTGCTTGCCATTGTCAAATCTGAAAGAGGGGGAGACCCAGGGCTGGAGAAGTCAGGCCTCCCCAGAGTCTGTGTGCACGGAGCCCACTTTGCCCATGGGCTCAGCATCGATCTACATGGCTTTCTGAGGGACCAGGAGCTGGGCCAAATCTCACAGAGCCTGCAGGGAAGTAGGCTGTAGGTTTCACAATGCCAAGACTGTGGCATGGCGACGAAGGATGCTGATGGGACAAACCACCGTGTAACATTGGGGACTGGTGTGTGGCAGGCAGGTGAGGGAAGCCAACAAACTTCTCCCATATCCTCACTCCTTCTCCAGCCCTGAAATTCACACAGGGACCCTTTGCCAGCTCAAGGACTGGCCCAAGCAAAACCCCCTCCCGACAGGTGCACAATTAGCCCCACTCCCTGCCCTCTACAGTGTCCTCCAGCTTTAAACCCCAAGGGGAGCTTTGGGAAGGAGCTGTGGATCTGGGCAGAGCAAGCTCTGGAAGGAAAAAAGAAGGAAAGGAGTTCTTCAGACATCTCCTCAGCTAGGGGTCTTTGGCCAACTGGAGACCACCGGCTGGGCTGCCCACCCCTGCCAATGGTGGGAGGTTACTGGCTTGCTAGACAGCCACTTGTTAAATATTCAGGAATTTTTTGGCAGGTTGTTAAACCATTAGTAGCTTGAACTCATTCATGGTGGGAGTATTTACACCATGGAAATGAGCAAACGCTGTGAATCGGGGCATGTTTCCCTCCTGAAGAGCCAGTTTATAGCACATCATGGCCCGGGCTTGTCACTGCGTGCAGGCAGCGTGCCCAGGTCAGCGTGGCTAAATGGCCTCCTAGGAAAAAGACAAGGTAATAACCCAAAGCATTTGGTTAGCACTTTGAACTTCAAATGGAGCTGCCAGTGACCTTGTCTCTCATGGCTCAGGGAGCTCTGGAAGTCATGGTTATTGCTCTAAAATCAGGTAAACTGAGGGTTGCCTGCAGTCACACAGTGAGTAAGATGCAGAGATGGAACTGCCAGCCCTGAGTCTCCCCCTGAGCCCACAACCAGGCTGTGCTCCCCAAGGAAGCCCAGAACTCTCCCAGAGCTCAGCACACAGAGGCTGAAATCCAGGGACAGCCCTAGCTCTTGACCTCAGCAAGAAGGAAAACCCACAGGGACTGACCCCCTTGTGGCTTCAGGTACCATCCAGCCCCTTCCACATGTCAGCCATGGCTCTTGATCCTTGTGGAAGGACCGTGATGTGCCTCAGCAGGCCTGCTTTCCGAGTGGGGAGAACCGGGCAAAGCAACTTGTCCGTGGCCACGCCACTGGTCAGATCTAGAAATCCGCCACTGACCCCTGCCTCCTATCCGGTGGTCCCTGATGGCTCTCCATCGTTCCTTTGCTGACCACCCAGAAGAGAGAGCAGAACGTGAACAAAACTGAGGGTGAGGTAGACTCAGAGCTCTCTGCTTCTTGGCCAGGGTGATGGTCACAATTTCCAGAGCAAGGTCCCCAGAATACTGGGCCCCAAGTGGGCCCCTTGCATATGGTCAAAAGCCCTGGTGAGACTTCAGGAGTGTCTGTGAGTGGTGGGGGCCGAGCTGGAGGGTGGCAGGCAGGAAAATGGTGGCTTTATTAACTAATATGTCTTGTTGCCAAATGTTGCCCAATTTACAAAGAACCCACAGAGACAAAGAGCTTCTATGTCCTTGGACAGTGCTCTTCCTCCTCCTTCTCCTCCCTCACCTCCCTCTCCTCGTAATCAGCACCCTCTGCCCTTCTGGACCCTCCCCTCTCGGGCCAGCACCCCGCAGACCTCCCCAAGGACACGGCATCATTCTGCCCAGTGATCCGAGGGCCAGTGGAGACGTCCTAGGTTTTCCAGGTGCAAGATTTCAATTCTCCCAGCCAGGTCAGCACCCCCATTTCCCTGGCAGAAATCTGAACTCCATGAGCACCTAATCACCACGTCTAGATGAGAATGTGCAGCAGGCCAGGCCCAGGAGAGTCTTCCTGGAAGGTGCCAGCCAAGGGCAGCCTGGAGGGTGACAGTTGCTGGCCCAGGGCCAGCCATGCAAATTGCTTCCCAGAAGGAATGAGGTTCCTGCCAGAGAAACCCCCAGGCAGGAATCACCTGAGCCAGGGGCCCCTGCAGCTGTCCCTCCCATGGGGCTGCATTCTGGCAGATCTGCTGGCTGCCCCCCCAAACCTGCCACGCCATCTCTGAGAAGGAGTTGGGTGGGTGCCCAGGGGAGCAAGGAGCCGCTATTTTCCTCCATGCCCCCGGCAAGGCTGGAGCTGCTCCTTCCCAGCTCCCCCAGGCCAAGAGTGGCCAGCCCCTGACCTGCTCCAGGAGGACGTCTGCCCCACACCCCCCTCATTCACTTCTGCACTGTACAGCCTGGTGGACTGGAGGGCAAGGGGAAATATGGTTAGAGGTGTAGGAGATTGGATTGGACACCTGGCTGGAACCTGCTCCACTCTAAATAGCCACCTTGGCCTGGGCTAGTCTCTTATCCTCTCTGAAACTCAGTTTCCCCATCTGTAAAAATAGGATACAAGTAATACCCACCGTATGAAGTGGGTAGAGTTAAAATCTAATGTTCGAGATGCTTATACAGTGCTCAGTATGGGCAAGCTGTTGGTCGTATTTGCAGACGTGAATGAGTGTCATGAGCTGTGTGGGGCCCGGCTGGGCATGGGGCTACAGGGGAGCAGGCAGTGCCCTCTAGGGACACTTGGCCCATCAGGAGGGGCTGTGTGTGTTGAGAGTCTCTATCCCATGTGTAGGTACCTAGGAAGGTGCTGCTGGGAGCTCTGGCCATGGTGGGGACAGCTCCCCGGAACCAAAACAATGGCAGAGTTACTTTCCTACATGCCCCTCCTTCTAACAGAGCATGTGGCTGCCCTCAACTGCCCATGTGTTCTAGAGTGTCAGTCTTACCCTGGCCTGCTTTCCAACTCCTTCTCCATGTCTCTGTCCCTGATCTCTGCCTCTTCCCTCGTCTCTCATTCTGCCTCTCTCCTCTCTCCTTAGCTTCCTTCTCCATCTCCAGCTCTGGCCTCCCTCCCTCCTAAGCTCATAGGTCCATATTCCTTTTGGGTGCCCCGCTAAAAGGAGCCTGCTGACCCTGGCTGTGCGTCCCACTGACCCATCTCCCTGCACCCCTCCCCTGACACTGAGCTCTAGGAGGAAGGGGCTGCCTCTGACCCATCTCTGGATCCTCAAGTCCAGCCCAGGGGAGACCCTCACTGAGGGATTGTTCACTGGGTGAGTGTGAAGAGAAACAGGAGGAGAGGTCTAAATCTCCCTCCCCAAAATCTTTTGGTTTTAAGTCTAATTGGCACCCTTCTCATCCCCGTGGAGGTAGGAGGAAGCTGGACCCTGAGAGTGAGTGGGGCACTGAGCCCCAGTGTAGTGTGGGGGGGGACACCTGCCTGCTCTATCTCCCCCTCCCCGCAACCCCGTGCCCTGCAGAAACCTCCCAGCAGGTGGGACATGCCTGTCCTGCCCCTGTCCTGCCTTGGGCAGCATCTAGCATATGAGGACCTAGAGTGCTAAGGAGCATCTGTATGAGGATAGCAGCTAGGGGATTGATAGGAAAGGCTGGAGAAGAGATTCCTCCATGACCTCCAATACCCAGAACTCCCCTACAGGGAAGCTAGGACTGCCCCGCCTTCTACTGAAAGTTTTCTTCCCAACCCTACAGCCCACATCAGCTTCCAAAGACAAGGAGAAGGAACACCAGGAGAGCAGCAAGGAAATAAAAGTGATGAGCTGGGAGGATTGTGGAAGGGGGGGCAAAGCTTCCCAAATCCTAATGCACCCCCCTTTCCAGGCCAGAGATTTTCTCATCTTAGTGAATTAGTTTGCAGCCAAAGGCCCACTGGAGTGTCCAGAGGGGCCTTGGTAGCCTGGGACCGCTTTCTCTAGCTCCTTCTAGGGGCTATCTTCTCCAGGGACACCCCACCCTCCCATCTCCTCCTTCCCTCTCCTTCCCAGGTCTAGAGTCAATCCTCCTCTTCCCTCCCCCTACTCTTGTTCAGCTGAAAACAGAGGTAAAACTAGCACAAACCCAGTTCCCTGTAGGAGGTGCTGGAACATGAGCTGTGGCATTTAACCCACGAGTGTATATTATCACTGAACTTGCACTCTCCCAAGGCTACAGAGAACACTAGCCTGGGGTTCTCTCCTGGGCACTATGACTGCTCATACTTAACCTCCTGTGTGCTCACATTGAGTGAGATGAGGGGCAGAGATGGCAAGCGAGATGCCCCATTTTCTTTTTTTTTTTTTTAAATAAGTGCAATTTGACATTTTTTTTAATAAAGGGTGATTGTGTGGGTGGGGGAACAGAGGAAGAGGGGGAGAGAGAATCTCAAGCAAACTCCACACTGAGACCTAAGATCATGACCTGAGCCAAAACCTAGAGTTGGACACTTAACTGACTGAGCCACCCAGGTGCCCCAAGATGCCCCCTTTTCCTGATCCACTGAGCAGATCTTGATCCTGAGCAAAGTCTTAACTCTTAACTATCAGAGAAATCCATTTGGGAAAAGATTAACTTTCAGTCACCTGCTTGGTGTGGATGGTGTCCGAGGGAAGACTGGAAGAAGCTGAGGGGTGGAGGCTGGGGATACAGGAGAGCAAGGCTCTGACCAACAGAGATGTTGCCCAATGTTGCCCCATTTGTAAAGGAAACTCAGCAATCAAAGAGCTTCTCTCTGCTCATCCTTCCTGTCTCTTCCTCATGTCTTCCTTCCTCTCTGGAATCCTAGCTCCCTTATGGTCTTCTCTTCATTCCAGTCTGGCAAGGCTGGGCTCTGCTCCCAATCTCTCCAGGTCAACATTTGTGTGTGTTTTCAAATGCCCCCTTCTTCTTCACTCCCTGGATGCCATCTGGTGCCCAAATGCACTCAGCCTTCCTTCGTCCTGCCTTTCATGCCCACGCGCCACTTTCCATTCCATGGTCATGAGATGGCCCTGGGCTCCTGCCTCAGTTCCTGATCGCCCTCCCGCCTCTTGCTGCCCCATTGCCATCTGTCCCCATGGGACTCTCAAAATCACAGAGCCCACAGTGCTTCCATGGCTTCTTTCCTTGCCCCTCCTCTCTTCTCCCTACACTCTGCCCCTGAAGGACTTCGTCCTTTAGATTAAACTACTCTCTATACTGAAAACTCCTGGAACTATAATGCCCACCCAGATTTCTTGTCTAGTCTGATGGAGATGTGCTCAACCATGAGCAGGACAGTTCAACCTGCAAGTCTCACCAGCACCTCAAAATCACATGTCCGACTGCCAGTTCTGGGTCAAGATGGAACAGACACATCTCCCCCCACTCCTCCCAAGTATAGCTTAAAACTCTGGGCATGACAGCTATCATGGCTTAGCACAACACAGATTTGTCAGCCTCAAGTTCTAAATGTTGAGGTCCAGGTCATTCTCAGTGGGCTAAAGAACATATAGCTGCATTCCTTCTGGAGGCTCACGGGCGACACCACTTCCTGGCCTTTTCCAGCTTCTAGAGGCTGACGGAGCTCCTTGAGTCTTGGCCCAACATCACTCCCACTTCTGTTTCCACTTTCCCACCTCTGTCTCTCACTCTGATCCCCTGCCTCCTTCTTATGAAAACCTTTGTGATTACATTGGGCTCACTTGGTTAATCCAGGATACTCTTCCCATCGCAAGATCTTTACTTTAATTGTATCTGCAAAGACTCTTTCGCCACATAAGGCAGCATATTTACAGGTCCCAGGAATTAGGACATGGACATCTTTGGAGTCCATTACTCATCCTAACAGGCCAGTAGATTGTGATAAATCATGGATGCAAACTGGCCACAGGAGTGACCGCTAAGTAAACTGTATGAAGAGATACATTCAAACTGTAGATAAACTCAAACACCGTAGATAAGTCAAAATGGAATTGTAAAAACATGTTTAAGTAACCCACAGGACAGTAGGAGAAAGAAAATAATGAAAAATGTAAAAACAGAGAAAACAGATAAAAAATAAAATGGCAGATGCAACCCTAGTATATCGATAATTGTATCATATATAAATAGGCTAAATACTCCAATTAAAAGACAGGGATTGGCAAAGTGGTTTTTAAAAACAATCCAGGGGTGCCTGGGTGGCTCAGTGGATTAAAGCCTCGGCCTTCGGCTCAGGTCATGATCCCAGGGTCCTGGGATCAAGCCCCGCATCGGGCTCTCTGCTCAGTGGGGAGCCTGCTTCCTCCTCTCTCTCTGCCTGCCTTTCTGCCTACCTGTGATCTGTCTGTCACATAAATAAAAACATAATACAGCTATTGGCTGTCTGCAAGAAACTCACTGAAAAATACAACAACATAACTAGGTTGAAAGTAGGAGGACAGAAAAATATACATTATGTAAATATTAATAAAAGGAAAGTAGGAGTGACTGTATTTGTATCAGAAAAAGTCAAATTCAGAGCAAAGAAAATGGTTCAGGGTACAGAAGGACATTACGTAATGATAAAAGGGTAACAATCCTAAATGTATAACACCAAAAAACAAAGCTGCAAAATACATGAAGAAAAAACTGATAGAATTAGGGGCCCCTGTGTGGCTCAGTCGGCTGAGCATCTGCCTTCGGCTCAGGTCATGATCCAGGGGTCCTGGGATCAAGCCTTGCCTCAGGGCTCTCCACTTAGCAGGGAGACTGCCTCTCCCTCTCCCTTTGCTCCTCCCCCACTCACGCTTGCTCTCTCATGCTCTCTCTCTCTAATAAATAAATAAATAAAATCCTAAAAATCTGATAGATTTGAAAGAAGAAATAGACAAATCCACAATTATAACTGGAGATGTCAAACCCCTCTCTCAACAACTGAGAGAACAAGGAGACAGCAAGTCAGCAAGGGTGCAGAAGAACCTAACAGCACCATCAACCAACAAGAGGTAAGCAACATTTATGGGCCATCTGCCCAGCAGTAGCAGAATATAACTCTCTAGTTCCCACAGAACATTTGCCAAGACTGACCATGTCTTAGAACATAAAACAAACTTCAACAAACAAAGAAACTGAAATCACACAAAACGTATTCTCTGATCAGAATTAAATCAAACTAAAAATCAATAACAAAAAGAGGAAAAATCTCCAAACTCTTAAGAACGAAACATCCAGGGGCATCTGGGAAGCTCAGTTAGTTGAGCCTCTGACTCTTGTTTTTAGCTCAGATCGTGATCTCAGGGTCGGGAGATCAAGCCGTATGTTGGGCTCCATGCTCAGCATGGAGTCTGCTTCAGATTCCCTCTCCCTCTCTCTGCATGTCCCCACTGCTCGCTCTCTCTCTCCAAAACAAATAAATAAATCTTTTTTTATTTTATTTTTTTTTTTTTAAAGATTTTATTTATTTATTTGTCATAGAGAGAGAAGCGAGAGTGAGCACAGGCAGACAGAGTGGCAGGCAGAGGCAGAGGGAGAAGCAGGCTCCCTGCCGAGCAAGGAGCCCGATGTGGGACTCGATCCCAGGACGCTGGGATCATGACCTGAGCCGAAGGCAGCTGCTTAACCAACTGAGCCACCCAGGCGTCCCAATAAATCTTTTTTTAAAAGAAAGAAACTAAGCATCCCATTATTCAATGGGAGAGTGGGGCTTTGAGACACAGGAGGAGCAGGTAGGACTGGGGACAGAGTAGGAACCCCTTCTCCAGTCTCCCTCTTGAAGCTGAACCAGGCAGCATGCCACTCATGTTTGACCCAGGACATCTGCCTTTCTGATACCTTGTTCTGTCCTGTTATTTGTCCGTAACTCAGTTGCTCCCTCCTTCTCTCTCTGTTAGGACTTCTGGCTCTTTCTCCATCTCTGCTTCATCCTCTATATCTCTCTGTCCCTCATCACTCCTGTCTTCTCCCTCAGCTCCACAGTCCCCAAGTCCTCTAGTGGCCTCTCGCAGCAGACTCTTCATTGTCCTCGGTCCTTTCTGATCTATCTCCAAGCCAGCTGCCTCTCAGCTCTCAGATATCTCTGTTCTACAATGCTTTCTCCCTCTCACTTCCCTGGGCTATAGGAGACGCTTTCCCAGAATCCATGTGGCCATGAGGTCTCTTCCCCAGGAGCTGAAGTTCACAGTGTTGGTGACTAAGGACAAGTGATGTGCTCTGCCCATCAGTATGCAACAGCAGGGGCCCTGGAGGGCTCAGGGACTGAGTCCAGGTGAACCCAGGTGAGTCCAGGCCCAGGTGTTTCTTAACCACCAGGGAAGTTGCACTTAGACAAGGAAGTGGCCACAGGATGCAACACGAATGCCAGAGGCCACTGTAAGGACACAAAGGCAGAACATGACTTGTAGAATGAGGAAGTGGTGGGCAAAGTAGATGGGGACCTGGTAGATGAACCAGAACCTGATGGTTATTTGGAAATGGTGGAGAATCGGAAGTGAGCAATTTCCAAGATATTTGATAATATTTTGTTTTGAGACTGCTCCCATGAAGTAAGTTAACCAAAAAATCAGACACCTTCAGAGCTGAATGTTTCCCTGGATACTATTTTAAAAGTGGGGTCTCTAAGCACAGAGGGGACATTTGGCCTGCCCAGACCTGCCCTAGTAGGTGCTAGACAGACTCTGGCTTCCTGACTTGCACTAGATGGGGGGAGGCGAGTGAGGGGAGGCAGAGCTCCCTTCAGTTGAAGAATCTCAACAGAGCATTTGCTCTGGGCCAGGCCCTTGTCAAGTACTGTGGGTCACCAACCCACATCAGACTTGGTCCCTGCCCCCCAAGGACAACAGACAAAAGAGCAGGGAGTTACTACCACTGGGGAGATAAGAATGTGTGGGAAAAGGCACGAAAGACCGTGCTTGCCCAGTGCCCTGTAAATGGGGGAGGGGTCACCATCCGGAGCAGCTCCGGAAGAGGCTGCGAAAGCCCCCACACTGCCCCACCCTGGCATCTTCTAGCAACCTCCACAAGGTGGGCCTGGCTAGAACAAAGTGATTATGGGAGAGGTTATAGGGATCGGAGATTATGGGACCTTGCAGGGAGCTGGGAGAACTTTTACTTTCATTCTGGGGGAGGGACGAGTCATTGGAGGGGCCTAAGAATAGACTAAGAGGAGGGACAGGAGGGGAGCAGAGAGACAATTGTGGGGACTCAGCAGTAATCTGCAAGAGAGATGTGACAGCTTGGTCTGGGGTGCAACAGTGGGGAAGTGGCAGCATAGGTTAGATTCTAGATTTGTTTTAAAGGAGGTCACCATGGGGTTTGCTTACATCACCAGGGAATATAGCATCAGGAGACGGGGACGCTGCTAGGGTGCTTGGCCTGAGAAGCTAGAAGAAGGGACTTGCACTGCTAGATGGGAAGACTGGAGGAAGTAGACTGGGAGGGGGAGATCAGAAGTTCCGTTCTGCACACTGTCAGTAGAATAGACCCTTGGACCTCCAGGTGGATGGTGATAGAGGAAGTTCCCCAACTCACTGCCACCCAGTGTGACATTGGTGCTAGGAGTCAAAGGTAGAAGTCTGCCACTAAAATTTATTTTGGACCATGGGTCCGTGTTCTCCCCAGGGTAATGTTGATGCCTAGTTATGCAAAATACTGTGTCCAACTCTAGGAGCTCATGAAACACTCTGTACGTGTCCGTGGGTCATTCTCACATGTTGGGTGTCTAGGACTCCACAGCTTTCCTAACCACTCCTTCAAGCCCCACTCTGACTTTTTGTACCCTCCGCCCTTCCTGTGTCTGTGACTGTGGAGTGCCGACAATCTCCCATTCAAGCCTTTGGCTCATCTCCCTGTTTCATGGATGTTGGTTCTTTCTTTGCACTTGAACTCAGAAGGAGGCTGAAGTTTTTCTTTGTACAGTCCACATCTAACGCAAAGCCTGTCTCTTGGGAGTTGCACAGCGAGAAGTCCTTTGTGATTGATTGTTGACCTCTGCGTAAGAGAAAGAGCAGGAAATGTCTACCCCGGCCGCAAGAACAACGGACACATTCACAAGCCTCGGAAGGGCTTGTGTGCATTTCTGGACAATGTTTATTCATCATATTATGGGCCACTCAGTGTTGCCCACAGATGTCAGTGCACAAAAGAATTTATTGAGATTAGATCTGAGCAGTGATATACAAGACGTGAGAATGGAACCCGTAAGAGAGGGGTTCCCTTGAGAGGGGAGCAGAGCTTCCTCGAGTGAAACTTCTGCCCCAGTGACAGCCCGATTCAGGCTTCCTTCCAGGTGGGCAGTGGGGCTGAGGCATGGAGGATAGGACACCTGCACAGGAGGAACACATCTGCCCATGGAAATGCCTGCAGCTCTCTATGCCCCAGCTTTAGTGCCTACCCCATAGCACTCACAGACTGACCCTGCCCAGTGCCTGCTGCCTCCCATGCCCACTCGAACTTGAAGCGGTGGGGCCTTCAGAGTACAGCCCCCACCAGGAAGCCAAGCAGTTGCAGCTTCAACCCAACGCCCTAACGGCTGGCTCACACTTCAGATAGCGGCCCTATGGAAGTAATATTTGCTTATGGAATCTCTTGCCAATAATTATCAACAAGCCTATGTCAGTTTCTTTGCTCAGCCATAACCTTAGTTTCTAGGAAAGTGCTGGTCCTGGGATAAGAGTTCAAAGTACAACTGAATTTTGTTTAAAAACCCACCAGCAGACGTATAAATCGGCGAGACCACTTTGGAGAATGGTTTGATGGGATGAGCTATGGCACGACACGCCCTCGGCCAGTGCCGGGCTGATCAGTGCTTCCTAACGGGCTCTGGGAGTGCAGCTCCACCAAAATTATCTTTGGGTTAATACTTTTATTGATGTTAAAGAGTAACACGGAAGAGAAACAACATTGAACGTCACTCATTCGTCAGTGGTGTGAACAACAAGCTTCTTCCCTTAATCAGTCCATAGTTTTCCGAAACTGGAGAAATATATCCTGAGTTCCTTTGCTCTATTTAGAGGGGAACCCTTCTGAGCCTATCATGCATTACCAGCACATTCTCCATCACTTCCTTCAGGCTCATCCTAGCCCATCAGCCAAACAAATCTATTAAGCCTCGATCTGTAACATTTCCATGCTGTAAAAATTCCCCCATGACTGATTTCACGCTACCAACATGGACAGTTATCACTGAGCTTGGAGCTGGGAAGGGAGAAGGTACATCACATTTGTGCCGCATTCCCACCATTACAGATACAGCCTCGGGAGACCCGGGAATGCAAGAGAAGGAAGGGCAGAATGGGGCAGAACTTTGCAAATTCTTGACGACCTAAGAGCCGGCTCTCATGAGCGTGTGCCTATGACCAGGTGCTCCTCTCCCAGAACTACGTCCAACTGAAACGAGCACCAAGAGCATAAACAGGAATGTGCATAAGAGCGTCTCCCTAGGGGCGCCTGGGTGGCTTAGTCAGTTAAGCGTCCGACTCCCCATTTTGGCTCAGGTCATGATCTCAGGGTGGTGAGATCGTGCTCAGTGGGGAATCTGCTTGACATTCTCTTCCTCTCCCTCCCTCTGTCCTTCCTCCCACTCTCTCTCTCAATAAATATATAACCTCAAAAAAAAAAAAAAAAAGAGTGCTTCCCTAAACATCCCAGATGTCTGAGAGGTAGACTCACAATACCTAAATGATAAACGAATAAATGATAAAGAAATAAACACAATAAATAATAATATTATAAACCAAGCCAGGAGAATGAGCCTGTCCCCGTGAGCCACTATAGCATGGCTGAATCCCACAACTATAAAGCTGAGCAGAAGAGGGGGGGACACAGAGGAGCCCTGCCGCCTTCCTGCATGTGTACAAAACTCAAGAATGGGTCAGATTAGCCTCTGAGGCAACAGGATGGGAGAATGGTAACTTTGGGGAGTAGGAAGGCAGGAAAGTGATTGTCGGGGGACAGGGGTGGGGCTTTGGGGTGCTGGTAACATGAGCTACTGGCGGTGATCCCATGAGGGGGTTCATTTCAGGGTAAGTCATCTAGCTCTGCAAAATATCAACAATGCAATTTTCTGGAGGTTTGTTATTTGTGCATAACAAGCTTATTTTTAAAAGCCACCAGCATGAAGGCATACATTCATTACATTCATGTAATGAATGGCTGTGGTCCTGGGAATGGCCTCCTGGGCACCCCCAGAAGTGCCACCCTTCTTGGGGGTGTGTCAGAAATGCTCCTCCGGGGGCCCTCTGGAAACCACAGAACAAAGCTTTTCCTGAAAAGGGACCCTCTCCCTGAAGTGTCAACCCTTGTCGGGGGCTAAAGAGAGAAAGGATGGGAGGGAGAAGTTGGGGATGAATATTTGTTAATGGACAAGAGTTACGGTTACCCACATCACCATAGTGGGGGGAGGTGTTTGAGCTAGAGCATGGGCCCTGGAAAAGGAAGGAAGGAAAGAAGAGACAGAGAGAGAGAGAGAGAAGGAGCAAAGATGTTTGGCAGACCCTGGCAAGCTCCTGAGCACAATGTCAGACCCTGTTCTTGACACCGTGCGTGCACTCCTCTCTGGGTCCTTGGCCACCCCCGTGCAGTGGATCTTGTCCTCAATCTGCCCATCTCACAGATGAGGAGGTCAAGGCTTAGGGGTGAGGTGAAGCTAAGATGCCCTCCAGGCAACTGCAGGCCCCATACCCTACCCCTACTCCCCTAGAAAACCGCATGTCCCCATGGGGAAGGCAGTGCCAAGAAGGGCCCAAAATGTCCTGCCCCAGAACGTTCTGCCAACGTCTGCACTCCTCCCACACTGGCACTGAGCTCTTAGGATCTGGGGCCCCCAGCATATTGTTGTTCATCAAGATTAACTGTGGTTGATGGAGCAGGGACTTCAAAGGGGCCCACAGGAGGAATAAGGAAATAAATGAAAAATCAAGTCAAATGTTCCCAGCCGGTCCTGCAACCTGTTCCCAGGCAAGCTGAGACCAGAAGGCATAGTCTCCTTACACACGCCCACCCCAGGCCACCTCGTGGGGCAGGGCAAGAGCCCGCACCTTGGGGCAGAGAGGACAAGCCTTCCACACACTTGAGGGCTGCTGAGTGGGCTCCAGACCGGAACGAGTCACCATGACCTATGGGACTGGCCTCTGGGGCCATACTTCCTCCATGGCTAGCCTCCTGCTCTCCCAAGCCCCTGCCAGCTCCAGGAGGAGCACACCTTCTACCATTCTTTGTTGATCAAACTCTGAGTCAATCTGACCTCCGTCCAGGACCCAGCTAGAGTTGCAGAGAGCAGGGAAGGTGATAGCAGAAAGCTCAAGGGCAAGGCTGGTTGAGCCAGAGGCGGGCAGTCCAGAAGGTGGATTCAGAAGGATTCTGTTCACTGAGCTACAGGCTTTGTTCTGCCAGGTCCCAGGTTGTATCTGTGCTCTGGGTCCAGAGCAGCCTATCCACCTTCTCCAGAGCTCCCTGCTGGGGAGCAGGAATGAGCAGGAATGGGGGTAGTGGGGTGAGGAAGGAGGCCTGGTGGGAAAGAGGGAGTTGGGCAGTACAGGATATCCACTCACATTTCGGTCTCCATGGAGGACCGTTGCTCGCTTAGTGTCAATTACAGAAATGCTGAGGTCACAGGCAAGGCCAGTGGGGGTGGAGGTCAAGGTTCCAAAGACCCAACACAGCTCCTAGAGAGAGTTATGGGTCCTTCTCAGAGAAAAAAGGTCTCAGGAGGTGTCCACCACCCAGAAGGCCCTCCGGCCACAGCCTTCCCCATGCCCAGCCCCTCCCCCTGATTTTACAGAACCCACCCATGCTGGCGAGCTCCCTTGTTCCCTGTGGGTGTTGGCAGTCACACTTGGAAAGTGGTTATTCATACAACTTCTTCCTCCAAAGGTCAGGGCTCATTGTGGTAATGCTGATAATTTGTGGCACATTAATTGTGGCTATTATTGGCTAGGAGTGGAAACAAAGGCCCAGTCAGGTCGCTGTCTACCTGTCCTTGCTGGGGCCAGGGTCAGGGTGTGTGCTGTGGCTACTAAGGGAGGACCCCCGCCTTGCGAATACGTGGGAGGTGGGCTCAGGTCCACACTCTGGGCTCACTTCACGGAGGAGGGAGCTGAGATCATGGGCCGAGTAGAAGCTGGGAGGCCTTGCGTATAAGGCACACGAGGACCACCACTGCCCACACAAAGGCTCAGTAAGGAACTCAGGAGACAAGGTGTCCTGGAGAACCGTCCTTGGAAGCTTGAAGGTCTGGTGCAGCCCTGGGAGAGGAAGGACAGGTAGGCGAGGGGAGAGGGCAGCAGCCTGTCCTCTAGAAGTGACAGGAGAGAGCACAGGTGTGTGGGCACTGTGAAAGGAGCAAGAGGGCGTTTGTGCCCAGAAACCCCCCTCTCCTGCACGCCACACTTCAGACCCCTGCCCCTGGGGCAGGAACAAGGAAGCTCCTGCCTCCTGACCCACGGCAGTGCCCTCGTGGGCTGAATGGGAGGAAGGCCCCAGAGACAAATGATACCAAGGCGGGGGGTGATCTCCGGGAGGTCACCCAGACCTTGAGAGTGACACAAACCAGCCACAAGATGAATGACCGCCTTCAGCTTCCAGCCGTGCATGGGCCTACAGGAGCAGCATTTCCAGTTATCCAGTTTGAACCTCAGTTTTCTCATCTTTAAAATGGGAGCAATGATCTCCAAGGTTGCGGTGGGGATTTGATCATTTATCTTTTTAAAAAGCTGATCATGGTGTCTGGCCCAGTAAGGCAAGGTTGGTTCCAGTCTTCCTTTCTGTCCTGTCTGCCACCCACCAAAGCTGCTAGTGCACTACGATCACTGGGTATGTGATGGAATGAAAGAATGAGAGAAAAGAGGTAGGGAGGGAGAGAGGGAGGGAGAGAAGAGGGACAAGCAGGGAAAGGGGGACAGTAGATACTAGGAATGCCAACCAATATGGATCCTCCCAAATTCCTCAGAGGTGATTTCCTGGGAGGTTCCAGGCTGAGCCAGGACCCCAAGGCCAGGGATCCCCCGCACCCACCCTCCACCCCACTGTACCCCGAGGGCCTATCAAAGGCCTGAAAACTTTGCTGAACTTTCCAGGGGCTGGAGGAGTTTCCTGTGAGAGCTAGGCTGCATCACCGCTGACCGCAGGGACACCTGCTTCTCCCCTCCGTCGCTGGCCCCAGGGGACGAGGGCCTGAGTGAGAGGTCCAGGAGGCTGTCTGGTCTGCTTTGCGGAAGTTTTCTACAACTGTGCGCTGTGTCTCCCTTTCTTCCTCTCCCCCTCTCCCCTTCCTTTTCCTTTCCCTCCTTCCCTCTCCTCTGCCTCTCTCCCCACTCTCTCTAATCCATCAGACACCCTTCCCCCCAAAGCAGAGAGCTGTAGGCCCTGGAAGCCCCAGGCCCCCTGGGAAGGGCGGCCACAACTTATCTCTAGAAGGACAAGCAGAGGTCCTGTTCCCAATGCATCAGCAGAGGAGTCGGAGGCTCAGGCAGCCAGAGTTCAGGAAGGCTTTTCTCTCCCAGCACTAATGATCTGGAAGGCCTTTCCAGCTCAGCCAGTTCCCTGACAGTGGAGAGGAGGACCCCAGCGGCTGGCCACCTGCTCTCCTTCCCTGGGGCTCAGACGCAGCCGAGGGACTCCTGCCATCCATTCACTCCAGGGGCATTTCTCAAGCCCTGGGCTGGGCTGGCGACACACCAGCATCCCTTTGCTCCTACGGATACTCAGTGGACAGCGAGGTGGGGAGAGGCAGCTAATATCAACATCCGAGGGCAGACCCGTGACTGGACCCCTCACAAGATAATCTCAGGCATATGAAACAGGCTCGCACTTTTATCTAGCACAAATGCACACGAATCGGCCGCGCTGAGCCAATAGTGCCCAGGAGTCCTCCGGAGACCGGCATGGAGAAGCCAAATCAGGAAATTGAGTGGCTGAAGTTTAAAGGCCCACTGGCTGTTTGTGAGCGGTCGTCCTTATCATTTTCATTCTGAAACTCTGAGGCATTTATGGGCTTAGATTTTGGATAGTATAGGTAGGGGCCCCCCAACACAGGAGCTACCTCGGACTAGCAGCCTCCTTGTCTCTAACAGTGCTGCCACTAGGGTTCCCACAGCGTGTCTCCCCAGGCTCACTCAGCATCTCCTTCCGCCCTCCCGGAGGGGTGTGACAGATCCTGGGGCTCACAACAAATGGGGTGACAATAGGCTAGAACGCTGGTCTTCTCAGTCACAACTTTGTGCTCTGCCCCTAAGAAGGGCTGAGGGTCTATTCCCTGGAAGCAGATCTAGCCTACCCAGAAGAAGATTGGTGGGATCAAACCAAGGCTCACCTCCCCGAGTGGGAAGTCTCTACATGTATTACTTGGAATTCTTCTAGAAAGATTTATCTTCCCTTCTTACTTTTCATTTACTCAGCCATTATGAATTCGTGTATGCTCATGTTATACTTTGGGTTATAATCCCATACCATGTTACTTTATGGCTCAGACTGCTCCAACTTGGGCCATCCAGGAGCTCGGTCAGTTTGGTCCAGGAGTCCCTTTGACGTGCCCCCATCTTTCTTTTTTTTTTTTTAATTTAAAGATTTTATTTATTTATTTGACAGAAAATGCAAGTAGGCAGAGAGGCAGGCAGAGAGAGAGAGGAAGGGAAGCAGGCTCCCTGCTGAGCAGAGAGCCCGATACGGGGCTCGATCCCAGGACCCTGAGATCATGACCTGAGCCGAAGGCAGAGGCTTTAACCCACTGAGCCACCGAGGTGCCCCTGCCCCCATCTTTCTGATTTTTGAGCCCTTCCTTATCTTTCTGGCACTACAAGATGCTCCCGGCTCATCTTGTATTTCTTCCTGCTGTGTCCCCAAGGCGCCCTCACTCCTTTCCTAGAGAATGATATTTAGAAACTAAGTTGTAAGGACTGAGTGTGCTTGTTGCTATCAGAACCTCTTGGCAGACAGGGCTGGGTTGGTGTGCGTATGGGGAACATACGTAAGTCTGTCCACAGACTGATGCTGTCTCTGTGTCTACCCATCTGTGCGTACACGGAACTCCCTGCCGCTGTCTCCAGTTCTAATCTAGCCCTCAGGATCCGTCCTAGCCTTCCTTCCCGTGCACCTGCTGCTTCCCTCTGCTATGGCACAGACAACCTGGCCCACCCCTGTCATCGCTGTATTTACTTGTTCAACACCAGCACACCTGTGAAGCAATGTCAGGATGGCACTCCTTTGGGAGCACCTGGGGGCTCAGTCGGTTAACCGTCTGACCATCTGACCCTCGGCTCAGGTCTTGATCTCCGGGTCCTGGGATCAAACCCTGCACCAGGCTTCCTGCTCAGTGGGGAGTCTACTTCTCTCACTCTCACTGCTCGTTCTCTCTCTCTCAAATAAATAAAATCTTTTTAAAAAAAAAGTGGCAACCCCTCTGGGAAATGAATTTACTAATTAGAGTATGATATTTGCAGACCCTTTCATCTTTAGCCCAACCGTGTCCAGGCCAAACGCTATTTTCCAAAGTTAGTAGGATGGGCGCCTTGTCCCCCCAGCCATGTCAGTGTGGTTATGTCATGCATTTGTGCAAAGTTTGTGTCCCTCGTAAAGCAGAACTTCCTGGCCCCGGATGCACCCTTCAGTATACTTTACAGCGAGCAAGGTTATTTTAGAGTAAGTTTTCTCGGTAGAGGGCGCCGGAGGGACGTGGCGGGAGGAAGGGGCCCTGCTGCTGTTTGCAGTGTGGGGCTGGGGAAGGGCGGGGCTGATGCCACAATGGGCATCCAGGCTACAGCGTGATAGCCTGGGTCTGGTGCTAATCCTTTCAGCAGCCCCCTAACATGGAGCCTGGAGCCCTGCGCAGCCTGCCTGACCCATGCACCTGCTGTGTGCTGGTGCCCAGACTCCCTCTCCAAGCCTCCACGTGGTCTGCACGCAGTGGCCTGTGGCCCCAAGGGTCATATGCTCACCTGCAGCCCAGCGTACAAGCCTCCATGCGGCCCAGGCACTTGGAAGGCCTCCTGTCCCCGCCAGTGCCAAGGACACATGGCCCCTTCCAAGTGTGTCCTTCCTTGAGCTCTCCTTTGGCTCTGCAGCACCATATAGAGTGGCCTTACCCCCTCTAGTCCTGTAGTCTAGTTCACATTTCTTTATCAGGCTCTCTGCTACCCTAGGAACACTCCTATTGGAAGAGAAGGTTGGCCTCAGTCCAAAGGAATGAGTCCTAATTTAATAAAGCAGTCCAATGATGGCACCTTGGGACCAAAGCCAGTGGGATGGTAAGTGCAGACTCGGGCTGGTGGTCTGTGCCTCTGGGCTGATGGCAGGAGCAGCCGGTCTGGGTAGCCTCCTACTCCCCAACCCCAGCCTTAAGCATTCACTAGGAGCTCAGCCTTGGGGGCACTGAGCAGGGCTCCCACCTAGGTGCCTCTCCCTGGCTTTATATATGCTGGTGAGAGGGTGTCTGATGTTCCTGGACCAGGTGGGTTCCTCTATGTCAGGCTGGTCTCAGGGACAGGCTAAGCACAGCCTCTAGCAATACAGGGCAGGACCCAAAAGGAAACCAGGCTCAGAGAGACCCCAGGGTCACAAATAAGCCTTCTCTCGCTTGAGTCCAGTGCATTCTCTGTTCCCTGAACTGCCGTGGCACCCTTCACTCAGAGATGCTCCAGCAGCATTTAGAAGCTTACATGCTCCCTCCCCAGCCCGAGATGGAAACACAGTCCGGGGGCCACAGCAGGGGCAGCTCATGACCCCAACACAGCCATCGGCTCTCCAAAGACCCTGAAGAAAGGTCTGAGTCAGGGCATGGGGACCAGGGACCCGCCAAAAAGCACAACTTGGAGTCCTTAAAGAGACTCTGTAATCCCTCCCTCATCTGATGTCTTTGTACTTTTAATCTATTATAAAATCTTTAGACATACATGAATATGGAAAGATTGAATAATCAGACGCTTGTAGCTTAAGAAATGGACTATCATCAATAGAGACAATGCCCCCACATGCCCCTCCTTGATTGCCTCAACCCTCCCTTATTTTTGTGAGTCTTCTTATGCTTAACAGCAAGTGAGTGATTGTCTACATGACATAGAGTACCGTTCTACGGTTCTGTTCTTTATATAAGTGGTATCATACTATATTATTCTCCAACAACCTGAATTCTTTGCTCAACGCTATGATTGGGAGATGGGTCCCTGTTGATATAGGTAGTGCTAGGTCAAAGACAGCAAGCCTTTTCCTGTAAAAAGCCAGGTAATATGTATTATAGGCTTTATGAAGCAAGAAGCAAAATTGAGGGTATTACATACTTACATAACAAGAAGGAAGCCAAATTGCCATAAAACTTTTATTGATGAAATTCAAACTATAATAATAATAATAGAATGGAAATTGTAGTCTAGGTCTAATAACAAGAAGACTGAAATTCTTTTTGATTAACATCAAAGTTAATATTTCCTATTGCAACTGTTCATCTTTATAAACTATTCTTGGTTCTTCGGTTGTACAAAAACAGGTGTTGGGCCAGAGTTGGCTGCAGGTGATAGCTTGCTGACCCCAACTCTAGTTCATTCATTTGTACTGCTCTATAAAATTCCACTAGATGGGGGCACCTAGGTGGCTCAGTCAGTTAAGCATTTGCCTTCAGCTCAGATTATGATCTCAGGGTCCCGGGATCGGGCCCGCGTCAGGACCTCTGCTCAGTCGTGAGTCTGCTTCTCCCTCTTCCTCTGCTCCTTCCCTTGTGCATGCTATCTCTCAAATAGATAAATACAATCTTTAAATAAATATGAGGCACCTGGATGGCTCAGTCAGTTAAGCCTCTGCCTTCGGCTCAGGTCATGATTCTGGAGTCCTGGAATTGAGGCCCGAGTAGGGCTCCCTGCTCAGCAGGGAGTCTGCTTCTCCCTCTCCTTCTGCCTCTCCCTCCAGCCCGACTTGTCCTCTCTCTTTCTCTCTCAAATAAGTGGATAAAATCTTTGAAAAAGAATAAAATACAGGGGCGCCTGGGTGGCTCAGTGGGTTAAGCCACTGCCTTCGGCTCAGGTCATGATCTCAGGGTCCTGGGATCGAGTCCCACATCGGGCTCTCTGCTCAGCAAGAAGCCTGCTTCCCTCTCTCTCTCTGCCTGCCTCTCCGTCTACTTGTGATCTCTCTCTGTCAAATAAATAAATAAAATCTTTAAAAAAAAAAGAATAAAATACATACATACATACATAAAAATTCCATTGGATGACTCTAAAAATTCATCTATTTATTCACAGGGGAAAATGGAGTTCCAATTGTTTTGATATTAAAATGATGCTTCTATAAATAATCTAGTTTTTATCTGTGCACTACATGTGTAAGTGTTTTTCAGGGTAGTATACATAGAAGTAGAGTTGCCAATAGTTGAATAGGGCATGTAGATCGTTAATACTGAACTGCTTTCCAAGGTGGGCGTTCTAATTTCTACGAAGACTGGCAGTGTATATGTATACCTGATGGGCTACGTGCTTACAAACACTTGGTATATCAATGTTTCCAGCTTTGCAAATCCGGCTGGCGTGTGATGCTTTGACTTTCATTTTCATTTCTGGATTACAGATGAGGTTGAATATTTTTTCAAATGTTCATTGATCTTTCATACTTTCTCTTCTGTAAATTGCCTATTCATACCTTTTTCCTGCTTGTTTATTGAGTTGTTTATATTTTTCCCATTGATTTGTGAAAGTTCTTCATATAGCGATTAACTCCTTTTTTGTTCAGGTGTGTTGAAAAATGTCTTCTTCCATTTTGTGGCTTTTCCCCATTTTTAAGAGTGTCTTCTAAGGGAGAAAGTTTTGTTAGATGTATAGTACATTTTGTTAAATGTATAAATTGTGTGTCTTGTTTAAGTATATACTTGAAAAGGTTTTGGAAATTTTGCTCTTCATATTAGGTTCTTAATCTACAGGAAATTAAGGCAGGGATTTGAATTTATTGGAAAAACGGATTAATGGCTCCACCTTTTCCTAATAATCTTTAGGGCTATCTTTCTCTTATATCTCTAGGTAGGTTCACAGAACTTGTGAAGTTCTATGCAAAATCCTGTAGGAGTTTTTATTGAAACTGCACTGAGCTTTTAGATTAATTTGAAAAATACTGACATTTTTATACAGATTCATCTGACCGATGCACATGATATAGTTCTCCTTTAGGGTGAGGGGTATTTGGGTCTTTTTAAAATGTCTTTTAGGGGCGCCTGGGTGGCTCAGTGGGTTAAAGCCTCTGCCTTCGGCTCAGGTCATGATCCCAGGGTCCTGGGATCGAGCCCCGCATCAGGCTCTCTGCTCAGAGGGGAGCCTGCTTCCCTTCCTCTCTCTCTGCCTGCCTCTCTGCCTACTTGTGATCTCTGTCTGTCAAATAAATAAAATCTTTAAAAAAAATTAAAAAAATAAAATGTCTTTTATAAAATTGTAGGATTTTTCCATAAATGTTCTCTAACATCTTTTGTTAGATTTATTCCTAGTTCCCTAATTTTTAGTTATTGCTTTTTAAAATGTCACTTAAAATTTTGTTTTGTTGTTTTCTAATGGTTTGTTGTTAGTGTATAGAAATGCATGTGATTTTGGTCTATGCATCCTATATGTAGAAACCTGTTGAACTCTTAATAATTCTCATCATTTATCTATAGATTCCTTAGGGATTTTTTTCCCTACCTATGTAAACAGTCATACTGTCTGTGAATAATTGCAGTTTTCCTTTCTCCCTTCCCAATCCCAGTAACCATTTTGTTAACAACTTATTGGGCTGCATTTCAATGTTGTATTACAACACTGAATAGAGGTTCCCATGTTAAATGATGGTGGTGTACTTGCCTCATTTCTGAATTTTTAAGGGTAAACATCTATTGTTTCACTTTGTGGAATGATTTTGCTGTAGGGTTTTATTAGATACTCCATCAAACAAAGTAATTCCCTTCTAGTCCTAGTTTGCTAAGATTTTTTTTTCTTTTTGTCTTACATGGACGTTGGATTTTGCCAAACACTGTTTTTTACTGGGTTTTTAAATTTGTTTTTATTTTTTAAGGATTTTATTTATTTGGGGCACCTGGGTGGCTCAGTGGGTTAAGCCTCTACCTTTGGCTCAGGTCATGTTCTCAGGATCCTGGGATCCAGCCCCCCCGAAATGGGTGCTTTGCTCAGTGGGGAGCCTGCTTCCCCCTCCCCACGCCCCCTACCCACGCATTGCCTGCCTCTCTGCCTACTTGTGATCTCTCTCTCTCTCTCAAATAAATAAACAAAATCTTTTTTTAAAGATTTTGTTTATTTATTTGAGAGAGAGAGAGAGAGAGAGAGAGTGAAAGAGTACAAGCGAGGACAGCGGGCAGCAGAGGGAAAGGAGAAGCAGGCTCCCGGTTGAGCAGAGAGGCTAACCTGCGGCTCTATCCCAGGAATCCAGGATCATGACCTGAGCTGAAGGCAGATGCTTTTTTTTTTTTTTTCAAAGATTTCATTTATTTATTTGACAGACTGAGATCACAAGTAAGCAGAGATGCAGGCTGAGAAAGAGAGAGGGGGAAGCAGGCTCCCTGCTGAGCAGAGAGCCTGATGCAGGGCTCCATCCCAGGACCCTGGAATCATGACCTGAGCTGAAGGCAGAGGCTTTAACCCACTGAGCCACCCAGGCGCCCCTGAAGGCAGATGCTTAACCGACTGAGTCACCCAGGTGCCCCATTTGTGTTTTTTTTTAATATATTTTGAAGCTTATATGTTAATATAGTGAGCTACAATAAAGAATTTCTGTTAAGACATTCTTGCGTTCCTACCATAAATTCAACTTGGTCGAGATACATTTTAAAATACATTGCTAGATTGCCTTTGCTGGGTTTTTTGTTATTCTGTGTGGTTTTTTTAAATATATATATTAAGTTCTTAGATGACATTGGCTTATCATTTGTCTTCTTGATTGTTTTTTTTAATCAAGGTTATAATGTGCTAATAAAATGAGTTATCAAGTATGACTTCTTTTTCTATACATGTAAAAATATTGTGTAAGGTTAAAATTATCTTTTCCTTGAATGTTTTATAGCACTCACCTAGAAAACCAAACTAAATCACAACTTAGATCCAGTTTTTGTAGTTTTCTTTAATAATTACAGATATTTTAAGATGTTAATTATAATGTTTCATAATTTTAACAAGCTATTCATTTCCTCTATTTCTCTCATTTTATTTATTTTAGGTAATATGTATTTATTTTATTTAAATTTATCATTGTAAAGTTCTCCAAAGTAGAAGGATGAAACATACAATTGTCCCACATATAACTGAAAAAGAATCAATACAGAAAACATATTTTTAAAATTCCAACAAACCAATATAAAAAGATAAACAACTCAGTTTTTAAAATGAGGAAAAGACGTGGCCAAGTACTTCAGAAATGAGAATATCAAATTGTTGATCAACATTTTGAAAAAATACTCTTATTTCAACAATAATCAGGAAAACATAAATTTAAGTCATAGGGAAATATTTTTACATGGTCACTAGAAAATTTAAATTTTAAAATTATGACAATATCAAGTATTGATGAGTCATGGAGTAATTGAAATACTCATAAACTTTCCCAAACTGGGGTATCTACTGAGGGTTAACATATGCATATTGACCACACATTTCCATTCTTAGTTATACACCCAACAAAAAGGCATACAAAGGCACCAAAAAAATATGTGGCTAAATATATGGAAAGTTTCATTATTATAAGCAAAAACTGGAAACAACTCACACAGGCAACAACAGCAGTATGGATAAAAACGCTGTAGTTTTCATTCACTGGAATATACAGGGTTGAGAATCAATAAATTACTGCAGTGTGAAACAGCATGGGTGAAACTTATATACTATTGGGTAAAAGAAGCATTAAAACATAAACTGAGACACAGTAACATTTTTCACAAATTTACTTCAGCATACACCCATCGGAATCAGGCAGCTCCAGACCAAAAGTAGCAGCTAGGTGTGCTCCACCCACAGGAGTTAGGGAACGTTTTTTTCTAGAGAAGACTCAGAAGCCAAGCAAGGAAATTATTTCATTGGCTATAGCTTACACAGTAGCCTTATTTGGGAAAGTCTGGTTGGCTATGATTGGTTGTCCTTAAGTTTCATTTTCTTGGGTTCTGATGCATTGATTCTGACCCAGGTTTCAGTTTGGTTACATAAGCTACCAAAGCTTTAGAGCCATCTCCATCTAATGGCCTCGTTTAACTAAAAGAAGCAAAACAAAAAATACATCTAGTTTGATTCTGTTTATGTAACATTTTTAAAAGATAAAATTTTTAAAAATAGAGCTGCACACACACGTGGTAATTATTACACCAAAGTTAAAGGAGAGTGGTCACTTCTAGAGAGCCCCAGGCGGCTCTTAGAATGATGGTGTCGACCTTCAAAATTTAACAATGAAGGTTACCTGATGAGTTTATTCAGGAATAGCAAAGAATCGCAACTCAGGACTTGCAAACTATGGTGACCAATAGACAAGTCCAGAGAACAAAGGAGGAGAATATCCATTTATAGGAAGAAAGAAGGATTTGGGGAGGGATTGGTTTGAACAGAAGGTCATTGGGGGAAAAGGAGAGTTGGAAGTGGTGGTGGCCTCTCATTGGCTGCAGGCAAGCACAGCTCGCTCTTTCTGAGGGATCAGGAAATATTCCTTCTTCTATTCTTTCTTGTGCAGGACTATGTAGGCTGTGAGAGTGGTCGTGCATGAGCACTTTCCCTTCATGGCTTCTGGACTCGATTTTTTTTTAAGTAAATGTGGGTCTCCAGCTCATGACCCTAAGATCAAGAATCCCCCATCTACCAAACTGAGCCAGGTGCCCCTCCCCACCCCCACTACTAACTCAATTTTGAGTAAGATTTCCTTTATTCATTTTCACAATAGCAATATTCTGTTTTTTGAACTTGGAGGTATTTATACAAATATTTGCTTTATAATTACTCATTACCCTGGTATATATGTCTTATTCTTCTGTCTGTATATTGCAGAACAGATTTTTTAAGTCAAAATCTTAGAAGCCAGGATAGATATGAATGGCATAAAGAATGCCCTCATACCTATTTTCTTAAAATATGGTCTAAACAAGGGGTACATTTTAGCAGTATTTAGGACAACAACAGTGACTGCAATTTCAAAAAAGATTTAGAATAGGATGAACGAAATATATCCGAGATTAAAGTGGACTGACTTTCCGGGACCAGTAACAGTGGACTGGGGAGTGTGGTGGTGACCTGTTGGCTCATCTCCCACTTCGCTGGTTCCCTACCTAACCAAACACTGTAAAATACCTTTCACTCTCTCTGCAGTGTTTTATTCCTTTCCCAATCAGCCAAGAATATGGTTAAATCCCCTTTATTTAGCCTTAATAGTTTTCATTTTCATTTTTAAAAACTGTGAAAAAATTTTTATTTTTGTTTGTTCTACTTCAAGACGATTTACTGGAACTGGAGATGCTCCTTTTGGGGTGAGACTGGGATTACTATCAAGGAGGTATTAAGTATTTAAGTCGCTGCCTTCTCTTTTTCCCTTTGCCATGAATCTCGAAGTATATACTACGGGGGGGGGGGGGGGGGGGGAAGAGGACACAAGCCCAAACTTGAATAACTTGAACTATTACACGGGAGGGTTTTGTTCCTTTACATAGCTTCTGGATCTAATCTCAACAGCGTGTACTTCAAATCAATGGAAGGGTCCTGCTACTCTTACTCGTCTAACTTGGTCCAAAGTGAGGGACCTTGGCCTGGAAGCCGAGCAACACTCCGGAACAGGTACCACTTCCGCCTCTCTGCCCCTCGGCCCCGCCCAGCCCGTGCCCTAGCGCACTTCCGGCCCCGCCCAGCCGCGCCCAAACACACTTCCGGCCCGCCCCTAGCCGGCTCCCGTTCTCTCGAGACTTGTGGCGTCCCGCCCACCTCCAGGGGCCGGCGGAGCTCTCTCGCGAGTGACAGTAAGGGGCGCGAACCGCACCTTCCGCCCCCCACGAAAGCAGTCACATTTAGCAGCCCAAAGCCAGCACCAGGAATCCCGATTTAAATTCGAGTTTCAGATGAGCATGAATCGACTCCTAGTATAAGATACTAATTGTAGTGCAAAATTCACTAATTATATTTATTATTCGTTGTTACTGAAATTGGAATTTAACTGAAGTGCAAATCCAAGTGAAACTGTATCATGGGGCAACCCCACTTGGGATCGCCGAGGTCAGAAGCCAGCTACCCGGATACCTTGCGGCTCGGTACTCCACTTAGGGCGCCCTCTGTACACCAGCCTTCCTATAACACCCCTTTGTGGGTGCCTGGGGGGAGGTGCGGCAGGGCACCGCTGTAAGACGGTTTACTAACAATGTATATATTTTTTAAAATAACAATATTTAACCCTTTTTTCATCATTAGCCACAAATTTGTTTTTAAAAACAAATTTGGGACTCAAAGATGCAGCACGAGAGGACAGAATCTGCACAGTGAGGATCACTGCCCACCCTGGGTGGTCTCCATCCTTGTGGTCTCAAGCACCTCTGGGCACCGCGCCAGCTTGTACACCTTCCCATCCAGAAGTCAGGGGCCTCCACCTGAGCTGCCCCATGTGCTGCGCCCCGGAAGAGACTCCTGGGGCCCGGCCCAGGCTTCTAAAGTCACAGGGTCTCACGCTGATTCTGGACTTTCATTACATAAGCCCTGGGCCAGGCAATGAACGTGAACTCCAGTATGAAGTTCCGTCAGTGAACAGATAGCCAGTAATGGAAACGTATCATATAGAGGGCAAGTCATCTGTTGGGTTGAAGTAAAGAATTCTCTGTTGAATAATAAAACCAGTGGTTCAAACGGAATTTGCCCAAGTCCCAAGGGTGGTATAGGCTGTCCTTAGGAATTGGTGATGAGGAGACTGATGAGGGTTTTATCAGTCTCTGGAGGAACTAAATTGGTTTATGGAATTTTGGTCTCGTCTGGTTTGGTTTTTGCTCTTGCAGTCCCCACAAGGACAGTGCAAAATCAAAGAAAAATAGTGGAAGTCATTTTAATTAAACTTGACTTAGCAATTTCCTTGGGGAATAAGATCTCAGAGGTTCAAGTGTAGTCAAATTTGAAAGAGAAGAGTCTTATTTTGACCTAAATTCTCTTAAAGCTAAGACTCTAGGTGATTTCCCTGCATTGTCCTTGACCCACTAAGCACAGCCATTCCTTCCCTACCTCAATGCCGAGACAACAGAGAGCTTGAGTGGACAGGTCAGACAGCCGAGATCACAATGTGAAATCAGACCTTCTCACTCTCGTACCCAATCTCTTCACTGGTTTCCCATCACACTTGGAATAAAATCCTACAAGGCCCTGCAGCCCTCAGCTGCATCTCCAACCTCATGTACTCCTTTTCCGCTCACTAAATTCTGGCCACCCTGGTTTCCCTCCTCCACGGACACACCAGGCCCACTTCCACCTCTGTGCTTTCACACAGGCTGTCCTCTCTGATCTGACTGTTCCTCCCCCCACATATATACTTGGCCCAGTCCTTCACTTCAGACAGGTCTTGGTTCACATCTCATCTCACAGGGCAGCCTTCTATAACTGCCCACTTAGAGCAGCTGTCCCTACTGCCACCCTGCCCATGTGCCCATGCCATTCCTCCTTCCAGACCCTCACCATGCTGTTTTCCTCCATAGCGCTCATGGCTACCTGACAGGACATTGAACATTTGCTTGTTTACTGTGTCATTGTCTTTCTCCCCATCTGAATAAAACACAAGCTGTGTGAGGGCAGCCTTTGTTTTATTTGCCACCGTAACCCTAGTGTCTGGAACACAAAAACTGAGACTAATATGGGGTGTGTCAGCACCTTGTGATGTCACACAGATGATTTCCTGTGGGACTGATGCAGAAACTGCAGAAACTTGACATCTCATTTCTTGGATCACACTCCTCTTCCCAATCTCTACACGATGGAGCATCACAGGACTGAGCCCAGGGACCTCTTCGTTCTCTAGATCAGCTTCATTCTCTAGACCAGGTCTTGCTGCTGGGAGAGACCCAGGAGCACCTCAGGGGAAAGGGATGATAAGGGACTGCCAGAAGGGGCCAGACCGCTTTTGACACAGGACTCGGAAAGCACTGAGCTGAAGATGGAGTGGACTTGCTTTCCTAGAATCTACCCACCACTCCCCAGGGTCTAGGCAACTGGATACATCAGAGAAAAAAGAAATTACAGTCTGAAATGGCTGGATTTACAGTTCCCGGTGCATTCGATCAGTTGTAACCACCAGTGCAGAAGCCTGGCTGGGAAAAGAATGACACTCCCATCTCTGGGCCACAGACAAGACAGGGCTAGCAGATGGCCTGCAGATTTGGCAGGGTCTTATACTAGAGCTAACAGCACTAGTCATTAGCAACTTTCTGGGCAAAAACTGGATAATGTGTGAGGGCAGGGCTCAAAAGTGGTTTAGTTTCACCAAGCCAGCTCTCCCCATGTAAGGATGGGGAGGAAAGACAAACCACTGAGTAGACAAAGAAAACTGCAGCCCCCTCTCATTTATTTATTTATTTATTTATTTGGAAGTAAATCCCATAAAGTTGCCAAGAACACTAAAATAACAAATACTGAACCATGACTCCCCAGGGAAATGCAGACTTAGTTCCTGCCAGCCTCTAGTAACAACATTTTGGGCAGCTGAGCAATCCATGACCTTGCATTGTTTCTATTTAAAGACACCTTATGTAGTAAGTAATGTTCGTGTATGAACTTGCAGGCAGCAACACTAGAACTCGCGCCTGAATGAAGCTTAGCGAGCACACGCTCTCTCCGGAAGGTACATCCCAGCCTCCTCACCATTAGGCACACTAGACCGAACACTAGGCTTTGGGGCCACTTGAAACAAAGAGATCACCAACAAAAACCACGAAAATCTGACAAACGTGGCACAAATAGACCATGAAGAGGACACTTGTTTTCAGCACAGGAACTGAAACGAGAAGGCCGAGTGCTGTCTTGTCCAAGCTCATCTGCGCCTGTCCCAAGTTTTCCAACGCGGCCCCCTCCCAGCGGCAGAGCCAGGGCCCAGCCAGTGTTTAGAAAGAGCGATAGCAAGTGTCCCTAACCCTGCTGGGAGGAGAATGGCCTTTGGGTTAGAAGCCGGGACAGCTTGGGAGCTGTGAGATCCAGTTGTACAGAGACCAGCAGAAACAGGAAGCAGAGACCCCAGAACAGGGACTTGGGGAGCAGTGAGGGCCCACCGTGGCCATGCCCTTCTTTGCATCTCTCCTCCCCAGTCTTGGGCACAGCAGCCCAGTGGATAAGGACTTCCAAGCGTTAAAACAGAGCTCCTGCAACCCCTCTCTGCCACTTCCAGTTGGTGAACGGGAGAATTAGGCACAAACAAGTCAGCTACAAGAGAAAGAGAGCAGGGGACAACAGTCGACAAGACCACTGCCCCGAGCAACTCCTCAGTCTCACTTTTATTAGATAGAAACAATAACCCACAGAAGAGCCAATGAAGGTCAAACATCAGTCACATGTCTTGTGGACAAACAGGAAGGAGGGTAAGTTTATAGTTAACCAAGCCCATTCAAAGGACTCATCTAACTAACAACAGGCGCTTTTGGGAGGAGGAAGGAGCTACGACGGAAAGGGGAAGCAGGCGGTGTTCCGTTCTGCCCTGAGCGGGCCCGGGCGTTCCCAGCTGCTCGGCTTCCAAGAAGCGGGCGGCGTTCCGCCCTGAGCGAGCTGGGCATCCCCAGCTGCCCAGCTTCATGGTCGTATATCGTCCTTTCCCCCAAATACCTGTTGCCAGTATGTGTTTTCCTTAAGGCCGTATCTAAATGTGCTTGGTAACTAGTAAAATCCTCCAGGGGTTATAGTTTAAGTAATACATTGTTCTGAGGGGCAGTTGCATCTCTCCATCATTTCCAGAGGCTTCTGAGGTAAAGAATGTATTCCGGGTTACAGGCAAGTTATCTGCTGATCCAATCCAGAGTCTGGAGATTTCCCTTGGTCATATTTTATTGGATGAAACCATGCATTCCGTGTCTTTGGAAATTCCCCTTGGAGGAGGCTAGCGCTCGCTAGTCCACTGAACTGGAAGCCAGATTCAACTGACCTTTGTCTTTGAGGCAAAGACCTGGTCCACTGGCCCAGGTCATGTACACAAAGGCGGGTCCCAGCCCTTGTTCTTTAAAGTAGGAAACCTCGTGTCCTGCTGCAGACCTGTCAGAGCCTCCCAGAGATCCTGAGGTACACAGCTGTCCACACAGCATACCATGAATCAGGACATGGAGCTATGGAAGCAAGTGTTCCAGGAATTAATCCAGGAAGTGAAGCCATGGCACAAATGGACCCTGACAGAAGACAAAGACCTTCTTCCCAACAGCCTGGAGCCAGGGTGGTCACAGTACCAGCAGTGGGCCTTTGCCAGGTGAGTGGGGAATAGGATGGTACGTATTCCAGAAAATTCTTATTTTTTCATTACCGTGTATCCTTGCTCCTTTTCTTGTTCTGTCCCGTGCTTGCACATTGAAGACTACAGGAAGTAAGGTGCCCATCATCCAGAAGTTTTAGCTTTATTTCAGCGAATCCCAAACAGTAGCAGGACTGGGCACCCATGTTGGCTGCATCGGGGTGGAGGGAGGAGCTGCAGGACAGCTGGGTGGGCAAAGTTCCTACCTATGCTCCCTGTCTCCTGAGGACCTGGGGCTGTCTATGGAGCCCAGGAGGGAGAGGCCCCTCGGGCTGAGGAGGCCCTTCCAGGAGAGGGCAGAGGTTAGCGCAGCTGAGCAATATGCAGAAACCTTGCCCCCTCTTCTCTGGGCTAATGGATCCTTTTAAACCAAGACTCTTGGGGGCGCCTGGGTGTCTCAACTGTTAGTTAGGCGTCTGCCTTCGCCTCGGTCCTGATCCCAGAGTCCTGGGATCCAGCCATGCATCGAGCTCCCTGCTCAGTGGGAACCTGCTTCTCCCTCTCCCTTGGCTTGTGCACTCTCTCTCTCTGAAATGAATAAATAAAATCCTAAAACAAACAAACAAAAAAATAATCCAAGATGCTTGGAACACATTCAAAGCCTTACCCTGTTTTCCCCAGGTGAGGAAGCAGAGTTCCAAGGGTCAGGGGGTGGGGCTGCCCCTGCAAAGAGGGTAGGGGCCTGAGACTTGGTGTCTGCCCATTGCCCTCCTCTCTGGGGGAGGGTCTGGGCAGAGGAAGCAGAGCTCTCCTCTCCTTGTGGCCTACGGCTTTCCCAGGCCAGAAGCTGGCACCAGGAACATCCAAGCAAAATCTCAGCCCCATCCCCACCCCCCACCCTGCTTTTTTTGGACAACCTTGAACTCTGAGCTGGCACATGAACAGAGCAATACGACCCAGAGAGGGAGGGTTGGGGACAGCAGCTCAGGAGAGCAGAGCCCCGCTGTGCACAACCAACTCCGAATAACCCCAATAACGTCATCTCTCTCGTGGTGGTCAGAGCCTCTTGTCCTCTTCCTTTCATTTCATGGCCATGCTCACCCTGTGAGGTGTGGCCGGAATCAAGACACAAGAAGGAAATCTTGACTGGCTCATTCTTCCTAGCTCCCTCCAATTCACTCTCCCACGATAGGTGAGGCGTGGCTGCTAGAATAGATAAACCTTGAAATATCAGTGTTTTTGACCTAACACACTGTCCCCAGGTCGTTGAGGCAGAGGAAGAGGAGCTGGAGGGTTTTCCAAGAGCTTCCGTACCAGATTTGGAAGTAACACATGTCATGGCCCACATCCCATTGGGCAACCAAGTCACACTGCCCAGCCTAACTGTGAGGGGGTTGGGAAGCGGGCAGGAGTGCATGGATAATTTAGTGAGCAGGAATTGTCCCTGCCATTCTGCAATTTCTGCCTCTCCCGTGATTCCTGTCCTCGGTGCAGCCATGTCCTTGTGTGCCTTCTTCCCCTCTCTCCATCTATCCTGTATTTGTCCAAATATCTGAGCTCAGGAAATCACCCTCTTCTCTGCAGAGAAGGGAAGGTGTGAGGCCAGGTGTACACAGAATATGAGGTTTTCCAGGCTACCTTGAGCAATGAACTGGGTGGGAGGGGGAGCAGGGAGAGAGAGAGCTGGACACTGTGATCTCCCTGTCATACTGACGGATTGGGGGGCCCTGGGCAACAGGGCAAAGCAATGCTTTTCCTCCCGACAGTAGACCCTCCTTGATCTGTGGGTTTACAACTTACTGTCTTAGTCTGTTTGGGGGGGCGGGTAATAAAACATAAAGTAAATTAAAATAAGATAAACACCAGACTAAACACAACAGACACAACAGAAATGTATTGCTCACAGTTCTAGAGGCTGGAAGTCCAATCAGGGTACCATCTGGTCTGGTGAGAGCCCTCTTCCGGTTTATGGACGGACTTCTCCTGTATCTTCACATGGTGGCAGGAGCTAGGGAGCTCTATGGGGTCTGTATGATATGGGCACTAATCACATCCACATGGGCTCCACCCTCATGACCTAATCACCTCCCAAAGGCCTTCTAACATCATCACCTTTGGGGCTTCGGGTTCCGACCTGTGAATTTGCGGGGAGACACCAACTTTCAGATAGTAGCACCTACCAGCACCCACTTGTGCCATCTGTGGATTTCAGTTCAGAGCTCTTGGGGGCTGGTTTAATAGCTACTGTTGCACTCATAGCCTCTGACCCACTTCAGTCCACATTTGAAGAAGCCTTGGTTTGGGTTCAGGAGCCCAGAGGTCTGGTCCTACTTCTTACACCCACCAAGTCTCTGCACATGATGGGTTCCAGCATGCACCTCATCTCTAGCCCCATCATGTCAGATTTAGAAGGTCCCTTCCAGCACCAAGAGCTTGTGGTCTGCTATTTTCATGACAGACACCTGTGGATCCCAGGGCATGTTGGTGGCACAATGGATATAGGAACGAGGGGCTTGCTAACATCTTCCGTACCAACCTCGACCCCAGTCGAGTCATGTCTCTGTTGTTGGACGCCCCTTCCTCCCTCTGGCCCAGCCCACAGCTCGGCCATCCTGGGCCAAGCTGAGGGTCTTGTCTCCTGTCCCTACAGGTTCCAGTGCTCTTTGTGCTCTCGCAGTTGGGCCTCTTCTCAAGTTCAGGTTGTTTTCCACATGCGCAAGATTGGGGGGAAACCCAGGGGCAACGTGAAGATGAGGGTCTTTGCCCAGAGATGTCAGAAGTGCCATCAGTCTCCATTTGAGGTTCCCGAGTTCACAAAAGAGAACATCTCCAGGATCCTGAACAACCTGGTATTCCGAATTCTGAAGAAATGCTACAGAGAAGGATTTAAGTCGATGGAGGAGATCCCTACCGTCAGGGAAATCGCTCTTGAAGGGCCGCATGACAGTAACAACTGCGAGGCATGTCTGCAGGGCTTCTGTGCCCAGAGTGGCTTCAGTGAGGCCGTGCAGTCACCAGTGTCCCCATCACTTCCTGCCATAAGCTCACCTGCTCTTGGGACCACCATTCCCATGCCCTTTCCCAGTAGAAGTGGCACCACAGTGGACACAGTGAAGGGGAACATCACCACGGACGCAGTGAGGGGGAACATCACTGCGGACAGAGTGAGGGGGAACATCACCGCGGACGCAGTGAAGGGGAGCATCACCGGGGACAGAGTGAGAGGGAACATCACCGCGGACGCAGTGAGGAGGAACATCACCTCGGACGCAATGAAGAGGGACATCATCACCGTGGACACAGTGAAGAGGGACATCATCACCGCGGATGCAGTGAGGGGGAACATAACCGCGGGCGCAGTGAGGAGGAGCATCACCGCTGACGCAGTGAAGAGGGACATCATAACCGTGGACGCAGTGAAGAGGAACATCATCACCGCGGATGCAGTGAGGGGGAACATAACCGCGGGCGCAGTGAAGAGGAGCATCACCGCTGACGCAGTGAAGAGGGACATCATAACCGTGGACGCAGTGAAGAGGGACATCATCACCGCGGATGCAGTGAGGGGGAACATAACCGCGGGCGCAGTGAGGAGGAGCATCACCGCTGACGCAGTGAAGAGGGACATCATAACCGTGGACGCAGTGAAGAGGGACATCATCACCGCGGATGCAGTGAGGGGGAACATAACCGCGGGCGCAGTGAGGAACATCACCGCCAACGCAGTGAGGGGGAACTCCACAGTGGACATAGAGAAGTGGAACGCCATGGCAAACAAAGGAAAGGCTTTACCCCAACCCTGGCATCCTGAGTCCAGGGAGGCTGCAATCTTCCCCACCCACTGGAGCCCGAGAGCAAACACCCAACAGCATGTGGAGACGAGAATCCACGTCAGTACCCGTAACGAGGTGCTCTATCCCCACACAGCCCCGAATCCCAGGTGCAAGAACTTGAATGTTTGCTGCTGTTTTTTCATTCTGATTATTGTCGTGGTGATTATCGTAGAGACCATTCAGTGGACCTCCACATGATGCCAAGGTCAAAGTCATGTAGTATGATCCCAGGGATAGGAAATACCCAGAAGAGGTAAATCCAGAGACAGGAAGTAGCATGGTGACTGCCAGGGACTGTGGGGAAAGGGATTAATTTGTATGGGGCTTTTGGGGGACAGAAGGTGTGTGGTGATGAAAATGTTTGGCACGAGACAGAGGGGGTCATTGTACAACACAGTGAATGCAGTAAACACCACTGAATTGTTCATTTTAAATGGTTGATTTCATGTGATTTTTTTTAAGGGTTAATGTTAATTTCAATTCAATTCTATCTTGCCTAAGGGATGCTGAAATTCTGCTCATTCTCTGGAGAACTGAGACCGAAGCCTTTATGGCTCACAGAACCATTTGGAAATCTCATGAGACCTGAGGATCCTCTCTCCCCAGAGAAGCTTGCACAGACCCGGGGAGGTCAGCAGGTGGAGGCACTTGCAGTGTTTTCACTGGGCTAAAAGCCTGGGTCTCAAAACAGTGTTCTCCGAAGCAGGGTCCACGCAGTTCAGGGCTGGGCAGGACCCACATGGGGGAGACAGCCTTCAAACTCTGGTTCGTTTCTTTGGACTTTACTATTCCTTGTTGCATGGTTTATAACAAGCGTTATTGTACTAGTAGAATGGTATTGTAACACAATGTGTAATTAAATAAACATACACCATCTGGAAAGTCATCTCACTGACTTTTCACTGACTTTTTCATTTTCAGAATTGAAACTTTATCCTCATTAAACAACTCACATTTTCTCCCTCCCCCTTGTCCCTACTAATGCCCACTCTTCTTTCTCTATGAATAGGACTACCCTGAGGACCTCATAGAGGTGGACTCATACAATATTTGTCTTCTTGTCACTAGTTTATATCACTTAGCATAATGTCCTCAAGTTTCATTCATGTTTTAGCATGTGATGGGATTTCCTTCCTTTTGAAGGCTGAATAACATTCCATGATATTTATATATCATATTTTGTCTACCCACCTGTAGACATCTGGGAGGCTTCCAGCTCTTGGCCATTATGACTAGCAGTGCTAGGAACATGGGTGTCAAAAGCTCTTTGAGACCTTGCTTTCAGAATACTCATACCTGGAATTGTTGATTCTACTTTAAATTTTCGGAGGAACTGCTATGCTATTTTCCATAGCAATTGCATATCATCTTACATTCCCACCAACAGGGACAAGGGTTCCAATTTCTCCATATCCTCACCAATTATTTTCTGGGATTTATTTTTTTTTGGTTTTGGTTTTGGTTTTTAATAATAGCTACACCTAAGGATGTGAGGTGATATCTCACTGTATCTTCGATTTAGATTTATAGAAAATGCAATCTTCTATGATGCATGATACCTCTTTTGAGGCAATATCAAAAATAATATTTGTGCATCTCAGCTTAGATGGAAGTATTGGGAACACAACAGAAATGTGTGGGTCAGTTCTTCAAAGACTCACTATTCATTTTCAAATATTTGGGCACAGTCTACCTATTTAGCAAACTCCAGAAGCTTAACATGTAATAGTAGACAAGACAGTTACAAACACATGCCTAAGGAACAAGCATGCCCAGCGCCCATACGGAGCTGGAAGCTGAGTGACCAGTGAGGTGGGGAGGAAATGCTGAGTCGTTAATATAAAAAGGGGTTCTTAGTGGAAGGCAAGTGATAAAATGTTAAAGATGGAATCAGCCTTAACAATCGTCTTCTGCTACTCTATATTTTACAGGTGGGTAAAAGGCGAAGTGATTTTCCCAAGATTATGTAGTGCATTAGTGAAAGAGCTGGCCTTGCTATCCCGGCTGCCGGGGTCCCAGGGCTGATCAGCTTCAAGAACAGACTGGAATGTGCGTGCATGTCTGCACGTTTACACAATAAAGACATGGCAAATACAGGAAGATGCAAAACATCTGCAGATATCCCCAGAAAGACTCTATAGTATTCAAAGATAGGCTGGGATGGGTGGAATGATTTGGAGTATATCAATAAGGAAAACAAACTAGAGAACAAACTTTAGATCATTAGGACATGAAGGGAAGCGGGTGTTGAACGATCTGTGAACTCACTGAAGACTAACGCCAAGAACTTTAATTTTAGGAAAGAATTGGAAAGTTCTTTAAAATTCCAAGAAGTGTTATTACATGATCCAAAGTTACTCTGATAACATATACTGCTACCGACAAGGAGGGTGGGAAAGGCTAGGCAACGTGCTGTCCCTATGAATCAGGACTCCGGACATGAGAATTATGTAAACCTACACCCGCCACAAGACAGCACCTCAGAGTATGTTTCCTTCCCACTCAGGAGTAGTGAGAGATTCAAGAGATGCATTGAGGCAGGAAGGGAGGGAGGCAAAGAAGGAAAGACAGTAACTGATTTCTGCAGCTTACTGTTAGCCATCGTCATTAAGTTACTCTAAACTGGTGTTTGGCAAGTGCACTTCTTGGTCATTCTAGAAACCTCCAGTCAAGAAATGTGGTGTGGTTCTTGCTGGTGATTAAAATGCACTACTCAATGATTTCACCTAAATGTCTCTGCCCCTCAATGTCCGACGTCTGAAAAACGGGTGTAATAATAAGCTTTGGGGACCAGAACCTTTTTCTCCTAGGAATTACATTTTATCCTTTTATTCATATTGCTTTAACGCTCATACATATATCCCACTACGGAAATTCCTTTTCCAAATTATGAATCAGTCCCTATGTATCATGTAAAATTTTCAAATCTCTAGGATATTGCCACTAGGATGCCTTATAATCTTGCTGCATTTTTACACATACATGAACAAATTAAATAGTATCTCTACACACGTTATATTCAAATAATATATTGGGCATGGGATATTATGTGACATGAAATAATTATGTATCGGTGCAATACTTTTTCCTTTGTTTAGGAAGGAAATGTAGCACCAATACAGGGTTTTTGCACAAAAGACTGGTTTTGTTGAAATAAATTTTACATAAGTCATGGACAACTTATGTGAAAGCCCCTATTTGCCCCTTTTTAAGATTCGTTTTCCATTTGGCTAAACATAATGTATACCTTGGCATGAAATGAAATTTCAAAATCATTTAAGTAATACAACTAATAAATTTCAACGCCAATTTTGAAGACTTAAAAGAAGAATACGATTGTTTGAGGTTCAGTTGCAGTAATTTCTCATTTTCCTACTCTTTTCATCTCTTAACCTACTTCTCAGAGTTTGTTTTTAACTTGAGGCAATCCTCTGCTGAAACATTACCATATGCTTTTAGAATTCTCTGCTTGGTTTGCATCTGTTGAGGATAAAACACTAGGAATTATGATTAAATCTACCAAGACAAAATATGGAGGGTGTCAATAGTGACCCCTTTGCGGACAGATTGTTGTTCAGATAAAAGAAAAAAAATCACCCTTTGTTTCTTCCCCAAAAACCCAACCGTCTGGACTTATGTGTCCAATATGGCACCCCCCTATGGCAATCCAAATTTAAATTTAATTAAAAATCCTTAATTAATTAAAAGTTCTTCAGTTATATCAGTCATTATTCAAGTAGTCAAAAAGCATGTGTGTCTGGTGGTCACTACATTTGGACAGCGCAGATACAGAACATTTCCATCACTGCAGAAAATTCTACTGGATGGCACTGAATTAGACCATGTAGGAGTCAATTCATATAGGAATAAACGTGAATATATGCACTTTTTCTTTCTTAATCACAGAAGCTGTTTGTTAAAACTTATTTTCAACTTACAATCCTGTTTCCTCTAGCCTAAAACAGTGGTATAAAAATAAATATTTGTACAATTTCTCTCCAAATCAGATGATATGACAAAGGAGTCCAAAATCCTATCATGACTCCCATCTTTGCCAACAAAAAACAGTCCCATGAGCTCCCTGTGGGCTGCAGCATGATGGCCTGGGCAGAGTTCTCCTGTGGCATCTGTCAGGAAGCTTTGCTAGGGCATCCTCACTGGTACAGACTAGTCATCCCTGGTACCTTGCACAGCCACCTTGGAGGAGGGGTCCCTGAGGGTACTGCCTCTGCTCCCTATTCTAAGGTGCATCCTGAGACCCATGAAGTACCCACTCAGGACCATCTATTTAGATCATGTAAGTCTTCCCAGGACCAGCCAGGACCACAATGCCTCTGTGAGGACCACCAGCACACCATCTGAGTGTCCTGTGCCCAATACATGAGCAGACAATCCAGCCCTTCTTTCTACCTTCAATGCCCAAATTACACCTAAAGTCTTTCCTAAGACCCTACACTTAGAAAATACAATTAAAACATATAAAATAGCAGTTTGTATTAACCCAAGGGAAGCTTTTCTCAGCAAAAGAAATAATTCATTAAAACTCTTTCAAAATAAAATAAAATCTCATTTGGCTAGTCCCATATAAATGCTCTTTTTACAACCCCTTTATCCCTGGATTCCTAAAAACAGTGCAATCAACTTCAGATTTTGGTCTCTAGGTTTTAATTTAAAAAAATAACACATTTTCTAAAATATTAAACGTGCGTTATTTGGGAAAAAGTTTATGTAAATGAACCTTCATATATAAACCCACTTACCAATTCTCCAGCCCACTGGAGAAGTATTCACAAATGTGAAATCTGAAAATCATTTTTCCTAACTAGGACTGTGGTTTCTAGACTTTGTCCTTAAGTGCAAACCATTATTCCAAGACACCAAGATTTATAGCTCAGAAGTACAGGGAGATTTTGCAGTCTTCTAGTGGATGGTATCAAAGCTGAAGGCTAAAAGATACTTTGGTGGTATAGCTGGGAACAGATTCTGCAACAAAAGAAACAAAGATACTCAACCATTCCCCATTTTACCACAAAGTGTAGCTTAGCTACAAACCATTGCTCATGTTAACCAACAAATTACTATCCTTCCCAGGTTAAAGTATGGAGGTGAATGGATTTATCTATCACCATTAAGTCAGCTTTCACAAATGTTTAGTCATGCTTTAGAAATATTTAGATCTGGGGCACCTGGGGTCATCAGATCATGGTCCCAGGGTCCAGGGATCAAGCCCTGAGTCGGGCTCACTGCTCAGCGGGGAGCCTGCTTCTCCCTCTTGCTCTACTGTTCCCCCTACTTGTGCTATCCCACTCTCTCAATCAAGTAAATAAATAAAATCTTTTTTAAAAGTGGGGGGGCACCTGGGTGGCTCAGTGGGTTAAAGCCTCTGCCTTCAGCTCAGATCATGATCCCAGGATCCAGGGATCGAGCCCTGCATCAGGCTCTCTGCTCAGCAGGGAGCCTGCTTCCCCGCCTCTCTCTCTGCCTGCCTCTCTGTCTACTTGTGATCTCTGTCTGTCAAATAAATAAAATCTTAAAAAAAAATAAATATTTAGATCTAAGATAGAATTATTAACCCTCATTCTTTTGCAATCTTTCCAACAAACTGACACAGCTACATCAGAATCTGAGAAACTATATAACCCTAAAAATAATAAAAATTGACTAAAACAGAAATAGATGGCCAAGGACCTGAGACAGCAGGTAAGACCCCAGGTGGAAGGGAAAAAGGTTTATAAGCAAAGTTTTCACTATTCCTAAACTAAGCATGATCTTAGTAAGTACCCTTTTACTCAGTCTTGCTCTTCCCACTGGTTACTGCCCACTCTCCCTTGATAGCCAAATTTTGTCAAAGGATGGTCTATACCAATGGCTCTCAAGGTGAGGCTCCCAGACCCAAGGCACCAACATCACCCAGGACCTTGTTAGAAATGCACATTCTTGGTCCTACCCCAGAGCTGCTGAGTCAAAATCTCTGAGGGTGGGGCCTGCAAGTGATTCTTAGGGTCACTAATGCTTGAGGACCAGCAAAGGGTTTCACTTGCTCACCATTCTTATATCACATGAGTTTGGAGGTCAACGTAACTCACTAAAGCTACTTTTTTTCCCCTTAGCTATGGATTCTGGTTAAAACCAGTTGAGTACATTGAAAAGAAATAAAATAAAATAAAATAAAATAAAATAAAATAAAATAAAATACCAGCTGAGTATTGGCAGTATCATATGAACCAATATGAATATATGGAAGACAGAATTACAATTATTTAGAAATAAGTGAATGAATTCAAAAGCTATTATCACTAAAGTTAACCTTACAAAGCAAATTATTTTATCACTGACCAACAGATCCAAAGCTAACTACCTATTTTCTCTAATTCTTTCTTGTATTTTTAAACAATAACTCAAAAATGTAATTATGAATAAATCTATAAAATACAACAATAAAGGTTTTCACAAGAGGAAACTTGTGCAACCCAAAAATAAATTTTGACAAAATAAATGGTTCTGCTATTTGTTTCATGTTTCATATAAATTTCTCATTTATTTCACGCTATTTCAGCTTTCAAGATTGGGAATAGCCAAATGGATTAGAGGTAACTGCAGAAAGATTTAATAATTTACTTGAAAAAAATTTTAATCTGCCAAATAAATGCTATTTTTCATTCCTCTCATGAAACCCCTGAATATCTGAATGTGACCAATCATCCTTAGTCTATGAATGGGCAGCCAGACCAAGGAAGGAGGTGGTGATTAGAAGAACAAAGGGTGACTTATGCCTTCTTCCTGTGTTTGTGTGCTTGCAGCAGAAGGAAGGGCTCCTACCTTCTAGAATGCTTTGGAAACAGCCCCTGGGGAAATCGCTTCCCACCCTTTCCTGAGTCCTGTGACCTCCCCGTGCTCCTCTGTATTATCACCACCCTGAGGAAAACCAAAGCTAAAGGGATCTAGGTACTAGTCTGCCACCTTTTTTTTCCTTCGGTGATTTTTCATACAAGTGGACCTTGATTTATACAAGAAACACCTTTTTCTAAAGTTGAATTTAAATGGATTTTGAAATGGAATCTTATTTTCCCATTAACTGAGATACTCTTTTGTCAATGCCATTTTGTTAAAAACTCATGTATAGTTAGTAAGGCAACGTCTCAAGTGTATGTTTCCAGGCCTCTCTGTCAAATAGTTGATAATGTATCAAGTATTCAAGTATACTAGAAAAAATTTGATATTTAAAGAAAAAATTATGTGTGTATATATATATATAAAATATAAATTTACATATAATATGTAATTATATAAATATATAAATATTATAAATTATATAAATATATAATTTCTATAAATATATATGGTACGTGGAAAAATAACCAATTAACCAACTAACTTTTTAGCATTATGGGTTCACGTTGCTTGAGTACATGGAATTCCATATATTCATTTAAATGAATTTTATTTTTTTTAAGATCTTATGTATGTATGTATGTATGTATTTGAGAGAGAGAGAGCCAGGAGAGGGGCAGAGAGAGAGAGATAAGCAGACTCTGCACTGAGCACGGAGCCCAATTGCAGGGCTTGATATCAGAACCCCAAGGTCATGACCCCAAGATCTGAACAAAAATCAAAAGTTGGATGCTTAACCGACTGAGCCACCCAGACACCCCTAAAATAATTTTAAATATGATTAGCGTACCTCTTTCTTTAACATCTTCAAGATAGGCTTTCAAAAATTCTTTATCAAAGCATTGACGATCGCGTTCACTTTCCATCACTTCAACGCCATCTTGACACTGGGCATTATCAAGAGGATTGTCCATAAGGCTTACAAATCTATTCAAGAAAATACAGACAATATCACATTTTCACCTGTACATGTTTCACCACAGAATTCCTCTTAGAAGAAGTCAACCTCTTACTTATCCTTGAAGGTCACAGAGGACCACTTAATATTGATGTCACCAGTGGAACTGCCCCATGGAATAATCCAACAAGATTATGGAATCAGTCCTGCTCAGAGGCCTGCTGGAGGAATGAGAGTTACTTAGGCACAGACGGAGGACAGTGGCCCCGTCAGACACCTTAAGGTGGACATTAACACTTGCTCTCTGTCAGGACGTTCACACTGGATCGTGTCCTACTATGGCTGGTGTTAATCCCAGTGAATGGTATCAGACTCTAAGAAGAGGTGGGGTTAAATTATAAAAAACTCAGATGGTCAATATCCTTTCAACTGAAAAGATGGATACTCCTACCCAAAAAAGAAGCCCAAGGAGAGAAACTAAAATGACACTTGATCTCCTGTCCTCACAGTTTTGAAAGATGTTTTGCTGTGAAAGGCAGTGTAATTATTTCAATTCAAACTTGGAAATCCCTTGAACAGTCTCCAGCTGCAAGTGTGGGCCCTGCTGGCTCGGGTGGTATCATTCTCATTGGTTTGTGGAAGCTCTAGACATGTGGAAGATAAAGCCCATCTCTTCTATTTTTAGCACATATATTTCCCAGTTCATTTTCCTTGTAATTTTATTTAATGTTTAAATGCAGAGAAAGCAAAAAGGTTCTGATGTCTTTGTGAATCGATCCATGCAACTTTTCCTTTGCAAGCTCCTTTTTTTTTTTAAATTTTATTTATTTATTTGAGAAAGAGAGAGACAGAGAAAGAGCATGAGTGAGCAGGGGAGAGGGAGAGGGAGCCCCATGCAGGACTCGACCTCAGGACCTTGAGATTATTACCTGAGCCGAAGGCGGCAGCTTAACCAACTCAGCCACCCAGGTGCCCCCTTTGCAAGTTCTTCATTGAGTTAATTTTTATCATCCGTCCCTATCCAAAAAAAAAAAGCCTGTATTTCATCATTCTTTAATGTTTTATCAAAGTAATCACTCTACGTATTTTAAAATTTGCAAGGATACCATTTTATTTAAAACCACAGTCTCTCACTCACCCTCTGTGTCTCAGATCCTCCAGAAGCAATCTCTTTCATGAGTCAATCACTATTTCTACTTATCCTACTGGAACTCTCTTTTACGCAGGACTAATACTTCAATGTTGTTTAATCAAGCAGAGGTATTCCTTTCCTTCTCTTCCGTTCCCCAACCCTATCACCTCCCAATTTTTATGATCTATACTTTCACTTTTTCAACATTCCATTATGAAAATTTTCCAACATTTAGGAAAGTAAAAAAAAAAACAAAAAACAAAAAAACTGCTACAGTGAACACCCTTGTCCCCACCAACTAGGTTCCATATTTAAGATTTTACTGCAGCTGCTTTATGACACATCCATCCATTTATCCACCCCTCGATCTACTCATCAAGCCATCTTATTCTCCAATGCATTCAAAACACTCACAGACATCACATACTTTCACTTTCACACCGTTAACACCAACACCATCCGCATTCTGTTCTGAAACCGTATTTAACATTTCTATCTTGCCTGAAGGTTGATTCCAAAATTGAAAAATTCATGTCTTTGTGACAATTATCTGGAAAGAGTCAGTGATGCCTTCATGTTTGAGGCTGAGACCCCAGCATGTTGGCTGGGCACCCACACGTGCAAACTGTTTTTGCCCCGGCGCAAGCCCACCATGGGTGAGCACGGAGGCAAGCAGTTGCCAGTCCCCTGGGAAGTCTCCGAACATAAAACTCTGGGTTTTTCCCCCAGGGCCACCCTAGAGGACACCTCAGGCTTTTTGGTCAGATGCTGAGTGGTCTGTGCAGTGGAACTGAGGAGGAGATTAAAAGGCAGGGGATTGTCTGTGTACATGAAATTGTCCTTTTGTTTTTTTAGTATCCTGCCTCAATCTGCACCAGCCTGGACCTGGAATTTCTGACCACACGCTTCTTCAGAGTTCTCCAGGGCCAAAGGGCTTAATTTCTTGATTTGGTCTCTGAACATGAGCCTGCTCCATTCCATTTTTATCAATCACCACTGTTCTGTCTGCTGTATGTCTCCCAAAGTGTGTGGCATCTCTCATTTTGTGAAGGCCTTCCCTTGCTTTCTCCATCATGGGGCTTATAGGTTTTATTTTTTTCCTCATCTCAATAGGATCTCAAGAGGGATAAGTGTAGATTGACACATGGTCAATCTACCATCATTAACATGGCATTTCTTGTTCTTTTTATATTTAATCTCTGGCTTATTCTAGATGTCTCCCTATATGACACACAGCAAAAATATGGCTATAGGCCATAAGCTTTCTGATGTTGTCAAGGGAAGAACGGGCTTTGTCTTTCCCTAATTATCCAACTTCCTTAAAGGTGTATTAAGCCACTCAGACCTTCCCCACTGGTTTATGAAAATCCCTGTATCACAGATTAGGATCACGTTCAGTACGATCCGCTTTGTTCTAATAATTCATCTACAAATCATTGCCTAGCACCACCTCATTTTGAGTCTTATACATTTAAACATATTGCCATTCTCAGTAAGGCAAATTCTGTCTTGTTACTCTTGTTTTCCAAAATTATTGTTGCTGTTCTTAACTTTTTGCCTTTCAGATATACTTTCCAATCAGTTGTTCAAGCTCCAAAAAAAGAAATCCCACTGGAGTTATGGTTGGAATTACATTACACTGATGTAAAATTTTTGGAAGAAATCACATCTTTAACGCCTTTTCATTCAGAAAAGACAAAGTATGTCTTTCCAAATACTCAAGACCTCTTTGACCTCCTTGCATCCGAAAGACATTCCTAGGACAGCCAAGAGCAGGGGAAGACCCATTCCAGTGGAAGGAATACGGTGGGCCAGTGGGGAAAAGATGTCATATCCTTGTTCATCTTGTGCTTACACAGGAATGAATTTAGTCTCTCTCTTTGCAATAGTTCACTTCTCTATTTCTGTCTGCTATGCATCTTACTGCCAGGATCAGAAGATGAGGAAGAGTTATGATGAGGTGAGCACTTATCACCGAAAGAATGGGACATGTCTGGAAAACCAGCCCTTGAGTCATGGTTTTAGCAAACACCTGGTGTTTAAGGCAGATGAGTCCCTGGGCACAGGACGGAGGGGGCTCTCACTGGAGCAGCATCAGGTCAAGGTGGCCTGGAGTCAGCTTCAGTGGAGGGAGGGTGCTATGGCTTTTCAAGTCCCCTTCCAAGGTAAGAAAGACTGTTCAATGTTTCAGGCCAGATTAGAAGCTGTATCACATTTGCTGGGATGGTTTTTCTTAGTTTGGGGTGGTTTACAGGTTTCTTTAAGGAAACCAAAAAAGGGTAAGACAACCAGGGAGCCCTGGGCGTGTGCTTTGTCACACTTCAAACAGCAGTAGCATTTGTCCAGAAATCCTCTGAGATCTACTTCCTCGTGCCATTGGCCAAAAACTTCAAAATCCTGTACAAAGGCATCAGAACTTCTGTGAACCAGGATCAGGTCATCTGAGTCCAAGAACCATCCTATCTGGTTCCTGAGACAGGTGAGTGCCCAGGCTGCAGGTCGTCCTTACCTTGTGTGTGAAAGTCTCTAGGGGAGATCTACTCACTTTAAAGGTGTGGATGAGTCACACAGGGCAGTCGGGAGCTCCACCAAATGGTCCCCACTGACGACTAGCAAGGTGAGCTTCTTTAGGTTAAGCAAGGCATAAGGAAGATAGGTCAGCTTGTTCTTATACAAGAGAAAGGTCTGCAGTTCTTCTAGCCTAAGAAGAAGTAAAGGGGATAAGGGGATTAGACTTAAAAGGATTAACCTCATAGCGGGGGAGAAAAAAAAACAAAGTAAATGGCAAATAAATTCTGGTATGAAATCCCTACATAGTTTATTTTATATATGTGACCCTTACGAGGATAAGCGGACTTTAGAATTTAAATAAAGTCATGCGAGGTGACGCAATTTGGGATTTTTTAAGTTTTCCCTGGCTTAATTACCAAACAAAGACAAATACAGCAGCAGGATAACAAACTGCACATTATACACTAGTCTGGGAAAGGACCTGACCCTCAGTACATCTCTCCAAGTGTCTGACCTGACCCTCAGCACATCTCTCCAAGGGGTCAGCAAAGGATGGGAAAGGAACTATACTGGAACTGGGGCCAAGAATGAACAGATCTGGGTCACATATTTCCTGGTATATATCTTAAAAGCCCAATATTCCTCCCCTATCATATTTTCTAAATTTAAAATGGAAAGAAATCTGTCAAATGAAAAGGAAATGAGCAAAATGTGCTCTGGATTTGTTTTATTTGTTTTCCGTTTTATTCTAACTCAGTGACTGCCCCCTGCCCCGACCCAGTTTTTTTCTTGCATGCATTTCCAAAATTTTGACTGAGCCTACAAATATTTCACAGAGTTTGCCTTGTGTTTCAAACTAAAACAATTCCCACTTAGTCTCACAAAACTGGAAAGCACTGATATACATCACACATACAAGGAGTAGAAAAAGGTCATGTAAGTGGCCTTGGGAACGAAGTCAGTTTTAGCTTCTGGGTCATGACAACTTAGTTATTATGCACTATCTTTATAAAGGAGACTCTGGATCCCAAAAGGTCAGATATTTTGTTTCATTCACTATTTTAAATTCTGGGCCTGCCATACAGGAGCCTAGTATCATTGGTGGAATGAATGAAATGAGTGAATGAATGGATCTTACATGCTCAGTGTAATTTTTTTTTTTTTAAGTACGCTCTATGCTCACTGTGGGGCTTGAACTCACCACCCCACGTGCTCACTTTGGCAGCACATACACCACCCCACGATCAGGAGTCTCATGCCTTACTGACTGAGCCAGCCAGAGAGCCCAGTCCAATTATTTGGATACAAGGATATGATTGGAAAAACTTTACTAATCATATCGATTTGCTTGAAAGATCATGTGTGATAAATCAATAAATGAAACCAATAAAAATTACCCCCACTGACATTCTAAACAGAGTTTAGAAATGTTCCTCTTCCATATATAACATATATATAAAGACATAGAGTGATACGTTTCTATTCCATATATAATAAAGATACTTTGCTATGTCTACGGGGTAAAGTTAATGATGTCATTCTGTTGAGGACTCAAGGAAATTAAAAGTTCACCAAGACAACAGAGATGTGTTCAAATGCACATACATACGCACACACACTTATGAGGCTGGAAACTGGAAACTGTCTCATTATCTAAAGAATGAAACTCATTTCCCAGAAACAATAAACTCTTGGAAAATACACTGATTTCAAAGACCACTCATGTGTTATGCCTGTTTAAAACGTTAAAACGGTGGTTAAGGCGTTAGTAACTAATTCATACACCTCACCTTCAGAATGCAAGTAGCTACCTGTCTATATCTTGGGGCAGGTCATTCAGGATATTGTTGCTGATATCCAACCACTGCAAATTACACATCCTCAGGACACAGATCGGGACACTGGCAAACTTGTTTGCTGAGATATCTACAAATGTAACTTGCTTCAAGTTACTTAACTAGAAAGGAATAACAACATATTCTAATTACTTTTGTAAGTGCAGGTAGGTTCAACTAATAATTTTCAGGTGATATTTCTTCCCAAAGGCCCTTCTAAGAATATACACAACACAGATCAGGAGAATATGTATTTTGGAGCGCTGACGACATGCTCCATGACGGGCGGCACACAGGGGCTGCCTACCAGGAGTTCACACTTCTGAAAATAAGCAATGCCATCTAATGTAGTAAGAACTAACGTGAAGAAGTTTTCAACTGGGTGCATTCAGCAGCACAGACATAAGGGGCTAATGTCCCAATGTCACAGTAGGGTAAGGGAAGGGGTCAGGAAAGATCTCATGGAGAATGGAGTTTTTACACTGGGTCCTGAGGTTTCCCCAACAGGGGAAAAGATAGAGAAGGGAACTCCAGGTAGGGAGCAGCATGTGCAAAGTCACAGAAAACAAAAAGCACAAGCCTGAAAAAATAGAATGACTTGAAGACGGCCACAAGGAGTTTTGGCAGATCTTTTTTTTTTTTTTAAGATTTTATTTATTTATTTGACAGAGAGAGACACGGCGAGAGAGGGAACACAAGCAAGGGGAGTGGGAGAGGGAGAAGCAGGCTTCCCGCTGAGCAGGGAGCCCCATGTGGGGCTCAATCCCAGGACTCTGGGCTCACGACCTAAGCCGAAGGCAGACGCCCAACAGATTGAGCCACCCAGGCACCCTGGAGTTTTGGCAAATCTTAAAAAGACTCACATTTGAGCTCATGCAGGGATAGAGCAAGCAATCAGAAATCTCTACTCTTTAGGTCTCTTCTCCACAATTTGTGTTTTAATATGGTAACTGGATACATAGGGACATATATTTTTTTTTATTTCAAATGCAAATCTACGAATATTGAATGAAGTAGGAAATGTGTCTCATGTTTGGATTTGTTTTTGTAAGTTGGGTCATGGCCATGACATATAGAAGGAGCTACCTTTTACTGACTTATTTTCAGAATCCACAGATAACACTTGGGCTGCCCTTCAGAACACATTTTCAAAACTGTTATGCAATATGCAATATGGAGCCAGTTGAACCAACAGAAGGAATGAATGAAATCTACAAAAGAAAGAAGCAGTATGCTTATACCTCTCTTTATCTTAATACCTAATTCCCTATTGTTACATTTGCTTTAGTGACTCACAAGTCAAACTCACCCTTTTGAATGGGCACATTCTAATTTTGTTCTTGTTTTGAATTTCTAAAAATGAATGTGAAGACAGTAATGGGACAGTAAATAAGCATCAGAAAAGATGTTTGGGGTGCCCATAATTCAGTCTAAAGTCTCTGACCGTGTTGCCAGTGTTCTCAGATCAGCAGAAAAATCAAGACTGAATTAACATCAGTCTCTTGTCTTCCTCCTTTTTACAATAAATGTAGAAGGTACATTTTTTTAGACTGTAAAAAAATAAGTTCTTTTCCTTTTTTTTTTCTTTTTAGATTTATTTATTTGACACAGAGAGAGACAACGCAAAAGCAGGGGGAGCAGCAGACAGAGGGAGAGAGAGAAGCAGGCTCCTTGCTGAGCAGAGAGCCCAAAGTGAGGATCGATCCCAGGGTTCAGGGATCATGACATGAGCCGAAGGCAGATGCTTAACCGACTGAGCCACCCAGGTGCCCCAAGTTCTTTCCTTTAAATATCCTCAATAAGTTAAGACTTCTGTGAAAATTAGAATAAGGAAAATCACAGTGGCATCAAACTAGCAAGGAGACAAATGCCTGGATATAGTAATTCCCCACTAGCTACTTTCATCAAGGGCAAAACAAAACACTCATAAATTCTTTGGAAAGGTAGTTATAGTCTATGGCCATACCACCCTGAATGCGCCCAATCTCGTCTGATCTTGGAAGCTGAGCAGGGTCGGGCCTGGTTAGTACTTGGATGGGAATTTGTCTGAAAATTCCAGTGCTGTCCAGATAAAAATCTGACATTCAGTCAGAATAAATACAATACTCATTTACACATAAGTTTCATTACCTTTACCTTTGTCTCAAAATTCCTGCTAGTTCCCTCCACAGGTCATTCATTCTATTTGCGGGTCTGTTTGAACTTGAATTCAGGATTGCGTCAATTATTTGTGTGAAAGGCAACTCATGAAGACAGGCACAATCATGCGAATACATAGAACCCTACTGAATGGTACACTTAAAAATGGTCACAGTGGTAAATGTAGCGTTATGTTTTTAATAAAAAAAAATGTTTTAATGCCAGCATTTGGATATGGCATCCAGGCAAATGGTGCTTTCCTGAGTCTGTAGAGACCAGAACCTTGGGTGCTGTGTGTTTCCTTTGGATACATACAAGTTGGACACATAAGGCTGAGACAACCTGTCTTCAGCTACATAGTTTCTATTTATCTTGAATAAACCCTAGTTTGGACAGGTGGCTGAACTTTATGTCCAGTAAGAACCATTCAGTCTGGAAATAGTGAAGTTATATATAAAGAGAGTCAGTGAGCTATTATAACAGAGCCAACTGGGGAAGTATAACAAGTACAGTGCATTTACAGAATCCCATTCAAAGCAAAGAGCCTAAAAATCTCTATCCCGGGTACATTTGCTCCCACCTGTGTCAATATAGGGGAGTCACCAGGACATTGCTGTTTGCCAGGAAAAAAACAAACCCAACTTGTGGTGGCCTAGGGCTGCCTAATCCACCAACTCATGCAGATTAGCTGCAAACAGGAGAGATATAATTTTGAGAGAATGATAGAAATATGCTAAATGTGAATTATGGTGAATTGTACACTTATGGCTGAATCTGGGCATCTATAAATTATATCTCAATAAAGAGAAGGGAAAAGAGAAGGGACAGAAAGGCAAGCCTAGGAGGCTGCCATTCCAGTTCAGATGGCAGACAACATGGGCTTGGACCAGGGTGTCAGTGGCAAGGTGCTGAGCGGTGGTCAGACACAGAACTTATTCTGAAGGACACGTTCAACAGGACTTACTTACAGGGTGGAATCAGGAAATAGGAGCAAGAGAGGTCAAGATGACTTGCCTTGCTTCCAGCCTGGACAACTGAGAGAAGACTGTGCCGATTTCTAAACTGGGGAGGCCTGGGGGCACCTGGGTGGTTCAGTGGGTTAAGCATCTGCCTTTGGATCAGGTCATGATCCTGGGGTCCCAGGATCGAGCCCCACCTCGGGCTCCCTGCTCAGCGGAGAGCCTGCTTCTCCCTCTCCCTCTGCCCGCCGCTCCCCCTGCTTTGGCATGCTCTCTCTCTTTCTCTGTCAAATAAAGAAATAAAATTTTTAAAAGTAAACAAACAAACAAACTTGGGAGGCCTGGGGAATGAGCAGTCTCAAGGAGGGAGTCACACCCCTGGGCGGACGCCCTCACCTGGACTGCTAGGCATTTCCTGGGGTGATGGTGGAAGCAGGCACTTCCACCCGCCAGGAAGTTTCCAGGCAAAGAGAGTAACACCCCATATGAGACTCTAATCAGCAGCCAGGGCCTTGTCAGCACCATATCAGCAACATTGTTTCCAGTCTGTTCCTTACCAGCAGGTTTAGGAGATCTCTATCTCCCTTTAGCATAAGAAGCCTGTTGAGTTTTGTTTGGCAACACTCTTCCCTCTCAGCGGCTCCATTTCATCAGAATGGGATTCTAAATCATTTCTCCAGTGAATACAAACCAAAAGTCACTAACGAATGTTGTTTAAATGAATGGACCTTTAAAATCCTATCTGTTAAGACTGTTTTGGTTACCTACAAGTTTTTGTGAATATATTAACTTCTTTTAAAAATTTTACTCCCTTTATTTCCAACTGTTTCCAATTTATTTTACCACTGTGGATAAATAAATCCAGATCTGCATCACAGACAACAGGCATCAGACATTAAATAGACATTAAATAAAAATATCTCATATGAAAACAGGACGTTTTGCCTAGTTTTGTTTGTTTCTTTTTGACAGATTTTCCAAACTTAAATTCAGCTCCTGGCCTAGTGTAAGAACATTTTGAAAGACCTTCTAGTCACTGGTATAAGGTGACTGAAATGTCAAGAAAGCGTGATATAAGAAAGATGGACTTTTACCTTTTACCTTGTGCCTTCCCCACATCATCCCATGTCATAAACCAAATACAAGTAAATTATAGTGCGAAAATGACTGCTTTCTTACTTCAAAGGGGAGCTCGGTTAATTCTAGGTTTCCAGAACAATCCAGTTTCTCTAGATTTTCACAGTCCCCCAATTCTGGAGGGATGCTTCTCAGAAGGTTGAAGCTCACATTGAGTTCTTTCAGGTTCTTCAAGCGACCTGTCATCAGAACAAATGAACACCCATCGGGAAGATCCTTTAAGGTCTTTTAACAACAAACACAAGACAAAGATAAAACATTTGTATAATGACAATGGGGGAGACATGGAACATAATTTTGTATTTGTTTTTTAAGCCCTTGATTAAATGTCAGCTTGTCAGTCCATGATCACAGCATTTTGTGCTTACTCTCTAGTTAATCCTTCATGGAACTATAGGCAGCCCCCATCTTTTGCCCCTCACACCCCAAGAGAAAGAGAAGCAGTAATGATCACTGTAGTCTTCATTTTAAGGTACTGCAGCTGAACAGAAATGTGATGGAGAATTATAAAATGTTGATCAAAATGACATAATAGGCTACGCTAAACTTATATGGGAATAATTGGTTGTCATTTATGTTTGCAATGAACATGTATTGCATGCGTAACTTTCTAAAACTTAAAGAAAATAAACAAAAGTTCCTAACCATGGCATTGCTCACTCATGAGACTTCTAGTTTCTGAGCCATCGGCAAATGTCTGCCTGTGCCGAGTCCTGCAGGTGGGATGGTGGTATCACCACCCCAAGGGGACCTTGCAAAGGAACTAGCAGCTCTGGGAACCAGCAGTGTCCTGGGCCACAAGGGAAAGGAAGCTCCACGCAGCCTGCCCACCAGCTGCCTGCTTGCCAGAGGAGAGCACGGAGGCTCCTGCTGGTGAACATACCAATTTCAGCCGGAAGACAGGAGATTTGGTTTTTTGGCAGATCCAGAATTCTCATTGCTTGAAACAGCTCAATGTAGGTAGGAATGATTTGAATCAGGGTATTAGTGATGTGCCATTCTTGTAGGTGTGTCTGCTCCTTCAGTGAATCCGGGAGCTCCTGAGACAGAATGAATGACATCAGTCACAACCAGTTCCTCATGGTGTCAGAGCCGAGCGGTGGCGTGCGCAAAGTCAAGTGTAACCGGGCATTTGAGAGAAAGGCAAGAAGCAAGACAGCATGGGTGAGAGCATCAGACCTAACCTTAGCCGGCTGCACAGCCCCTCCATGAAACCACTTTAAGACTCTGGGGTTGTCATGAATCTCACAACAGTGGACTGGCCAATTTCAAAAGTGCCATGAATTCCTGATATGAAAATCAAATGCCCAGTGAACACAGATAACCAGGCTCACACCTATAGCCGCGACATGTACTATTGGTTTACAACACACTGATTTAACACCTTCTGAAAACAAAATCTGTCCATGCACTGGATTTTAAAATGTGTGCTATGTTTCCCTCCCTAGTTGCTTGATAAAGATCTAATCGTTGCTGTGCCAAGTTTCTCACTGTTTTTCTGAGTCTCTCATAGGAAAGAACACCAGAAAGAGAGCAAGGAGACATGAATGCTGGGCCAGGTTCTGCCTTTTTCCACTACCTCCCTGGTCATTTCTGAAGTGACAGAGGAACTCAGCAGAATCCAAGGCTGCCCTGGGCTCAAGGGTTCTGGGATATGATTGCAAAGGCGCTGAGAAGTGCTTATGGATGTAGGTTCTCCAGACAGGCTGGGTAACCCTTGTGGGGTTAAGTGCTTAGACAAAGGCCATGCTTGACAATGACACATGAGAATGATTTACCAGCGGTATTTAATTAGAACTGCAGAAGGGCACCCACTGATTTCAATGATAGAGATGCAGGAGAAAAAGACTAGAGGTTGTATAGTAATAAACTCTCCCAGTTTCAGAGGGCAGTGCAGCCTACATGTCAGTGTCCTAGAATACTGGCTCATTCAGGACCCACAACGGCCCTCAGAGGGAGCTAAGGCAGGCCTTAGCCCCATTTTACTGAGGAGGAGAGAAAATATATGAAAGTGGAATAAAGTGCCTCCAGATCACATGACCAATAAAGGACACCCACGACGATCCCCTCCCCAAATTCAGTCTCCCAGCCCAGAGCCCTTTCAGCTGTAAATCGGGGGCATAAAAAGAGATGAAGGGCAGGTTCCAGAGAACCCTGTCCCCCAGAAAGAGACCATAGTACCAGTTTGCTTGTCCATAGCACACTCAGGTGCTGCTTCCACCAGAAAACGTCAGATCACCTGCAAGCCCAGGAGATACTGCCCCAAGCAAAGCAGCAGGTCAGGGCACGGGGAGCAGGAAGCCACCTGTAAACCCCAGAGGAAAGAAAGTGGGTAGGGGAAGCTAAATCTTTGTCCTGGCCTCAGACTCTCAGAAGGAAAAACAGCTAAATCTGTCACCACCTACCAGGGGATGTTACCTGAAAGGCTTAGTTCATTTAAAAAAAAAAAAAAAAAAAAAGGCAAAGAGTGATTTTAAAGGTCTTGGGAGAGAGACCGCAGGAGTAATCATTTTAATTAAAGGCTGTGCCATCCTGGGAAGGGCCGCCAGGATCCCAGCGCCTGCCGACCTCCGAGGGACCCCACTGTCCTCCCCAGGACTGCAGGGTCTTGAGCGGAGGAAGAGACCTGAGAACCCGGTTTAAAGCAGGCAACTGGCTCCTCCCCATCCATGGGAAAGCTCTCTTTCGGCCAAGGCCAAGGCCAGTCAATGCCTCCAGCAGAATCCAGCAGCGCATCGGGGCACCCCCTTGCTGCACTCACCGTCCACTGCTCCCCCGAAAGCTCAAACACAAACGGACTCCGTTTGTTTCTCTCCTTGGAAAGTGAACTCTGCCTCGCGAAAGTGTCCCTTTCGATCTTTTCCAAAAGCCTCGCGCTGGTGTCTACGAAGCCATTCTTGCAGTACGCAGCCTGGGGGATGCCTTTCCTCCTGCACTCGGCCACGAAGTTCCACTCCTCCTTTATCCTAAACGGATAGCAAAGGCCGAAGTCAGGCTCCTGGGGAACCGCCCCCACCAGCATGGAGTTGCCGGCAGACCACCTGTGCGCAGACGCAGTCCCTCCCCAGGCCGGCGATTTCCCCGCAGTGGCCGCAGCTGGAGACTCAGGGACCCCGCCACGGAACCAAGTCTCAGCTTTGCCCCCTGCACTCTTTCCTGGGTCCCTCTGCTGTGGGAATGTAAGCGGCATCTTACACCCTCAGAGTTGTGAATTATCAGCAACTTTGACTAAAAAAAGTAGAGAAGGTGAGTGGGATGGAATTCCTAAAATTTCTACCAAAGTTACCTATGTATTTGATTAATTACAATTTCCTTTGATATTATGTGGTGCTAGCCCAAGTTGTTTTGTTTTAAGATTTTATTTATTTATTTGACAGAAACACAGCGAGACAGGGAACACAGACAGGGGGAGTGGAAGAGGGAGAATCAGGCTTCCCGTGGAGCAGGGAGTCCCATGCTGGGATCCCAGGACCCTGAGATCTTGACCTGAGCTGGAGGCAGATACTTAAGGACTGAGCCACCCAGGCACCCCTCTTTTGTTTTTTAAATGCCTGGCCACAGGAATATGCTAATATTTCAAGGGTGTCTGATTTGAAATGTATAGGCAACCCCAGTTTATATCATACCCTAAAAAACAATCTTTACAACTCTGCAGAGACTAAAGTGAACTTGCAGAAAACTGATAGCAACATAAATAATTCTTGACTACAGACACACAAATCAGTTCTGTCCGGTGGAGGGACAACCCTCCCCCACCTCTGAGGACAGATTGTTCCGTTTGCAAGTTCATGTCAATTTTCCTGATACCTAAACGTGTCTGTCCTTTGGCTTCTCCTCTGAACTGGCTGTAACACCTCCCTCCTTGTCCTCGTGTTCATAATGAGAAAAACTGAATTTTTAACTCGCATTCCCTTTGTATCTGCACGTTTTCTGAGGGTTAACCTTTATCACAGGTTGGACACCCTGTGAGAAGTCGGGCAGTGGTGCGGTTGAGGTGGGAGAAAGCCCAGACCTCTTTCCCTCATCCCTTGTTGGGTTGGGACCCGCAGGGCTCAGAGAGCTGTGATCACCTTCTCCTTTATGTAGCTTCAACTGCTTTCAGTCCTGCCTGGTTTTTGTTTCACACCCCCAACTCCCCCCAACCCATGCCCCAGAACCCATGACCCCCTGTAATGTTCAGTTCTTAGGGAATGAGTAAGTAGGGAAACCAGAGGGGCAAAGCTGCTGGGACAGCGTGCAGAGGACGTGGAGCTAGCTAGAGAGCCCTGATTCAGAGCCAGGCCCACACTGCTAAAGGAATCATAGATGAAACATTCTAGTAAGTGTTTATAGACAGTCTTTCCACCAGTCGAAAGTTAAGAGTGTTAGCAAAGCTTGGTAGCAACCCTAGAATGTGGTCAGTGTCAGTAATTCCTCAGGAGAGCTGCAATGCAGGGGTGGGTGGCTGGTGACACAGCCGGACCCTGCCAGTCACCAACCCTTTAGATCCCAACGGATTTTGTAAAGATCATATGTATACTGTATGATCCAAACATTCCACTCCTAGGTATTTCTAGAAGACAGGGGAAAGCATATATCCATACAAAGACATGGGCATATGTTCATATCAGCTTTATAGCCCAAACCTGGAAACAACCCAAATGCACCTTCACAGGTGAATGGATGGACACACTGTAGCTTATTCACACCATGGAACACTACTCGGTGATAAAAAGAAATGAACTCTTGATACAAACTACCGCATGAGTGAATCTCAAGGTCATCGGGCTGAACGAAAGAATCCAGGTAATCAATCAACCAATCAATCAATAAAAGAATCCAGACCAAAAAAAGTATTCCATTTATATAAAATGATTTGTAAGACTCTAATAAATGCGGGGCGCCTGGGTGGCTCAGTGAGTTAAAGCCTCTGCCTTCAGCTTGGGTCATGATCCCAGAGTCCTGGGATCGAGCCCCGCATCGGGCGCTCTGCTCAGTGGGGAGCCTGCTTCCTCCTCTCTCTCTCTGCCTGCCTCTCTGCCTACTTGTGATCTCTGTCTGTCAAATAAATAAATAAAATCTTTAAAAAAAAAAAAAGACTCTAATAAGTGCAAAATCATCTACAACGACAGGAAGGCGTGACTGCCCGGGCATCGAGGACAGGGATGAGAGGAAAGAACCACCAAGAGTGAGGAAGAGGCTTGTAAGGTGACGAACATGATCATATCTTGATTGTGGAGATGGTTTTAGGGACGTATACATACATCAAACATTTCAAATTGTATCCTTTAAATACACGTAGTTTCCTGCGTGTAAGTTATGCTCCTCAGTAAGGCTTTTTTTTTTTTTAAAGATTTTATTTATTTGATAGAGATTACAAGTAGACGGAGAGGCAGGCAGAGAGAGAGAGAGAGAGAGAGAGGAGGAAGCAGGCTCCCCGCTGAGCAGAGAGCCCGATGCGGGGCTCGATCCCAGGACCTTGAGATCATGACCTGAGCTGAAGGCAGAGGCTTTAACCCACTGAGCCACCCAGGTGCCCCCTCAGTAAGGCTTTTATAAATAACATTTCGTGGTTCCACTTTCATCACCTCCAAGTCCCTCCTCAGCCCCTTTGCACCTCTCTTGCTGTTCGCATGCACCTGGCAAACCTCACTCTAGCTGGTATCCACTACCCCTCCTCTGCCCGCCCCCCCCCGCCCCCCGGTTCTGCACATGCACCCATCCAGGACACAAACATGAAGGAGAGTTCACCACCTTGCAAACTGGCCTCATTTTGGATGGTGGTCCCCTGACCCAGGCCCCTCACTGCTGCCCAGCAGCCCTACCACACTCCCAAGTCATCTTTTGCCATAGGCCCTAGGTGACTCTTACACATTTTCTCCCTTTCAAGCAAACCTCCATCACTGCCTACCCCATCCTCTATCCCAGAGCTTCTAGTCCAGGGAGGGAAGAAATGAAAGAGAACAGAACACCTGGAAGTCCCAGCACCACATCCACGCCACCTGCTCCTGTCTGTTCTATCAACTCTGCCTGTGCTTCGCCTGGTCCGGAAGAACTCTCCCAGATCCTCCCTGGTTACCCCCCCTTCCCGAGCACCCAGCCTCTCACTGGCTCAAGGACTTCCTGCTTCGGGTTGTCTCTTGAGTATTTCCCTCCTGAGGATCACTCGCATTAGCACATGCGCTCAGTTTTTTCTCCCAACTCAAAGGGCAACACTGCCACCATCATCTTCTCCACCCCTCCCCCCACCTCCCTGCAACGTCATGTCTTCCATCAAGCCTGCTTCTCTGCTCCACCTTACAGCCAACCCCACAAAAGAGCTGTGCTGACTCACATCCACAATTCTCCATCCCCTGTTCTCTGTTGAATCCCCTTTGCTCGGCGTCCCCCTTCTTTGGAAATTGTTCTCCAGATCACCATGACCTCCACTTTGCTAGACTCAGTAGCCAAATCCAGTCCTCATCTCCTCTGACCCATCTGGAACATTCGGCACAGCTTTTCTTCCCCCATCAAGCCTGATTGCCCTTGGCTCCCTCTCTCTGCCCATTCCACTCCTACCTCTCTAGTCACTGGGCTGTCTCCCCCTCAGCTTCCCAACCTCGGAATCTCCAAGGTCCCAACACCCAGTCCTTGGGCCTCTGCCCTTCTCCATCTACATTCATTCATTGGCTATCTCGCAGTGCATGGCTTTAAATGGATCTGTATGCTGATGATGCCCAGTTACAGTTATCTAGCCAAGACTGCCTCACTGACTCCTTGCTTCTCCCGTAGCTCCGCCTGAATGTCTAAAATTAACATGTTCCAGGGGCACCTGGGTGGCTCAGTGGGTTAAAGCCTCTGCCTTCGGCTCAGGTCATGATCTCAGGGTCCTGGGATCGAGCCCCGCATCGGGCTCCCTGCTCAGCGGGGAGCCTGCTTCCTCCTCTCTCTCTGCCTGCCTCTCTGCCTACTTGTGATCTCTGTCTGTCAAATAAATAAATAAAATCTTTTTTTAAAATAATCAAAATTTAAAAAAATAAAATTAAATTAACATCTTCCAACCCAAACTCCTGATCTTCACCCCCAAACTTGCCTCTTCTCCATTCAGTAAAAGGCTTCCAGATGCTCTGGCTAAAAACCTCAGGCCCATCGTTGGCTCCATACTTTCCTCATGCCTCATATCAAATCCATCAAGAGATAATGGTCAGTTCTACAAGAATCACGCCACTCCCCACCATCTTCCCTGCTTCCATTCTTGGCCAAGGCGCCATCCTCTGCACCACTCTTGCCTCCCTACGGTCGAAACTTGTCCAGCATTTCAAGTAAGCCCGTCACAATGACAATCACACTCTGTCCTTGGCTCTTTGTTTCACCCAGCAAAGCAATGTCCCACTGCGCCTCCAAAGCCATACAAGACTGTACCTCACCTGTCTGTCTGGCCACGACCACTGGTGCAGTCCCTTGCTTTCCTGGTCTGCTGACTGGCTCCCTTGCTCCTCCGTGAACACCCAGGACAACCCATGCCTCAGTATTTGCATTGCTCTTCTGTCTGCCTGGGACATTTGTTCCTGAATTTTGGCAGGGTTGGCTCCCCAGGTCTACATGTACACTTTTTGCCCTTCCAAAATGACTTTGGGTATCATTGGAGTTTCAAGCTTGCCATTAAGCTGGGAGAAAGAGGAGCATTTGAAAAAATATTTTGCCGATGGCCCTGGCTAGCCTGGCTACCACCTTACCAAGGTCCTAGTCACAGCGAGCTGAGCTGAGGTAAGCACTCGGCTATCAAGGAGGCAGGGCTTCAGGATCTACCTATGACATCTCCATGTAATGTCATAAAAGTATAAATTTTTAAAAATGCCAGCACATGGAGAGAGATGAATTTTATACTGGGAGAAAGTGGTAGGATGGGCTTTTCATTATTAGCTCTTCTGTATAGTTTAAATATATTTTAATACCATGTGATTTTAAAAAATGTAAATACCTAGGGCCACCTGGACAACTCGGTTGGTTAAGCATTTCAGCTCAGGTCATGATCTCAGGGTCCTGGGGTCGAGCCCTGTGTCCAGTTCTGCCCTGGGCATTGAGCCTGTTTAAGATTCTCTCTCTCCTTTCTCTCCCTCTGCCCTTCCCTCTACTCCTGCATCTGTCTGTCTCTCTCCCTCTCTCTCCCCACCATAAATAAATAAATAAATAAATAAATAAATAAATCTTTTTTTTTAAAGATTTTATTTATTTATTTGACAGACACAGATTACAAGTAGGCAGAGAGAGAGGAGGAAGCAGTCTCCCTGCTGAGCAGAGAGCCCAATGCGGGGCTCGATCCCAGGACCCTGGGATCATGACCTGAGCCGAAGGCAGAGGCTTTAACCCACTGAGCCACCCAGGCGCCCCTAAATAAATCTTTTTAAATAAATCAATGTAAATGCCTACCTATGGTTCTAGATCAGACTGTAGCAGTCAGGGCTGTGGGGCAGACCCTGGGTCTAAGACATGCAGATTGAAGGAAAGAAGAAATCCCCCCAAAATGGCAGCAGCCAACAGCACAGACACTGTTCACCAAGCCTTGTGTTCACCAAGCACTTTTCAGGTTAACATCTCTTTTACACTCATTTCTTAGACTGAGTCTGAAGGGCTTCGCTGCCAATGTGATGAGACGATGCCCGTTAAGCTTTACAGAATGCATCCTTCCTGTATCGCGAACAACAAACCAACATAAATGGCTCACCTATTTGGGGGCAGCTAACATATAATGGAGAAAAGGAAAGATATGAGTCACATCTCATTAAAAAGAAGCATATACCAAATCCTTTGGGGATTTCTTTTTAAATGTTTTCTATCCGGGGCGCCTGGGTGGCTCAGTGGGTTAAAGCCCCTGCTTTCAGCTCAGGTCATGATCCCAGGGTGCTGGGATCGAGCCCTGTGTAGGGCTCTCTGCTCAGCAGGGGGCCTGCTTCCTCCTCTCTCTCTGCCTGCCTCTCTGCCTACTTGTGATCTCTGTCTGTCAAATAAATAAACAAAATCTTTTAAAAAAATAAATTAAAAAAAATGTTTTCTATCCCATTCCCTCCGAAACCCCATGAGAATATAAACTATTTTTTGGTGAGAGTCAAGACTATAAACTCTTTTTTTTTTTTAATTCCACTCTCTTCCTCCAGAGTGATTAAAATCAGTAAGCAGTCTAGCATAAGATAATAGAGTTGTTGAATCGCTCCTTTGTACACATGAGACTGCTGTAACATAGTGTGTTGGCTGCTCTTCAATTTTAAAAAAATGGGGAAAAAAGATCAAAAGAGATAAATAAATACATGAATAAACTGTCTTTGTCTTTATACATTATCACCTGTATAAATGAATAATCATCCCCTTGAATCAATTTTAGCAGAACTTCAAATACAAGACATGTAAAACAATGCCATTACAGTTTCACTAATTAAATCAGTAAATGTGCAAATAAAGTGCTCTTCCCTTAAGAAACGAACCCACAATCCTAGCCTGGATGGCAGAGAGCCTTCCCGGATGAGAAATTCCTCACTCAGAACCTTCCAGCTGCTCTTCTATTTCTCCCATTCAGTGACTCAATTTCATCCAGGCAGGACGCTATTCTGTATTGTATCTTTGCTTATAATCCTTTTTTTAAAAAATATATTATTTATTTATTTGTCAAAGAGAGAGAGAGAGAGCATGCACAATCAGGGAGAGCCGCAGGCAGAGGGGGAAGCAGGATCCCCAGTGAGCAAGGAGCCCAATGTGGGACTTGATCCCCAGACCCTGAGATCATGACCTGAGCCAAAGCCAGATGTTTAACCAACTGAGCCACCCAGGTGTCCCTCCGCTTATCATTTTTAAGTTTTGATACATGCTTCATGAAATAAAGACAGTCTTACAAAATGAAGTACCATGAAGTCAGGTCACAGAGCAAGCTAGAGCCTGTTTTCATAAAATTAAATTAACCAGATAATTACTTTTTCTGATAAGGCATTTGTCAGGTTTTCAATATGTTCATTTCCCCCACAGGAAACAGATCTTGAGAAACTAAAGATTACCCTACAAATAGTGTTAAGAATCGCAGCATGAATCGCAGTACGGAAACAGAGACACCTGCCAAAAAGGGAAATTCATTCATTCATACGTTCATTTTTTGCAGGTCCTGGGAAGCCGATCAGCTTGCTCCTTGAACCCCCACATTCCTCCCTCCACTATCCCTACTTCACCCTCACCTGCCCAGCCAATCTGACGGCTGTTTTTCTTATCCTGAGCTAGAAGAACCTAACTTGCCTAAGAAGTTTTCTGTCTTAGGGCAAGCAAGATAAGTAAGACATGGCACCAGCCCAATTCAGGGCCAACCTGGTACATAGGAACCATGGGAAGCTGTCTACAACGTCATTTCACAGCAGGATGAAAGAAAGAAGCCAAAAGGCAAAAACCACTCCAAAGCAGCTGGACCCTAGCTCTCTGCAGATGCCTCCTACTTCCAGAACCCTCAGGGGGTTACATCAGCTACAGACACTTTCCCCCAAAACCCCCAGGGCTTGGGTCCCCCTTTAGGAAGTTGTCCTACCCTAGAGTAACCCAGATGCTAGGAGTATGGAGAAGGTCGGAGCAGAGCTGAGTGACACTTTGGGCTCACGGGGTCCAGGGACCTATGTAATTCGTGCTAGTGTAGATCACTCAGACCCATTGCCGTAGGTGTTGCCCGGTCTGAGGTTCCAATTCTTAAATTCAAGATTCATCTCATATTGGATAACCTCAGATTAGTGCAAGTGAAAAGAACGTCCCAACTATGTGTGATTGCAGCGTTGTGCAGGGAAAAGAGCTTGGCCAATTCCTCCGCTTACCAGCTGTGTCAACTCAGGTAAGACACTTGGGTCCCAACTTCCTCATCTTCAAGTTGGGGATAAGGATAACCACCTGGAACGGCTGTGATGCTTACAGTAACAGCTCAATTATCAAACACGATCAGAATAGGTACTGGTTTGATCCAGATAGTTCATAAGAATGGAGAGCCAAGAACAGAGAGACATTCATATCTTACACATTTTGTTTTTACCTTAATGACTGGTGGTTCAGTCATTAAGAGTCTGTCTTCGGCTCATGACATGATCCCAGGGTCCTGGGATCAACCCCCACACAGGGCTCCCTGCTCTGCAGAAAGCCTGCTTCTCCCTCTCCCATTCCCCATGCTTGTGTTCCCTCTATTATTGTCTCTCTCTCTCTCTGTCAAATAAATAAAAAATCTTCAAAAAAATTTAAAGCACAGAAAAATATCAACCTTTGCCAACTTGAGATAGGGTTATGGACCTCCTCTGAATCTGGGTCTGCTGATCAGAATCCCATTCTGCCTTCCTTATATAAACCACACCCTCCACACATCATGCAAGAGCTCCAGTTTTGGTTCCTTCATAGTGAATTAAAAAGTCAGATGCAAAGCCACCGGAATGTGCAACCTCTCCAACTGGTCCTACTTCCTTGGATTTGTGCAGAGCTGAGTCAATTGTGTGGCCCTAGGTTATCCCAAATGGAGTTTTTCCAAAGTGATAAGCTTCATTTCATATACATGTCACTCTCTTTTCCTCCTGTATCATGAGTTTACACGAGCATAGTCAAATTATCTCCTGTCCAGCCAAGTAAAAAATGGTGTCAGTAGAGCAAGTCTTAGCCCACATTCACCTCAACAAGTAAGGATGGAAATACATGACAGGGAGTACCTTTGAGCTGCTCCAGGGCATGGGAGAGAGTTTACTGTGTCATCGCTATGCACCCCGTGCCTGGTACGGTGCCTGGAATGCATGTGGGACTGTACATGACCACAGCACACTCACTAAAGGAGCTACAGGCAAGTAGAGAAAACACATACTTTTCCAATGCACTTCTCTCGAGCCTTTCTGTCTCCTTCTTCTGCCAAGCTTTGTGCTTCTTGACGCGCGTCTCCCACAAGGCTCTGATGACAGAAATGTCGAACACGACCACTTTGTGTCCCATTTTGGGAGCATGAAATTACCTATTTAAAAAACATACATATGTCAGCTTCACACACACACAAGAGAAAATAGTTTTCTTACGACCTTTATTTTTCTTTAAGATTTTTTTAATTTATTTGAGAGAGAGAGAGAGTGCATGTGCCAACCAGCGATGGGGAAAGGGCTCAGAGAGTGGGGTGGGAGGGGGGCAGGTGGTGGTGGAAGGAAAAGGACAAGCAGACTCCTGGCTGCTGGCTGAGCACAGAGACCACAACGCACTGAAGTTTGATCCCAGGACTCCAAGATCACAACCTGAGATCACGAATGGAGCTGAAACCAAGAGTCAGACGCCCAACGACTGAGCCATCCAGGCACCCCAGTTTTAGCATGAACTTTGAAATGAAACAAGAATGAATCCATCCTCATAAGTAATGATGAAATGCCCTGTGAATTCCAGAATGGCAGTTTGCTAATGTTCTTAAAGCCTGATGGTATTCTGGGTAAGTCAAGTCCAACACCCAGCCTGTGGCTCCTTAGAAGGTCACACTTGTATCTCTACCTCTCAGCCAGATTTGGGGGTTCCCAAAGCCCCCTGGGCCCTCCATAAGCCTCTTGGTTCCATGTTCTATTGAATTTTCTAGCATCTCATCTTTCCAATAGGACTGTACCAGACTCAAGAGTATGTTTGTGAGTTAATCATAAAACACACACACACACACACACACATGCACGCACACACACAGCATGTCAGTCAGTGAATTGTAGGGCTGTTGAATATTCTCCGCTCCAGTTCCAGATGCTTCTAAACGGCAGTCCGTGGGGACACAAAAGCAAATATTTGATCTTTGGACTCAGCTGTGTACTCCCCATGAAGGGCTTGCCAGGCTGAGTGGGAGAGCCGGCTTCTGTCTGTGCAGTGGTAGGCTGGAGAGCCATCATTTTCGTCTAACAAGCTGAAAATGCTGGCCCCGGTTTACTTCCATCTTTCCCTTCATTTCTGACATCTGGGACTGTCTTTTGTCTGCCTTAAAATCCTTTTACCTCAGGGAGATTGCTGGCAAAGGTACAAGAGATGCATCTTTCTGTGCGGACCTATGTTTTCAATTCTCTGGGGTCAATAACATGGGAGAGGCATTGGAAGGTCCTGTAACTCTATTTAACCTTATCAGGAACTGCTGGACTGTTTCCCCAAAAAAGCAGCCTCATTTTCCTGCCCTGACAGCCGAGCATGAGGGTTCTGGTGTCTCCACATCCTCTCCACTCTCGTTCTTCCACTCTCTCCCACCATGGCCGTCCCAGTAGGTGGGGGCAGTGGTCTCTAGTGGTTTCGATTTGCATCTCCCTGACAGCTAATGAGGTTGACTGAACATCTTTTTATGTACTTATTGACCATTTTTATACCTTCTTGGGAGAAATGTCTATTCAGATCCTTTGCCAAGTTTTAAATTGGGCCATTTGTCTTTTTAATTGTTGACTTGTAATAGTTCTTTCTATGTCCTAAGCACGGGTCTTTTGTCTGATACATGATTCGCAAATGTTCTTCGATTCCATCCTTTTATTTTTAACCTAATTACATGGTTATATTTGGTGTGAGATTTTGTAGACAGAACCTTTTACTTTTTTTTTTTTTAAGTAGGCTCCATACTCACTGTGGGGCTTGAACTCACAACCCTGAGATCAATAGTCATATCCAGCCTGGAGCCCCTGTTGACAGAATCTTATTGGATCATTTATTTCACACATTCCAACAACGTCTTTTAATTGGTGTATTTGAGCAACTTACATTAACCATAATTACTGATACTTTGCATTTAGGTCTAAATTCACTTATTACCCATTTTCTGCTGGACTCCTCTTTTGTTTTCTCTTTACACTTTCCAGCCTCCTTTTGTGTTTATCTGAACATCTTTTTAGTATTCAATTTATTTTCTCTATTATGTTTTGGACTCTGTTTCTCAGTGTAGTCTTTCCTTTTTCATGGTTGCCCTAGGGAAGATAAGCTCCTGGCTTCACTTCTCATAGCCCATCAGAAACAATATTTTAGGGGCACCTGGGTGGCTCAGTGGGTTAAAGCCTCTGCCTTCGGCTCAGGTCATGATCCCAAGGTCCTGGGATGGAGCCCCACATCGGGCTCTCTGCTCCGCAGGGAGCCTGCTTCCTCCTCTCTCTCTCTCTGCCTGCCTCTCTGCCTGCTTGTGATCTCTGTCTGTCAAATAAATAAATAAAATCTTTAAAAAAAAAAAAAAAAGAAAGAAAGAAACAATATTTTACCCCTTGGAGTGAGACGTGGAAACCTTACTACCACCGAGGTCCCTTAGGCTCTCGCCTCGGTGCTGCCATTGTCCCACGCACTGAATCTGTCAGTGTTCTATTTTGGGCTTCCAATCCTGAAATGTTTTTAAAGAACTCACGAGGAGGACGCTAGCCCATCACATCTACCCTGATATGGACCGTATCTGTGGCTCCTCCCTCATTCCTATTGTCCCATGTCCCCTCTAGTAGCATTTCCCTTCTGCCTAAACAACTCCCCCAAATAGTCCCCTCAGACAGAGACCTCAGCTGACAAAACCTCTGTTCCCCTTCACCTGAATATCTTCTTTTCACCTTCACTCCTTTTTTTTTCTTTTTCCTCTTTTCCTTTTTTTTTTTCTACCTTCAGTCCTGAAGATGGTTTTTGCTGGATAGCGAATCCTGAGGTAATTCTTTTCAACGCTTTATAGACACTGCCCATTTCTTCTGGCCTCCATGGTTTCCCACGAGAAAGGTGCAGTAGTTGGAACCATAAGTCTCGTCAAGGTGACACGTCACGTTTCTCCCACGACTTGTTGAGAATTATTCCTTGTCTTTGAGTTTCCTGTTTAATTATGACAAATCTGGGCATGGGTTTCTTTGGGTTTATCCCGTGTGGGATTTCCTTAGCTCCTCTGGTCAGGAGGTTTTATGTTTTGCCCAGTTTGGGGATTTTTCAGCCATCTTTTTTTCTCCAACTATTTTTTTTTTCTGCACTGCCCTCTTGCTCCCCTCTTCTGGAACTCAGACAAAACAAATATTAGCCCTTCCAATATCATTTTGTAGATTCTTGAGGCTGTTGGCTTTTTTAGACATCTCTTTTCCTCTCTTTTTTCAGATTTTTAATATCCAGCAATCCATCTTCAAATGACCCACACCTTCCCCACATCATCTCCATTATGTTTATGAGTCTATCCAGGGAGTATTTTATTTCAGGGATTGTCTATTTTATTTCTAAAGTTGCCATTTAGTTCTTTTTATCTCCAACTTCTTGTTGGTGGTCCTTTCTCTTTCCATTCACACCTGAGGGCAGAGAGAGAGGACTCCAGAAAGGACAAACTTGGAAGGGCTTCCAACCTCGTTTTAGAAGTTGCAGCTCAGTGCAGTGGACAGCAGGGTAGTCCTCTGCTTTGGTCAGGCTGGGCAACTGACAGGCCACGCCCCCCACCCCACCCCCCCGCCCCAGGGTGGAAGGCCACCTGACCAACGACCAGGGGTGCAGACATATGCAGTGTGGGTCCAGGGTCATAGGAAGCCTTCAGAGCACAGGGGCTCCACGAGGGCTCTGTTTTCTAGGTGGAGAGCACTGCAGAAAGCTTCTTGCTAGCCAGGGCTGTCCATTTGCAAAGGACCAGGTTCTGGGCCTGGGGCTGGGGCCAGCTCGTGTACCCAGACCCCTGCTGGCCCCCTCCTGCCCACACCAGAACAGGCAGGAGGACTCCTTCCACCGTACTGTCCCTCTAGTGCTGTCCCCTGAGAAAGCTGAACGGGTTGTTCACTTTAAAAGGACAAGTACTTCAAGGAACCACACAGTGTGTCATACAGCACAGACGTTGAAGTCTATGTTCAGAGCCAAGAGGCACTACGTTGATGACTGACACAGTAGGTGGTGGTTCAGTTCAGATGTCACAGTCCCTCCTCCCGCCTTCTGGGACTAGAATTCCCAGGGGGGACTGTCCTCAGATTGTACGGGTCGACTGCCCATGTGCGTCCCCCAGTGGCCGTCTGGGATGGAGGCCGTGGTCCACCCTGGCCTTCAGCTCAAACAGCAGAAGGCATGCTGATAAGGGCCAGACCCCCAGGGAAGGCTCAGGGATGAGCCCAGGAGCTCTAAACAACGTTATGGTTGTTCTCAGAGCTCTTCCCTCTCCTCTGTTCCCCCAGTTCTTCTAGATTGCTGGGGCTCCCTTTTACAGTCCTTTGGCCAGAGAGCTGGGGCTTTAGTCCCCCGGCTTTGTTGTGCACCCACTTTGGGGGGCCAAGTAGCAGGAGGCCCTGGGGATAGAAAAAGCAATGAGAGTTTTCTCCACTCTCTGGGGCCTGCAACTCCTCGGATGCAAAAGGAAAAACCCCTTTTCTCAAAGTTTTGAGTGACTGAGGCCCTCCACTATCAACCCCCTACCCCCATGCCCCTGCACCTCCTGCTACCACTGAATCCTTTGGGGCCTGAGGCATGACAGGATGGAGAAAAGAAAAACAGGGATTGACCTCTCTCTCTGAGCATGAGGGGTCCCCTTTTCCTCTCCTGGAGTGACATTCAGCAGCCCTGTGCCCAGTTCTGGGTTCCAGGCTGCCTTGAGTCCAGGCAGCACAACACTGGAGCGGGGAAAAGGGAAACATACCACAGGCTCTCTGTACTTGGAATTCTGGGGTCTTTCCCTTACTCTGTTTCCACCAGCTGATTTTCAGAGTCTTCATACTCCTCTTCCGTGTGCTCCTTCCGGGTTTTAGAACCACATTCAATGGGAGAGACGTGGTGGAGGATGCCTGACTCCGTCTCCCCCAGAACCAGAAACCACTGCATGTCATTTGTCTTTTACCATGTTCCTTACTCTGTCATTTTCAGCTCAGGAGCACCTAAGCTGCAAACGTCTTAAGGTTTTGGCTTTTGACCAAAAAAAAGCTTCCATAGAAGTATGCTAAGCACCAGCCTGAACACAAGAGAGCACAGTCCCCAGCCTGAAATGGAGAAAAATTAGAAGAGAGAACGAACCAGGCAGACTCAAAGGCTTTGAGGCGATCTCTGCACATAATCCAAGTCTACACATAAAAGCAAAGAAAAAAGCCAGAGTAAAGTGAGCTTTCCGAGCAATGTGGACAGCCCAGGCAGCCCAGGGTACTTAAAGCTGGAAGATTGCTCCCTGTTCAGGGTGTGTGAACCTTGGCTCAGCCTCTGCTGTTGAGTGACTGTCATTTTCCTAGACCAGTAAGTCCTTGGGGAGTAGCCAGATCTGTCCATTAACTGCCTGTGCCTTAAACACACACACACCATTGCTCATTAGTTCCCATGCATTCATTTGGAGAAATGTAATTCAAGTTTGCATGCTAGAGGAATGGTCTCTTCTTGATGCCTTTGGGTTCTGTTTTTTAAATACTTGTAAATCACTATTAGTGTCAGTATTTTTATGGGAAAGAGCATATCCTATTTGTCATCTAACCATGTTCCCCATTTCCCCTGTATCTTGCAAAACAGAGAAGGAGTTTCTGTTCTTCAATTAAGAGGGTTTTGAATGTGCCAGAATTTAAATCAGGGTCACCTGTGAGATGTTCTGTTTGCAAATGTGTGTGACAAAACATAGAGGCTCTAAGAACAGTGAGAGATGACCATGTTTGCTACAGGTTTGCATGTACTGCCCAGAAAGCCTAGGAGGCTAAGAAATAACCAACTGAAAATGCCAGGTCCAGCCCCGCCCTTGGTGTCCTGTGCAGGACAGGGCTCAATCTAGGCCTCCCTAGACAACAGGGCAGGTTCAAGATCAACCCTGGAGATAGTAGCTTTTATGGGTGGGTGTCAGATCAGAAAAGTGGTTTTATAATAGGAGCCAATAAGTCAGTCCAGGACAGAAAGGAGACACTCCCTCTGGAACAAAGCCACACTGGGGAGCAGAGAGGAGGGAGATATCAAGGACGGGACACAGGGACCAGTCCCTCAGCAGGTTCCGGAAAGAGAGACGGTCCCCTGGTGAATTTACAAAGCTCATCTCTTCTTTGTAGCATGAGCTCCAGTCAATACAGCCTTTCAGGCAAATCCATGAAATGCAATTTCCTAAGCATTAGGTTTCTCCAGAACTATAGAAAGAGCACCATGATACACTATTCCAAAGCAGTAAAGAGAAATTCACCTCTACAGGATGTGGTGTGAGACAACCTCAATTCAAATAAAGCAATATCCTCCTAGAGAAAACACTACATCCAAGCAGACTCTCCTGAGGCACCGTAAGAAATGCAGAGCATTAGCCTGAGCCCTAGTGGATTTGACAGCTAAGATTCATGGACTCAAGGGAACATCTGATTCCAGTTCCCTGCTGGAGATCTATCTGGCTTTGTATTACAGCTGAAGCACGAGAACACGGATCCCTAGATTTGGGGCTGCACGGTCCATAGCCACAGAAGAGAAGAAAACACATGAGACTAGAAGAGAGGAGAGGACGACAGTGACATCACTCATGGCAGCAGAAAGGACACTGGGGCAGAGTGCCCTGAGGCTCATTTTTCTCCAGGGCTTGGAGTTCTGGATCCTGAGTGGACACATCAACAATCAGAGTCTCAAAAGTTTGATTCACAGTAGAAAGGATAATTCCTCCTGGAAAAACATTTTGCTTTACTGCTTTACTGTTTTATTTCAGTAAAGGGCAAGAGAGTAAATATTGTAGGCTTCACAGGCCAATTGGCACAATGGAAGCAGTTCTGTAGGCACTTAGATCACAAAAGAGAAAACTCCTGGCCTGCCCCTCCCTGCTGACTTGCCCTGGGCCTGCCAGAGCCCTGAGTCTGCTTCTCTGCTTTGTTGCTGGGTTGCCACCTACTAGAGACATTCTCAGGACAAGACTGATTGGCCCAAGAGGGAAAGGCCCGGTAGGTCAGCACGCAGAGGGACTGGGAATGAGGAGCTGCTGTAGTCAGTTTCACTCTCTGTCCCGGTGACACTCAGATACCGGTGTGTGTGTTCTCATCTCCTGCCAGCTCCAGATCGGTAGCTGGCTCAAGGCTAAGTGGGCTTGCTAAGTCACCAGCTCCCGAGCAAAGATTCCATTGCTTGGTGCCCAGCCATTCCCAACAGCAGAGTGTCCAACATGTAGAGAGCAACCAGCGTGGGCCTTGGGCAACAGCAAGATATAGCTGGCCCAGTAGACAGACACTGAGAGTGGAGGAGAATGTGGGGGTGGAGGAGGTAGGGTCTCCAACTTGGTCTCCATGGCTCACAATGCTAGCCCCTTCCAGCGGTGCCCCCCTGCCATACAAATACACCAGCCAGTCCTGTGTGCACATCCCAGCTTTTGTGAACAATAAACTAGATTTTGCTTTGTGGATACGATGGCTTTAAAATTGTACCCACAAGTTCCTTTATATTCTTTCCTTTAAGAGTGTAGAACTTAATTCCTTTCCCCTTGAGCATGGGTTGAATTCAGTGACTCACTTCTAATGAATAAAGTGTGGTCAAAGTGATGGTGTGCAGCTTCCGAGACCAAGTCCCACCAGGCACTCCTCTCTCTTTCGGGCCAGCCACTGTGTCATGAGGATGTTCAAGCAGCCCTGTGCAAGAAGCTTCTTATGGAGAGGAACAGAGTCCTCCTGCCAGCAGCCACGTGAGCGGAAGCTGTCTAAAAGCAGATCTTCCAGCCCCGGTTGAGCCTTCAGATGGTAACAGCCCCAAAAGTCATCTCAGCAGACCCTGAGGCAAGACCACTCAGCTAAGCTATTCCCAACCCTCAGAGACAGTGACAAAATATGTTTGTTGTATTAAGCTGTAAGGGTCAGGGGTGATTTGTTATGTAGCAATAAATCATTAACACATGGACAGTAAAATAAGACTCAGTCTCAATGTGTAGCAACATCTGGTGTCTACATCTAGCCACCTCCTTGACATGCCCACTTGGACGTCTCACGCATTTCTCAGAGAAACACAATTCCTTCCAGAGTTCCTCCCTTAGAATCTAACCATTCCTGGCTGCCTCAATTCTTCACCTTGACTCTGTCCTTACCTGGAGGTCACTCCTTTATGCCTTCCACTTCTTTGCCCTGTCCACCATGGGAGCAAGACCATGTACGCAAACATGCTCGCTTGTTTGCAAGCCCAATGTATCACCCAAGTCTTAGAGGGCACGCATTTCTCACCACCAGTTAGTGCCCCAGCTGGCCTCAGGCATGCAAAAGCCTCACAGCTGGTGTCCTGACTTCCCACTCACCCTCGTCCAATCCATTTGTCGCACAACAGTGAGAGTCATTTTCTGCTGAGAATGAGATCCTGCCACTGCGTGGATCAAGCGCTCCAAAGACTTCCCTCCCAGGTGAGGGGGAGATCCCAGGGCCTGGGTCAGACTCTGGCATGACCCGCCCTTGAGCACTCTCCTTCTCAGTGCCTCACCCACCCCGCACTATTTCGTACCTCGGACTCTGGACACACTATGCCCTCTGCCTAGACCCTCTTCCCCCATCTGCCTAGCGTCCCTGCACCCCACATACCCAGACTTAGCTTCAGTCTTCTCTCCTCAGCACAGCCTTCACGGCCTCTTCACCTAAGGTAGATCCCCCCGTTATTTTATCTCTCAGATTATTTATCTCTCAGACTGTTGTTAATTCACTTCACAGCACATAATAGGAGTTGAACTATTTGCTCATTGGTTTAATTATACTTTGACCGTGGACTGTGAAGAGAAGGGCCACAGTTCACCGACAGCAGCAGCCACCTGAGAAGCCCCAGACGTGGGATGGGAGTCAGCCACTGACCCTGAGCGGTCACCAGGGGACAGATGGTGACAGACGGCAGCCCTGGAGGGAATGTAGACAGGCTCCTGCTTCTGGACCTCAACAGAGAAACCCTGTGTGTGGGGCCAGTTTACTTGGTGTGCATCCCTGTTCTTTGATTCCTGGGCCCAAATAACTGACATTATGGGCACTCATCAAATGGGGAAGGATGAATGTCCCTGCCCCTGAGCTCTCCATCTGGAGAGAACAGATGCTCACAGAGATACATTTCAGTACTGCGTGTGGATTTGATAATGGAGGTGGAACAGGTTGTGGGGTCAGAAGAGGAGGGATGCCCTCAAGTGTGTGTGGAGAGGAGGGTTCTGGGCAGTCCCACAGGGACCCTGGGGAAGGGGAAAGGGACTGTCGATGCAGAATTTGCTTGAATACTTGTTCACACTCCCTCCACAACCCAGGTACATTGGAATCCCTTTTATGGAGCCATCCACTGTCCAAGCCAGAGGGCATGACTGGAAAAACATGTCCCCTGGCACCAGAGCACTCGTCCCCACTCAGAAGACGAATGCCAGGGTTCCAGGCGGGAGGGGCACTTTCTGGTCACCTCATCCTCCCCCTTCTAGTCAAATGGCAGACTGGGCAGAGGCGGGTGGGAGGCTGTGTACAGGGCTCACATCTCTGACAGTCTAAGGTACAAAGGATCTGGGGAGAAGACCCGACAAACCCTACAATACAGGTGCCCAGCCATTCTGGGTGCCTCCTTGCCCAGGCTGGGAGAGGGACGGCAGCAAAGGGGTGGTGTCCAAGCAGAGGGCACAGTGTATGCACAGTCTGAGGGACAGAGCTGAGGTCGGAGCAGTTGGTCATCTGAACATCCATGGGGAGAGAGACCTAACCCTACAGTCCCCACCTGCTCATCAGAACCCCCAGGGCCTCTCTTTCCTCTGGGCAGACCAGCTCCAGGCTTTCCACAGCATTCTTCCCAGCATAGCCCCCACGTGAATAAGGCACCCATCATCAGCCTCGCTGGAACTAAGGGAGTATCTATAACCATAGGGATTCCTGGTGACACCAGTGTACAGAGGAAACAATGACATGGCCAACAAGGGGCTTTCATGATGCACAAATCCCATTCGCCCCTCACATGAGGCTGCTGCCTAGACCCCAGAGCCAGAACACAGAGGGAGTTTTCTGATAGAAACAATAGGGTTATTAAAGACTAAATACTCAAGGGAGGTCAGTATGGTCAGTATAGTCACAATATTGCAGCCAAATTCTAAATTAAATTACATTTTCTGTGGCAAGGTCAGAGTTTCCCTGGGAACACCCATTGTTTTCATGGTAATTTGTTAAACTGGAAAATCCTGGCTGGGAGGCAGAGGCTGGGGAAGGGATTAGGAGGACCTTCTCAGAGTCAGCCTGTCCCCCCCACCCCCCACCCCCTGGCTGGAGTCCTGCTTCCTCCACTTACAGCTGCGTGTCCCTGAGGCAGTCACCTATCCTCTCTGTGCCCCCATGTACTCATCTGAACATGGGTGTGACAGCAGCACCCCACTCAGAGGACTGGGGACAGGGTCACGTGTGATAATTTGTGTCAAGTGCTTAAGATAGTCCCTGGCTCCTAGTAAAGCATTTATTGAAAGAAAAGAAGAAATGAAGACAGACATTGTCGCCAAGTGAAATGGAAGATATGAGTACCTGAGGGTTCTTCTGCCCCGTGCATGGTTAGCACAGGTTCTCTGCCAAATCGCACCAGCCCCTGAGTTACCGGAGAGGATTTGGAGGAAAACAGTCACAGGGGCGCGGCTGAGCTGCTTATAAAGCCAGATGATTCTCCCCTGGGTCTCTGAGCACTTTCCTACCCTCACTCTCTTCCCGGGGGGGTGGGTGAGACAGTCCCGGAAGGAAAAGACTTCCCCTGCAGATGTCAATCATCCCTTCCTGAGCACCCAAGACACAAACAAAGTTGATTTATTTCCCAGAAACAACGCTTTGGACCAGAAAGCCTTGAGCCCAGCTTTGGGCACCAGGGCAGTGTACTGGGGGGGGGGGACCCACTAACCAGGAGCAGGAATCTTGGGGAACCCCCTGCCCCAGCATAGCCTTGCGGGGGATCACCTGCCCTAGCCACATTCTCTCCTCCATTCAATTCTAGTTCTTGCCCTAAAATGCAGATAAATGCATGATCCTCCCCCAATAGTGTCCCACTGGGGGTGTCTGCCCCTGTCCTGCCATGGCACAGTGGGAAAGAGATAAACAAGGAGGAGCTGCCTCCCATCCTCCTAGCAGGTGCCACAAGCCCCCTCCCTCCCAGCACCCCCCACTTTCCCCCAGTCTCAGGAGCCGAGGGTCACTTGCTCCTGCCACGTCCCAACCCCCACGACGGCCACCTACCCGTGACTGCGAGGCAGCCCCAGCCCCTGACCGCTGCCTGCCCGGTGGAATCCGGGTTGTGGAGACTGGTGACACCCACGGCCGCCACACACTGGAGCCTCCTGGCCTGTGCGCTAACGGGCTATATTTGTCAGCTGATAATATGATCTGTAGGACATGTGCTGATAAACTATCTATCTATTCTATGTGACTCAGCCCGGCATGAGACAAAACACATTTCGGAGGGGAGGGCTTGGCATGGGGCAAACGACAAGCTAGCCAATGTGAGCCCAACAACCCGGGATGACTGCACCTCCCTTTTCACGCAGGCTGTCCTGAAGCATGTGGAATAAAACAGACCAGAGAGGGAAAAGGGCCCCGTGTTCTCTGCACTCCAAGCTAAGAACCACAGGAAAAGCAGCATCAGAATGCTGTATGACCCAGCAAATGCAAAGCTGTTTTCAATGTTTGAAGCTACAGCTATCACAGGTCTGGATTTCACCTTGTTTTTCTTTTCTTTTTTTTTTTTTAAGATTTTATGTATTTATTTGAAAGAGGGAGAATGAGAGAGCGCGCTCATGAGAGAGAGAGAGAGAGAGAGCATGGGGGGGAGGGGCAGAGGGAGACTCAGACTCCCCACTGAGCAGGGAGCCTGACACGACTCATGATCCCAGGACCCCAGGATCATGACCAGAGTCAAAGGTAGTTGTTTAACCAACTGAGCCACCCAGGTGCCCTCACCTTGCTTCTTTTAAAGTTCCTAAAACATATGTGAATTTAGGTTCTTTTTAGTGATTTTTACTAATTAGGCAAAGATGCTTTGCTGTAGCCAACATTGTGACAATCTGACAATCACTTAATCAGGAATTGCTCCCACCTCACTGCATCCCACCATCCACATCCTCCACCCAACCCCCACCCCTGCCTGTTCCAAGAGGATCCTTACAACCACCCCCACTTATGGGCAACAGACTCTTCATATGCCTTCATCCTAAACAGAAAAACACCCTTTGTCTGACATAGACATAATAACTCTAACTACAAAATAGTTGGATTTTGAAGGTACTATGTTCTATGTGTTGCCATTTGTAATTATTACCATTTTATTAATGTAATCCTTATCAAAATACCAATAGCATTTTTCACAGAACTAGAACAAACAATCCTAAAATGTATATGGAAACACAAAAGACTGCAGATAGCCAAAGCAATTGTGAAAAAAGGAAAGCATTGCTGGAGGCATCGCACTCCCAGACCTCAAGTCATATTACAAAGCTGTAGTGATCAAAACAGTATGGTACTAGAAAAAAAAAAACAACAACAACAACAGTATGGTACTGGCACAAAACCAGACACGTAGATCAATGGAACAGAACAGAAAACCCAGCAATAAACCCACAATTATATGGTCAATCAATTTTCAACAAAGCAGTAAAGAATATGCAATGGGAAAAAGTCTCCTCAACAAATGGTACTGGGAGAACGGATCAGCTACATATGATCAAAGAATAAATGAGCAAAAGAATGAAACTGGATCTCTTTCTCACACCATACATAAAAATAAACTCAGAATGAATTAAAGACCTAAATGTGAGACCTGAAACCATAAAGATCCTAGAAGAGAACACAGGCAGTAATGTCTCTGACATCAGCCATAGCAATGTTTTTTCTAGATAGGTCTCCTGAGGCTAGGGAAAGAAAAGCAAAAATAAACTATGGGAGCTTCATCAAAATGAAAATCTTCTACACAGCGAAGGAGACGATCAAAGAACTAAAAGGCAACCTATAGAATGGGAGACGATATCTGCAAATGACATATCAGATAAAGGGTTAGTACCCAAAATAAATAAAGAACTGAAACAATTCAACACCCAAAAAAACAATCCAATTAAAAATGGGCAGAAGACAAGAACAGATATTTTTCCCAAGAAGACATCCAGATGGCCAACAGACACATGAAAAGATGTTCAACATCGCTCATCATCAGAGAAATGCAAATCAAAACTACAATGAGATCTCACACCTGTCAGAATGGCTAAAATAAAAAACACAAGAACATCCAGTGTTGGTGAGAATGTGGAGGAAAAGGAACCCTCGTGCACTGTTGGTGGGAATGCAAAGTTGGGTGGCCACTGTGAAAAACAGTATGGAGTTTCCGCAAAAAAATTAAAACTAGAACTACCCTACAATCCCTACAATCCAGTAATTACACTACTGGGTATTTACAAAAAAAAAAAAAAAAGACGAAACCACTAATTCAAAGGGATACATGCACCCCTACGTTCATAGCGGCATTATTTACAATAGCCAAGATATGGAACCAGCCCAAGCATCCATTTTATTCAGCCATTAAAAAAAAAAAAAAAAGAAATCTTGCCATTTGCAATGACATGGAAGGAACAAGAAAGTAAAATGCTAAGCGAAATAAGTCCATCAAATACCATATGATGTCACTCACATGTGGAATTTAAGAAATAAGACAAACAAGCAAAGGAAAAAAGAGAGGAAAAACAAACCAAGAAACAGACTCTTAGCTACAGAGAATAAACTGCTGGTTACCAGGGGGAGGTGGGTTGGAGAGTGGGGGAAATACGGGATGGGGTTTACGGAGCGCACTTGTCGGGATGAATCACTGTGTCGTACACCTGAATCTAATAGAGCACCACAAGTTACCTATACTGGCATTAAATTTTTTTAAATAAGGTTTTTTATTTTTATAGGCAAAAATTTTTTTTGATAAATTATCATTTTAATTGTACACCAAGTTGATGGGAATCAAATAAATCTCTGGGACAGTATTAAGTCCTACCTCTAAAGTGTTGCATGTGCTTTTTATTACTTAGAATTTGAATAGTATTTTTTTCCTACATAATCTAAGTTTCCTATTTAGTAATTGTTTTCATTTGGTCTTTGTTTTGTTTATGGTGCTCTGAACCAAAGAATATAAATTAAAAAGGTAGTTTCAGGTCAGACACGACTTAAACACATTTTCAATTTATGAGAGGGCTAACTATTCAAAAGCTCAATCATATTTAAGTGGAAAAATATTTTCCCCCACCAATACATTCAAATACAATGGGCATCCTGTATGAGGTCAGGGTTAGAGAAGGAGGTCATTGTTCACCCCAGGCTCCCCAGTCTGCAATGACCTCCCAAATAAATTTGAGAAACTTAGCAAATAAAAATACTTTCAGTTACATCTGAATTTCAGATAAACCGCAAGTGATTTTTCAATATAAGTATGTTCCCAATAATGCATGAGTCATACCTAAAAATTATTTGTAGTTTATGTGGAATTTCAATATTCCTGGGAGTCCTGTGTTTTTTCTGGCAACCCCCAGGATCTTAGTAAGTGCAGAATCTTACCCAGGAGGCCAGGGAGGGGCCCAGAGTCTGTCTCCCTAACAAGCTCCAGGTGATACCAAAGCTGCTGGCCCAGGAACCCCAGCACAAGGGGCCTTAAGGACCTGGAATTAGCAGAGTCTGGGGCAGTGGTACCCAGCACTGGCTCCTCATGGGCATGGCCCCAGTGGAGCCCTCTCCCCCTAGGATGTTCTGACTCAATCAGTCTGGGGTGAAGTCCAGTGATCCTAGTTCAGCATACTCCACAGTCTCTTTCGATTCACAGGCGGGGATGTGAATCAGGAAGTATTTTAAAATACACAATGTACTTATGTTAATACAAGGAATTGTTATTATTGTATTAAACTTACTGTGTGCAGATGCTGCATCTCCAGGGGTGCCTGGCTGGCTCCGTCTGCAGAACATGTGACTCTTGATCTCGGTGTTGTAAGCTCAAGCCCCTCCTTGGGTGTAGAGATTATTTACTAAAATTTGAAGAAGAGCGGCGCCTGGGTGGCTCAGCGGGTTAAGGCCTCTGCCTTTGGCTTAGGTCGTGATCCTAGGGTCCTGGGATCGAGCCCCGCATCGGACTCTGTGGTCAGCGGAGAGCCTGCTTACCCCTCTCTCTCTCTGCCTGCCTCTGTGCATATTTGTGATCTCTGTCAAATAAATAAAATCTTTAAAAAAAATAAAATAAATTCTGAAGAAGGAGAAGGAGGAGACGGAGAAGGAGAAGAGGAAGAAGGAGGAGAAGGAGAAGGTGGAAGAGGAGAGAGAGGAAGAGGAAGGAAGGAATGTAGGTAGGTAGGCGTGTGCCCAAGTGTCTCAGTTAAGCCTCTGCCTTTGGCTTGGGTCACGATCCCAGGGTCCTGGGATCGAGTCCTACATTGGGCTCCCTACTCAGCAGGATCTACTTCTCCCCTCCCCGCATTCATGCTCTCTCTGTCTCTCTCAAATAAGTAAATAAAATCTTAGAAAAGAAAAGAAAAGAAAAAAGAAAGAATGAAGTTGTAGTTTCTGCCTTCCCAAGGGGCAGCAGGTAGGACTCTGCCCTGTGGTCTTCGCCCCCCCAGGGCCCCCTTACCTCCCCAGCTCTTGCACAGTCTTTTATCACACTGCTTCCTCAGAACCGGGCGCTTTTTCACTCACGTCCCCTCTGGCGGGCCTTGAAGCCTCTCAACAGCTTTGTCCACAGCTTTGGCCTCTCCGGGGAGGGCCCCCAGGTTTGCCTCCAATCTGAGGGGGCCCCACACACAAACAGGCCCAGACAGCCGCAGGCCCAAGTGCTCGCCTCACAGCCATTCTGAGCCTCAGATGCCTGTGGGAACTCTGAGTCACACGCACCACAAAGCCTTCTTCCAAGTAAATCCCTGGTGTCACACGCCTGTCGTCACTGTGATCTAATGATAGAAGAATGAAAAGCCCAAAATGTTATAGACTGATTCACCCTACTGCCGTGACCATTCCCAAATGCTTCCCGCTGAAGAAGGAGCGCTGGGGGAGGGCCCTGCCTTACCGCTTGGCAGGTGCCGCTGAAAGCCCCCAGCACAGTGGCCCAGGCCAGGGAAGGCTGCCCTGCCCCCATCTTACAGTCACTTACATTAACTACATGGCCAAATGATACTATTTGGGATATACACTGGGTGCTGTCGAAATATATTATGAAAAGTCAATTTTACCCAATTCTCTACTTTGCTACCGTGACTAGCCAGAACCTTTAAACTCACACAGGGGGCTGGTATGGCATTTCCATTGGGCAGCACTCCCCGAGTCACGGAGCCTAGATGTGGGTGACCCCAGTGGGCCATCCTGGCGGCTGCTCCCCTTACCATCAAAATGGGCCACGGAGAGGGCTAAGAACCCAGGATCAGAATGTGGCACTTGCTCTAAGACTTTCATGGAGTTTTTCCCTGGGAGGAGGCCAAACCTCTTCGCAAATACAGTTACTCAACTGCAGGAGGCCCGAACGCCCGTTGGTGCCAGGACGGCTGCTGAGAATAGCGGCATCAGTATCCAGCACGCAGACCACACATCCCTGTGGTCCCCAGGCAGTCTGGCCGTGATGCTCACCGGCGCCCCCTGGAGGACAATGTTGCCGGTGACCTGCCTCTACTGGGAAACCAGGGATGCACTGGTCCTTCCCACTCAGCCAAACTGAAATCATCAAGAATGCCAATCTTAAAATTCCCACTGGAAGCTCTTCGTGTGGGCTGGTGCAATTGGAGATGGAGCTACTGTTGTTGAATTTTCTGCGTTTCTTTTTTTTTTTTTAATTTTGGTACTATCCTTGTAAGATTAAAATGAAATACACACAAAGTCAAAACAAAACAAAAAACCACAAAACACACACACACACCCCATGAATCATTGCTCACACTTTTTGTGTGCCTCTTAAATCCCGGGCACAGTTCTGGGTGCTTTATGACATATCTAACCTTGAAAAATACCAGAAACAAAACAGGAGATAAAAGGTACCACTGTCCCTAACGTCGCGGAAATGACATTCAGCATTTTTTGTTACCTCATCACATACGCTGGCCACCACACCGACAGAGAGGCATTGCTCCATTTGTACACAGAGCAGGCTACGAGGCCCAAGGATTCTCTGTTCTCAGGTGAACCTGGGAACACCAGTGACCTCCCTGAGATACCATGCTGCATCCAGAAGCCTGTTTGTGCTTTTTTTTTAATACATGGTTCTCTTTTTTTCTAAGCCCTTAGGAAACTAGAAAGTGCACATTGCCCTCAGAGCGAGTCACTACTCCCTCGTCCTACTCAATCTCTGTAGAGCCTCCAGATTCCACCTGTCCGGCCCTTGTACCCACTGCTCTAGCCGCTCCCTTCCTGCCCTGTTTCAACAGTTGCTTCCAGCTTCTGTACCAGCTTTATGTCCCTCTGATGCCAGAGAGATCTTCCCAAACACGCAGACCTGCTCAGGTCACTCTCCTGCTGGATTCTTCATAGTGCTACATTAAAGGCAAAATTCTTGGTGTGCTGGGTCTCCAGGACCCGCCCCCCAGGGCCCCCGGCTCCTCCCCCAGAGCCCGCCCCCTGCTGGTCACCAGGTCTCAGGGGCCACCAGCCTGCTCCATCACACTTCTGTGCCCTCCTTCAGCCAGCCCCAGTCCAGCTTTTGTACCTGTTCCCCACTCTGACTCCTCTCCTCTGGGAAAGTGACCCCTTCCTTCTTTTGCTGCTGCGCCGTCATCTACACAGAACCGCTAACACTGATGAAATGCACTTAATTACATGTATATTTCCTCTTGACTGTAAGGGTCTGAGGATAGGAAGCGTAGTTCCTTTAAATCTTGGTGGTCATCCCAAGCCTGTTGCCTGGCACATGGTAAGAGTAACGAATGAATGAATGAGCATTGCTTGACCTGCTTCAGGAGGGAAAGAGATGTATAAAAAGGCAGTGACATTTGTCAAATGCCTAAATGTGCTAAAACTATAGAGTTTATCTAATATTTATGTAATGATAAGATATAAGATATCTTATCTAATATAAGAAGTATGTAATAGAGCATCTTGGGGCACCTGGATGGCCCAGTCTTTCAGCGTCTGCCTTTGGCTAAGGTCATGATCCCAGGGTCCTGGGATCGAGCCCCACATCGGGCTCTATGCTCAGCGGGAAGCCTGCTTCTCCCTCTCCCATTCCCACTCCCCCTGCTTGTATTCCTTCTCTCTGTGTCTCTGTCAAATAAATAAATAAAATCTTTAAACACATACACACACACACACACAACATAAAATTCGCCATTAAAAAAAAAAAGTCTGTTAGTAGAGCATCTCTTGTGGGGCAGGTGTTCATATTCCCATTGTGGGAGGATAATGCAGGATAATGAAGCTGAGGCTTAGTAACATCTTTAAAGCAGGTTAAATGTGCCCAGGGGTATGCATTCACCTTCCTCCTTCCACCCGCCTTCAACATATTTGTTGAGAAACTCCAAGAAGCATGGCCTTGGGTGTTGGCATCAGTCTGGCACAGTGTGACCTGGAACATGGACATAAGGAGCACCCCCCAAAAAAATGTTTCATAAACGAAGTCCACCTCCATGACAAATCTTTGGCAAACAACCCCTGTGCCTGTATAGAGCTCTGGGGAAAAATGTGCTCAGGAAACCCTGAATGGCTTATTTAGAGATGAAATAAGACAGTGGATCTCCGACCTCGTGATTTTCATGAGCGGATAATTTTTTTTAGGTAAAAAGGATTTTTTTTAGTAAAAAAAAAAAAGATGTATTTCAAAGTGGGAAGAGTTGTACGTTACAAAAGTCACCGAGTCTTCAACTAAATAAATAAACAAATGTATGGCCCCCAAAGATGCAGAATTTAGTCTCTAGCTCAATGGCTGCATTTTGACTGTGTTTTACTTGGGCTTTCAAAATAAGTAGCGCCACCCCGGTCAGCAGACAGACTACTTCTTGGCCATTTGGGTTCTTTTCCTTTCTTCTAATAATTCTTCTTCTAATACCCAGAAATTGAGATGGAAAATAAATGGCACCTTTTTTCCCCTGTTATTAAAATCTTGGATTCACTGTAGGCTTGCTCTAGCTGGAGGGATCCTGTTCTGGACTAGCTAGTCTGCTCAGTGTCCCCTGCAGTCTTTCTGATTAATTCCCTTGTGGCCTTTCACAGTCAGATTCACCAGCAGTGTGCCTGTTCACATACTCTCTCCATCCATTCGGGGTGCTATAATAAGGTACTGTACACGGGGTGAGTTATATTCTCATGGTTCTGGAAGCTGGAAGTCCAAGATCAAGTTGCTGGCACGGTCGAGTGGGGGGCCCTCTTCCAGGTGGCAGACTTCTCTCATTGTTGACCTTGCTTCCAGTACCCTTGTGAAATTTACTTGCTGTGTAAGTTGGCTAGTGCTGCATAGCAAATACCACAGATCTAGGGGTTTCAACAACAGACATTTCTTATCTCACAGTTCGGGAGGCTAGAGGTTCAAGATCAAGGTGTCAGCAGGTTTGGTTTCTTCTGCATCCTCTCTTCTTGGCTTACAGGTGGGCATCTTCTCCCTGGGTCATCACATGGTCTTCCCTGTGCGTGCACAAAGCTTAGTCCTCATCTCCTCTCCTTAACAAGGACATCCATCATGTGTCCACCCACATGAGCTCATTTTACCTTAACTACCTTATCGAAGGCCCTATCTCCAACAGTCATTTCTGAGGTTCTAGGGATTAGGACTTATAAATTTCAGGACAACACCAGTTAAGCTCAGAACACTCCTCAGGTCCCATAGTTTATCTCTAGGTCCTTTGGATTGTCTACATGTAGAATCATGTTGTTGGTGAGTAGTGTGTGCGTGCGTGTGTGTGTGTGTGTGTGTGTGTGTGTTCTACAAGAAGAGACAAAGGGGCTAATCAAACAGAATAAGGCAACCGAATGAGATATCTAAAAAAAAAAAACTCACACCCTATGAACAAATGATTCTTGATGAAAAAGGGCATTGTAGGGCAGTGATGTAAGAATGATCTTTCCGATAAAGTGGTGCTGAGTCTTTGGGTAGATTCAATGCAATGGGCACTACAGAGCCATGAAAAGGAGCAAATTTCTACAAACGATATGGATGGCTCCCCCCAGCATAACGTTGAGCAGAGAGAAGCAGATACACACACACACACACACTTGGGATTAGATAAAGTTCCAAACTATGGAGAAACCAGACTATAGCATTAGAAATAAGAAAAGTAGTTAGCTTGGGGGAAGTGATAGGTGGACTTCTGGGGATCTAGCAATATTCTTATTCTTTTCTTTTAAGAGGATTTATTTTTTTTATTTAATAGAAGACACAGCGAGAGAGGGAACACAAGCAGGGGGAGTGGGAGAGGGAGAAGCAGGCTTCCCACGGAGCAGGGAGCCCAATGCGGGGCTTGATCCCAGCACCCTGGGATCATGACCTGAGCCAAAGGCAGACGCTTAACGACTGAGCCACCCAGGCGCCCCAATATTCTTATTCTTGACCTGGGTGGTGGTTATGTGGTACTTCGGAATAATTTTTAAGCTACAACCCTTGTTATTTGTACATTTTTTATGAGTGCATGACATACTCCAATTAAAAAAAAAAGTTCCAAAGTGTTTGCATTCGTTCTACATTGCTGGGTAACAAATTCTCACAGAGGCGAGTGGGTCAACACAATATCCACGGATTATCACGGTGGCATAACTCAGAAGGGCAGCCTGGCTCAGCCCTCTCTAGGGTGGGGCACAGCTTCAAAGTTTCCCCGGGGCCGTCTGCATACAAGAAGGTTCCCTGTAATTGATTTCTGATACCACTTGGGATTTGCATTTCAGCCTTGGACTTCCACTTGCTCTGAATCCATTTCAAAACCATCAAGAGCTGTGAAGAATGCCCGGATGCAATCCCATACAAAATCCACTTAAGAAGCACATTTAAATGAGGTTCTCCAGGTCTTGTGAAAACCAGCTCTCCGCTGGAGCCAGGACTTGGTTCGTGGGCCCTCCGGAAGTGACCGCTCCCTCCCCATCAGCGGAGCTTTGATAAAAGTAAAACGGCATTTGGCATAGGTTTCTGGGCTCGTTTTAAGGCAGGAGGGAGTGGTGTCACAGATCCCTCTCTCCCCCACTGTGCTCAGCCCAGAGTAGCCAGTCAGTAAATATTTGTTGAATACGATTAGAGGAAAAGTTCTGGTGGGAAAGAATTCTAAACCATAGCCACGTCTAAAAGTCTCAATGAGACTTTTCCAGCAAGTGCGTCAAGATTACCTTGTCTTCTCTAGGGTGAGTTCTTCTGAAGTAGATGCCCAGAATCAGGGAGCTTTGGAGCACTTGGGATTTCTTTTTTTCTCCTATATTGTTTGGGGGGAGGGGCATTCTTTGTTGTATTTCCTGGCTCTGGATAGGGGAAGCAAGTTGTTTTCCTGTGGTGCCTCTCAAAGCCCTTGCCTTCATCCTGCACCCCCCACCCCCTTGGAGAAATGGAGGCTAAGACGACATTTCCGTCAGCCAGGGATGGGGCAGCTGGAGTCCTATTAGCACCAGCAGACACAGCATGGGAGGCTGGGGAAACTCAAAATCTGGCACACCAGGTTTCTGGACCTCCTAGTCTGGGGGAGAAGGCATAGGGGGAAGGGTTAGCAAAATTCCGGAAAACAAGCAGTTTGCAATACAGTGTTGATAAGATAAGGTGAACTCCAGCAGCAGGCCCCAGGACGGGGCTCTGGGCTAACCGGAAGCTGGAGAAGGGCGTCCCAGAGCAAATGACAAAAAAGAAGCCACTTCAAGTTCCCCCTAAGCACTTTTTCATGCCAGCTCATAGAGAGAGAAATACAACATCCAATAAATCCCAGGCAACAGTGTAAATCCAAATAAGGACATACTATTTCTACATACAGAATTAGCAAAAATTAAGATTTTTTTGCCAGCCAGCTGGTTAGGAGAGGGATGTGGGGTGGGGGAGAGAAGTGGGGGGGGGGGTGGTATGTAGATACCGGTGCACCCTTCTTGGAAAATGATTCGGACGTGTCCACCCTTCAACCGCGCGATTCCAGTGCTAGGAATTTGCTGGCTGGAGACACTTTCTGCCTCTCAGCAATAAGGCTTTTTGACTTTCTTATCATTGTGTGTCCCCTGGTGTCCCACTTTTCATTTCCTTCAAGAACTTTGCCTTTGCATTCACAGCTTGGCTAACTGACACAGAAGGCTTCACTCACAGCCTGTCTCGGCTTTGGATGTGCCTTCCTTGCTAAGCTTCGTCATTTCTAGCTTTTGATTTAAAGGGAAAGACATGTGACTCTTCCTTTCCCTCAAACACGTAGAGGCTGACGTAGGGTTATTAATTGACTTCATTTCAATATTGTTGAATCTTGCGGAACAGGGAGGCTCGAGGAGAGGGAGAAAGACAGGGGAACCACTGGCCAACACAGGATTGCCCCAGACCTTCAATCTGTTAAAAAAAAAAAAAAAAAAAAAAGGCAGTATCTGGAGAGGGCAATGCAGCAGAGCATGGTAACAGGAGGCATGTTTATACTGTACTTTCTTCGCACTCTGGTTCTTTGCAGTTGCTGGGGCTGGGTGGATAGCCTTCTCCTATGCACTGCCCTCCCCCACATCCAGCTTCCAGAACTTCCAGCTAAGCTCCCGGTTCCCGATGCAAATCAGCACGCTACCTGAAGACTTTAACAAGTCAAAAGGCCACAGTAGGAGCTGAAGCTCAGCAGGAACCCAGCAGCCGGCTGCTGCTAGAGTAAAGTAAATGGGATGCATCCCACCTTTGCTCTGATGGAGCCCTACTCCCCGTAAAAATTATTCTTAATTTAACTCCCCCAAGAAGCCAATGTGGAAGCCATCGAGGGCTTCTCTCAGCACCTGTGGCCAGTGGCCTGCACACAGGGGACACTGATGATGAAATGGCCTGATGGCTGCCCGTTCCTTTCTGTCACGGTGTGACCTCAATGGACAGAGATGGGTGAAAGCAGCACAGAAAAGCCTCACACCCGTGTGCCCAGCAGCATTGGCTAAACACCAGGCTTTTCCTTTAGAAATTAGAATTAAGTGATGCCTCGAACTACTCATGACTTGGGGCAAATTATGTCATCTGGAGCATCCAGACGCTCGGTGGGGACTCCAGCTCACGGACGCGTCTCTCCTGCGGAAGCCTGGGGCAGGGGGGCTCCCTTCGAACCACCAAATAACACTTGTGGGGTAACACAAGACCCAGAATCGGGGGTTAATTCCGGTGTCTTGGGGAGTCAGGCGGAGACTCCACTGGGAATTCGCCCCGCCTGGAATTTACACTCACTCACAGGGGTTCAGGAACCCCCAGGGCCCCCTGACGACCCTGAACTTACCCCCAGAGGGCTTCCTAGTCTTTCTCCTCCCACTGGTGGAGACACACCCAACTCAGCCACCTGAGGACACCCAGGGCCAAGCACTGGGCTCAACACAACTTTTTCGGGAAAAACAAAGATGAAAGGAAATTTCAAATAAAACTTGGCAATAAAATACCAAACTCCTTGAGATGAGACCCATCAGTGGTGTTGAGGATTTCCTGATTAAAGCAGTCACTTTCAGGGCGCCTGGGTGGCTCCGTGGGTAAAGCATCTGCCTTTGGCTTCAGTCATCACCCCAGGGTCCTGCTTGGTGGGGAACCTGCTTCTCCCTCTCCCTCCGCCCCTCCCCCGGCTCCTGCTCACTCGCTCTCTCTCCCTCTCACAAATAAATAAATAAAATCCTTAAAAAAAAAAAAAAAGAAAGAAAAGAAAAGAAAAAAGAAAAAAAGAAAAGCAATCACTTTCCATCACTCCTCCAGTCTGGAATTACCAACTGCACAGAACCATTGATTTGCATTTTTTTTTTCAATTTAAGATTTTATTTAGTGGGAGAGGGAGAAGCAGGCCTCCCACTGAGCAGGGAGCCTGATGAGGGGCTCAATCCCAGGACCTGGGAACACCGGATGCTTAACGACTGAGCCACCTAGGCACCCCTAGCTTTTTTTTTTTTTTTTTTTAAAGAGTAAATCCGATTTTTTTTTTTTTTTAAGGAGGCAACTAATGATAGAGACATTACGGCTAGTTAACCAGTTTAACAAGACCCCGCCTTTTCCATCCCACCTTGTCCCAAGGTTTCACCGCCCTCACCTCAGCCCAGGAGAGGCTCTGCACGGTGATGGGCGTGGGTCTCCGCCTCCGCGCCCACCTGCGGGCCCTCCCCGCCCACCTGCGGGCCCTCCCCGCTGCCCGCCTGGTTGGTGAAGAAGGAGAGGCCCCAGCCGGGCTGGCTCCCCAGCTAAGCTCAAAGCATTCCTTAGGACCAGCTCGGTGATGAGCCCCCAGTCTCCCAGACATCCCGGCTCCCGCTCCTCCTAAGACCTTTTGGGGAAAGCATATCTCTCATCGGGGAACCTCTTCTTTCTAAATTCCCATTTTCACTTCAGGAAATTAATGTTTTTCTTTGGGTGTTCTAGCAACGACCATGAATGAAAACCAAGCTGACCTTCTTTTCCCCCTAACTTGTTAGGAGCTATGGACGTCGGAAAGATGGAGCGCTTCTCCTGCAGGTATGAACCCATCTTGAACGTGAGCTTCTGATGGCTAGAGCTTGCCACCTGCAGAAATAATGTTCTACCCCCTCTCTGTCGTTTGGCTTCATCTTGCCCAAACTTAAAAAGGGCTGCCAACAGGGATGCTGTTTTCTCCCGAAAGAACCGGAACTTCACCCTTAAGAGTTCCATCCAGCTTTCCCGTTGGCTTTTAACATTTTCAGTCGTGTTAATGCACTGCCTGGGAGATGATTAGCGTTTTCCTCTCTTGGGTAAGAAAAGGTGGATATCAACAACCATATTAAAAATCTGCTTCTGCGGGGCGCCTGGGTGGCTCAGTGGGTTAAGCCGCTGCCTTCGGCTCAGGTCATGATCTCAGGGTCCTGGGATCGAGTCCCGCATTGGGCTCTCTGCTCAGCGGGGAGCCTGCTTCCCTTCCTCTCTTTCTGCCTGCCTCTCTGCCTACTTGTGATCTCTCTCTGTCAAATAAATAAATAAAATCTTTAAAAAAAAATCTGCTTCTGAGACGTCTGAAGGCATAGATTCAGTATTTGCAAAACCGTGAAGAGTCATGGGAGAATTTGTTTTGACCTGAAAATCTTTTATTTTTTTTGACCTGAAAGTCTTTTAAACGACTGGTTTATTTAAAATAGTTTGTAAAACGTGATTCATTGATTACAGAGACAGTCATGTGGTCATTTCAAAATTCTTACATGAAATCCAAGTGCAGGAGAATACGTGTTCTGAAATCGAAGCTAAAAGATTTACGCCGACTTAAAATTATGGCTCTAGGAGGACAGAGCCTACGAATCATGAAACATTGAAAAAAAATAGCTTTTAGGTGATTTTTAGTCTCATCATTGCTCTTAATGTTGTTACATGAGTTAGCCATTTGAAAAGAAAGGAAGGAGAAAGAAAAGTAGGGCTCTACAATTTCTCTCTAATGGTCTGTGGTCTTGTCCTCGTGCTGGGAAGACCCAGGTGTTAATTCTGTTAAGGCAAAGGGTTTTATTTGCCTTGTTTGTCTAACGGGTGTCTGATTTCATCTTCCCAGTGTGATTCTGATCATGGCCATTTCCAAAGCGTTTGAACTGGAATTAGTTGCTGGTGAGAGACTTTTTGTTATTTTGATCAGCAGCAATTTTCCCCGGGCCTGAAATCCTGAACCCACCCATTAATTTTTGTCTTTAAGGGTTGGGCCACCGTGAACTTGCAAGGAGAGAGCCGCCCTTAAGAGATGCCAGCGTTCGGTCCCGGGAGGAGCCTGCGGTTCGACACCGGTCTTCCCAGTTTGTGCCGACCTTAGGCATCCAGGATAGTAAGACCCAACTCCCTTAGGTCTACCTCGTGCTATGACCATCCTGGTCCTTCCTGTTTCCTCTCTCTCTGATGCTCTTCCTCCTGGTTGGCAAACTGATTCGGGAGCTGGGCAGAGGGGTGGCCTGGGGCTTGGCCCTGGAGCCTAGACCGGCAGAGTGTATTTGACCTCCCTGGGAGGCACGCAGTTTCCCTCCTGGTTCCCGGGGCTCTGGGAACCACCCCTGGCCTGAGCATGAAATAGCTTTCTCTGCTCAGAGGCTCCACTAAAAAGCAAGAGTGCTGTTCTGTGCAGTTCACAAAACTTAAGACCCCTCCGATCACTGGGGAGCCCAAGCCCTTCGCCCTTTATTAACCTTTGCTCCCAGGGGCTTAGCTTTTCAGTCCCCCACTGCCCCTCAGCCACCTCTTCTTACATTTCAGGTAAGGAGTTAAACAGAACTTGCTGTCTGAATGGGGGCACCTGCATGCTGGGGTCCTTCTGTGCCTGCCCACCGTCCTTCTATGGCCGCAACTGTGAGCATGATTCCCGGAAAGAGTAAGCCACTGGAGGGGTGGGCGGGGGGGATGTTAAAGCCTCTGCCTTCAGCTCAGGTCATGATCCTGGGGTCCTGGGATTGAGCCCCATATCGGGCTCTCTGCTCAGCAGGGAGCCTGCTTCCCCTTCTCTCTCTCTGCCTGCCTCTCTGTCTACTTGTAATGTCTGTCTGTCAAGTAAATAAATAAAATCTTTTTTTGCATCTCCTGCTCTGTTCCTTCCCAGGAACTGTGAGTCGGTGCCCCATGACACCTGGCTGCCCAAGAGATGCTCCATGTGTAAATGCTGGCGTGGCCGGCTTCACTGCTTCCGGCAGACATTCCTACCGGGTTGTGGTAAGCCCTAGTCCCCTCTTCTGTCCTTTCAAGTTAGTTGCCTGGGCCCCTTGGTGAAGGGGCTCTGTCCTCTTACCCACAGCTTGCTAGGTCCTGGCCCCTGAAGGGCTGCTTGTAAAAGCATCACAGAGCTCCAGATTGGGGCGGGGGGGGGGGGGGACACGGGTCACGGTGGTGTCCCTCCGATTTACTGCCTCAGAAGTGTCATCTTCCAGGTGGAGAGTTATGTCAAGGCTATTTGACACGTTACAGTGTGGGAACTTCTAAGGAAAACAAACAAGAAAAAGGCTGGCCTCTTAAACACCAAGAGGTGCTCTTGGGCTCTCCTTTCCTTTGGGCAGGGTGACCCAGATAAACTCCCTGTGGACAACTCCCAAATCCTGCCCTTAAATTCCACCAGAGTCTCGACCGCCCCCTCTCGTTCCTCAGGAGCTTCCTCACGGATCCTCAAGGGATCTTGACCTTGTCACCTTGTGGATTCTTATTGATTTGAGGAAAACAGTAGCAAGAAGGGCAAGGATCCACCCCACCCTGAGCCAGATTTCTAGGTCCTCCCCAAGTGCAGAGGCCTCTCGGAGTTCTGACCCTGTGGATGTTAGCCACTGCCCAGGATCGAGTCCAGATACTAAATGAAAGCAGATGATTCTCTTGAGTGCAAGATGGGAGCCCTGACCCACAAAGGGACTGTGGCTTTTCCACTCGCCTCCTGGCTGTCAGGCCCAGGATTGGCGTTTGGTAAGTATGAGTGAGATGACTGCAGGGACGGAGGCCATATTTTCTTCCTGGAACTTGGGGCCCAAAAATGTGCTGTGTCCTTCTCGTTGACACCTGAGCAAGTCCTGTGGCTCCCCTGTCATCAAAGGTGTCACCAGCTGGGGTAAGTTTCCAGGTGTGAGAGCACATGTCCAGCGGAAATCCAAGGGAACAGTAGGCCCATGGCGACTTCTGCTGAAAGAGAGTTTTTTCAGGGGAGTCTGAATTTCGAGTGATCAGTACTCTTGATCCTGTAAGCATAGTCTTATTCATCAAATATTGAATCCCAGCTGATTTTTGGCTGGTCTGCTGGAGGGGTTTCCTTTACTGACCAAGTGTGCCTCCCTTTCAGATGGCCATGTGATGGAGGAGCACGTCCTGGTCTCCAGGACTCCAGAATTAACACTGTCTTTGGGCACCACTTTCTCACTGGCTGGCATCTGCCTCACTTTACAAAGTTACTGTTAATGGACACTTGCATATGCAGTATTTTGTCATGCGAGTTTCATAACCTGTAAAGGCTGTCACTCCCGTGTCCCCAGAGATGATCATTGGTTTGTTGCCTTGAAATAGTGAATAGATTTTCATCATGGTCCCTAATATTTTCTTCAAGTACCAACTACTTTCCTCTGCCCTGCTGTCTCCAAAAAATTTCTCTTAAAAAAAAAGTCAGCCATAGGGGCGCCTGGGTAGCTCAGTCAGTTAAGCATCTGCCTTTGGCTCAGGTCATGATCCCCGAGGCCTGGGATCGAGCCCCATGTCAGGCTCCCTGCACAGTGGGGAGTCTGCTTCTCCCTCCATCTCCCTCTCCCCACCCCTTGTGCTCTCTCTTGCTCTCTCTCTCTCTCAAATAAATAAAATCTTAAAAAAAAAAAAAAAAAGCCATGGGGCGCCTGGGTGGCTCAGTGGGTTAAAGCCTCCGCCTTAGGCTCGGGTCATGATCTCAGAGTCCTGGGATCGAGCCCCACATCGGGCTCTCTGCTCAGCAGGGAGCCTGCTTCCTCCTCTCTCTCTGCCTGCCTCTCTGCCTACTTGTAATCTCTGTCTGTCAAATAAATAAATAAAATCTTTTAAAAAAAAGCCATATCTACACTGTGAGCAAGGTCTACATTCCTTGATACACCTAACTCTACCAAGGGTTTCTTAGTATTTTCCTTAAACAATTGGATTCTATCTTCAGATTATTAAAGGCTACTCCTAATGCGGAACTAAGGCTAAATATTTTACTAGAGTTGGCAAAATCAATTAAGACCTCGTCCGTAAAAGGAAAGGGACCATCTGTAAAGAGAGCAGACAAAAGGGCAGATACTGGAGGTGAGGAACTGGATGCAGAGTATTAGGTGTGTGTGTGTGTGTGTGTGTGTGTGTGTGTGTACACACCAGGGAGACTGGTAGAAAAGAGGAAGCAAATGGGAGGGAGATTGAGAAAAATAAAATGAATTATTTGGTTAATGATGAGATGGACCCAAGAAGTAAGTTAAAAACCCAAGTTGAAAGGCAATTTTCTTTTTTTTTTATTTAAATTCAATTAATTAACATATAATGTATTATTTGTGTTAGGAATACAGGTCTATGATTCATCAGTCTTCTACAATATCCAGTGCTCATTACAACACATGCCCTCCCCAATGGCCATCATCACCCAGTTACCCCAACCCTCCAATCCCTTCCCCTCTAGCAACCCTCAGTTTATTTCCTATGATTAAGAGTCTTATGGTTCCTCTCCCTCTCTAGTTTCATCTTGTTTCATTTTTTCCTCTCTTCAGACCATATGATGATTGTCTTTCTCTGATTGATTTATTTCACTTAGCATAATATCTTCTAGTTCCAGCCACATTGTTGCAAATGGCAAGGTTTCATTTTTGATGGCTGCATAATATTCCATTATATGTATGTGTGTATGTATGTACACACACACACACACTCCACATCTTTATCTATTCATCTGTTGATGTACATCTGGGATCTTTCCATAGTTTGGCTATTGTGGACATTATTGCTATAAATAATGGGGTGCATGTGGTCCTTCAGATCACTACATTTGTATCTTTGGGGTAAATACCCAATAGTACAATTGTTGGGTCATAGGGTAGCTCCATTTTTGACTTTTTGAGGAAACTATACTGTTTTCCAGAGTGGCTGCACTCGTTTGCATTTCCATCAATAGTGTAGGAGGGGGGCACCTGGATGGCTCAGTGGGTTAAGCCTCTGCCTTTGGCTGAGGTCATGGTCTCAGGGTCCTGGGATCCAGTCCCACATCAGGCTCTCTGATCCATGGGGAGCCTGCTTCCCCCCTCTCTCTGCCAACCTCTCCCCCTACTTGTGATCTCTCTCTGTCAGATAGATAAATAAAATCTTTTTTTTTTAATAGTGTAGGAGGGTTCCCAAGAAGCAAGTTTCTATCCTCTAGAAGACAAGAACACCCCCTTTTTTCTCAATGCATTGTAAAAGGAATGAAGTCTTCCTTGGAAAAAAAAAAATCTATCTAAATTTCTCCAACAAGAGAGCTTAATAAATTATGTTTTCTCCGTATGTTTCAAGTATTTTAACTTGCAAAAGAGAAAATGTTCACTATATATTTCATTGTAAATGAGGTGATAAAACTATGTATTTTAATGCTACCTTGCATACGTGAATATGCCCAGTAAAAATGGGAAATCTTGTGACCAAAGTGTGAACTGTGGTTATTTCTGGGCTGTGTTGTGACAAGCAGGCTATGGTGGTGGGTTTTCCCCTCTGTACTCTGTGTTTCTCACGGTGAGGGTGGGTTGCATCTGTTTTCATGGGGAAAGCCACGACTACATCAGGCTTGAAACTGAAGTAACCAGAAGAGCCAAGGGCTCAGACCTAGTATTGTTTCTGGCTTTGGTGTGTGTCTGTGCTGTGAATGATATTTGCTTCCATCATTTAGGCCCACTTGGTCCCCAGTTCCTGTTTCTCCAAATTAATGCCCTGCAGATGCAAAGTTCCAAAGGTGCACCCTAGGAGCTCAGAGAGTGTGGAAGGCTGGTCTAGCCACTTACTTGCCCCAGGGCAGTGGGGGGGGGACCCAGTTTCCCAGGCTACAAACTTGGGTGAATCCCTACACCACAGTGTTGTTAGACTAACATAAACTAAAATAGATCACTAGTACAAAAATTCTCCACGAATGTCACAATTCTCCTCTTTCTACCTGTTTACCAGATTGGTCTTTACCCAGAAACGGAAATGAATAAAAGGAAAAAGCAACTTCAGAATATTGAAAAAGGCTTCTCATTTGCAGGCAAATAACCTGTAACCACATTGCAGGTGAGGTGGGGACAGTGTTTTCCAAACTTGGGCATTCACATGCCACCTCAATTTGGCCACATCTTAATTTAATTTTATTTTTTAAATTTATTTATTTATTTATTTGACAGATAGAGATCACAAGTAGGCAGAGAGGCAGGCAGAGAGGAGAAAGCAGGCTCCCTGCTGAGCAGAGAGCCCGATGCAGGGCTCGATCTCCGAACCCTGAGATCATGACCTGAGCCGAAGGCAGAGGCTTAACCCACTGAGCCACCCAGGTGCCCCTTAATTTTATTTTATATCAACTCTTTAAGGTGGTAAAACACACATAAAAGTTAGCGTGCCATCATTTTTAACTACAAAGTTCTGTGGCTTTCACAACATCCATATGGCTGGGCAACCATCCCCACCATCCCTCTCCAGAGCTTTATCATCTTCCCAAATTGAAAGTTTACCCATTAAAGAGTAACTCCCTATTCCCCTCCCCAGCCCCAGCCTCTGGGGCTTGGATCTACTTTTTGTGTAGATGAATTTGACTTGACTTGTCAAATTTGAATTTGACTTGACAAGTCAAATTTGACTTGAATTTGACTCTTCCAGATACCTCCTGTAAGTAGAGCCATACAACAGACAGCCTTTTGGGTCTGCCATATTTGGCTTAGCATGTCTTCCAGGCTCATCCATATTAGGGCATGGGTCAGAACTTCATTCCATTTTAAGGTGGAACAATATTCCATGGTAATACGTTGTCCATTCATACATCTATGGACATCTGGGTTGTTTTCCCCCTTTAAGCGACTGTGAATAATGTGTTGTGAACAATGGTGTCCAGTCCCTGCTTTCAGTTCTTTGGTGCGTCTCCTCACAGGTAGAATTGCAGGAGCATTGGGCAATCCTCTCCTTTGATTCTGTGAAGACCCACCAACCTGGTTTTCACAGCAGCTTCACCATTCTGCATTCCCACCCATGGTGCACAATGCTTTGTTTCTCCACCTCCTCACCAACCCTTGTTGCAGCCTGGGTTTCATTTTGTTTTGCTTTTTTAAGAATAGCCATTTTTCGTGGGGTGTGTGAAGTAGCGTCTCACTGTGAGTTTGATTTTCATTAACCTACTGATGAGCGATGTTGAGCATCTTTTCATGTTCTGGTCGGCAATCAACTCATTTTCTAAAATGCTTTTTTACCTGTCCAAAACAAATTGTGAAGTCCTGGGTAATTGACACAAGACCTGAAATTTAAAAGCTATTAATAATGAATAGTGATGGGGCGCCTGGGTGGCTCAGTGGGTTGGAGCCTCTGCCTTTGGCTTAGGTCATGATTCCAGGGTCCTGGGATTGAGTCCCTCGTCGGGCTCTCTGCTCAGCAGGGAGCCTGCTTCCCTTCCTCTCTCTCTGCCTGCCTCTCTGCCTACTTGTGATCTCTGTCTGTCAAATAAATAAATAAAATCTTAAAAAAAATGAATAGTGATAATGGTCACCTGGGTGCCATCTAAAAATCACAAACCACATGTACATTTTGGGAAATGGTGCTCTAGGGGATGCCAGAGATGTAGATCCTACCTTCAAAAGGCTTATGGGCTCCTCAAAGCAAAGTGCCCATGTGATGAGGACCATTCCAGCCAATGTACCCAGCAACGGGGAATAAATGTCAGGGTCCTGAAGAGGGGATCCAGGTGTCCATCGCAGTCAGCCCCACTTCCTGCTGTGGATTCCACTTCCTCCAGGATTCTCATCAGTCCTGGGGGAAACTTTAAGAAAAGGAGTAATGGAACAGACTGCTGTCTCCAACACTGCAAATGACCTTAAGGCATAGCTGATAACACAGTCTTCTTCCTCCTCTGCCCATTCTAATATCCCCTCACCCTGAGCTTAGCACCAATGCTGCTTTACAGGGCTCATACCTGGTGGAGCGACAAGACCCTTGAGATCCATGCCCCTGACCACCATGACCTTCTCAGCTGCATCTGCAGTATCTGCCCATTGACCATCAACTTGGGCAGGGACAACCAAGATATCCCTCAGGGAATCGCCTGGGCTTTGGACCCTCCACAGCAGCCAATTGTTAGAGAGGAAGCATCTTCTTGTTCTAGATGGTTCCCTTTGAGGGCAAGTCCCAGCAAGATGCAGCTATGAGCCAACATTCCTTTCTGATTTATCCCCTAGGAAGCTCTGCCTCCCAGGTGGGTCCCTGCTCTCCACTGCCTTCTCGCATGCGTGCACTTGTGTGCTCACACGCACACACTGCATGGGTCCAGCTGCTTCAGTAACAGTAAATAATTGGTTCTAACCTACTTACAATTCCTGTGGTCCATAATTCCTTATCCTTCTGCCTTACATTATTTTCGGGAACCGTGCAGGTATCATTTCACCTCAGAACTTAGCTGACAATGTTCAGCAAATCATCATGCAACAATTGATGGTTAATTGCTTCCTTCTTTTCACAGCTTAGACATTGATTGGGGACCAAGAACTAGTCCCAGTTATTAGCCAACATTCTCCTCCAGGGATCCCTAACAAGTTGGATCCCTCTAACAAGTTCCTTAAACAACCAAAAACAAGAAAAAATGGGAAGGGAAATCTGACTACCCACACTTTTTCTGCAAGAAGACCTCCCATCCTGAGGGTCCCCCACAGCAAGGGTGCCAGTCCTCATCCCCTTTCTCGCTGGGAGGTAAAAGGAGCAGCAGGAAAAGAGCCACTCCGGGCCAGCAGGGGCTCTCCAGGTGCCTTCAGGCAGGAAGAACACAGGTACAGGAGACCTCACTGTGTGGGCTTGGAGCTACTTTTTTTTTTTAAAGCTTCATTTGAAAAAATTTCCAAAACTAACAAAGTCATCTGGTGCTACATTGCCTGTGCCACCATCGGAAGAGTATTTGGCTGCACTAATTTCTTAAACTAGACGCATATTCCTTTGATTAAAAAGGGGAGAGAGGCACCTGGGTGGTACAGTTGGTTAAGTGTCAGACTCTTGGTTTCAGCTCAGGTTGTGATGTCAGTGTCATGAGATTGAGCCCCTTGTTGGGCTCTGAGCTCAATGCAGAATCTGCTTAAGTTTCTCCTGCCCTCTCCCTTTGCCCCCACCCAAACACACGCTCTCTCTCTTCTCTCTTTCTCTCTCAAATAAATAAGTGAATCTTTTTTTTTAATAAAGGCATGAAAGCCTAACCCTTAAAGAAGGTTAAATAAGCCAACAGAAGAGAAAGGGAAGACCCTGGGGAGAGCACCAATAGACCCATGTCAGAGCAGGGCAGGTCAAGGACAAGGTGAGGCATACCACCAACTCTTTGCTGAGGAAAGGGCCAAGGGCAGCCCTGATGAGTATCCAAGGACCAGTTGGAAGAAAAGGAACAACCCCTGAGAAGACTTAAAGGTGGAGGAAGCTTCCAGAAGGACACCAGGCATACTAAGCATGACAGAGAAGTCAGGAGGGAACTGCTATGAACCCTGACTTAATCAGTAGAGGCAGCCCAGGACACACAATAGCAAAGCATCCCGGATCCCACTGACCACCCCAGGACTGACAACTTCACGGACCGGTCAAGGTGCATGGTAAGGGCAAATTCCACATTCTAAAAGCTGGCATAGATTTTGATAGGCCTTAAGAAGTGGTCCTGAACTTTAAAAATGTAACAACCCCTCCCCCAACCTTGGCAGAAGGGCTGGCTCTGTATAATTCAAGCATCTTACCTCTGGGAGGTGAAATATGATCTGGGGTTCCTCCACCCCTCCCCCATTTCCCTATCTCTCCCACCCCCACCCCACCATGGGGTCCATGGGATGGACTACTCTATGAGCTGAACCCTCACCCCAACAGGCCTCTCTCAGAGATCCCATAACATTCTACTATGCTGATTTGTTTTCATGTCTGACCCATCACTGGTCCACAAGCCTCCTCAGCACCTGTGTGCCAATGGCTGGGGACCCAGAGCTGCACCCTAGAACTCTACATGGAGGAAGAAAAGACAGAAGAAAGGGAGGGAGGAAGAAGGGGGGAGGAAGGAAAGCAGGGAGCCCTTCCTTATCTTTTCCTTTCTCATTAACAGCTACACTTTGTAAGACAATTAGCACTTCTTAAGACCATCTCCTACATCCCCTCTTGGAGGGAAGATGATAAAGAAAAGAACAGGGGCAGAATGACATTTGGCCAAAGGCATCCTCAGTATGACCTGGCACTTTGTCAGAGGAGAGAACCCTTTCCAATTCTGGCTGCCTCCGGGAGTCTGTGAACTTCCTTGCAGACTTGGCCAGCTTTGCCTGCTAGGTCAACCCCTATCTGAAGACAGAAGGGGAAAAAAAAGGAAAGAGAGAGAGAAATGAGAGCAGAAGAGGGAGCTTACATTCTTCTCTTAAATGATATAGCCCTTCTAAGTGACACAGTTATTTCTTGCACTGAGTGTATGATGTAAATTCTCTGTACAAATTATCCCCTGTTGCATGCAGGGAGACCTCCATAGCAGAGACCAACACTAGCAATTGAAAGTGAGAAATTACCTAATCCCAAATCATTCACGTTTCTTTTTTAATTGGAAAAAAAAAAAAAAAGGCAAGGACTACGGACTACAAAAATCAACATGTAATCAACACCAACCAGAAAACCTGACAATCATAATTGTAGAATTTTGTCTTCAAAAAACTCAGACCGACTTTCTGGATTTACCAGCCAAGCCCAGCAAAACAAAACCAATGCTATGAAAAGAAAACCCAAATCTCCTTTGGTATTGCAGAAAGAAAGATGTTGATTTCTCTGTAGTAGTTGGAGGTATCTGAGTAAAAGCTGTTTCCCCCTCCAAAGGGTGTCCAGGGACCACAAGTTGTACAAATTCATCAGTTAGAAATGGAAACAGCCTCACAGGACACAAGACAGCCTGAGTTAGGTCCTTTGCCTGAGACCCTTTCCTTCTCTTCCCACTCACCATTGCTGACAGCTAACAGTACCTAGCACCAGACCAGAAGCCAACTCCATCTGCTCAGGCACAGCCTCCCTAAGATCCCCTAATGCCCCAAGTCTAAGGCACCTCCATCTCTGGGCTGGGGAAGGAGGAGGGAAGGCCACAAAGGGGAATAATGACCAATAGCTTTGCAACTCCATGAGCTCCTAAAAGCCCCACATAGGAAGCGCTGGGTGATAGCAACGGGGTGATACCTTCCTGTCTGACCCCTGTCTTTCCCTCCAGCCTGGGAGATATGGAAGCTCATCCTCTTCTGGGCCAAAGTCACTCAAAGCATCTCTTAGGAGCCAGTTCTGAATTCAGCTGTGCATTATATGGCATCTGGGGAGGGGAGTTACAGCTGTCTCCTGCTCGAGGTGTCCAGAGCCCTCAACCACACCTAGCGGGCAGATTTGGACCCATGTGACCCTCCTCCCACAGATGGCCACGTTCCCAGTCCCCAGCCTCCTTCCTTGAAACTGCCTGGTGAGCAGAGTTGATTGATGTTCTTTGAACTGGATGTGCTTTTCCCCTGACTTCTGCCAATCACTGGGGTGGGTACTCTTCTTACTAGTTGTCCTAACCACCCACTTAGAAATGGCCATAAATAGGTCAGTATATACACACGTGCATAGACACACATATGCTCATTCATACGTGGTCTTGGAGATCCCGTATCAGCTCGCGCAATTTTTGCTGAAGGGCTCGTTTCCCCTGTGGACCTGAAGGAAAGCAAGGGAGCTCTTCCCTGGCACACTGGGAGACAACCCTCCTTGGGTCCAGCCTCTTCTGGGAAGAGGAGTAGAAGAAAGAAGAGTCTTTAAAGAGATGGGAAGAGCAGGGAACCGCAGGCACACCTTCTCAGGCTGCCAAGAGCTGGCCCGCCCAAATGTTGGTCTTTTTCCCAGCACCATGGGTTTGGACTCCCTGCCTAAAAACAAATCTCAGCCCCGCCCTGTACTAGCAAAGCCGGTTAATGGCCTGTGCTTGTTGCTCAAACGGGGAACAAGGGCATGGGTGGATATGAAAGCCGTGCTCAGTCAATGCTTGGAAAGGGAGTGAAAAGAAGGTCCAACCACTGTACTTCCCAGCAACCCCCAGCCTCTTCCGGTAAGCCTCTTCCGGTAAGCCTCTTCCGCCAAGCCTCTTCCGGTAAGCCTCTTCCAACCACGTTCCCCCTGCCTTGCCACCGCGCCTGCGCCGAATGCCTGTAGCCCAGTCACTGGGCAGTGTTGACCGCGTGCCCTGGTTCTAAAGCAACGGCTTTGGGAAAGAGATTGAGGTCTCATAAAGATTAAGTTATTAAGAGAGCTTATCTTTTCTTTTTTTTCTCACCTTTATTATTCTATTGCAGTTGTTTTGTCAAAGTCTTTCAGAGTTGGACACACACACAGTAGCGTTAAGGAACTTGAGTTCAACCTCTCCCGGCAGCTCATCCAGTGTCCTGTGCCCTTCAGCCCCACACCTGGCATGGCCGGAGGTGGCCCGTCTGACCCAGGCTGCGGCAGACCCGGTGAGCTTTTCTGTATCCGGCTTCCACCTCAGTAGATATGTGGACTAAAAAAGGATAGATGATTTCCCGGTTTGGGGGATATCTCACTTTTTGTGGCTCTTGCTGAAAAACAATGTTTGCACCTGCCCAAGCCCGCAGCCCGGGCAGGGATGGGGGTTTGTTCTTCCCCGAGATGAGGGTGGACACCGAGCTTGACTCCTGGCTCCTGTCAACCAGGCTGGTCCCAGGGACACGCAGTGGGCCTCTCCTTGCAGCTGGAGGCAGGGGGAGCTGCCGCTGTCTGGGATTGCACTCCCTGATTCCAGACGTTCCTCCCCTGAACTCAGCACCCTGGCTGTGGGCTTCCCACTCAGACGTGGGGCGGGGGGTGATCCCCCTCAGCAAGGACCCTTCCTCACCATTTGGAGCCCCAATGAGCTGTTTTCTTCTCAGAAACCCCTGACTGCACTAAGGCCCCTCCCCTGAGACACCTTCCAGCCCAGGGTCTCACCTTCACTCTAGTGTGGGTCAACTATAGGAAATCATCACATTCTGGTTGTCTATGTCCCTCCACCAGCTTTTCATGAGAGCTGAGGTCTTATATCTTGTGTGCTGTGTCTAGAAATATGCCTAGCACCTAGTAGGGGATGGGCAAATCTTTGTTAAAAGAGTAAGTGGATGAACCCTGCCTTAGATTGTTGTTATTTCAAGGTTCCGTGTTTATAGAGCTTTACTTCCTCAATCAGGCTTCCAATTGTTTATTCCACTACATGATAAAACAGTATTAGACTGCCTACCCTCCGCTCCCGGAGCCCTAAGCATGCGGAAGTGGGGAGGCAGGTGGCCCAAGGTCACACACACAGTCCCCACATTACATTTCTGGCAGCTGCTGTCATTACACCAACACAGCAAGGACAGAGCATCCGCCAAGTCCCGCCGGACCCAGGAGAGGCCCAGACCAAGGTACAAGGTAAGGAGTCAGGAAGTCCTCTGTCTGGAGAGGAGGGTGAGCCTGGCCTCAGGGACTTAGTTCTGTCCCTGCTTCTGAACTGAGCAACTCAGGGGCCTGCCTGTGTTGCTGCTTTTGTTAAGAGTTAACTGGACAGTTAGGGAGTCAGGACCAAGGTCCCCAACAAGAAAGCAGAAAAGCCAGGACAGGGGCACCTGGGTGGCTCAGCGGGTTAAAGCCTATGCCTTTGGCTCAGGTCATGATCCCAGGGTCCTGGGATCGAGCCCCACATTGGGCTCTCTGCTCCGTGGAGAGCCTGCTTCCTTCTCTCTCTCTGCCTGCCTCTCTGTCTACTTGTGATCTCTCTCTGTCAAATAAATAAATAAAATCTTTAAAAAAAAAAAAAAAGCCAGGACAGCTCAGACAAAAACCACGCTAGAATTCTGTTTTACAGCATAAATGAAACCATGCTAACATCCTGTCCAGCAGCCTCTGTGGGCATGACTTCTGCTAAACTTCCTGAAACTGTTCTCAACTGGCCATCGGCTGAGGGGATGGAAAGAGCACTCGGAGCATGAGGACCAGGGACCCCTGTCCTAGCTGTGAGGTTCTGGAACAAGTCAGTCCACCCTTGCAGACCCCTCTAACTCCCCAACAGTCAGCGAGATGGGGTTGCCCCTCCACGACCCCCCACTGCTGGCAGCAGATAGTCTGCCTTCTGCAGGGAAGGAAAGGTGGCCAGCCTGGACTTTGCTTTATGCCCAGAGGAGAAGCAAGCCTTCCCCTTGGCTTCTGGTCCCCTGCCTCCACCTGGAAGCTTGGGGAAGGAAGCCCCACATCCACACCCTCCCTTGTGGGTCTCAGGAGAACTCGATGTTTCAGATGGCCTTTGGGGTAGGAGTGTTAGTTCGAAAAGGCATCGAGAGGACAGGAAGGCAGGAGAACACATTCATATCACCATCTTCCCAGGATCCAGTGCTTTGGATTCTTCAGGACAAACCAACTAACCTCCCCTCTTCACCACCCAGCTGCCTTTCCCAGACTACAAGGCGGAACTGGCCTTCTCATTATTCTTTGGGACAGGGGAAGCCCAGGTATCTGTTCATACATGGTCTGCTCCCATCCTCCCCACCCCAGTCCTTGCCGTGAACAGGAAATAAACACCAATTATATACATTCCTAACACCCTCTCTCCTCCCCAAATATTTTAAGTTAGAACCTCACAGACTATGTGAAGTGTTTGGGGCTTTTTTTTTTTCTTTTTTTTCTTTTTTTTTTTTCATTTATTTGTTCTCAGGGTGAGGGCTTTCTTTCCATGCCTACTACATTTTTTTCCTACTTCCTTCATTTTTTTTTACTTATAAAATTAATTTGCACCTGCCCCAAACCATTTGCAGTTTATAGTAATGTTTGAGGCAGACATGAGCCATGGTGTTGAGAGGCTTCCAGAAGTTGCACAGCCTTTCTCCTGGAGAACTGGGGTTTGTGGGCTCTTTTCACCCATTCCCCAGCCATGTTGCTGCAGCAAAGCCCAAGGATGGGCGTCAAAATAGGACCAGTGGTTCCCCTGAGTTGATGCTCAGCTTGTTCCTTCATTGCGGGGAGTCTGCAATTCTGATTGACCCCCATGAGGCTGCATCTCCCTGAGCCCCAGCCCAGCCAGGGGCTCCAGATGGCTGGTGTAAGATCCAGATGGAAATGCCTTTTCGCCCCATCTTACCATGGGGGGCCCTGGACAAGTGCAGAGAGAGACCCGGGTTCTGGGGTTCTGTGAAGCTGAGCACTCCCTCCAGGGTGAACTCTATGAGCTTTAAACACATCCTCCCTACACTGGGACTCTCCCAGCACATCTAACCACCCTCACCTTGCACACGGGATGAAGCAGCCAGGAATTTTTAACCGGTTACCTTTCGCTGGGCGTCCCGTCACTTGCTAGCTCTTTACCATCTCTGGAAATTTTACCTTCATGCCTGCATATGGGTACACTTGTTTGATTGTTTTGGTAGGATTGTAAAATTTTGATACAAAGTACCAAAGTACCTTAAACATGAATTTTTTGAGTTATAAAAGCAGGCCCTCTCAGAGGTTTGCAGTGAGAAGGTAAGTTCTTAGAGCCTTTGTCAGGACAACTGGGCTGGCTTGCCTCCAATTTAAGTGGGCTGCCCTTTGATCTTATCCCATTGAAAGAACTCCATGTGGGGGCGCCTGGGTGGCTCAGTGGGTTAAGCCTCTGCCTTCAGCTCGGGTCATGGTCTCGGGAGCCTGGGATCGGGCCCCGCATCGGGCTCTCTGCTCAGCGGGGAGCCTGCTTCCCCTTCTCTCTCTGCCTGCCTCTCTGCCTACTTGTGATCTCTCTCTCTGTCAAATAAATGAATAAAATCTTAAAAAAAAAAAAAAAAAAAGAACTCCATGTGTGCATAAAGATATGCAGGTAAGGTGACATAATTCATAAGAGCAAAAGTCTGGAAACAATCTACATGCTTACAAAGAAGGGAACAATTAAAGTATAGTATACCCTATGGGCATGTTCTTTTTTTTTTTTTTAAGATTTTATCACAAGCAGGCAGAGAGGCAGACAGAGGGAGAGGAGGAAGCAGGCTCCCTGCTGAGCAGAGAGCCCGATGCGGGGGCTCGATCCCAGGATCCTGGGATCATGACCTGAGCTAAAGGCAGAGGCTTTAACCCACCGAGCCACCCAGTCGCCCCCTATGGGCATGTTCTGCACCTGTTACAAGGAGAGCAAAAAGCTGTGTATACAAACGTGCAAAGATCTTAAAGGTAAAGCACACACATATAACATTTCATTTATATATAAAAAGCCACACATCTTACATCTACATATAAGTTTTACATTCACCAAGAAAGATGACAAGGAGACACCCCTCTCTCGGGAGAGGCGTTTTGTCAGATCCCCTTGGGGAGGGTCATTTCCTACCCACAACATAGCATAATGGTCGAGAGCTTGGCCTTTAGGCCCCCCGTGCCCACTGCGTGACCTCATGCAAATCACTTACCCTCTCTGTGTGCCGGAGCACTGATGGGAAGCCTGGATGTGAGTTATGCACATAGAAGGAAAATGGTACTTGGCCTCGAATGCATGCTCTGTGTCATTGTCACTGTGCCCTTTGCAGATTTAAGGAAGCTGTGCCCTCTCTTCGGAAAGAAATGCACATACAAATGTCCACACAAGGCCTTCACAGATCCCCTGAAGCCTGTCCTTAACCCTGGGTTGAGAACTCTCCCTGGAAAAACCACTGTGTATTCAAGCTGGACATGACCTTGAAACGCTTGGCTTCACGGGAGAACAGGAGTTTCCAAGGCCACGAGATCTGATAGAGGCACAGGCAGGCTTTAACTCTGGACTCTCCCACCTGTCTGTCCAGTCCTCACCCCCACCAGGCCGCGACACAGAACTGGATCATCCCCTAACCCCATGGGAAGCCTCAACTGACAGGAGAGGGTCAGGCACCGTAATGCACAGCCCATAGGCTATTGGCCGGGGTCCCGACCCAACAGTGGGGGCCCTTCCGTCCTATGCTGAACAGCATGTTGGGTGCCATAGTCCCCGCAGACCACCAGCCGTCCTGCAGACCCAGGGCGTCAGGGCACCGGGCCCTGCACCTGAGTTCTCACTCACTCCCCTGTCTCCCAGAGGACAGAGGACGAGTTGGAAGGAGTCCCCTCCTGCTGTCACTTCAGCCCTCCCCTCTTCCACAAAGCCAGCCTCAGGACTGGGCCAGAGAGCTGCCCTTCCCGAGCTGTATCCTTGAAACAGTAAGGACGTGCCTGGCCAGCCGTGACTGGGCTCAGCAGCCTTGTTCTTAGTGTCTGTAAAGACCCCAAAAAGTCCTTGCTTAAAATAACCTTCCCCACGGCTCTGCCGGAGAATCTTCCCCGTTCTCATTTTTCTTCGGAGAACAACCGGGAAGGCCGGTGAAAATGCAGATATAATCCAGGGCCGATCGCTAACTGGCAGCCCCTCCCCATCAAGCAGGAACAGCTTATCCGAAGGTAATGGAACATGGATCAGATTCATAAGGAGTAGAAAAGGTCAGGCCAGGGAGACGCAAGCTAGGGCCCTGTCACTTTCGCAACTCTTATCTGTTGCAAAACACTATTTTAAATGAGGTCCATGAGGGGCGCCTGGGTGGCTCAGTGGGCTAAGCCTCTGCCTTCAGCTCAGGTCATGGTCTCAGGGTTCTGGGATCAAGCCCCGCATCGGGCTCTTTGCTCAGCTGGGAGCCCTCTTCCCTCTATCTCTCTGCCTGCCTCTCTGCCTACTTGAGATCTCTCTCTGTGTGTCAAATAAATAAATAAAATCTTAAAATCAAAAAATAAATGAGATCCTTGAAGGTAAACCCCCCCCCCCACTCTGGGGGACAGGATTCCAATTCCCTAGAGACTCGTGCATCACAAAATGTCTAGTGCTCCTGGGCATAGGAAGGTTCTCAGAGGGAGGCTTCTGTTGGTTTGCAGAGGACCTGTCTCAGAGAAGCTCCAGTTCCCAGCTCCATATCGGTGGGATCCAAGGTGGGCAGGGGTCTTAGGAACCAGAGCCTGTGGGTCAGCAACTCTGTCTGGCAAGCGCTGTCCTGCCTTCACCCCGGCTGCGCTGCCCTGGGGGACCTGCTCACCTACACACCTCCTCCTTCACTTATCCACCTCATTCAGTGGGATCATCTGCATCTGGGGACCTCCCATGCTCAACTTCTGTCTCTTATCGTATTTATTGCATTTCTTATCACTTTTCCTTACTCTCGTTGATAACTCATTAGAGCAGATCATGTAGGTGAAAGCACTTTGTAAACTAAATAGGGTCCTACGAAATCAGAATTCAATTTTGAGCTCCCCACGATCACAATCAGGACTCGGGCCTCGGGACTGGTGACTTCTCCATCAGTCCCAGAAGAACCTGGAAGAAAGGAGTCAGGGGAGGGAATTGCAGAAAGAAGATGGGGAAGATGAAGGATACTCTACACCTTCCTAGTCATCCCCCACGGTCCTGGTGAAGAGATCAGAGAGGGCAGAGTAAGGGACAACACAGCCTGTGTTCACGACTAATACAGCCTCCAGACTTCCCTGGGTTTGGCCTGGCCACGCACAGACCTCTTTGCAGGTGGTGACCACATTTTACCAATGAACAAAAGGAAGGAAGGAAGAAGGAAGGAAGGTCAGTCTTCAAGCAGCGGCATCCTCCAGGGATAACAGGCTACAATATTTGCTGTCAGGCCTGTCTTCACAATGTCACGTGGGAAGGTCCTTATACCTCTGTTGCCCACCTCCTAACCATCTCTGCTTAGTGGTATGGCCTTTGGTCTGCGCACTCATCAGGGTTTCTTGTTTCCCGTTCAGTCCCTGGCCACATCGTAACCACATGGGACCTGCTTCACGTTGCACAGCGAATGGAGCTGAGCTCCAGGAATCCTATGGAATAAGCGGGACTCCAGAACCCACCGTCTGAGACTCCAAGCCCTCACTGCCTATCGCTCCAGCCCCAACAGCCCCATCCTGCTTGATCATGTATTTGGTCATCTGTTGTTGTTTTTTAAGATTTTATTTATTTATTTGGCAGAGAGAGAGGGAACACAAGCAGGGGGAGTGGGAGAGGGAGAAGCAGGCTTCCCGCTGAGCAGGGAGCCCAGTGCAGGACTTGATCCCAGGATGCTGGGATCATGACCTCAACTGAAGGCAGACGCTTAACTACTGAGCCACACAGGAGCTCCAAGTCATCTGTTTTTTAACTGACCACATGGGAGAAAAGAAGAGGAAGAAGAAAAGAAGACCACATTGGCCATACTCTTCCGCCCTACTAAAATGAAAACCGGGGGGCACGTGGGTGGCTCAGTGGGTTAAGCCTCTGCCTTCAGCTCAGGTCATGATCTCAGGGTCCTGGGATTGAGCCCCGCCTCAGGCTCTCTGCTCAGCAGGGAGCCTGCTTCCCCCTCTCCCTCTGCCTCTCTGCCTACTTGCGATCATTGTCTCTGTCAAATAAATAAATAACATCTTTAAAAAATAAATAAATAAAATAAAATAAAATGAAAACCAGGGATGTTGACATGTCTTAGTCAAATGCGGCTCAAATCATGCAATGTTAATCACGTATTATGTGGATATTTACAACTTGGGATTTTATGTGCCTAATATATGGGACAATTTCAACCAGATACAAATGTACCAGCTTCAAGAGCACTAGCCTGCTGTGAGGTCACACGGACATAACTCTCCCATCATAGATGTGGGGCCCTGCGTTTACCACCCAGCCTCTCGGCCTCTGTTTCCATGTCTATAAGACAGCATGGCAGCCTCATGTGAGGCCGTCTGTGAAGAACCACAACAGAAGGCAAAACGCTCTGCAGTATAACACTCATAATATTAGTTTCATCTTCCTCTTCCTCCCTCGTACAAAATCAGTCTCCTATGTGCACCTTGAAACATCCTATCTTTTTACCTATTTGACACTCCCCTGGCTATGAAGTGCTGGGGTGACTAGCATGTCATGGGTAAATCACCATGAGCTCTTGGAGGGAATGGTGGTCCCTGGGGAACCCAAGGAAGAAAGACAATCACACAAAACCAAATAGCAAGTGAGGCATTCTACAAAACACAGGACTATCATCTTAAAAAAATGTCAGGGTCATGAGAGACCAAAAACAAAAACAAAGAAACAAAAGGTTGAGGAAATGTCCTAGATTGACAGAGACTCAAGAGACATGACAAGGGAATACAGTGGGTGATTTGAGACTGGATCCCATGGTGGGGGTGGGGGGCGGGGGGAAGCTGCTACAAATTGCATTGAGAAAATTTGAAAACCATTTGTATATTAGATAATAATTTTTAAATTTCCTAATTTTGGCCACTCGCTGGTGATTATGTAAGTGCCTTTGTTCTTGGGAAGGACTCATGAAAATACGAAGTAATTAGAAGTAAAAGGGCATCATGCTTGCAACTTACTTTCTGATAGTTCAGAAAGGAGATGATAGTAAGGTAGAGAGATGATGATGAAAGATAGAGAGATGATAGATAGATGATAGAGAGATGTGTGATATGCTATAGCAAATGTAGCGAAATTAACATTTGGTCAATCTTGGTGAAGCATAGGGGAGACCTCTGTGCTATTCTATTAAGCCTGAGATTATTGCAAAACAAAAAAGTTTTAGAAAGAAAGCAAGACATGACACGTGAAAAAGAAGATACTAAGTAAAATATAAGTAAGTAAAATATATGCAAATTTAAATTTTTTTTAAAGATTTTATTTATTTATTTGACAGAGAGATCACAAGCAGGCAGAGAGGCAGGCAGAGAGAGAGGAGGAAGCAGGCTCCCCGCTGAGCAGAGAGCCCGATGTGGGGCTCGATCCCAGGACTCCGAGATCATGACCTGAGCCGAAGGCAGCGGCCCAACCCACTGAGCCACCCAGGCGCCCCGCAAATTTAAATTTTAAAATTTATTGAATTCTTTGGGCAAAATTTTAAAAAAATAGAAGCATGCTGAATTGGGAAAATAATTGTACCCTGTTGTCGCCAGTCCCCTTCTATGCTGTGAGCTTTCTTAAAAACAACTTCAAATATTTCTTAGCCTATAATATGAATAATACTGGTATTAGAGCAGAAAGGACCTGGCCTTAAATAGCGCTCTTTCTTTCCCACATGATCATACACCCTAAAACATAAGAAAAAAACGTCAACAACAGGTCAGCAGGTCCAAGTGAGTGACATTGGTTCCAAATGCACACGTGGCCAGAATCAGCCTTCCCCCTTGCTCGCCAAAGACAAGTTTCTTTCTGTCTCTGAAGTCATCTCACACTTCCCAGAGAAAGTCTGTATGTGGCATGGATCCTGGGCACACCCTTATTGTCATAAGATGCCTGCTTTCACTTGAATGAGGAATCTGATTGGGAAGGATCCCCGCTAGGAGGAGTTCTTCCCATTAAATAAGTTACAAACACAGAACGAAAGCTTGGAAATTCAGAAGGTTGTCAATTCATAGTTCGGTTGAATTGGGAAAATCACAAATGTCTGTTCTTTGAAGTAAGCAAAGTATGGACACTTCCACATTCCACGCTAGGGGATTAAATCAGTTTTCAGATTGCTGTGAGCCCAGCGGTAGTGACAGCAACACTCAGACCCTTACTAAGTTTTCTTCTGAAAGGACATGCTAATGGCTTCAATAAAGTTTGAGGGAACCCAGATAACCAGAAAGGCTTTGCCAGCATTCATCAGTGAAAAACAAAACAAAACAAAACAAAATCCTTCAAAGGGCACCTGGGTGGCTCAGTTGTTAAGCGCCTGCCTTTGGCTCAGGTCATGATCCCAGGGTCCTGGGATCCAGCCCCATATCTTCCTGCTCAGTGGGGAGCCTGCTTCTCCCTCTCCCTCTACTGCTCTGCCTACTTGTGCTCTCTCGATCTTTCTGTCAAATAAATAAATAAAATCTTCTTTGAAAAAATCCTTCAAGATAATCTTTCCACTGTGGATTTTTTTTTTTTTTTTTTTTTTTGGCGGAGGGGCAAGAGGACATTTAAAAACGTGCAGTACAAATATTTCACTAGCTTTGTTATCCTATCCTCTCCGCCTGCATATTACTCTTACCAGCAGAAACACACAAAAAGTAAAATGGGGCCTTTTATCTTTTAAATGTTGCTCTTGGTGACATTGTGATGACATGGTGCTTTGAAGGGTAGCTTCCTGGTCTCCCTCCTTCTCTCTCCCCAACCAGGCATCCACGGGTGGAGAGAAAGTCTTCCTGAAATAGCTCTCAGATTCAACGTCAGCGAGCCCACCTGCCTTCACTTTGTGAAGATCCACAGCAAAGGGCTGAGTTTTGATACCGTGACTCGGGTTACTGAGTTATAAGCGTGCTTCTTAGTGACCTATCGGAGTTGGATAATGACCTGACCCTGTTCTCAGGCAGGGACCATTACAGATGTTTCACGCAAGGACACCACTTGAGATGGCGTGAAGGTCCTTTTCAACTGAGAAGCCGGTCCGGTGTGGTGCCCTTTTACCCGGAGGCAGTCACCAGTGGCCAGCTCCTGCTCTCCCTGGGTGGGAACCAAACAGACCGTAATAGGTCGTCACCAAGCTCCATCAGCAGATTAGCAGCTCTGAAGGACAACATGCCTCTCTAAAGTCATCCTGTAAAGCCACCTCTGAATGTGACTTGTCACACCATCCCAGGTTCTTTGACCCTCTGCAGGGTGGGGGGCGACTTTGCCTGATGCCCGGCAGCTCTGAGCTCCTGGATAATCCAGAACATGTTCTGAACCCTCACTCTGCTTCCAGCCAAGTCATGGTCCCTGCAGGGCCTGCCAGAACAGAAGCTCGCCTGCCCTGGGGTGGGTAGGGGGAGCAGGGGAGTAGGGCTATTTTCCACCAGGAAGAAGGCCACCGTGTCCCTGGAATGAGACCTCCGTGACTCTGCTGCTAATCTGGAGTATGTAACCTTGAAAGGTTGAGTCCTTTCTGTAACTTCTCCTCTCTGCATATAAAGGGTTGGGATCCAGAGGTTTGGGATTAGGCCGTAGCCTCTGTAACCCCCAGAGCTGCAATACTCGCCCTCCTTCTACCTGCTCGGGACCACAGCAGATTCATCTCCAAGGTACAGGGTGTTGAACTTGAGTGTGCCTGGGATGGATGTTTTATCTTGCCCTGGCTGGGCCGAGTGAAATGGACATAGTCTTTGTAAGAGCCTGTCTTTTTCAGTCCCTGGGATGCATCTTTCCCTCCGAGCCCCCCTACTTCGCATCTGCTTGGGAATGACTTAGAAATCTTAGTGAGGCTTCTCCATATCTGATATATGTATATTTAAACGATGTCTTCAAAATGAGCTAACCTCCGTAAGAAAGCCAGAAATCGGTGCCAGGGTTCACTTAACATGACTCTGATATGATGAAATACTAGAAAGAAAAACAGTGCCTGTTGAGGAAAAGATGCACAACCCCCAGAATTGATACCTTCCGGTAATGTTTAAACAGAGCTGCTTAACCACCTTGAAGGCTTCTCAGAGGGCTGATGTTCAAGAGCCAGGACTCCATCCGGGGCTTTGGGATTCTAGAGCAGAGCTTCTTTTTTTTTTTTTTTTTAATTTTTTTTTTTTTAAGATTTTATTTATTTATTTGACAGACAGAGATTACAAGTAGGCAGAGAGGCAGGCAGAGAGAGAGGAGGAAGCAGGCTCCCTGCTGAGCAGAGAGCCCGCTGTGGGGCTCGATCCCAGGACTCTGAGATCATGACCTGAGCTGAAGGCAGAGGCTTTAACCCACTGAGCCACCCAGGCACCCCTAGAGCAGAGCTTCTTAAACTTTAATACGCATGTGAATCATCTAGGGATTAGGTTAAAATGCAGTTGTTTTTTGTTTGTTTGTTTGTTTGTTTGTTTGTTTTAAAGATTTTATTTATTTGATAGAGAGAGAGGTCACAAGTAGGCAGAGAGGCAGGCAGAGAGAGGGGGAAGCAGGCTCCCTGCTGAGCAGAAAGCCCGATGTGGGGCTTGATCCCAGGACCCTGAGATCATGACCTGAGCCGAAGGCAGAGGCTTTAACCCGCTGAGCCACCCAGGCGCCCCTAAAATGCAGTTTTTGATTCAGATTCTGTCTTGATAAATTCTATGCTTGCAATAATCTCTAGGTGATGCCCATGCTGGCTCATGGGACAACTGAGTATCAGGGCTCAGGGTTGTTTTGGGGACAGTAAATAATCTTTACTTTTTATTAAGATTTTATTTATTTATTTGGCAGAGAGAGAAAGGGAGGGAGGGAGAAAGGGAACACAAGCAGGGGGAGCGTGAGAGGGAGAAGCAGGCTCCCCGCTGAGCAGGAAGCCCCGTGCAGGGCTCTTGAGCCAAGGACCTTGGGATTGTGACCTGAGCTGAAGGCAGACGCTTAACAACTGAGCCACCCAGGTGCCCCAAATAATCTTTAAATAATCAATGACTGAATCTTATCCAATCAGCAAAAAGTCAAGGTATGTTTCACTAAAGACAATTCTGTCCTATTTTAAAATTTGTATTTTTACCTGAACATACAGCAAAAAAAGGGACTCTCACACGCATGCTGGGTTCTATGAAATTTATCAAAAGTACAGTTCTGTGTAGCTACTATCACAACCAGGACACAGAACAATTCCATCGGTTCCCTCGTGCTGAGCCTCTGTGGTTGTCCTCACTTTCTCCCACTAACCCCAGGCAACTATAGTTTTGACTCTCCAAGAATGTCCTATAAATGGAATCATAGAGAATGTATAGTCTGCTGAGATTGGCTCTTTTCCACTCAGCACGATGCCTTTGAGATTCATCCAAGTTACTGAATGTATCGATAGCTTGTTCCTTTTTATTGCCCCACAGAATTCCATTGTGTGGATGTCTGCCAGTTCTTACCTATCCATTCCCTGAAGGGCTATTACGCTGTTTCCGCTTTTTCACAGTTACAAATAGAACTGTGTACAGGTGCGCAGGTTTCTGCTGGAACACGAGTTGCCTTTTTCCAGGCAAAATATCTGGGAGTGGGATTGCTATGTATGTTTAACTTCGTAAGAAAGTGTCAAACTGGTTTCTGGGTTAATACCTGTATTCTGCATCTCCAGCAGCAGAGTATGAGCCTTCCAGTTGCTCCACACCTATCCTCTCCAGCACTTAATAAGGCCAGTGATTTTTTTTTTAAGATTTTTATTTATTTATTTGACAGACAGAGATCACAAGTAGGCAGAGAGAGAGAGAGAGAGAGAGAGGAGGAAGCAGGCTCCCTGCTGAGCAGAGAGCCCGATGTGGGGCTCGATCCTAGGACCCCAGGATCATGACCTGAGACGAAGGCAGAGGCTTAAGCCGCTGAGCACCCAGGCGCCCCAAGGCCAGTGATTTTTATCTGGGCCATTCTTACAGGGGTGTGGTGGTATCACTACCTGGTTTGAATTTGCATTTCCCTAGGGGTTAACGATGTTCAGATGTTCAACGTCTTTCAATGTCCTTAGCTGATATCTGCGCATCCTCTTTGATGCAGTGTCTGTTAAAGGGCGTTGCCCATCTTTCAATTGGTTGTTTGCTTTCATGTTGTTGAATTTCTAGAGTTCTTTACATATTCTGGATACAAACCCTTTGTCATCTCTGTGGTTTGTAAAAATGTTTTTTTCAGTTCGTATCTTCTGTTTCATTCCCTTCACAGTGTCTTTTGCAGAACAATTTATTTTTATTTTTTTATTTTTTACTTTGATGAAACCCAATTTGTCCATTTTTCTTCTACGGATTGTGCTTTTGATGTCATAACTGAAAACTCTGCCTGCTCCCAAGCCACAAAAAAAGTCTGTTTTCTGCTAAAAGTTTTACCAGTTTAGATTTTTGTGTTAGATATGTGATCTACTTCGAGTTAGTAAGTTTTGGGGTTCAGGTAGAGGTGGTTTCTTTGGGTTTTGACATTTTGGCGTCCTGTTTTTCCAAGGACTTTTGCCAGCCCCACATGATAGCTTTGTAGTAAGTCTTAAACAATCAGGTAACTGATTCAACTTCCACTTCAACTTCTTTTTCAAAACTGTACAGGTACTCTAGACCCATTGTGTGTTCACATACGTTTTAGAATCAGTTTGTCTTTAACTATGAAACATTCGGGTTTTAGAGTTGTGACAAATCTACACCTTACTTTTGAGAGAACTTGTGTCCCTGCCATGTTGTCTCCCAATCCATCAACATAGTACATCTCTCCCTTTACTGTGTTTTTCTTTTATTTCATTCCTCAGCATTTTGCAGGGTTTTTAAAAAAGATTTTATTTATTTATTTATTTGACAGACAGAGATCACAAGTAAGCAGATAGGCGGGCAGAGAGAGAGGAAGGGAAGCAGGCTCCCTGCTGAGCAGAGAGCCTGATGCTGGGGGGCGGGTGGGCTCCATCCCTGGATTCCAGGACCCTGGGATTGTGACCTGAGCCAAGGCAGAGGCTTTAACCCACTGAGCCACCCAGGCACCCCAGCATTTTGCAGTTTTTGGCAAACATATTTTGTATGTTGTGCTACGTAGGTACCTCAGTATTTCACTTGGGGGAGTTATCGTAAACGGTGTTGTGTTTTTAATCTCAGTTTCCAGTTGTTCATTGCTAACTTCCACTGATTTTTATGTATTGCTCTCACATCCTTCACCCTTGCTAGGAATTAGTTCTAGGAATTTTTTTCGTGATGTGCTTCAGGTGCTCTAGAAAGGAATCTGTCTTCTGCCATCATTGGGTGGAGAGATTTATAAATTACACTTAGATCTAGTTGGCTGGTGATGCTATTCAATTTTTTCTGGATCTGTGACAATTTTCTCTCTGCTAGTTCCCTGTCTGGGTCAAGTCCATGCATGTGCATCCCAGAGGCCAGCTTAGGCATTAGCAACTTATAGCTGTCTCATTCCCAAGGTCCGCCCCTTCCGTGGTATCTATCCCTGTTATTTCCAGTTCCCTGGACTCCCCTTTGCAGTCCTTTGGCCAGAAACCAGGGCTTTGGTTTCCTGGTCTGCTGAGTGCTTCTGGTGCTGCATTCACATCTGGGGTCAAGCGCAGGGGTACTGAGAGAAGGAAAGCAGTGGAGGGAGGAAGACCACAGCCCCTCCTTGTGGAGCAAGTTGTGCAGCCCTGGGGATTTTGTGTCTGTGCAACTGGGCTGCTGCGGCCATGGGGTCAATTCCATTGCCGAGCCTCCCTAAAGTCCGAACTTCCTAGAGACCAGAGACCGTAGAAAAAGGAAAAGCACGTGATTTCCCTTGTTCCCTGAACATTATGACTCTCCTTTCTCTCTTGAGTCAGGGGACATGGAGCTCTCTCTGACTGGGTGCCGCTTCTGGGTCCCCTACTGCTTTGGGTCTGAACTGGGGAGCCAGAGTAAAAATGGGAAACTCAGCACACCACACAGTGGTGATGGGAATTCTGATCTTCTCCAACCCACCCATGACTGTTTCCTTTTTTGGAGTCCTCAATCAGCCGCTGTGTGCCTGGGTCCAGTCTTTGCAGTTGCCTTCTTTGGAGAGACAGGGGGTGGAGTGTGCCATATGCTTCCTCCATTTATCTGGAACTGGAACCCTCTGTTCTATTTCAAGCCATGATCTCCATGAAGCTTTTTGGAATGTTGTGAAAAATCATCACAAAATGGCCACTCTTACGAGGTGTTGGATGTGCAAGACTGGTGGCACATGGGGTGGCACATGGTGGCACATGGGGTCAGCTGGTGTATAATGAGCCACTCCAGCTGAGAGTCAAGGAATGATCAGTCTAAGCCAAAATTCCTTAAAACAAACAAAAAAAACCCCTCACATTCCTCAACTTGGGTTTAATCCTCTGAGTAGCCTAAGAGCTGGAAAATTAGATGGTTTCCATGACATCAGGGCTCACAGGGGACAAGTGTGCCTCTGGTTTGTGGACTTAATAATGTTAGTTAGCCCTCTGTGCAGCACAGAAACCTCACAGATGGTCAAAATTCAGCCCTGTCTGTCTAAGTGACCTGCTGTGAACATGGTCTGTGCTGCCATGCTCTTTAAGCACTAATAGCTTTTGTGAAGTTGAGTTCCTCATTGTCACGGAGGTTATGGCTTTTCCCAGTTGGTGGCCATGGGCCGGAAGCTGTGCTATTGATTCTCTCGATGGGAGGACACTTAGTGGCTGGTGTTCTTGGTCAGAGAGATGGAGAGAACAGAACCATTTGTTTATCAAGGACAATCTCCTTGTTTCCAAAGGGTTTCCAACTATTGACATCTTCTTCGTCACGATTCTGCAAAGTAGAGTAATTGTCTTCATTTTAGAAGCCAGGGACCTGAAACAGCAGTGTTCACACCTGTTACCTGTGGAGGAATGGGCTAACCCACACCGAGGGACTGGCAGAGCCTCCTGAGGGCTTAGAACGAGGGGACTTGGATGACTCTCTCTCTAGCCCAAAGACAGAAGACAATTCTCTGCTTTTATGGAGATATCACTTATGTGAATAAAATTCACCAAATTTCCATGTATAGTTTAATTCGTTTGGCAAACCGTCTCTCGAAACAGGATATAAAACGTTTCCATGACCTTAGAAAGTCCCTGCACCCCTTTGCAGTCAGTCCCCTCCTCCGCCCCCACCCCAGGTCACCCCCTCTGCTTCTGCAGGCCTCAAATCAGAGTCCCCTGCAGTGTCTCTGCTTCCTTACCCCTGGGGGCACCCACCCACTCATCCTGCAGGTCCCTTCCCCTGAGACAGGTCAGGTGACTCCTCCTGTGCCCCACCCCCCATCCCAGCTCCTGTCACAGGTAGTGCTGTCTGATGAGTCCCCTCCGCTCACTCCCTGTTACACCTGAAGTCACCTGAAAGGAAGTCTGTATTAGCCTAATATCAGCCCTTGGGGATTGGGGGCTTAGAAGTCCCATATATCTTTTTTTTAAATTTTATTTATTTTAGGGGCTTCTGGAAGTCTCAGATGGTTAAGTGCCTGCCTTCGGCTCAGGTCATAATCTCAGCATCCTAGGATCAAGTCCTGCATCGGTCTCCCAGCTCAAGGAGGAGTCTGGCTCTTCCTCTCCCTCTGCCTCTCCCCCTGCTCATGCTGTCTCTCATACTGTCTGTCTCTCTTTCTGTCAAATAAATAAATAAAATCTTTAAATATTTTATTTATTTTAGAGAGAGAGAATGTGGGGGGAGGGGCAGAAGGAGAGAGAGAATCTCAGGCAGACTCCTCACTGAGCGCAGAGCTTGTTATAGGGCTCGATTTCACAACCCTGATATCATGACCTGTGCCAAAACCAAGAGTTGGCCCCTTAACCTACTGAACCATCCAGGCGCTCCTAGGAATCCCAGATATCTTTAACACTCCCTCTTTCCTCTGGTACTTCTGTGTTTTCCTAAAAGTTGTCATTAATTTTGTTTCCTTGATGCTACCCCACTGGGGACAGCAGCTGCTACCGGTTCTGGTCATACTGGGAACAATGACTGGAAGAGGTTGGTAAGAAGATGAGGTAATTTGTCGAACAGTAAAATGCACTTTTTCTTAGAGTAGATCTTGCTTGTTTTACCATGGTGCCACCTGCATTTTCCAGCAAAACAGTTGGTTAGGTTGTAAACAAACACGGGGGAGATGGGAGTGGAGACAGGCTCCAGTCTTCACCCCACTGGGAACTCTGCATCTCCGTGGGAAAACACACATCTTCCTTCTTCCACATGTGGGCACCTCCCAATGAATGGGAGTGGTGAGGCTCATTTCTGAGGTGTCAGAGGCGAACGGACAGAAGAAAGACACCACTCAGGGGCGCTTTGGGTGGCTCAGTCTGTTGGGCGTCCGATTCTCAGTCTCAGCTCAGGTCCTGATCTCATGGGTCATGGGATCAAGAGCCAAGTCAGGCTCCCTGCTCAGTGCAACATCTGCTTGAGATTTTCTCTCCCCCTCCCTCTGCTCCTCCCACTTGTGCTCTCTCTCTCTCTCTCTGAAATAAATAAATCTTAAAAAAAAAAAACAAAGAATGACACCAATCAGAAGGTTTTATCAAAAAGGAGAAGAAGAAGGAGAAGAAGAAGCAGCTTTTATCAAATTCTCCACTGAGTATGATGCTGTATAGGACACTGTCCAATCCTAAAATCTGAAAATCCTTGGCCTTGTCATCTAAGTGTTCCTAAATAGTGCCCAGCAGACCAGAGACAAAGCTTAATGAACCTCAGCCACAGACTCAAGAAGCCAAACATTCAATAATATGTACAAATAAGGAAAAGTGACACTTAATTTAGGGTTGGCAATTACAGTCTATTAGCTGTGGCTAGTGATGTCCCTGCGCCAGACCACAGTCTGAGAAGATCGAAGGGGCCGGGACTGGGTTCACCAGCATCCAGCAACAGAGCGTGATGCTTGACACACGTTTGCGTTAAGTATTTTCATGAACGTGATCTGATTTAATCTTCATAACAATCCCATTTCACAGATGACAAAACTGAGGTGCAGAACACACTAAAGAGAATCCCAGAGCTCTGGGCGACCCCAGCAGGGTGCCCAAGCTCCTCTCTCTTACCCTCCTGCTTGTCGTGACGTGACTCTGGGTCCCCAGAGTGAGTCAGGAGCTCGCCACCTTAAGCTGGCTGGCAGGTGTGTCTGCACAGCTGCTACAGGCAAGATGAGATTTCTTGAAACATCCCATTCCAGGAGCTGCCAGGACAGGATGACAGAAGAGCAGCAAACCAGGCACAGGGTGTGGCTTGGGGAAGGGAGACGCCCAGACAGACCCTGAGTCTCTGTAGCAAAGAGAGAGAGACAGAGAGAGAGCTGGAGAGGGGAGGGGGCTCTGAGGAGGGCTGGGAAGCCCAATGGGCTTTTGCAGCCGGTTTGGGAGGCCAGCCCTTCCCTGGGGCACAGGGTGGGTCCGCATCTGTAAGAGGGCTGTAGAGTACATTACATTCATGGCTGCCCATGGGCCCAATTTTTCCCAAACTCTTCTTTCCTCTGGCCAGCAGGGCCCAAGAGAAAGTGTTCTGATGCTCAACGGTGGAGGGGGAACAGGCTCCCTGCTGGGCACAGGCGGCTCACTCCCCTGTGATGCGCGCCTGGCCCTGGGCGCTGGGTCTGTGATTCTGCTCTTAGTGACTCTCCTGGCCTGGGGCCCCAGAAGCTCAGCCCAAAAGGGGCCTGGAGCAGATGGAGTGTGAGTGGTTTCCAAGGCTTGTTGCCCACATACCACCAACCGGCCTCCATGTGTTCATGCGCTTGGTGGGAGGCCTCCCTCGTTTTCAACAATTCTCTTCACCTGCCTCCTACATCCGGAGCTCTGGCACCCCCCCAGACCCAAACACAGCTAGGGAATCCAGGCGAGGGGTTGTAAAGTGCCCGACATTGGACACAGTCCATGTTCAGGCTCGGGGTTCTATTTTCCTAAATAAATGAAAAAAATCTTCAGAGTAAAATGAGCCTTCCAAATTTGGGGGGGGACAAAAAAATCTAAAGAGTATTTACCTCCCCAAAGTGACTCCCTCCTGAATGCCAGAAGCTTCAGGTAAAGTCAAAATGATCAGGATCAGAGAATTCTTTCCTTTGCCCTCCCCCACCCCTCTACCTCCCAACCCCCAGAGAAACTGCCCTACAGCATCCTGCCAGGTCCTCCAGGCCCAGTGGGTGGGCAAGGTGACAGGGGACAGCCCCTCCCACTTTCCCTACACAATTTTCCCTCAATGTCTGCAGCATTGCAAAGGGACCCCACCACTCCCAGGCCAGCCCTTCCGGAGAGAGATAATAAATACCCCCAGCAGAAGGGGGGATTTATTCAATTCAACAGATAATTATTGAACCCCGCGACACGCCCAAGACATTGAAATAAAACAGGAAAAATCCTCATTTCCAAAAAAATTCTGCTCTGCGCTGGGGGGCTGGCTGCCATCAATGAGCTCTCTCCAGTTTTGCCAGGAACATATGAGATCACTGAGCCCTTCCAGGAGGTAAGAAATCACTCACCCCTTCATGTGGAACAGTTGGGGGCAGGGGATGGAGCCTGGGCTCTGAGTGTGACAGCTGCCCCACTTACTGTCTGAATGACTTGAAAAAGTCAAACTAACTACCTCCGAGCCTCAGTTTTCTTACCTGCAAAATGGAAAACAGCGCCTATTTTGCAAGATGGCTGTGACAACCTCTATGCCTCTATGCCCAGTTCCTCACCACCTCATCTCTCTGCCTCTATGCCCAGCCCTCACCACCTCAGCTACCTTGGAACCAACACTGGACACAGACATAACTACTGCACAAGAGAACACAATCCAAGATGGCAGTTCTCACCTTGGCTACACGGGGAACTTTCAAAACCTGGATGCCCAGGCCACATGGCAGGGCTGCTATGAAGCCCGGGTGTCAGGTTTTCACAAAAGCTCCCTGAGAGATTCCAGTGGGCAGCCAAGGTCAACAGCCACTGATCCAGCAGGAAAGAGAAGTGGAATTATTTCAACTCTACAGAAAGTTGGGCGAGGTTATTATTACTCACTGTTAATTATAATATTATGCCCTGTACAATTTGAGGTTTACAAATGACATGTTATATTTATTCATAAATTTATACATTGCTAAATAGTTTCAAATTTATGATCAAATTTCATCTTCAGAGAAATTTTTCTAAAGATTTTATTGATTTATTTGAGAGTGAGTGAGAGAGAAAGAGCACCAGCCCATGGAATAGGCAGAGGGAGAGGGAGAAGCAGACTCCGCTGAGCAGGGAGCCCAATGCGGGGCTCGATCCCAGGACCCCAGGATCAAGACCTGAGCCCAAGGCAGATGTTTAACAGACTGAGCTGCCCATGCATCCCTTCAGAGAAATGTTAAAGCTGAGAAACTGAGGCCTGGAGAGTTTATCGACCAGCAGAAGGTGTCAAGTGAATGGACAAACAGGTCCAGAGTCAATATCTGACTTGAAACCCTCTCCATCCACCCTGTCCCAGCATCCCCATTGATCTCTACCTGGAGCTATGGTCTAGACCCATAGGCTGAGTGCCAGACTCTGGGTCCAGATGTCCCCTCAGTATCCCCCCCACCACCACACACACAATGTTAGCACCCAGGCAGTTCAAACTGCCCAGCACTGCTCAAGACCCCTCCCTTGTTTCCCATCTGTGCACAGGCATTCAAGTCTCAGGCACCCCTTCACCTGCATCTGGTGGGTGGACTTGGCCACGCCCAAGATGCCTCCTGAACCCGCCCACTTTCCATTAACCTGGCTTCCACTGCCTGGTCACTGCTTCTCCCTGGACATTTCCAATAGCCCGCTGCTCCTCCCCCTTCCCCCTTCGCCCTTCCAGTCCCTGCTTCTGGCCTGTCCGCTGGCCTCACTGAGGTCTGGGAGCTGGGCAGGGTTTCTTCGTGTAGAACGGCGAGCATTCTGGAGTATCTAACAGGTAGAGCCCCATACGAGAGCGCATGCACCCCAAATCTGCCTGCTCCCAGGGCGTCAGACACGGGGATCACTTTGTGTAACAAACCCCTTCCGCAAAGGGCTCAAGAAAACATTCAAACATAAGTGTGTGGCCTGTCTTCTGCATCGCGGAACCACAGACAGGTCCTGTAACTCCTCTCACGTCTCACCACTAACATGAGGACAGGAACGCCTACTCGCGGGGATGCTGAGATAATGAAACAGATCACGCACCCTATGCCTGGCGCGCATCACCTGCTGGTAGGACGCTGAGAAGGCCTATGCTTCTCAAATGGGAGAAAGGGAGGAGGAAGGAAGGTCAGAGGTATTTCCCGGGAGCGTGGGCATTCTCATCACTGTATCTTGGCAACAGGCGGTGAAACCGTGACGTCATCCCCCAGGTGAGGCTCGGCGGCTGGCCAGGGTTCCCCTTCCAATACGTGGCTAGGGCTGGGTCCACAGACTCTCTGCCCTCCCGAGTCTGCGGGAGCGTGTTCCACGGGGGTTCCACTGACATCTCCTTTTCCAGGGGATGAACAATCAGTACGTCCGCCGGGAGGTCTTCTGCGGGAACACCTGTCACGAGCTCAAGCGCTTCTGGGAGCGGGAGATTGGCAAGCAGACCTACTACCGGGAATACGAGGAGTATCGCCTGGGAAGAAGTGCCCTGAGAAAGTATGTGGCTCCTTTGTCTACTTTTTTTTTCAAATTAGTTTTTAAAAATAGACTTTATTTTGGGGGCGTCTGGGTGGCTCGGTCCATTAAGCATCGGCCTCTTGATGTCAGCTGAGGTCATGATCTCAGGGTCGTGGAATGGAGCCCCTGGTGGGAGTCTGCTTAAGATTCTCCCTCTCCCTCTGCCCCTACCCCCCATTCATGCACGTGGGTGCTCTCTCTCTAAAATAAATAAATAAAATCTTTTAAAAAATAAAAATAGACCTTACTTTTTAGGGCAGTTTTAGGTACACAGCAAAATTAAGTAGAAAGTAGAATTCACATAGATCCCACACCCGGCACACAACCTCCCCACCATCAATGTCCCCACCACAAAGGCATCACCACCTTTGTTTATTTTCTTTTTTAAGAACAAAACAGATTTCCCTGGAAGAATGCCAGACTGGCGTCTTAGAGGACATAATTATTTCTATTTTCCTTGCATATGTTCCTGCCACCACCTCTGGTTGTGGGCAGTAATTTTAACCATTCTTGTACGTTAACAAATGGACACTTCATGCATATCTTTGTAAATGGAAAAATCTCTCTTCTCTGTCCCCGTTTCTAGGGCACAAGGGTTGCACTAAATTTGGGGAACAGGTTAGCAGATGTGTCCATGAAAAGCAGCCAAGCAAAGGAGAGAGTGATCGATGCTTAGTCCTCGTTTGGGTGAAGACACAGGAGGCCCCGCAGGGTTCTCTGAGGGAGGCCCATGAGCTGTCACCCCTCTAATGCCCATCCCTGCGCTGGCCACATGCCAGTCTGCCCCCTGTAGAGCAGTAACGAACTTGGGCAAACCGGGGTTGCCGTGGCTGTGGGAACAGGGGCAGCCCACCACCCTCACACACTGCCTCCACTTCAGGGAGCCAGTGAGGGACCAGCTCTTCTGGGTCCTCTGTGCCCTCATGGAACGGCTCAGCTGCTGTCTGTTTGCAAAGGGCACAACCAGGGGTGGTGGGACAGCTATGTGCTGGCCTGACAGCGGGGCCATGACTCCACCCGAGCATGCTTGTTGGGCTGATGATATGCACCAGTTCGCACCACTGAAACTCACAGTTGCCTTCCAAACTCCCTCCTGAGCCCTAGACAGGAACCGGCCTCTTCCACACGTGGAGACCTGCTTGGCCATATTCCTGACCCCAGGCGAGGAGGAGAAGCAGGCTGTCCTAGCTGCCGGAGGGTCGTGTTAGGGAGTATCCTCCAGGGATTCTCTAAGAAACTGAGGTGGATGGACAGTTAGTCATTTCTGTGGTCCCTGATATCTCCCTTCCCCAGGCCAGGCCACTGAGCATGCCGCCTACGCTGCTCATAGGGGTGCATCCCCACCGTGCATAGCCTTGCGTCCCCCCCCCCCGCCCCCCGCCCCGGGGAACACGAAGAAGGTCTCAGGTGCAGGAGAGCTGTTTGAAGAAGATGCAGAAATTGAGGTGCATGCCGAGGGGAGAGCAAATCAGCTCCAAAACAAACCTCAGTTCGTTAAAAATATGAAAATATATGTGCACAGTGTTCCGTCCATGCACTTAACACAAGACTGCAGGAAATAAGATTTCTGCTTTTCCCCTTCCCATGTGAACCATGCACCCCCCTCCGGAGGGTCTCTGCTCTCACCCACTAATCCGCCTTGTCCCTCCACAAAATGGAAAAGACTGCCCCAGCTCATAGGTGGTTGCCAGGCAGGGACAGGAACACACGCCTGAGGTCTGTTCCTCTGCATCCTCAGTTCGGCCACTTAGTCCAGGATTAAAGGCAGCAGAGGCAGAATGCCAGGGTGACAGATTTTCCTGTGCCTTGGTTCTCCTTGTTAACTTTTACCACAGACACTAAGAGGAAAGGGCTATTGGAGAGTCCTTGCCCTCCATCAGACGGGAGCGGGCGGTCAATATTGTTGTTCAAGTGCTCCATGGCCTGACTGATGTCTTGCTTGTTCTCTAGACAACTGGAAAATGGTTATGGAAATCTTCAGCCTTAGTTGCAGATTTGTCTGTTTCTCCTTACAGCTCTGTCTCATTTCACTCCGTGTATTTTGAAGCTCTGTTTATTACAAACACTTAGGATTGTTATATTCTCTTGAAAAATTGACCCCCTTATTGCAAAAAAAAAAAAAACCTTCCTCTCTGGTAATGTCCTTGCCTTTGAAATCTACCTTGTCTGGCTTGACTATAACTACTTGGCTTTTTTTTTTTTTTTTTAAGATTTTATTTATTTATTTGTCAGAGAGAGAGAGGGAGAGAGAGCGAGCACAGGCAGACAGAATGGCAGGCAGAGGCAGAGGGAGAAGCAGGTTCCCTGACGAGCAAGGAGCCCAATGTGGGACTCGATCCCAGGACGCTGGGATCAGGACCTGAGCCGAAGGCAGCTGCTTAACCAACTGAGCCACCCAGGCGTCCCACTACTTGGCTTTCTTTGATTGGGATTAAGATGGAATCTATTTCCATCCTTTGCTACAGGATTTCTGTTCCCTTAGTGCCCACGGTTCTTAGTCATACCCCCTGGAAGAATTAAGTAGTAGATCAGACAAAGAGTGGTGGCAGCAAAGCAAAGTTTATTGAGCCATAGTATAAAGCTCCCGGAGAAGGAGGGGACCCAGGGGGGGTTGCCGTTTGGGCATTCAAATTACGGGGTTTTTTTTGTTTTTTTTTTTTTAGATTTTATTTATTTATTTGCCAGGGAGAGAGAGAAGCGAGAGTGAGCACAGGCAGACAGAATGGCAGCAGAGGCAGAGGGAGAAGCAGGCTCCCTGCCAAGCAAGGAGCCCGATGTGGGACTCGATCCCAGGACGCTGGGATCATGACCTGAGCCGAAAGCAGCTGCTTAACCAACTGAGCCACCCAGGCGTCCCCAAATCTACGGGATTAAAAAACTCTTGGAGGAGCTATCTTGAGCATCCTGAGTGTGGGTCCCCTGTGGACTGGCCACTAAGCTGTGCCAGTCAGGGCTTTGCTCATGTACCTGCCTACCTATGGGGTCATTGTTCTGTGTTGCAAGTCTTTGGGGCTGACATCTGGAGACGAACTGCCTCACCTTGCGATAGTGACCAATGTTGTTTTATTTCAGGATGTTTAGCAAGTGACTCCCACAGAGGCTGCTGGACAGGATGCTAGCGTGGTCTTGTCTGAGCTGTCCCAGCTTCTTTGCTTTCTTGCTGGGGACCCTGGACCCAACTCCCTAAGTGTCCAGTTAACTCCTAACACTTTTAATTTTAACCTATTGCTATCTTCATATCAAAAGTGATTTCCTGCAGGTGACATCTATTCAACATGGTTTTATTCGATTAACGATCCTGCTTTTTTTTTTTTAAAGAAGTATTTATTTAATTGATTATTTGACAAAGAGAGACACAGCGAAAGAGGGAACACAAGCAGGAGGAGTGGGAGAGGGAGAAGCCGGTTTCCTGCAGAGTTGGGAGCCCAATGTGGGGCTTGATCCCAGGACCCTGGGATCGTGACCTGAGCCAAAGGCAGATGCTTAATGACTGAGCCACCCGGCACTCCTGATGCTCCTGCATTTTAATCGAGTGGCTCACATCATTAACGCTAACTGGTGCCATTGGGTTTAAATCTGCCATCTTGTTGTTTGTTTCCTGTTCTCTCATCTGTTCTTCAGTCCTTTCCTTTTCTGCCTTCTTTGGGGTTAATTAAGTATTTGTCATGATTTCATGTCATCTCCTCTGTCGGCTTTGCCACAGTATCTCCTGGTGTTATTTTAGGGGTTGCTTTAGGGTTTCTGTCACAGTGTGCCTTCTAGTGCCACATGGTCCCCTGTAGGGCGCGAGAGGCTTCTAGCCACACAACCCCCCACTGCTCACCCCCTGGCCTTTGTGCAAAGGAGGGCTCTGCTTCCACATTTGTCATAAATCCCACACAGCATCATTAACAGGTTTGCTCTCAGACACCGATTACCTTTTAGGGAGAGTCAAGTTGTGAGGGAAAATGACTATATATACCCACACAGTCACCTTCTCAGGGGCCCTTCCCTCCATCCTTCAGATTCCGATTTCTACCTGGAGTCATTCTCCCCTCTGCTTGATGGATTTCCTTTAACTTGTCCTGTAGGGACAGGCTGCTGGTTTCAGTTTTTGTATGGCTGAGGACATCTTATTTCACCTCTTTTTTTTTTTTTTGAAAGATAGCTTGGCTGAGTAAACAATTCTAGATGCACAGAGGTTTCCCCCCCGCCCTGTACTTTGTGGTGTGTGTGTGTGTGTTTTTCCCTTCACTTTTAAGGAATCTCTACACCTAGCATGAGGCTCAAACCCCAACCCCCAGATCAAGAGTAAGTTGCGTGTTCTACCCCCTGAACCAGCCAGGCGCCCCTCTCCCTGTACTTGAAAGACATTGCACTCTCAAAGGAAAAGTTTGAAGGATTAAGACTAGACGAGGCTGGGCAGAAGTGAGAGCTAATGATATACCTGTAAAATATAAAATATGCATATATTTAAATTTCAAGTCCTCCGCATACCTTTTAAAACCTGAATACGCATGCACACGCGCGTGCGCGCGCACACACACACACACACACAGACACACACCCTCAGGACGGGGAAGGCATCCCCAGACCAAGCACCACGGACATGCATGGTTGCTCTGCTTGCTGTTTGGTTTCTATTTTCAGGCTCAGAGAGGAATGGAGGCAGAGACTGGAAGCAAAGCTGAGGTTGCGGAACAATCTAGATGAGACCGAAAAGCGGGCAAACATGGGCCGGGAGCTTCTTGCTTCGCGGACACAAGAGGATTCAAAGCACTGAGGTGGTTCTACCAGGAAAAGTCAGTGCAAGTGCCTGAGTCCCTGAGCTATGCCAGATGGATGTCACACTCCCCCCGACCTGTGACGGATCTACCGACTCACGCCCCCCACCCCGCCCCAGGCCCCAGGTGGGAATGATCAGCCAAGTCAGCCCGTTCCACATGGGCCCGGGATATTAGCCCAAGTATCCCTAAAGACGAGATTATTTCATACCAGAGCTCCATGCAGCATTCTTTATTTCCACATAATTAATTACCTCCTAATTTTAAAATCTACATATTTTAAATTCTAAGCACATGCCAGGGGTGACAGTGAGGGGGGACGGTTTGGGAGCTGATCTTCATGGTCGCACTTTAAACATTGCCCACCAGTATCTTTCCACATCTCTCCTAGAAACAGTTTCCCATGATCCTTTCTCTTATTTTCCTTTTATGAGAAGGGAAACGCACCCGTCTGCAGAAGTAGCTGTAAAAATAAGGTTTTGCCAAGAAACTGATCTAATGTTATTGCTCCTTCATGGGAGTTTAATTGGTTCCCTCAAAGCACGGTTGCTGGAACTGTTCGATTGGATCGGGATAATTTCAATAAAGCTTGGTTGTCTGGGAACCACGGATGTGCGCGCTCTGTGTTTCATGGCTTATTTTAAATCCCCACACGCTGGCACTGGCCAGCTCTCTGTCAGCTCAGCTCACATATATCTGGCCATCCCAGCAAAGTGTTTGCCATCTACGTCTAGACTTTGAAATGTCATGGTCACTCCCCAGCCTTCTCCCGGATCCCCAGTAGAGGACTGCTCTTTCCCAAAGCACGAACTGAAACTGGGCCTTGGCAACAGTTTCCAGCCAAGATAAGGGATCTGAGGACCATGTTGTAAAGTATCTGGAAGCTGTAGGCTGTACAAGCACAGACAGCAAAGCAGGGGCAATTCTGGATAGAGGCAAGTGTGGCCATCTCGTGCTCTAAGGGCCCCAGTGTGCAGGGCAATCCTTCCATCCACATCCCCAGGGAGCCCAGAAGGCTTCATCAAGGCAATGGGAGGTCCCCAGAAGACGAAAAGGGTTGGGAGAGCATTTCCCAGGTCCCATGCTCCCCTGGCCCAGCAAACAGGGCTCAGAGCCCTTCCTCCCACCCACGGTGTCTCATTCAATGTGGGATTCAAGTCAAATAATAAACTATGAAGGCCAGCTGGGCTCAGGCAAGAGCATTGTGATGGAAGAGGAATTCCTGCTGAGTAGGAGGAAGACAGGAATTAAACAGAGGGAGAAGTGAGGTCAAGGCTTGCAGGCAGGGGACTCTTGGAGGCATGGGCCTGCCATCATGAACTACGATGGGATCCAAGCACAGATGGAGATTCGTTCATTGGCCCATTTGCCGCACACCAGTCACGGTACTGGACAGCCAGAGGACAGCAGAGAAACCCAGAGCATTGGCTCTGGAGGCCACAGTCTGACAAAGATAGCAGGAAGTTCAAGGCCATTGACTGTAAGGGACTTTCCCACTGGGAACCGTGGCAGGCAAAGCTGCCCCACGATTCTAGTCTAGGGAGGGCTTCTTAAGAGCAGGCTAGTAAAGGAAACGTGACCCAGGTGAAGGTAAGGTTCAGGGCTGGTGGGTCCTGGTGGCTTTGGGGGAATACATTTAGCAACACAAGAGTGGGAGTGAGGATAAGGTGTGAGTCTGCAAAAATACCCCCCAGGGCCTCATTGGCGGGGAGACTTGGAGCTTCTCCCAAGGGCATGGAAAGCCACTGAAGGGTGTGGGCAGGGAGAGTCACAATGGCCTGGGTTCTGAAGGGTTACCCTACACCGAAAGGTAGGAGGAGAGAGGTGAGAAGGCCAGCCAGGAACCTCTGCAGATGCCTCCCAAGAGGCAAGACGGTCTACACACTAAGGCCTTGGTGCCCTGGCAGCAGGGACTGCTGAAGAAAGGGGGAAAGAAGCATGAGGGCCATTTTCTCATAGTACTGGGGGCTGGAAGTCCAAGATCAAAGCTCCAACATGTCAGTTCTGGTGAGGGCTCTTTCCTGCCTTGCAGACTGCTACCTTCTCAGTGTCCTCACAGGGCATGGGGTGGGAGGGGAATGCTCTCTGGGGCCTCTTCTTAGGACAGTGATCCCATCATGAGGGCCTCACCCTCTTGATCTTATCCAAATCTAATGAACTCCCAAGGGCTCCTTTCCAAAACCCATCACAGGAGGGGTTAGGGCTTCAACATATGAATTTGGTGAGTTAGGGAGGGGGAGAGGACACAAATTCATAGCAGAATGGGCTGCTTTAGGTATCTACTCCTGGGGGCGTCTGGGTGGCTCAGTGGGTTAAAGCCTCTGCCTTCGGCTCAGGTCATGATCTCAGGGTCCTGGGATCGAGCCCCGCATAGGGCTCTCTGCTCAGCAGGGAGCCTGCTTCCCTTCCTCTCTCTGCCTCTCTGCCTACTTGTGGTCTCTGTCTGTCAAATAAATAAATAAAATCTTAAAAAAAAAAAGTATGTAGTCCTGGACACATCCATTTATAAAACTGACCAGGATAAACACAGTAAAAGCTTCGGGAGCTCAATGATGGTGTGGAATCCTGCCCAGGTTTCAGGCTGGCCTCCGGGTAGCTCGTGAGCAACAGACCACAAATGAACAGCCAAGGGCTTTGAAAAGTAATTGACATTTAAAATATAGCCCGCAGAAGTGGGCCAGGACATGCGTTCTTAATATAAACAGCTTGACTGTCTGCTAAAATAGATATGTAGAAAGGGGAGAGTCTCATAACCCTGTACTCAAAATGCCCAGGATATAATCCAAAATTACTCATAACAAGAGCCCAGAAAATCTCAACTCAGACAAGAAAGGATAATCAGATAGCAGTACTGAGACAACGCAGATGTTGGAATTATCTGACAAAGATTTTGAAGCAGTTATATAAATGCTCCAACAAGCAATTACAAGCACTCTTTAAGCAAATGGGAGAAGTTAAAAAAAAAAAAATCTCAGCAAAGACATGAAAAATATATATATAAAAAAAGAACTAAATGGAAATTTTATAAATTAAAGATGCATTAACTAAAATCAACAAACAACAAAAATAACATGGGATGAGCTCCACAGTGAGTGGAAAATACAGAGGAAAGGATTAGCAAGCTTGTAGATATTTAATAAAATTACCTAATTTGGACATCAAGAAGAAAGTAATTTTCTCTTTTTCTTTTTAAGCAATCTCTAAACCCAGCATGGGGCTCAAAGTCATGACTCCAAGATCAAGAGTCACATGCTCTATAGACTGAGCCGCCAGATGCCCCAGTAATTTTCTTCTTTCAGAAAGGAACAGAATCTCAGGAGGTGTGGGACAATAACAAAAGATCTAAACTTTGTGTCAGTGGGGTCCTGAAAGGAGGGGATGTCCACTTTCACCACTTCTAGTCAACATAGTGCTGAGTCTAGCTAGAGCAACCAGGAAAGAAAAAGAAACAAAAGTCTTATCCCTATTCACAGATGACATGACCTCACAGACAGAAAACCCAAAAGATCCCACAAACACACACAAAAGAAACGTTAGAACTACTAATAGGACTAATAGTCCCAAGACTCCAGGATTATAATCTCAGTTGAAGGCAGACTTTTAACCGACTGAGCCACCCAGGCGTCCTGCAATCCCATTTCTGCATATACGCCCAAAAGAATAAAAAACAAGATCTTGAAGACATATTTGTACACCCATGTTCCTAGCAGTATTATTCACAAGAGCTAAAATATGGAGGCAACTCAAGTGTCCCATCAATGGATGAATGATTAAACAAACTGTGATGCATCCATACCATGGAATATTATCCAGCCTTAAAAAAGGAAGGAATATCAGATGCAAGCTACAACATGAATAAACCTATAGGACATTATGCTGAGTAAGATAAGCCAATCATAAGGGCACTTGGGTGGCTCAGTCGGTTGAGCGTGCAACTCTTGATCTCAACTCAGGTCTTGATCTCAGGGTGGTGAGTTCAGGCTCCACATTGGGTTCCATGCTGGGCGTGGAGCCTGCTTAAAATAATAATAACAAGCCAATCACAAAGGGACAAATACTGTATGATTTCTCTCAGGCCTACACGGAATGGAGAAGAAGCAGCTTCTGAAGTAAATAGTGGAAAGTGTACTGAGCATAAACTAATGACAGTCTCCATAGACCCAAGAGGACTATGACCAAATGGCAAGCATCCACAGGACCCAGATCCACAGACCTCCTTGATGGGACCCAGTCATGCTCCTACCCTCACTGTTTGCTCAGGACCAAACTCAGAAAAGAAGTTCTTTCAGGCTCTTCCTCTCCAAATCTGCACCCCCCAAGACAGCCATGTTTGAACCACCAAGCCTTGACCTGACTTGGGTTCAGGAGAAAGCACAGTATTGACCCAGCAGACATTTCCCCAGAGGGTGGGGTGGGACCGAGAAAGAATCCTTTCTCTTCCCTGCATCTGAAGGAACACCATGAAAACCTGAGCACTCTGGGAGTGGGGGGTTTGGAGCCTACTCTGACTGGAAAGCAGAGAAGTCTAACCACTTGGAAATAGGAGGGAAGCAGACGCCTGGAGAATAAGCATAGGAAGTGAAAAAAGTGCCTTCCAAGGTTCTGGGCCACGTTCCAGTCTGGTGCTGGTCCCTTCCAGGAGTCTGGCTGCTTTCTGGCCTTGGGATCCATGAGGGACTGCTGTGTTCATAGAATGAATTCCTTTCTTTTAAGCTGCCTGGAGTTGATTTCTCTTACTCCCAAAGTTCACAAATCATACAGACTAAAGGGGATTTCAGGGTCTTGATCAGGAAGTGAAGCTGTTCTTTAAGAGCAAGGCCTCCCACATTCCCTGTAACTTTGGCCAGGAACTGAGGCCCCGGGTTTTGGACAATGTTCTAGAACACCAAGCTATAGCTCCAGGGGAAAGTGTCAGTCTGAGACATCTGGTATGAGGGGTTATTCCCTGGGAGGAAACCACCCAGAGTTCACTCACTCCAGGTACTAAATCCTACAAACAGATCCTCCCAGTTCTGTCTCCAGAGAAACTGAATAAGCTGGACTTTCTAGAGCAATCCCTATTGCAAATGGGCTACCAATATCTGATCCTGTGTCAAAATGTTTGGTGAAGAAATAGGGTCACCATAAATATATTCCAAGAGGGTTCCAAGGGTTTTTCAAAGACATCGCTCTCAAACTCGCTTCTCTTAGCTGGCCCACAGGACTGTGCCCTCACTGGAGGAAGGCCCTGGTGGTCAGGAGAAGGTTCTGGGTAGCAGGCATTTCACAAGGACCAGGGAGTTGGTGCTGTTTGTTTGGAAGCTACAAAGCACCTACTGGATTGGGCTGACTTTTCATACAATATAAATACACAGGAAGAGAACTTACTGTGCATGTTTGTAGCTGGTTGGCCTCAGTCAAGTTGTGTTAGGTCTCAGATTTAGCTGCATCATCTTCAAACACAGTTCCTCATAAGCAAAGTATGGTACCTGACCCTTGGTAGGTTAAGGGATGCAAACAGATGGTGACAGTCAATGGTAAACAACTGAATAGATCACTAAGCTTCTATGAGTGAAAATTTTCAGAGTCATCAAAGGCCATCCAATGAGTTCACTTAAAGCCTACCTCTACCTTGAGACTTTAAAGAGCAAAGAAATTTTTCTTCTAAGGAGATTTTCCCAGAAGGTTTCTCCATACCCACCCCCAACTTTCACATACCCCCAACCTCATTCTCACTGTAACCAGTGCCCCACCTGCCCAGATACTCACACTAAAACCCAGTCACCCCAACTCCCTCCCTTCCCTTAAAACCTGCCCTCTAGGCCACTTACAAATCCGCCAGGTGCATCTTCAAAATGTCAGTTCCACCTCCTGAAGTTTACAAGGTTTAGCATCAGGTCACTACACCCTCGTTTAAGGGTGATGGTAATTTTAAAGCAATAAAATGTATCATCTTTAGACTGCTTCATTTTATAAGAGAAGCTCAGAGTCCCCCATCCTCCCTTCCTCTGGACAGTTGTCACCTCATTTCCATGAGTGATGGCTTACTCAGGAGAGGTGCAAGAGAGCTGGCTTGGCGGGTTGTAGAAGGTCACTCAAGAAACTTGGTGGAGGGCACCTGGGTGGCTCAGTTGGTTAAGCGACTGCCTTCAGCTCAGGTCATGATCCTGGAGTCCCGGGATCGAGTCCCTCATCAGGCTCCCAGCTCCGTGGGGAGTCTGCTTCTCCCTCTGACCTTCTCCTCACTCATGCGCTCTCTCACTGTCTCTCTCTCTCTCAAATAAATAAATAAAATGTTTAAAAAAAAAAAAAGAAACTTGGTGGATGTAGTACTTTTAAAATGGAGTGTAGTATGGAGAAGGTATTCTATTCCCAAGTCAGGACACTGTTTAGATAGTAAAATAGTAAAATAGTAAAAATAGACATCTCAGGGCCTGTTTTGATGTCTGTTTAGTCTTCTAAATGGGGGATAGAGACTTGGCAGGAATCTTGTTTGGTTCCATGCTGGTCTCCAGCGCAATGCATCTGATCCATAGGAGACAATAATGAACTCTCGGCCAAGGGTATGATGAGTAGGAAGAAGAGTTTTGGATTTGGAGACCCCACTTCCGTGGGGAGGGTTTTACTATGGATGTGCTGACAGGTGAAACCATTTGTAAACGTCCTGTCTCTGAGTATCAGAAAGAGATGTCTTGGGGCACCTGGGTGGCTCAGTGGGTTAAAGCCTCTGCCTTCGGCTCAGGTCATGATCCCAGGGTTCTGGGATCAAGCCCCGCATCAGGCTCTCTGCTCAGCAGGGAGCCTGCTTCCTCCTCTCTCTCTGCCTGCTTGTGATCTCTGTCAAATAAATAAATAAATAATCTTTAAAAAAAAAAAGAGAGAGATGTCTTTGTTTCTTTTCTTTTTAAGATTTATTTGAGAGAGTGTGCACACATAAGTGCATGCAGTAATTGGGGAGGGGTGGAGGGAGAGGAGAGAGAATCCTTCAGCAGACTCCCTGCTGAACATGGAGCTGAACACAGGGCTTGATCCCATTACCCTGAGACCAAGACCTGAGCTGAAATCAGGAGTTGGCTGCTTAACTGACTGAGCCACCCAGACACCCCAAGATGTCTATCTTTTTGAAAGACCCAAGCACTGCTAACTTGTTGGGCTCTATCTTACTCCCAGGCTGAATCTGTCCTGAAAAGATTTTTATTGCTTGGTTACAAGTGCTTTAGTTATTTTTAAAAATATTTTATTTATTTATTTAATTGACACAGAGAGAGAGACAGTGAGAGAGGGAACACAAGCAGGGGGACTGGGAGTGGGAGAGGGAGAAGCAGGATTCCTCCTGAGCAAGGAGCCCAATGCAGGGCTCAATCCCAGGACCCTGGGATCATGATCTGAGCTGAAGGCAGATGCCTAACGATTGAGCCACCCAGACACCCCTACAAGTGTTTTAGATGCTTTTTTTGTAATGCACATAAATACAAGCAGTATGAAATTACTCTCATCGGACTGATAAATAAAGTCAAATTTTCATATCCACCTGTGTGAATGTAACTTGTCGTTTTTAAAGTTCTACTGGAATTCTCTTCTAGAAAACAACATGTTTCTATGGAACCCAGGTTTGTTCCTGGAAAATAATTGATGTAACCCATAGGATTCATTTGTTCAAGGTCAAAAAGAGCTTTAGAGGATGACTCAGGTCTTGAAGCCCATTGGCTTCATTCTGCCCCATTGGCATGGGGACTCTCAGAGATCTGAATAGTCCTATTGCTGCACTTTGGAAAACTTGACTCCCTGGAGATGAGCCGACACGGCCTCCCTCCTCTCTGATGTATGAAAGGATCAACAGGATAAAGCACCCACTGGGCTGTAGGCCAACTTTGGGAGAACTTGAGAACTGAGATGGGAGAAGACTGTAAGGATGATTCTAGCAACATGGTCTGGCTGTGGGGAAAGGGTAGATAAGTTAGCCCAGGGCCAGGGAGGGCTAGGACCCATCTCCAGGAGTGGGGTTGGTTTCAGAGGCTGAATGCGAAGGCAGAAACTTTGGCTGCCTTGGTATCCAGTATAGCCCTAGGGTCTGGAACAATGCTCACAATCTGTTATGAGACCCAAAACTTCTCTTTTGGACGAATGAATGGAGCATTTGCCTATAGCACAAGCATGCTGCTTGAGGACAAAGTCCTCTAAATAACACTCCATTCAAAGCAGGGCGGATGTCACTCGAGGCTTACTTCCTCCCCCTTTTAGCAGACAGCTAGCTCAGCTGGTATTAAGTCCGTCGATATAGAACAGGCTGAGGTCAGTTGCTAAGTTTCATATGCTTCTCTCTTTTCTAAGACCACTTCCTGAACAGGAACTTTTCAGGATTTCATAACTGTCCCAATATTTCCCTTTGGCCTATAAAGTGAAGGGCATTACAAGGGTGCGATGCTTCTGGAAACTTCTCACAACCTCTCCATCGGTGGTCTGAAGCTCCTTGGCCCGTAGTTAATAATAAACATAACTGTACACTTACACCCTGAGAGGCTTTAGTGATGGGTGGTCTGTGCCCCACGGTCACCACACCGGCCCCATTCAGATCCTACCAGCCCTAGAAGGCTGTCTGTCAGGACAGCTCCTGAGTCTACATAGAACTTGAGACAAGAAGAGGGAAGGATATGAAGAAGGCAGAGGACAAAACTAAGGAAAGTAAAACAGAGGAGAAAGATGGTGTCGTTTTCTGGAAAGACACTTGCACAGGATTTAGAAGAATTCATTCTTGACCCGATCCATCTGCCTGACATGCTAGCCAGATTCATTTAGTTTGATGAATACAACCACTACGCCAACTATGAGCAGGGCTTTAAGCCACAGCAAGAAGCCAGTCTGCAGTACTGACCAGAGCCAAGTCCTCTAGGCTCCTGGATCCAACCAGTGGATCAAATCCCATCAAACCATCTTTCTACCTTAGAAAGCCAAGTGGTTTTCTCCTTAAGTTTCTATATTGACAGCTCCCCTTGGCCCAAGGGATGAATCTGGGTTTAGTAGAATGTATCAGCAACTGCAGCCTCCCCCTTAGCATGCAAGGAGAAAGTTAGGGAGACTCCATCATCCAGACCAGCCTGGTTTGTGAGCAGAGGCTGCCCTGGGTATCTTCCAGAGCCGAGGTAGGACCACTAATCACTTGAATGAAAATCAGGGACAAATTTCATACGGTATCATCTGTACTCAAGCCCAGATCAAGATCACTGTCTCCCAAAGAAACCAACCTTCCTGACTTATCAAGTCCCACTGGGATGAATCCAGCCTGCACAGATCTATGCTTCTCTGTCCCCATGGCTGTGGTCCTTGGGGTCTCTGTGAAGCACCAAGACGTCCCTTTGTCAAGGCCAACAGCCAACTCTCAGCTACATCCTGCTCACCAACATTTTCCTGGGCTCCCCCTGTTTCTTCTTCTTCATTGCCCCTCCCAACAAAGGCACCTGCGTACTTCAACAAAGAATGTTTGCATTTGTGTTCGCTGTGGCTACTTTCACTGTTTTGACTAAAATCATCACTGTGATTTTTGGCTTTCAAGACAACTGTGCCAAGGAAGAGGACAAAGCACTGTTGTTATTAGGAGCACCTGTCATTCCCATCTGTGCTTTGATCCAAGTCACTGTTTGTGGAATCTGGTTGGGATCTCTTCCTCCTTTCACTGAAATGCACACACACTCTGCATCTACACACATCATCACTGGATGCAGTGAGGGCTCTCACTGACTTCTGCTATGTCCAGGGATACCTGGGATCCTTGGCTTTGGGGAGCATCGCTGTGGCTTTCCTGTCCAGAAGTCTGTCTGACACCTTCAATGAAGCCAAGTTCAGGCATGCTGGTCTCCTGCAGTGCCTGGGACACTTTCCTCCCCATCCATCACAGCACCAAGGGGAAGGTCAACATTGCCATGGAAATCCTTTCTATCATGGCCCCCAGTGCCAAGCTACTAGGCTGCCTCTTTGCCCCCAGGTGCTACATTATTACTCTTCCCAGGCCTGATAAGAACACCCTGTAAGAGAGAAGGAAGGAAACAATTCCTGGAATCAATAAACACTGCAAAGATTCACCTCCTGTCTTTTAAATAGATGACTAACACACACATGAAAATAAATCACCTTTTTTTTTTCTTTTTAAAAATAGAGACAGTGGTTCAAAGCTAATTTTTTTTTAAGATTTTATTTACTTGTTTGACAGACAAGTATGCAGAGAGGCAGGCAGAGACAGAGAGAGGAGGAAGCAGGCTCCCCACTGAGCAGAGAGCCCGATGTGGGGCTCGATCCCAGGACCCTGGGACCACGACCTGAGCTGAAGGCAGAGGCTTTAACCCACTGAGCCACCCAGGCACCCCTCAAAGCTAAATTTTTAATTCCTTTCTCAATCCACACAGGTTTTTTTCTATATTGTCTGGCATATCAGGAGCATGGCCACCCCAGTCAATAATTCCTGAAACTTTCTGGCTATCTTGGATATTCTGCTCACCAACACCAAACCCATTATTTATTTACATACACGGGGACTTCATTTGACCCTCCACTTCTGAATCGGTTTTGTAGCCTATGCTCTAACAGGTGGTACGGCCGGTCAGGTTGTCCACTGTTTTAACTTTGCCCAAAGAACCTTTAGGCAGCAGCAACAGAAGTTGATGCTTGTCCACAGGTAACAGTCTTTCACATCCTAATTTGCATACTTACTCTCCGATCTTCTAATTTTCTTAGAGTCTTATTTTTACCTTCTAACTATTCAATTTATCTGGTATTCATTTTTGCGAAGGTTCTTGGAGGAAGCAACACCACTCCTTTTGTAAGAGAGAGAACTGGAGGCAGGTTTGTCACCTGCCCTGAGTGAGTGGGATCCACATGGTCAGAAGGGCCTGGAGGGGGTTTAGAGACAAAAATCCTGGCTTTGAGAAGGTCCTACACAATGACAGAGGAATATGAGCTGAAGATGTCACAAGCGAGGAAGGGACAGTCTTGGCTTCCTGGGATCCTTGAATCCTGGGGACTCTGTGTCATCGGGGAAGTGTAAAGTCAGAGACAGCAGAGGGAAGAGCTTGCTGAGAGCCATAGCCCTCCAGCCCCCAGAGGCAGTGGCAGGAGAAGTGGGGTCTGCCCACCATCTGGAGTGACAGGGAGCAGCCCTGACTTGAGGGAGTGGGAGGGAACCTGTGTTTCCAGGGCCGGGGAGGATGACCACGTGTTATGTTGAGAGAATTTCATACATAAGTGTTAACCCGTGTGTGTTTTCTACGGCTGTTATCGCAAATTACCACAAATGGAGTGGCTAGAAACAACACAAATTCATTATCTTTCAGTTCTGGAGGTTAGAAATCTAACCTAGTTCTCATTTGGGCGGTGCTCCTTTCTGGAAGCTCTCTGCGGCAGAGTCCATTTCTTTTCCTCTTGCAGCTTCTAGAGGCTTTCTGTCCTGTTCCCTTTCTCTCAGGCCATTCCTCCTAGCCACATCTCCCTCTGATTTTCTTCTGCCTTCCACTTTTAAGGACCCTCCTGATTAGATTGGGCTCATGCAGGTAATCCAGGATAATTTCCCTATTGCAGGATCCTTATTCACATCTACAGAGTCCCTTTGGCCATTAAGGTGACTAGTTCACAGGCTCTAAGGATTAGAGCGTGGATATCTTAGGGTGACAGTGATGTTGCCTTCTACACCCAGCAGCTGAAGAACTGAAATGGCAATGCAAGAATTCTCAAAGAATTACAGAAAGCAGCCCCTCTCCCTAGGGATAGAGGAAGAAGGGAAAGAGGCTGGAAATAGTGAAACTTAGAAGTTCGGACAATGGGCAGAATGGGGCAGGAACCCGGACCTCTGAGAAAGGGGTGCAGCTCAGCTGGTGGCGGGGCTTAGAAATGGACTTGAGAACAGGTTCTACGAGTGCTGGGAAGCTGCCAGTGGGACACAGCCCCACCCAGAGGAGGTGGTGGTGGGGAGGCGGCCACTGTCCCTATGTAGAAACTGATCATGTAGTTCCATTTCCTGTGTTGCTTTATACAATTGTCTTCCATTTATGGCCATTGATGGCAGACTTCCACGTACCATGGTGATATGAAGCTTCCCATGCTAATACATTCCAGTTTTTAAAAGGAGGCATATAGAAGTGTTTTTGATGAAAGGATAATGAATAATGGAGAAAGGACAGTTCTATGTACTTGCTGTCCCATCAAAAAGACACCCCCAGACAGTGGCTTGAAACACCAGCAGTTGTGCAGTTTGCTCCTGAATTTGGGGTTGACGGGCTCGGCTAGGCAGCTCAGCTTGGGGTAGGGAACATCTCCTAAGGTTCCAGCCAGATGGCAGCCAAGGCAGCAGTCACCCAAAACTGTTTTTGTTCACATGCTCAGGGTCTGGGCTGGGAGACCCAAGCAACTGGATCCCAGAGGAGCTGGGTCTGTTGGGCATCCATCTCTCTCTTCGGTGTCCCCACATGGTCTCCCCACCTGGCTGCTCGGGGTGGCAACTTCTCACTCAGTGGTGATGTGCTCCCAGCCCACATGTCCTGGAGAACGGCAGAGGGCATGGGAGCTACTGGAGCCCAGCCTCAGAAGGCGAAGGTTGAAGGGGAGGGGCCCCTGCCTCCATGTCTTGCTGGGAAGAGGGAGAAAGAACTGGTGGGTATTTGACAACCACCAACCACCAACCAGGACAGAGAACAACATCATGGGAGGCTGAAAATCAGGAAATGGAAAAGGCCCCCATCGGTTTTGCAAGCCTTTCTCACTTCGGGTTTACCTGACCTTTCCTTGATTCATTCCCAACCCTCTGCATTCTAGGAAAGCCAAGCCCTTGTCCCTGCCTTTCCATCTTGCTAGGCATGCCATCCCTCCCTCTGGCAACTTCCTCAAGGTCCAGTTCCACGGTGCCATGAGCCAGGACACAGACCTCCTGTCCTGTCCTGACCACACAGAGGGCAAGTGTCTTCTGGGCTCTTTCTCCAGCAGTGAGCAGGACCCCACTCAGGACAGGACCCATGGGACGCAGACAGCCCCCAGTCCCCGAGGTCACCTTTCCTCGGAAGCATTGGCAACGCTCCCTGTGTAAGTACACGGCTCCTCTCCGCTCATCTGTCACCTCTGCTTGCCCCTGGGAATGCCTGCAGCCTGGTATGGACCCTTGGCCAAATGAAATGAAATTCATCAACTGCAGCCTGGTACAGACCCTTGGCCAAACGAAATGAAATTCATGAACTAGTGATGAATAAGGTCCTGCGCTGGTGTCTGGGACAGCTCAGAGGCAACCTGTGATAGCTGGTCTGCACCGTTTAGGCAAGGTGTACCAGCTGATGGTCTGTACCTGGTTTCTGACACTGAGCCTGGTGTGGCCGTATGAACAGCATCCCTCTGTATGAAGCAGTGGCCTCCTGAGACCGAGGTCCCATGTGCATTGGTAGTCCCTTGCTTTCTCTTCCGCTGCCACTCCTTTCAGGAGGGTCCCCCCAACCCCACACTTCTCGTGAGGACTACAGCAGTTTGGGGGGAAACACTGGCTTCTGAAGGCAGGCCTGGGAGTGACAGTCCAAGGACTGCACAGGGGTAGCAGAACTGCTAGCCCCTTCTTGAATGTCCTCCCCACTTGCCCACACATAGACCGAGTTCCCCCTGCACTGGGCACAGCTGTCCCAGCTCCAGGCTGCCCCCTCTGAGGGATCAGCAGCTGGGGGTGCAGTGCGCCCTGCCCCACAGGACAGAGGAAGGGCCTTGATGCTGCTCTGGGCTGACCAGCCCCTGCACATCCTTACCAGCCAGCAGAACGAGGGAAGGTGTCATGGGTTCAGGGAAAAGCCAGGGCAGGACTCCCCTGGCCCCAGCCACCAGAAGCTTTCACCCAAGATGTCCCCAGACACCGCCAGAACTTCCCAAACACAGAGGCCAGCAGGTCTAACCCCCACAGTTTTGAGTCCCTGCCACACTCTTCCCCCTAGCCTACCTCGCGGAATGAACGTTTCTGTTTAAAATCGCAGTAGGATGTGAAGGGGGGCGGGATGTAGCCCCTGGCCTCAGGTGCGTCGCGAACAATGTGCGTAGTTGCTTGAGCACCGTTCTACAATCAAACCGAACCCTTCCCCCTACGGGCACGGAGCACCACACCTGGAAGGGGTCATGACACGGGGACCTCCCCAGCACCTGGGTCCCGGCTCCACCTCCTGCCTGCTTTTCCTCTCCTTCCCTGGACGGCAGAACAGTGGTCTTGCACAGCAACTGTTCTTGTAGACGCCAAACAGGACGCAGAAGGGGAACGACTGGGCCACAGTCACAGAGAGACCAAGGCCTTGGCTGCCCGGCCCCCACCCCTGATTCCTGCCCATAGCAAGAGTAATAAAAGCCAGAGCTCCCTTCTGCACAACCCTGGACAAGGCCAACCAGGAAAGTCCTGATCTGGACCCAGTACCTGATTTTACCCTCACTCTGACCTTGACCATCATTCCTTCTAAACTCTCAACCTCACTCCTATCCTAACCCCTAACCCTAACCTGACACTGACCCTGCTTCTGACCTTAACCTTAATCCTTAACATTGACCTTGACCCAAATCCTGAACTTATCCCTTCTCCAGTGTCCAGCCATCCCTCTGGGAGAGCAGACAGCGGAGGCCCAGGTGACTCCCACTCAGGGTCCCCACTAAGGGAGCGTTTACTCAACAGCATTGCTGAGACTTCTCCAGCAATCCTCTGCCCGCCCACCCGCTGCCCCCACTCCCTCCAGCCTTCTCCAAGGCTGCAGTGGGTAAGGGATTTGTCTGGGCCGTGCCCTGGCTTCCAGCACCCTCGGGGGTGATCTGAATAAGAGGACTGGTCAGGAGTTGGGACCCTCTAGTTGTTCCTCAGCTCCCACTCTGGAGTAGCCATGGACTCGGCTTCGCTGGTTTTCTCTTCTCTCTGCCATGGGTGCCTTTCTGGGAGGAGAGCCAGCCCTCCTCACCTGTTCCATGGTCCAGACAGTACCCCATGCATGGTTATAGGGGTTTCTGGCAAAACCAGAGCCCAAGACTTCGTTCACACTGCCATGCTCAGGGGAACCAGCCGGAGAAAGCTTCACCCCCGCCCCAAGGCCCTATGTCATCTGACAGCAGGATCTGTGGGTGACCCCCTCCCACCACCAGCAGTCCCCCACCCCTGAGCCTCCAGGAAGGGACTCAGCCTTGGGCTCATGGCTGACTGAGCTTTCTCAGAGCCTCCCTCAGCCCCCCCTCACAGGCCTTGAGGTCAGTGCTCTGGTTACAGAAAGCACAGCCAAGAATGGTGACCTGATCACTCACAACCCAGGGCACGGAGGCAAGGTGGCCATGGTGGCCACCTTGGGGCCCAGCTTGCCTTCTGGGGCCACGTCCCTGCATAAATCTACCCTCTCCCCACACTTTGCCCCTAGACCCCTTCAGAACACAGTCACCCTGCCTACCGTTGCATATCTCCTATTAGCACAGGGGGAGCCTGTCTAGGTCACCCAATCCAAGCCCCTCGCTGTGGGGACGAGGAACGAGGCTGGGCAGGGATGAAGCTGCCCCAAGCCCTTGCTCCTGTGTTTCTTAGTCCCACATGAGAACCAGCAGGGAAGCAAAGCTCCCAAAGGCACCTGAACTCCCCCTGGGCTCCCCCCACCCTCACAGGGCCCCACACCCCTGCTGTCCTCCTGCCCGAAGGCCCATGGGCCATGGGTGTGCAGTTTGCTGGCACATGGGGCCCGCAGGAGGCTAAGCGAATAAGGCGAGTGCCCCCACCCTGCCCCGCGGCTTGCTCCGGCGTTTCCATGTACCCCACAGAGGCACGGCCGCGGCGGACACCCCTGAGCTGCTGCTTGGTTGCATGCCACCAAGGGGAAGGGCCTGGCCAGAGGCCACCCAGCAGGCCAGGGGGCCCGGAAGTCTGTTCGGCCTTGCCTCCCCGAGAGGCCAGCTCTGCCCTGGGACAGAGTCAGGAAAGAGGCAGGTCCCCAGGAGGCCGCTCGTGGACAAGAATTCTAATACACAGAGCGGTCACTAGCCACCTGGAGCCTCGGACCAAGAGTGGAGAAACAGAAAACAACACCGACAATGATGGGAGGATATCAGCCCAGCAGACTAATGGCAAACTTCCAGAAGGACTCCAGAATCCAGCAAGATGGGTAGAAGGTCTGTCACAGACCATCTGGGCCACTGGGACACAGACAACAACACTGAGGCTGGGGAGGCTCGGGTGGAAAAAAACTGTGAGCTGAGGCAGGTCAAGGAGGTCATCCGAGACTGACCTAGTGGCAGGGCAAGGGGGAGGGGAAGCCCCCGGCTCCAGTGTCATTGCCATCAGTGCTCAGGGGCGGTAGCAGCCATATCTCCTCGGGAGACACTAACTGCTCGTCTCCTCTGAGAGCCAATTCCAGTCTGCCGTCTGTTCTGCCGGTGATGAGGCCCTGGCCGGGCCACGCTTGCTCCCCAGGGATGTCCGCAGTGGCCCTTCTCAGCTCTGCAGTGGGCCCAGGCCAGCCCAGCTACCAGAGCTCCTTGGAGTCCCAGCGGCCAGGAAAGCGGTGCAGCCTCATGTCTTCCTTCTGGATATGCTCGTAACAGGACTGGTGGGAAAGAGGCCAGGCTGAGGGAGAGCTGGCCTGCCCGCCCCTGGCCCCGTGCAAAGATGGCCCCATACTGGGATACACCCATCTCCCCCGCCTGGACCACCCCGACTCCAATTCAGCCTCTGCCGTGGTCTGCAAGGAAGGGGGCCTCCCCTTCCTGTTATGCTCAGGGAGGCAGCCTGGAATATGCCCGAGGTCCCAGGGACCCAAGGGCTGGGATGAAGTAGGGAGCCCTTCCCCAGCCCCTTTAACAAGGGTAGGATCAGGGACCCTGTGGGGTCCTCCCCACAGAAGCACATACAAGCAGTGAACCTGGGGTCATCCCCACAACGGTGTCCAGGGCAGGGAAGGTGTCTGCCCCACAGGCCAGAGTATTTTTGCCTCTGTCCAAGAGCTCTGTCCCTCACCTCCAGGGCTGTGAGCAAGAAGTCATACAAGCCTCCTGTGTGGATGGGGTCCATCATGTCACGAATCAGGTGGATCTCGGCTCCCAGGTGCTGGATTCTGGAGAACACCCAGCCCCACAGTGAGAGGGAGAAAGGGGCCCATCAGCGACAGGCGCCAAGCAGCCAGGGACGGAGCTCTGGCCCGGATGGCTGGCCACCTAGGCTGCGGTCCCCGCTCTGCTCCTGGCCCCCACGGGACCCTAGGTGGGGTTTCTCTGCAGGATGGGATGGGGTCCTCCCGCAGCCTACCCCTCAGCACCCCTCCCCCTGGCTGGGGCTCACCGGGCACGTGACACCACATAGATAAGCAGCGGCAACAGGTCGTCCATGGGCAGCTTGTACTCCTGGCCCAGCACACGTGACACGGTGGCCTCAATCTCCCCATATGTCTTCTCCAGCACCTCCAGCTTCTCCCGGGGATCCACCGTAGTGCTGTGGCAGGGGCCTTCATGTTCAGCCTCAACCAGGGGCCCCCACACTCCTGTCCCCTCCCCACCCTGCCCAGGGCGTGAACTCACATGATCTTCTGCAGACACTCAGTGGCTGACAGGAAGCACTTGTCCCTGACCAGGGAAAGTCTCTACAGTGGTGGGGGGCAGGGGGAACAGACGATGAGGTCAGGGTCCCCCCAGCCCTGTCACCCCCTCCCTCCCAGAGTCAGAGCTCTCACCACCCACGGTTCCCATCACTGGCTCCAGGACAGCCCCACCCCGAGGGTTGAGTGGCCTAGGGCAAGTCACAGCTCCACCATGAGCCTCAGTTTACTCAAATGTAAAGTGGGATAATGGTCTCCAGGGGGTTGGGAAGGAAGATAATGATCCCAATGGCCACTGGGAGCCACTGGGGGTGGGTCCCTAAGTCAGCGGCTCTCAACCCAAGGACTTGTTGAAACACAGAGTTCAGGTCCGCTGAGTTTGACTCAGTACATCTGGGTCAGGGGTGGGGGTAGTCCAAGAATCTGCTGTTCTAACAGCTTCCCAGCTGCTGCTGGCCCAGCACGCACACCTGGAGGGCCACAGCCTGGTGTGTAGTGGCCCACCACCCCCTCCCAACACTCTCATGAGGGAGCACCAACCCCGCAGCAGGGAGTACTCTCACCCGTGGGGGAACTGAGGCTCAGAGACAAGTACTCTGCCCACAACCATACACCCAGGAAGAGGGGCAGAGCCTGGGTCTGCACCCACCCCCTCACCCACACAGGAGATCAGAACAGCGTAGAAAGGTGGGTGTCCCCCACACCTGTTGGCCAGCACTGCCTGGGCCCCTCTGCAGCAGGAAGGCGGAGGGTGAGCAGAATCTGCGGGCCCTGCTCAACACTCAGGCCTCCCCCTACCTGGGGCAGGTAATGGACCCACCTTCTCACCTGATTGGTTGTCAGCGTGAGGTCCTTGAGGGGCCACAGGTGCCTGAAATGAAACAAGAGTGACAAAGTGCCTTTACGAGGAGGAGGGGGCAGGGTCTGAGGTCAGGGGGCACATTCCCTGTACACCGTGTCCCCCAGCAGGGCTGAGCACAGGACAGGGGTGTCCACGATGGCCTCTCCGAGCGCTTGCATGGAGGCCAGGGCAAGGGGAGGATGGGAGAGATTCCTGGAGAAGACACCACCCCAAAACTTAAGAGAGGGATGAGGGGCAGCGCTGCAGGCCAAGGGACCTGTGAGCAAAGTCCCAGGGCTTGGGCTGGAGAATGACAGTGGAAGAGACTGTTCTGGAGGCTTTGTGAGCCGAGACAGGCTGGTGAATGGGGAGGGACATGGGTACCACGCGACACAGCACAGGGCAGGGACTTGGGGAGACAATGGAGCGGAGAGGCAAGCGTGGAGGAAGCAGCAGAGAGGAGGCAGGAGGAGGTGGGGAGGAAGGGACACTAGGGAAGCTGCTGGCACCCAGCCCTCTGGGCTGGTGGCTATTCAGTTGCAGGAGACATTCACGATGGAAGGGGAAACGGGGTTTCAGGTGAGTGGGAAACATCACAGCTGTGTGACAAGGGAAACTGGGTGTGGGGGAAGAGAGAGCACCCATGCCCTGTCGGGCAGGTGGTCACTTGTAGCATCAGGAGATCAGAAGGGGCACTGAGGAGAAAGGATGTTTTAGCAACTGAGGGTAAAAGGGCCTTGCTCCCAGAACAGTCCTCAGTTTCCCCTTGAGGAGCTCCCCTCCCCCACTCTCAGTCCAGTTGCTGGGAACAGGACACCTCACTCCAGCCCCCGTAGTAGATATGGAAGTAGATTGGCCTACGTGGGCCACAGACAGCATTTAGGGGCAGTCTCACATACCGAGACAAGCCAGTAAGGGACTTCAGGGGCCCTGCTAGAGCTGTGAGGAAGGGGACACAGGCTCCTTGGGGCACAGTGGGGGACAGAGCTGGTGGAGTATAAACCTTGAATGGCTGGTACCATGTCTGGCACCATAAATGGGAGCCAAAGATACATCAAGAGAAAAGAGAAGTTCCTTCCCTTCACTAGGTAGTTCAGCAGCTAGATCCAGCCACACCTGAAGCTAGCCACACTAGCATAAAGCTAGAAGTTCATGGGTATGTGAGCCAATGAACACCACCCCCTTTTCTGCTAAAGACCGTTGAACTCTGTGTGTACCCTCTGTCCACATGGGCCCCGGCAAACATGGCAAGGAGGGAAGGCTTACTTCTGCACATCCAGGAACTCAAGCAGCTTTGTGTCAGGGAAGAGGCTCAGGTTGGCAATACCCTGGCTGTAGAGACTGTCCTCCGACTCGTGGAGAAGCAGGTAGAGAGTGAAGAGCTCTGAGTAGAAGCTGGGCAGCATAAGGGGCAGCATGAGGCCATGCACCTGCAGGTCCCTGAGTGACAGCAGCAGAAAAGGTTGGGGCCGGCAGGGTGGGCCCTGGGGGGGAGGGATCCCTATTTGGCCTGCCCCTCAAAAAGCCCACAGAGCTCCTTGTCCCACAGCAAACAGCATCCCTGCCTCCTCCATTCCCTAGAAAATGCTCCCAAAGTCCGTTCTCAGTGATTCACTCCCTCGGTTGAAATCTGTGGCCCTGGATCCTCTCGTTGGATGCTGAGAACCACTATGGTGGCTGGGTCAGGATTTGATCCCCGTGTGATCGAAAGCAAAACCCAGGCCCCAGCTTGTAGCGAAGCACTCGGCAGCCACACCACGCTGGTCCAGGATTGCCTCCTCATTTTCTGGGCTTCCTAGCACTCTGTGGGGGAAGTTCTACCTAACGTCTAACCCCATCTCCCATGTTTCTGGCAATCCAGCCATAGGCCTCCCTGATCGGGATCTCTGGGCCTGAAGTCAGAAGGCAAACTATAAGGTCTGGTCTTAGGGGACAGAAGGAGACAGATTTAACTATGCACTTCACTCCCGCTCCGTGTGGCCTCGGGCTTGGTCCCTGCCAGGCCTCAGCTTCCCCATCTGCATGTTGGGGGGAGAGGGCGCCTGGGGCGGTAGCTCCCCCTCTGGGCACCATAGAGAGGAGGCTGGGACAGGAACTTTCCAACAAAGATGCACCTGATACCTCGCAGTGGGGGCCCTGCCCACGTGACCCAATGACGTGGTCATGGGGCATTCTGATCCTCAGATGCTCAAAAAACAACGGTCAGTAGCATGAGCCCCCAACACTTCTCCGGAAGCACCCCCAAAGCCCCAAGGGAGGCTCCAGGAGTGAACGTGGGCAGCCTCCCTGGTCCTGAGCCTGGCTACCCCCAGGGCAGGGACCCGACAGACCCCACGGGAGCGGTCACCTTGCCTCCAGATCCTCGTCCTCCTCTGGAGCCTGGCCCTTGCGCCGTAAGGCCACCTGCAGCAGACCCCTGCAAACGGATGACATGGATGGCAGAGCTGCCACTTCCCACAGAGCCCGAGTCACCAAAGCCCAGGGCGGCAAGCTCCGCCCCCCAGAACCATGGAGCATGGGGAGCCCAGCCTCCCAGACCTCTGTAGTTAGGAGGCTGGGAACACAGGACCTCAGCCCCAGAATGCTGGAATTGCAGCATCTGGGGCCCCCATTTGTACTAACAGACGGGATCTCGGCTCAGCCCAGACTGGTGTGAGTCCAGAGGGAAGCTCAGCCCGCGGAGGCTGAGAGCTCCCCTGGGGTCAGGGGTCAGCCCAGCGCCTGGTCTAGGCTTGGACTCTGGCTACAGGCAGTCCTTGCTATAATCTCCCACCTTCTAATCCCTTTGCTCGCCAGCAGAACACTGACCAACGCACTCTCTGGTTCTTTCTCGATCCAGACACGCCATTCCTGCCCAGGGAGCTAGGCTGAGCACCCGACCTGGGGGAAGGGCGGAGCTGTACCTGCCTGTGCTCACAGACCAGGCGGCGGTCGTCCCCAGGGACCACGCAGCTCACCTGTAGACGGCCCAGAGCTCCCGCGCGTGCTGCTTCACCTCCTCCTGGGCCAGCGTCTGCAGGTGCTTGTTGGCCCCGATGCCCGCATATGTGGCCTGGAAGGTCAGCATCAGCATCCGCAGCAGCTTGCCCAAGGGGTGCAGTGAGCTGCTCAGAGCCTGGCAGGTGCAAAGGCAATAGAGAGGTGTTCGCCGCCAGGAGCTGGAGCAAAGCATGCCCCCCAGCAAGGCTCCCAAGGCTGCTCCCATTTCCTAGATGGGAGCACTGAGACCCTCAGAGGAGAAGGGGTTCGAGGGCCTGGGCCATCCAGACAGCACAAGGGGCAGTGAGATGACCTGCCTCCCCTCAGACCCCCTCCCCCAGGGCCCTCACCTTCCCAAGGCACTCCCGCAGGGCCCTGGGCTCCCGGTGCAGCAAGAGCTCGTCCAGGACGTCCTCCATTCTGCCTGCACAGGCCTCGGGCTGGGTCCTGGGGCACCAGGCACACACATCTCTCACCTACCGGTGGGCCCCGGCCTGCCCCCTCCAGGAGGCCTTCCTTCCAGGCCACCTAGAGCCCCACGGACGCCCGCCCTGGTCCTCTGGATGTCCCCGCAGGTGCCCCCGTGAGCATGCATATGCACACACACATGCATGCGCAGGTGCCCCCATGCACACACACACACACATACAAGCAGGTACCCCCATGCACACACACATGCACGCGCAAATGCACCTACCTCTCACAGCACAGGTACTCCTGGGATTTGCGCAGCTCCCTCGAGTTCTGCACATGGAAGCCCAGCAGGGCCTCCTGCTCGTCCCCAGGGCAGCCAGCACTAACGAAGTCCCGGAAGGGGCCATAGACTCCCTGCCAGCGACTCTCCACGGGGAAGGCACCCACACCTAGCTGCCTGCGACAGAGGCAGTGGGGGGGTGGAGGAAGTAGGGATGGGGCTTGGAGAGGTGGGGACATCCCGCCTGGCCCGGAGCCGGGGCCCAGGAATGGTGGGTGGACTGGGGGGCGCTGACCTCAAAGGCTCCAGGAGAAGAAAGGAGAGGCAGAGAAAGGGAGAGAGAATCTACTCCACAGTGGAGAAGAAAGGGACAATCAGAGCCCTGGAAAGGAGACAGAGAGATCTGGAGAGCTGGAGGCCAAGTCCAGACAGCAGGTTCTTGGCCTAAGAGAGAACACGGCCCGAAGTCCAGGATCCTCCTGCCTGGAGAGCCCACGCTTCCTGTCACCACACCTGGTTCCTTCCTGAGCTTGATCCTGTCTTGACCAGCAGGCCTGGGGGTCTGGCCATGTGTGTGCCTAATAGAACCCCACCTTCCCATGTCAGGTTCACAGATTTTCCTACATCTGCACCCCACCCAGGCTTGGCCACGCTTCTGAGGTTTGCCGTCTACTCCCAGCTCCTGGGAGAAGCATGTAAGGACAGTGGGTCTAGTAATCAACTCTACTGCCTCCCCACACCTGCAGTGCTACCTGGGACCATCAGAAATACCACCCACGCCTCAACAGACATGGTCCAAGTCACCATCTGAACTAGTTTTCCAAGGAAGAACTCTGTCCCCATGGGGAAGAAGTCAATCCCCTTCTCAAAGACCCCATGATAGCGACAATAAAACCACTTAGCAAGTTTCCTTCTTTACCTTGGCTGCCAGGGAACTCAGAGCCAGGCTCACACTCAGTCATCACTATCACAGGACTTACCTGTCCCTTCCCTTCCTTTAAGTTCAACTCATACTTTTATTTCCATTTTATTCTTGCTTATTTGTGCTGTGTTTACAAACGGCCATGTACCCTTCCCAGAAAAAAAAAAAAGCAGGGTCTAAGCAGTCTCTGCATAATATTTTTCTCTGGTTTTGTGGTGTGTGAAGTTATGCCATAGCCCTTGATCCCAGGAGTCTCTGACTTGAGGGCTGTGTGACCTGAGTCCGCTGAACTCTCCAAAGAGCTAAGAGGAAGTACAGAAAAGCTCCTCTGATAAGGCCTGAGTCCCGGGGGTGGAGACATAGACACAGACACAGACACATGCACATGCACGGTGCGCACGCACACGCGCGCCAGTGCACACACACACACACACACTCCAGAATGCACAGGCCAGGGGCCCGGCCAGGCTCTCACCTCTTTCGGGTGCTGCTTGGATCTGGCGGGAAGGCAGCCGTGTCCAGCACACCCTGGGTATGCAGTCCTTTCCCTGCCCCACTGCCAAAAGTGCCCTCCAGGGTGAAGCCATTGGGGAAGGTGACCTTGCCCTGCAAACCAGGGAAAGGAGGCAGGGACACCTGTCTGTCTGTCCAACTGCCCTTCCCTCCAATCATGACAGGCCTCATGCCTGTCCATCCTGGGTCATAGAAGCTAGGGACTGGCAGGTAGCCTTCCCACCATCCATTCCATTGGCCCCACCTTGGGGGCTCATAATCATCCACACCTGCAGGAGCCCCCGATCAGGAGTTGTGCCAATGGCCCAGGAGCTCACCTCAAAGGTGGGAGACTGGGAGGGAGAGGGGGAGGGACTCTCAGGTCAGGAGAACCACTACTGTGGGACTTGGGGAGGGGCGGGACACGGGGTAAGTCCAGAAGTAGGAAGAGGCCTGGGGAAGGCATGAGCTATACTGGCCCTGGGAAGGGTAGGTCCTGCTGCCTGGGCTGTCCCATTCCAAGCACTCCTGGCCTCCCCACTTTGATGCCACAGTGCCCCCCAGTCATTAGGAGACTAAAACAGCCCCCCACATTTCCAAAGGCCCAAGGAGGGCCCAACTGCCTTCTGCTGGGTCAGCTAGGTCAGGACTATGCGGAAGAACAGTTACTCCAGGGGCCCCTGCCTAAGGCACCGATGCCAGTGGAAGGGGTGGATTCTCACTCGGGAGACAGAGCCCAGCTACCAGCACCTTGTACACCTGTCCCCTCTTGCCTCCCATCAGGATTGAACCACAACTCCATAGCAGAAGTGCATCACGGTGCCCACCAGACGCCATGGAGACGAGAGAGGCCCTCCCCTACCTTCCCCGCCCACTGCCTACACCCTCAGCCCTGGGTCCGAGTAGGGAGATTATAGGGTCCACCCAAGACCTTGGTGGGGGTGGAATGGGTCTCAGTGGTCCTCACCTTCCCCACAAGGGTCAGGTCCCTGGTGAAGGTGCCTTCATACAAGGAGTCATCTTCAGAGAGGAGGATCCCGGGGCCCTAGGGACGGAAGCAGGAGTAGGAGCAAGGGAAGGGCCAGGAGACTGGGAGTGGGGAGGGAACGGCAGGAAGACAGGAAATATGCATCAACCCCGGGGGGGGCAGAACAGTCCTGAGCCCTGTCACACCTCCCAGCACTGTACTGAGGTGGGATGCCAGCCCTTGGCCCGCTGAGCACTGAGCACCAGCCCCACAGACCTCATTCCTGGGTTCCTCTGAATGACTGCCTGGGACTTGGCTCCTGCTCTCTCCTGGGGGCCCTTCCTTCCCCACCAATGGTTCAGGAAGTGCTGGGCTTCTCCTCAGCCAACCCCACTCCCCTGTCCCTGACCCTCAGCAACAGTGATGCTGAACAGGCTCCCTTGTTGCACTGGCTGCCAGGAAGCTCAGGGCCCAGTGGGGTATAATTTGTGTCCTACTTGAATCTTTAATGTGTCTATTCTTACAGTTTCTTCCTCCTCCAATCCTTTCCAGAACAAAGTGGAGCCCAAGCCAAAGCACAAGCCATAACAACAATAAAAATCCCCACCAGAGCCTTCCTATGGCCAGGAAGCACATGGCCAGGTGTGGGTGAGGCAGGAGGCGGCTGCTGGTGTGCCAGGGCTCAGGAGACCTAGGAGAGAGGCTCAGCCCTGCCACTCAATAGAATGTGACACCAGGTAGGTTCTCTGACCTCTCTGAGCCTCACATGTGTCATTCATTCACTGGGGACATGAAACGATCCACAGGGTTACTGGGAGGGTCCTGTGAGGTTGTACCGGGAGCTGAGCCCAGAGCTAGGCCTCCAGGCAGGGGTGTCTACATGCCCGTTGCAGAGGCGGCTGGCATCACCATCCCCGTGCACTTCATCCTTGCTAATTTCCCTGAGTGTTTACAGTAAGTAGCGAACCTGAGTTGCTGATGGGGAAACTGAGTCTGGGAGGGCCAAGGCCAGCGTCAGGGGCTGGCAGAACTACATTCCTGCTGAGGCTCGGGCTTCCTCCAGCACCTAGGAACCCAGCTTCCTACCCCACCCACCCCTGCCCAGCCTCTGCTCAACATCGGGGCCCTGAGAGCAGGGGGGCTCCAGAAAGCAGCACCAGTGCAGGGAGAGGGTAGCTCAGGGCACACATGGGTCACCCCACTCACCACTATCTTGTCCGCCTGGAAGGTCCCCTGATAGCAGACACCAGCCTGTGTGACCATGACCCCCGGGCCATGGCGCTGGTCAGCCTGCCACATGCCGATATAGCGCTCCCCCCTGGAGAGGAGCCAGAGTGGGGTCAGAATCATTCCCGGGCACTTCTGTGTGCTCTGTGGGCATGGTTGGGATTGGGATGGGGGTGGAGAGCAGGTAAGGAGCAATGATATCGCCTGAACCCACTCAACTCACGCACGGGGCAAGAGAGGTCAGGACCTCCAAGAGGAAAAGAGGGTGGAGGAGGAGGGAGCCTGCCTGGGGGAGGGTATCCTGGCAGGCTTCTTGGGAGCGGTGGCAGGAAGGGCAGATGGAAAACAAAGTCATGGAGGTAGGAGCCTACAACTGAAACGATGTACGAGGGGGCGTTTGGTGGTCTAGAAGGCTGGCGGGGTGCACGGGCGGCGTGAGGTCCAAGAAACAGGCAAGCCCTGAACGCCAGGCTGAGGGCCTTGGGCTCTGTCTCACAGCCCAGAGAGCCGGCAAGGGCTGCGGTCCTTACATGGACTAGACCAGGGCTCAGAAACTCCTCCCGGACAGTGCGAGGAGGGGCCAGACTGGGGACGCTCCTTGGTCAGCAAGCTCAGGGCCCCCTCATTCTGAGATTCAGCATCAACCAAGGTTGTGGACAGGAAGTGAGGGGTTTCAGGGGGCCTCTGGGGGGACAAATGGACCAGACCCTCTGACAACAGTGCTGCACCCTGAGGCACCCCGGTCTGTGTGGGGGTCTAGCTCTAACCCTGCCCTCACCCCACAGGGGCGGCAGCAGAGTGCTCACCTGTCGCTGTCCTCCTCGATGCCATACCCGCTCCGCTGGCCCTTCTCCCAGTGGCCCGTATACCTGCAGGGCTGTGGGGCCTGCGGGGTGCTCTCGAGGACCCCAAATCCATGCCGCAGGCCTGCCCAGAAGTAGCCTTTGTACACCTCGTCGGTGCCATACCTGCAGAGGGTCACCAAAGCTGGCCTGGCCTCCCCGAGCTCAGCCCCTCGCGCCTGCCCTGCCACCCAGCCGAGGGGCACTTACTCACAGATGCCGTAGCCGCACATGCTGCCTTCCCGCCAATGGCACTTGTAACAGTCAAACTTGTCCTCGGAGGCCTGAGGCACCAGGCGGATGCCGAAGCTGCCAGTGTGGGTGCGTGGGGAGGGCCGTCAGCACCTGGCTGTCACCTTGACCCAGGACACACCACGGCACCCCTCCATGCTGCCCCGGAGTGTCCCTGCCTCCGAGGGGCCTTCTCAGACGACGGGGAGAATCTCCTAGGTGCTCAGGAATCTTTACTTCCCAAGGGCCATTCTCGGGACACCCCTGTCCCTACCCCTCACACATCCCGGGAGCACCTTCCAGCCCCAACCACGCCCTCCATGGCCTGCCCCCTCTCTGGGCTTTCCCTTCTGTGCACTAAGGGGAGCTGGACCAAATAGCCTTAAGTTCCGGCCTGAGGTCTGGGAATCGAGGATGGGGCCAGGCTGGGGATGGTGGCGAGGACGAAAGCCACCCGTCTGCCCACCCCCCGCCTTACCCATGCTCCAGGCCTTGGCAAAAGCTCCCCACGTGATTCCGGCCATCTGGCCACCTCAGGGTGCCCCTGCAAGACAGTTGAGGTCCATGCATATCAGTCCTGCCAGGCCCACCCTTCAACAAACACAGGCCCCTGGCTGACCTCCAACGCGGGCTCCCTCAGAGGTCTACGTTTCCCCCGGAGCGGACTCTCTGCCCCCACCCAGCCTTCTTCCCTGACCCACAGGGGCTCTCAGCCCTTCTTGGCTCCTGACACAGCGGCCCCAGCAGCCACCAGCACACACCACACCCCAGAGGGAGGTCTCTGGAAACATCCAGGTTCCCTTTTCCCCTTGACCAACAGGAAGGTCCAAGCTAAACTTCAAGCTCAAGTCAAACGCTAGTCAGTGGTTTCTAGCATCCTCCTCTCCTCTTCTGATATGGCCTTGTGTTTTCTGGGTTTTGTTTGTTTGCTTGTTTGTTTGCTGCGTTTTTTTTGTCTCCTCGAGCCCCTTCTGGAAGTAGGCAAGGTTTCAGAGACTAACACGCTTATGAGCATCACCTGGGCAAGTCCCTTCTGCTTTCTGGGCCTCGGCTTTCCCAGCTGTGGCATGGGGGTCGGGGAGCAGAGCACATGTGCTCCCAAAGCCGTCCTGCTTGTGGGGTCACACAGACCTGTGGCTGAAGCCGGACTCACCCTACAACCTGCCCTAAGGCCTTGGGCAAGTCATGCCGGTCTCTGGTCTCCGTTCCTGCACCTACAGAACGGGCAGTAACTCTCCCCCGGCGCGTTCTTGTAAAGACTGGTGAAGACAGGAGGTCTGCAAACCATTTCCATCACCAGCTAGTGTCATGGGGACATGAAAATTACCCCTCCGCCCTCTTGAGAACAGCAACTGCAGACCTACAGTCTGTCCCATGTGCCCTGGGCTCATCACCATCATCAACAAACACTCCACGCGGCACAGACCTGGTATGGGCCAGGTCCTGTCCGACGGCGCTTAAGACAGAATGGGAGACAAACAGAGCTGACCGATGGATGTAGGAAGGAAGAGCCTTCGGTTGGTGGCCAGAGGTGATTAGGTCCTGTCCACCCCTCCAACTCCCAGGAGGAGCCCCGGTCGCTCACCTGCCATGGGGCCTGCCCCAACACCACTCGCCCTCGTAGGTGGCCTGACAGAGCCGGCCCTCAGCACGGAAGGTGTATGCCACACAGCGGCAGGCGGGGGGCTCGGAGGGCTCCAGGCCCGCCCCCAGCACAGGGAAGTCCTTCTTCCCACGTAGGGCCTGGCACACAGCCTGAGTCACTTTCCACTGCCAGACCATCTGGTGGGGACAGGGGAGACACAGGAGAAGTCCCTGCTGTGCCGGTGGCCCCTCTAGGCAGCCTTGTGGGGTAGCACCAGAGAGTACCGCCTCCACCACCCCCGACCTATTCAGGCACTTGGGGGAACTCCCACCGCCCCACGCTGCGCCAGAGGGCCCCGCATCCAGACCTGAGCTCCTCTTGTGCGGTTTTAGGGCCTGACCAGAGGGGCCACACAGACCCACTGGGACCCACACAGGCCCCAATCCTGGCTTCATGGGGGAAAATGCCCTGAGCTCTGTGGCATTCTGATGCTTGACCCCAGGCTGACCACCGCCGCCCTCTGACCATGACCCCAGAGGCCTGGCCACTCCCAGAGGGCCTCCAGGCCTGTGCCCTCCCCCGCCCCTCCTGCTGTCTCCCCTCACTCCTCTCCCCCCACCGCCCCACAGCCCACCCACACTCACCAGGTCCCGAGGGTTCTTGGAGCAAAAGGAGAGCTTGTCCTCAGGTGTGAGGAGGTGAAAGGTGTACCTAGACAGATGGAGGTGACGAGTAGGCCCCAGCTCTGTCCGGGAGGGTGTTCCGGGAGGCCCCAGCCCTGGGGTGTGGGCAGTTTCATGAGGGTGGAAGGAGAGAAGGCCCGGGGTATCATTGGAGGGGGCTGCTCACCCGTCCTGCCCAGGATCCACCCACACCAGCTTCAAATCAAAGGTGTGGACACTGTGACCCTAGAAGAAGATGGGGCACCGGGGTCACCCAGGGCCCAGCCCAGACACTCCTCTACTGATCTGGCCCAGACTTGCTCCAGGCACTGACCTGCAGCCACACCACTGAGTGTCCCCTGAGTGTCCAGCATGCCCAGCACTGAGCCTGGTCCCCATCTCCAGGGCAGTTCCTCCATCTCCCTTCCTGTCTGAGGGCTGGCTGGGACCTCGGGAGCAGCCTCCCCCACCCCACACATCCTGCTCCATCATGTCCACAGCTCGGATACCATCGGCCCCTGTTAGAAACCTCTCAGGCTCCTACCGTCTGGGGGATGGGGACCTCAATGCTGAGCCAGACCCCTGAGACCACACAAACCACTCCTGGCTCCCAGGTCCCCACTCCTTGTCCCCTCCACACCAAGGCACCATGGCCCTGCCACACTCACACCATCTCAAGCCTCCCCTAGTCCCCTTCAATCTGACCCTTGGCTCATGCTGCTTCCTCTACCTGGAAAGCCGTCCCTGCTCTGAGAGCTGATGAACATCCCTTCCTCTAAAAGATTTCATGCAGCGACCTACTGCCTGGCCTAGGCAGGCTGATCACTGCCTTACTGCCCCAGGAGGAAAAGGGGGTCCAGGCCCAGGCCCAAAGGGCAGGAGGAGGGGGCCAGACACAGGCAGGGACAAGGGCGGGCCCGGCACAGGAAATGCAAAGGTCCAGAGGTAGGAAAGGGCACAGAGCATGTAAGTGACATGCCATCAGTGTATCTGGAGCACAGACAGTGAAGTCAGGAGTGGAAGGGAGTTCAAAGTGAATCAGAACCCCAGAACCAGGTTTTAGGAGGCACGGGTCTGGGCAGGTAGCCTCCCTGCCAGGTCTCAGCCTCCCTGTGTGCAGGGGAGTCCCAGACTGACATTCAGAGGGGACAGAGAAGACAGTGCTCTGGCTAACACAAGGGCAGTCTGAGTTCAGGGGGAGCTAGACACAGTCAAGGTTACTGGCCAGGGAGCAATCCCAAAACCCCGGCCTGTGATATCCAGAATCCTAGGCACTGCTCCCACATGGCACTCTTCTCTAGAAGCCTCTTGTGTGCCCTGAGGTTTTATCCAGCCCTCCCAGCCACCAAGAGCCAACCAGGAAGAGAACTAAGAGTTGTCCGGCATCCGCAGAAGGACAAACTCACTCCCAAGCGTCCCATTTTGCAGGGGAAACCGAGGGGATGTTTAGCAGGGATGCCAGTCTGCAAGGGCTGAGGCTGGGACACACCTGGAGCGGCCTTGCCTCACTGCGTCCCCCTCCTGCAGGAATGACTCTACCCTCCGCCTCCACCCCGGCCTGCCAGCCTCTCGGCTCCCCATCACCACCCCCCCGCCCCCGGGAGCCTGAGTTCTCGCTCACTGCCAGCTACCTCCCTCCTGCTTCTCGGCCAGACCCCAGGCCCCTGCTGCGGCCCCAGGACCTCTGGTCAGCTCCCCCAAACCTGCAGCAAGACAAGGGCATCGTTGAAGAGCAACACACGCTCTGCCCTCAGTGGCGTGACCGTCACGGCTACGTCCTGGCTGTCCTGCAGGAGTCGGCGCGCAGGGGTGCAGAGCACATCCTGGGGAGCAGAGCAGGGGGCACAGGGCTCAGGCACCCCCCATCCCGGTGGCTGTACCCACTCCTCCACCTGCCTCTGCCAGGCGCGCCAGCCCCCCACAGTCTGAGCATCTCCTGGAGACCCCCAGCTCAGTGGCAGACACCGGGGCTCCAAGGTCTGGAGGGGCAGCACAGCCTGTCTTGAAGCTTCACTTTGACGCCCACCACCCCTCGACCCACTGCCCCCGCCAAGCCCCCAACAACACTCACTGGGGCTCTGCAGTCTCTGCCTCTCGCTGGCAAGTCATGTCCCCTCTCCTGCTCACCTAATTGTCTACCCTGTGCCCCAGGCCTGTCACACCCTCCCAGGGCACGGGGGGCTTTCCCCCCCAGCGGGGGCACTCCATGCCACAGCGGGCAGTGACGTCACCATGGGATCATTTGGTGGCATTAATTCTGACTCCCCTTCCCCAGAGCCAGCTCACCAGGTGCCTGACCCCTGACCAGGGAGGTGCTCCGCAAACACCTGAGGACTGCTGGATGGACAGATGTTCCAGCCACCTGGTTCGGACCCCGCTCCCACTCCCAGATGGGGAAATGGAGGCACAGCGAGTCCAGCAGGCCCCTTCCCTGACCACGCATCGGGCCCTAAACTCACTCTCAGCCGGCTGCTCAGGGAGTGCCAGAGAGCCTGCGTGGCCAGGGCCTGGTCCAGTGCCTGCCTCATGAAGGACTGCAGGTTTCCAAAGAGGGTGGCCGCGTGCACCACCAGCTCCCGAGCGGGGTGAGGCTGCGGGGACACAGAGTGGCCGGTGAGTCAGGGAGACGAGGGACTCGTCGGAGCCTCCCCCACCCTGTGATGCTTGCCCCAGCCCTGGCTTGGCCCCAGCTGCTCTGAAGGTCTGGATCGAAGCCGAAGTGTGTCCCTTTCTGCCTACTAGCCCTTCCTTCAGGGCAAGGCCAGAGCGAAGGGGCTCCAGAGCTCCGCTGGGCCTGGGCCAGGGGTCCTCACATCCGGTAACACGGCTCTCCATCTGCTCCTGGGTCTCTGTCAGCCCCCCTAGGGCACAGCCATGGACCTCAGGCCCCATCAACCCCCCCACCCCTCACTGGGCCCAGGACACTGCATGATCCCCAACATGTGGCTGGGTCTTATTCAAACCGAGTAAGGTGAGTCCCCAGAGCCAAGGCCCTACTTACCTCCTCCTTTGGCTCCCCTACAAGCAACAGGCCTGGTGAGTGGTACATGGCCCCCCCGACACCCCTGCTACTTACCTCCATGACGCTGTCCCCGAGGCTCAGCAGGAGGAGCACATACTGCTGCACGTGATGGGCCAGCGGCTGGCGGAGGGCCTGGGTCAGTGCGGTGCCCACCGAGGCCTCGGAGCTCACGCCTGACAGGAGCTGCCCCAGGGCCTTGCGCTGGCCCCGCCAGAACTCCCTGGGTGGATGAACGGCCACACACACCACCTTCACTCCCCTCGTCCATTCCTGAACCCACAGCCATCCCTACCCCCCAGCTGAGCCCCCAGATCCCAGGGGCAGTCCCAGACCCCAGAAGGCTCTCCCATCAGGTTAATACAGCCGCCCTATTGGAGAGTCAATGGCAGTTTCTCCGTGTGAAGAGACTGTTGAGTCCAGGCACCCACCCTGAACAGGACGGCAACTCCTTCCCCTTTCCAGGGTCAAGTCTGGCTACTGGATGTCTGGACTGTGCTCACAGCCCCCATAGACTTCCCTCCCTCTCTTCCAGTGTGGAGCAGTGTGGAACTGTCAGAACCAGGATGAATCACGGGCTCTGACACCCGCTGCTCTGGGGATGGGACTTCCCTGACCTTCTGTCCCGGACACCCCAGTCCACACAGAGGGACCCTGCAGTGTCCCGGGCTCACCTCCTCTTCTTTGCTGCCTTCGGAAAGGCCTGTACCGCCACGCAGCTAGCGTAGGACTCGATGTACCTGCCAGCAGCACAGGAGACAGCCTACAGGCCCAGCCCGCAGCTTCGCACCCCAACCCCTGCCCTGCCAGGATCCCCGGATCCCACTCACTGATTGGCTGCAGCCCTGCCCCTGACCAGATAATTCCACCTAGTCTTTCTTCCCTGGGGGGGGGGCCCCAAGGCTCAGGTCTGGGGTCTCTGAGCCAGTGCCCAGGGGCGGGGATGAAGCCCAAGGCCCTGAGGCTGACCCCAGCGGAGCCCGACCCCAGACTGAACCCAGACCTTGGCCTAAGCCTGAGATAAGCCAGGTGAGCCCTCATGCCCCAGCCTTCCTCGATGTCTTACTCCACGTGGACCTGCAGGACACGGTCAGCATCACGCAGTAACAGCAGGGACTCCAGACCCACGGCGTCCTGGTGGCCCAGCCGCTCCCGCAGCGAGTGCAGGCTCTCCTCCGTCACCTCCCAGAGCCGCTGGGAGCTCTGGTGCAGCTGCTGCACGAGCCGCAGGCACTCCCTGATCTGGGGGTCCGAGGGTTCTGGGGCTGGCGCAAGGAGGGGCAGCACAAATGCAATGTGAGGGGGGCAACGCCCTAGAGCCCAGGAGCTGCAGCTGGGGTCCTTAGGACAGGAAAGGAAGCCGGCGTGGCACCCTGAGCTCAGCAGGGATGGGCAGGCTAGAGTGCGGGGCAGTGCCCTTGAGGAATCGGGGGCGGGGGGACCAACCACCCCCTCACGAAACAGGGTCAGCACTCATGACCTAGGGGCACCAAGTACACTAAATCCCCCGAGACTCTGGGCTTTCTCAGGTCTGGGATATAGGGTCCATAAGATCCCGTGGTCCTCTGGTACCCACAGAAGCACAGACAGAACCCCCAGGTGGAAGGCACCTGACCAAGGTCACTTCACAGGTGAGCCCCCAAGTGGGTCATGGCCCAGGTGAGAGCGGGATGAGAATTCAAGCAGAGAATGAAGCCCGTGCCCTGGAAGAGGTGGGATTTTGACTCTGTGTATAGCTGGGTCTAGGCTAGGGGTTCAGAGTCTGGCCCCGGGGGATGCCTCGGAGAAGGGAACAGCCAGCAACCGGAGGCAGAGCCCCAGTCCCGTCAGAGGATGCCGATACCAAGTGTTCTCACTCCCGTTTGAGGCTGAGAAAGCTGTGCCTCGGAAGGTCTCACAGGGTAGGGCTCAGATTCCCAGGATGGTTCCGGTGTCCCCCACCCTCACCACTGCAGAGCCGAGACTCACTGGTTCCGAGCAGGGGCTGGAGGACAAGGCTGTTGATGCGGGCGAGGGTAGCTGAGAAGACCTCCTCCAGCCGCCGCAGGGCCTCCTCCTCTGGGCTGCACATGGCCAGGGCACTGCCCTCAGGGCCTGTGAAAGGGACACAAGCAAGAGTGAGGGCCCCAGCGAGAGCAGGGTCAGTGCCATGCCTTCCATCCATGTGCCCAGGACCACCCATGCAGGTGTGAGCAATCAGCCCAGGTGGCCTCAAAGGGGAATTTCTTTTTTTTTTTTTTTTTTAAGATTTTATTTATTTATTTGACAGAGAGAGATCACAAGCAGACGGAGAGGCAGGCAGAGAGAGAGAGAGAGGGAAGCAGACTTCCTGCTGAGCAGAGAGCCCGATGTGGGACTCGATCCCAGGACCCTGAGATCATGACCTGAGCCGAAGGCAGCGGCCTAACCCACTGAGCCACCCAGGCACCCCTCAAAGGGGAATTTCTGGACAGGCCACTGACCCCTGCCCTGCTCTGCCCCTGGGCCCAGCTGAGGGACCTGACCAAGCAGGTGCTCCTCAAGCCCAGTTCTGGCCTAGTCATTCCCCTGCTCAAACATCCACCATGGCTCCCAAGGGCTCACAGTCATACCTAATGGCGCTCCGACCTCACTCCCTCTCCACCGAGTCTCTTGAAATGAGGACACACTGTCAGAAGAACCCAGCCTTTTTCTCAAGACCATGACTGAGGACCCCCTGTCACCCAAAGGGTTGTGTAAGCAAGGAAAGGTCTAGGGGAGTAGGGAGGTGCTCTCCTGCTGGAGCCATCACAGATGGGCAAGAAATAAAGAGGCAGAGAGATGGACAAAGAATGCAGGTGGGACACCATGAGAGCAAAGGATCATGGGCCTGAGGATCCAGGCTCCGCGGGTAAGAGTGGCCTAAGTGGTCATCAGAGGAGCCATGGAGGACCTCAGGGCAAGGAAGCGGTAGGACCCAGAGTCAGACTTGCAGAGATGGGCATGACGACAGTGCTGAGCAGTGGGAGGGTGAGGTCAGCATGGGTAACAGCTAGACCCCTGTGCCCCTCAACCCGGCTGACCCTGCTGTGCCTGGAAGAAAGAGGGAGGGGCTGCAGGGGTGGGCAGGTGGGCTTGAGCCTATGGACTTCCCACCCCAGAGTGAGGGGCCCACCATGCAGGCAGGGGATCCCCTGGGAATGCAGCTTTCTGATGAGAGGCAGGGGGAGCAGGGGGCCTGGGCTCCAAGACACCACCCACCCCACCCCCAGCCAGGCTGCAGCCTCCCAGAGACACAGCCCTCTCCCACCAGCGCTGGATGCCCTCACCAAGCAAAGTTCATCTGCCCAAATGGCCTGACCAGACATCTCAGGGGTGAGAGCTGGAGGGTTTCTTAGCCCCAGACCCTCGCACTGTCTCTCCCTGGCTCTGACACTCTGAGGCTCCACAGTTAGCTAAGCGGGGTGGGGTGGGAGATACAATGGAAGCTTCTGGAATGGGCAGGCAACACAGACAGCCCCAAAAGGGCAAAGAAGAAGGGGTCTCATCCCTCCCAACCCAAGCCCTGCGGCACCAGAGGGCACTCAGGCCCCTGGCAAAACCTGCAACTCCCACGGCACAGGCTCTGGGGAAGGGGGGGCGGCGCCTCAGAGCTCTGGCCAAGGGCCCAGGCCCCAGCATTCCTGCCCCACCTTTCCTGCCGCTGCAGCTTCAGGAGGGCTGCAGCTTCAGGAGGGCGAGGTCTCGGGAGGGACAGGCAGGAAGGGGAAGCAGCTAGACACCCAGCTGTGGCCTGCTTTCTCCCTGGGCCCCTCCAGGCCCCTGCGACAGCCCTGTAAACCCCCATGCACCCCCCCCAACCTGGGGCCAGGGTACAGCAAGTGGGGGCCGCCTGACCCTCTCCCATTATCTCCAGAAACGGATGGAATGGAAAGACCCTTTGGGGGCTGACTTTTCCATCCCCAGTGGGCAGCCAGTCAGTCGGGGTCTGAACTGAGAGGTGAGGACACGGGCTAAAGGCAGAGGAAAAGGGTGCAACCAGCATCCTCCGAAGCCAGCGGATAGGAACCGGATGAGGGCAAGTGTGGACCTGCTGTCAACAGCCAGAGGCTGGGAGGTCCTGAGTAGCAAGCAGCCCCACACTCACACTGATCTGGGACTCACCCCAGCCACGCCAGACCTAGGACATGGAGCTCTCTATCCCTCTCCACCTCAGACTACCCCCCTCTCCCCGCTGCAGGGCTGGCAGCTACCCCTCCCTACTTATCTGCCTGCACCCTTGGCCCACACCTCAGCCGCCCCCAAGGGACTCCCTGCTGACCCCCCACCCACCACTGCTCAGTGCTGGTCATGGTCCAGCTTATCCAGAGCCCTGCTCCTCTCTAGGCCTCAGTCACCTCCTCTGTGAAATGGGGATCTGATTAGATCAGAGCTTTCAAATTATGTAAGCCCTCCTTAGAAGGGACAAACAGGTGCGGGGAGCTGCTCTGGGTGTGGAGACCTGGTCCTCTGCTTCCCTCCCCGCTCAAAGTTGCCTGGGCCCCTCAGGATGAGTCTTACAGACCCAGACTGACAGACACAACTCTAGGACCCTTCCAGATCTGTGGCCCCAAAGGGATGTCTACCCCTAGGGAACTGAGGCACATCGCCCAGAGGAAAGGCCAGAAGTTAAGCATGACTGGTGAGGTAGTGGGTGGGGGGAAAGCTGTAGATGAGGTTGGGAGTCTGGCCTGGTGTTGACCACGGGACCCTACTCCTTGGCTAGGGTGCTTGGGATTCATCCTGGAGGCAACCAAGGGTGCGAGAGCAGGGAGCAGACCAGGTATCAGGTATGAGTGTGTTTGGGGGTGGAGGGGAGGTGTTAAGCCATAACATGAGAGAGACCCAGCACCCAGCAGGAGTAATCCCTGATCAAATCCCATCATACCCCCAACCCACCCGGCTGTGATCAAGGGCATGGCCTCCTTACCCTTGCCCTCTACCCAGGTTTAAGGTTCCTTAGTGGCAGGCTGCACAGGAGGTACATATGGAGAAACTGAGGCCTAGAAAGGAACTGGAGGACCAAGACACTATCTATAGAGCACGTACAAGGCTCGGTCTGACCCAGGCCTCTGGCTCCCTGTCCCACCAGGCTCACCTGAGCTAGGCAGTTCAGAAAGGCTGGGCAACTTGCCTCAGGGCACACAGCAAATTCCCAGCAGGGCCCAGCCTCCTACCTCTTCAGGCAGCCTTGGTGCTCTCTGTGGGGCGGGTGAGGAGAGAACTGGCTAGTCTCAGCGTGCCCAGGTGAGTCAGCTGCCCGTCCCCGTGTCGATCTAACCAGCAGCCAGACCTGCTCTCTCCCCTGCATTCATGGTCTCTGTCCAAGCCAGGTTGCTCTCAGGCAGGGTCACTGGGACATCCCCTACCCTCTTCAAGGCCCCTTAGGCCCCTGGGCCACACCCTGTCATGGCACCCACTCTGGTATTTCCTGGTCTGGACAGGCAAGGAAGTTTTGCTTGGTGACTTTTTTCTGGGCTGCCCAGGCCCCCTAAAACAACCACCAAGCACAGTAGTAGAGCAGAAGGGGGCTGCCCCAGGGAGGCAGCACTCAACTGCCACAGCTGACCCCTCAGTCACCACTTGGGCCTCCCCCCCACCCCCGCACCCCTTCTCTGGCCCTCCATGGCTCCCAGTTTCTCCTCCTAGACAGCCCACAGGCCCCCCCCCTCCCCAGGCTCTCACAGTTCTCCTGCCCCTCCCTGTCCCGGCACACGCAGTCCCCAGAATTTCCCAAACATGGGATCCTGTTCCAGCCACCAGGCATTTGCCCATGCCGGTCTCACTGCAGGCGTCACCTCCTCCTGGCAGTCCCCCAGCTTGGGTGAGGTCCAGGGAGCGGCCCTCGCACCCCATACGGGGGTGCGGGGGCTGCCCCTGCGCTGCCCCTAAACCCGAGCCGGGTGACCACGGGGCGGGGAGGACGAGGCTTAAGTCCGCTGGCACGGAGGGGGCCTTGGGACAACCTCGGACCGCCCCGGTGTGAGTGCCGCCTGGGACCGAGGAGTCGTGGAGGGACGGCGACGCGCTGGCCAAGGGGGCGCTAGGCGAAGGTCCCACCTGGAGTGAGGGAACGCGGAGCACAGGAGCCAGGCCACAGACGCGCGACCTCCGCCGCGCCCTTACCTGTGCGGTGCCGGTACCCCGAGCGGGGAGTGTTGCCGCGGCCGCTCGCCGCCCGCCGCCCGCACGCCGCCCACCGCCCCCCCAGCCCGGTTCCGGCGCCCGCCACGCCCCCGCCACGCCCCCGGCGCCCGCCACGCCCCTCGCCACGCCCCGCCTCCGGGAGTTGCCAGTGGAAGTTGGAGCTGGCGCCGACCGGCCCGCCTGGCAGGAGGTGGGACGCGGCGTTGGTCCGCCCCCGCCAGGGGTCTACTCTTACGGCCTTTACCTGGAGTTCTCCAGGGTCCGAAGTTTCCTGGGTCCCGATGGGAGTGAGAGAAGGGGTCCTGACTCCTCCGCCCCCTGAAACACACACATACATCCACTCACTCACTTACTCAGGCCCAGGCCAGCCTGTTTTCCTGGGGAAAGGTCTCCCAGCGTAGCAAGCAGTGTCAGGGAAGCAGCGTGGCTTTCCTGGTCCTGCCAGAGCCTTCTCGGTGCACTTGCCCCTGTTCTGACGCTCTGGGGCCTGGGTGCAGCCCCTGACCCCCTCTGCCGATACCGAATCACAAGAATCACAAGAAATTTGAAGCCGAGAGTGGGGGAAAACGAGGCTGCCCTGCGGCCCCTTGGGCCAGGTGTGTACGGCCAGCCTCCACTCCTTTCTGTGTGACCTTAGGGAAATCCCTCTGCCCGAACTGCTGGGTCTCTACATGGTCCAGTAGAGCCGGAAGCCAGCGCTTGTGTGCTCCAGAGCCTGTGACCTTGGAAAGGGTGGTAGAAGCCTAATCCCAAGAGGGGGGGGACAGGTTCAGCCTGTAACAAAGGACCTCGCTGTCTGCTGTCTGGTCCCCCTCCAGGGGCCATGCCAGTCCCCCCAACCCCCATCAATTCCCGTGGGACTCAGCTTCCAGGGGATGACAGGAGTCATTGCCTCTTTCATGGCTGACAACACTGAGGCCAACAGGACCGGTTGCGGACAGTGGAAGAGCAGAAAGGGTAGCCCGCCAACCTCCTACTCAAGTCTGAGGGGTGGGGGGTCATGCCTCATCCTATCAAGCTGAAGAGAGATCCCCCAGTGAAGGGGGCTCATGATGGTTCAAGGGGTTCCTTCCCAAAAGAGCAGGTCCCGGTAGGTCTGCACGTCCCCTGGCACATGGGGGTGGTCAGGCAAGGGGTTTATGGGGCTTGGGAGGAAGGGTCAAGGGCTGGAGAGTGGCCACAGCCACATGCAGAGAGTGAAAGGCTGTCCAAGAGTGCATGTTCTCACCATGCGTGACAAGCAAGGCAGGCAGGACAGAGTCCCGAGCAGGAGGAAGCTGATTTTGTGTTTGGCGTTTCTGGGCCAGCACTTCCCCTCTTTGGGTCTCAGTGTCCTCATCTGTACCTGTAGCTGAGCGGGGAGCTGGGCTGGAGCAGGAAGGGACAGGCCCCCTACGCTTCCTCCCCGCAGCCCAGACTTCCTGTTCAGCCACATCTAGGGGAATTGGAAGGCTGGGGCTGGTCTTCCCTTCACCACTGCCCACCCCCAGGCTGGGTGACCTCAGCAGCATTGCAAAGCGCGGTATTATTGTCTGCCAAATGGGGCAAAACCTGCGAAGCCTCTCTGTCTCTCTCTCGGATGGGGCCAAGTCATCTGTAATGCCCCCAGTAGTGTACGAAGGACGACCTCCACGGGTCTGCCTGCCCTTGGTCCCTGCAAGATGGCCAAGGGCCCATGCCCAGTCCCACCACAAGAGCGGCACACACCCGTGCACACCACTCCCATGTCCCCCTGCACACATGTATGATTCCACAGTCATAGGGATGTGTGGTGTGCACACTTAAGCGCGCCACACGGACCCATCCACTACTGAACTCACTGGCAGGACTCCCATGTAGCACATTTCAGGAGGCAGCCCTGTGTGTGGGTCCATGTGGACCACGTGCCCATCCCCATGGACACAGACTTACACACTGCATCATGTAATACACACGAAGACTCACACTCAGACCCGCAGAAAGGCAAGTGCAGAGTGTGCCTAGCTGGCCCTGTTCCCCACCCCCACCTGACCTCACCCCCACCACCCCCAGCCCAGGCTAAGTCCAAGATATCTCAGATCCCAGCCTGGCTCTGTGGCCAGGAAGATACCCAGTCCCAAGCCTCTGCTTCACCAGAGCTGAGCCTCGAGCCCTGGCATTTCTGGCCCCAAAAAGGAGCTGTCAGAGTTTCCCCTGGCCACCATCAATTGACTCTGCCCATGGCCTCCAACCCAGAGGCCCAGGAGACGGGACTGGGTCCCCACCGGAAATCCACAGGAGCTAAAAAAAAGCACACAAAGGACAAACAGGATTCTGTGGGCCAGGCTTCATGCCACCATGCATGGAGTAGGGACACTTGTCTTCCAGGGGAGCCTGGCTGGGGAGCCTGAGGGTCTAGACTTCTGCCAACCCAGACTTGATGGGCCCTGTTGGCAGTAGGGTGCAGGAGGATCCTGGGAAGGACTAGAAATAGTACTGGGCAGGGGCAGAGACTGAGTCTGAGTCCTCCGTTCCTGTGTGACCTGACGGAGGGCACAACCCCTCTCCGGCCTTCAATTCCTCATAAGTACACGGAGGAGAGGAAGAAGAGCCTTCCAAGATAGAAAAGCCTTTTTAGCTTTTCGGGTGTTTCTTTCACCATGGTGTTTCACATTTTGGAGAACTGGGGAAAATGCAAATATTTGACAGGCATTGAATGAGGTGCTGCTGGGTTTTTTCTTTTTCTTTAAAGATTTTGTTTATCTAACAGAAACAGTGAGAGAGGAAACACAAGCAGGGGAGGAGAGAGAGGGAGAAGTAGACTCCCCACTGAGCAGGGAGCCCAATTCGGGGCTCAATCCCAGGACCCTGAGATCATGACCTGAGCCGAAGGCAGACGCTTAACGACTGAGCCACCCAGGACCCCCAATGCTGCTGGGTTTTACTACCGTGTGATATCACACTGCCTTTTCCCACAATAACCACAACAGAATGACTAGCATGGCCCAAAGGCTTGCGACATGCAGGGGTCATGATACTGCTGTAACCCATTTTACAGATGAGGGATTGAAGCTCAGAGAGGTTAGTTGCCCACTGAGTTCTCACAGCCATCAAGATGACCATGCCCCTGGAGTCTTAGTTTTAAGCTTTACTAACTTTAGATGTTATAAAGTATAAAGCTACAAACCTATAAGAAACATAATTTAAAAGTTTCCTTATGCTACTTTAGTTTTGTGAACTTTGGATAATAACTTCAGTGTTTTCAGTCACCTTTTGCCATCTCTACAGGGCAAAAAGAGGAAATTTGAATAAACTTCTGAACTGTGTTTCTTGTAAATTTGCAGCTTCATACTTCTCAGGTTATAAAAGCTTAAAACTGTCCTGTTTCAGGACTCCCTGTTTTTTAAAAGTCAGTTTGACTTTAAAGCCTATGCGACAGTATTTGACAGTGCCTTTGGGGGACATGTGGGTCTAGGATTTCGGGCTGGGTAAAAGCTCTGGGTGAAAAAAAAAAAAAAAAAAAGCCTGCAAAGAAATGGAACCCATGTGGAACAATGGCTATCTCAGGGGACAGTAGGAACACACATGATTATATTCCCTTTCAGATTTCTTCACTGAGCTTGCCCTACTTCTTGGATGGAAAGACTGAACTTTGCGGGAAATACCTCTCCTGGGCTGAGCCATCCTATGCTCAGCACTCCCATAATCCTTAGTTCAATATCATGGTCCCAACAGCCCCTTGATACAGTCTTATCCTTTCCATTCCACAGACGAGGAATTCAAAGCAGAGAGGAGTAATGGCTTCCCCAATGCCACTGTCAGGCCCGCTAACCTCAGCCCACTCCAGCCAAGGCCTCTCTGACCCTATGTCCCAAGGCTGACCTCCCTGGCTGGTCGGTGTGGCTTTCCCTAGCCTGGCCTATGACAGATGGTGTGAGGAAGTGGGAACTTTAGCAAGTGACTTGAGCCTTAGTAGAATTCCTGTTTGCCTGTCTTGGGCGAGCATGGGGAGGATGGGGTGGCCCAGTCCACCCAGCCCTCAGCCTTGGCCACCCCACTGGCAAGGATCCCTTGAGCCAGCTGTCCTTTGCCAGTGGCTCTTCTGTTTCTGCCTGCCTTGTGATCTCCCAGACCTGTCCCCTGTGGGTGTCCACAGCTGGCCCTCTGCTCTCTGCTGTCACTCGGCTTGGTCCTCGCCCATCTGCTGCATCTCTATGCTCTGTAGCTACATGGTCTCTAGTTCTGAGGGCGGACCCAATGCTCAAAGCCCCTCAGCCTTCTCCCCTGTCTATGGTGATGAAGAATGTAGGGTCCAACAGCTGGCTGGTTCTCCAGCACTCTGAAAGCACAAGATAAATAACAATAGAAAAAAGGAGAGAGGAGGTTGGGAGGAAGGGAGGAAGGAAGAAAGGAAGGGAAGAAGGGAAGGAGGGAGGAGGGAGGGAGGGAGGGAAGTAGGAAAGGGGAGAAGAGGAAGGATGGACCAGAGAAGTCTCCCCACCCCAGACCTCCCTCCTCCTCCTTCAGAGCCCCTGTGGTCTCTACAGCTCCTCAGACCCACCCTCCCTCCATCCCTGGGTTGTCAAGGCTCATCGTGGGTTGACGACCAGAGAACATGTGGGCCAGGTTGAGTGTGAGGTCAGGATCATGCCTCAGACTGGAGTGACAATGGGGGCTCAGACTGTGGCAGAGGCTCAGGGTCAGCCAGAGTTAGGAAATGGTCCTCCAGCCCTTCCAGGTGGAGCCTCCACTGTCTCGTGGGGCAGCAGATGCTGGCTCTTCAGGAACCTTCCATAGTACCCACAACTAGAGTGCTGACCATACCATCCCCAGGTCCCCATCCCCCTCTCTAGCTCTGGTGTCCAGAGTGACCAGACCCGTTTCTGGGCAGGAAGCCAGCCCAGAAAGCCCAGGACATCCTTGAGCGCCCGTCCCTATGGCAACCTGCCTGCCAACCCCCCCCCACCTCCCCCCCACTTACCACCCCTCCAACACCCTCCCCCCCACCCAAACTACCATCACCAGCCTGGGTCCAGTAGGGTTTTTCAAATTCAGAACGTCAGACTGGGAAGGGCCTCCTAGATCAGCAGATGTTAGCCCCTCCCCTTGCCCCAGATGGAGAAACTGAGGCCCGACTGGAGCGGGGGTGGGGTGGGGTGGGGTGTGGGTGGGACCTGTAGTTCAAGGACCCGCCCCCAGCCCATCCTCCTCTCACCCACTCCCACCCCTCGGGCGGGCTGGGTGAGGTTAGGGGAGGGGGATCCAGACTCTTATCCCCCAGGGGATGGGGGGCGGGCCCTGGGCGGGCAGCACGGGAACCAGACACCAACGATGAATAAATGATGCCCACTCGCGGCCTGCGACCAGATCGCCGCCGCGAGCGCCGGCTGGCGGGGCGGTCACCGGGCCAACCGCGCCCGGCCCCGCGCGACCGGCTCCCCCCACCTGCGGCCGCGGGCGCGGAGCTGCGGGCGCGAAGATGGCGAGGCGGCGACGGGGCGCGGGGCCCCTCTGGGCTCTGGGGCTCTGCCTCGCGAGGGTCGCCGGGCAGCTGGTGGAGGTGAGGCGTGGCGACGCGGAAGGGCCAGGGAGGCTGTGGCCCGCCAGCAGAGGCTTAGGGAAAGCCCTTCTGCCTGGGTGCTGGCTTTTTCCCTTCCAACTGCCCTCGCAGACCTGGATCATGGGGTGACACTGCCCTGTCCCCTGCGCTTCCAGGCTGTCCAGGAGACTCAGGGTCCCAAACTTAGGGTCCCTGATGGGAGGGTACAGCCCCAGATTTCAGTCTGGTGGGGGAGACTCACTCTGATCATATGGATTCCCAGTCCGGGGATACAGCTATGCTCAGTCAGCCCTTACCCTCTTGCCTTTGGCCTAATGAGGGCCAGGGAGGGGTGGGGGAGACAGAGTCCTTGGTGTCAGTGACCTCTAATCTGATAGGGGAGATCTAGTCCCTGATTTTAGTCCCTGAGCTTAGGGTCTGCTTATATCTAGTCCCTGATCTTAGTTCCTGATCTTAGGGTCTGCTTAGATCTAGTCCCTGATCTTAGGGTCTGCTGGAAGAAAAAGCTTCTGCTGATGGGGGTGACATAGCCTTAGGAAGGTGAGGGCTTTCCAAGCTGGAGGGTGGGGTCAGGGAGACAACGAGACAGAGACCGTTTACAGAGGAGCCCTGTGTTGAGTTCAGCTCCCATGTGGAGCACTTGGCCCCAGAGGGGAGGTACAGGCAGGGCGGGACCCAGGGCTCAGGGGGTCTTACTTGGTCATGGTGATCATGGAGAGCCAGCAAAGGTCTCTGAGCAGGGAAGAGTCGTGGATGAGTTTTAGTGTGGAAGGAGGAGGATAAACCGGAAGAGAGCATGTAGTTGGGGGAGCTGGGGGCATTGATGAGATAGCCCAGTAAGGCCAGGAGGATGGGTGGGGTGGATGGCCAGGAGCATGGCTGGGGCCAAAAAGGGCTGGGAGGGGAAGAGTGGGGACCAATGCAGCCTCCCTGTCCCCTCTGTCCCCAATTCCTGCTGAGCCGTGAAGGGGAGCCAAATAGGCAGACCAGAACCAGAATTCTGAAACATGAGGCCAGATGGAAAGGCCCAAGAGGCAGGGCCAAGAAGGAGCAGGATTCGGAGCCTGTGCAAGGGGCAGAGAGGAGAGAGCAGAGAGAAAGAAGGACAAGAAACAGTGAGGTGTCCAAGAGAGCCCTTGGGAGCAGGTGCCAGGGGAAAGGATGGGAGAGGGAGAACAGAGTCTTATCCTGAGGACCTAAGAGGACACAGCCCTGAACCTGAGGGTCCGAGGGACAAGAAGACAGAGCCGCGTTCCCCAATACTAAGCCTGTCCATGCTCCTGACCAGGGGGTGTGATCAAAAGACTGGGCTGGAGTCAGGTGTCAGCTCCAGTGTCCCTGTAAGGGGAGCCAGGCTGGCCTGAGTCACACAGAGTGTACCTGGACCCCTTCTTGGCTGTCCCAAGGCCTTGGGTGCAGAAACTGAGATGGCCTGGGTGCGGGAGAAGGCGGAGGGTGGCGGTGGTGTCAGTTCTGAGCCAAGGACTCTTCCCCTCAGCCCCCAGGGAGCTCATCTTCTCCCTGCTCATCAAGGGAAATTGCATTTGCAGTCCATCTGCCTGCCATTTGCCTACAGCCTGAACAAGGGCCTGGCTGAGCCCAGGGGATCCAGGCAAGCACCAGAAAGATGGGTAGGGCCGGAGTCCACAACACCACCCACAACAGCCCCTCCAGGCATCATTCTCCAGCTGCTGGAGCCTGGGGCTCCCAAGCTTTAGGTTTAGACCTTCTGCAGTGCCCACCACAGAGATGGCCGACTCTTGCCTATTATCTTCTACCCAAAATCCCTATCAGGATGAGATTAGAAGCTCAATTCTGCCCGGAACAAAGCTAGAATGAGAAGGTGGGCTCTCAGCTACCCGGGCTCAGAATCTGAGATCTCGTCTCTGGACCTCAGAACCTCCCAGCCATACAGCCCATCTGCACCAAACACACTGAGCCTTAGAATCGGGAAGCCAGCCACTGCCCAGAACCTGGCCCTGACTCTATAGACCTATGACTGACCACAGATGCATACCCCCACAGCACACATGCCTTGTACCTACACACATGTGCCCTGAACCCACAGAGGTGCCTGACCCCACATACATGTGTCTCACCCTACAAATGGATCCAGACCCCCAGGATGATGCTGAGGAAGGGTATCTTCTCCTCATCATTACCACTCTGATTGGGTAGAGAGAGCTTCCCAGAGAGCCCAGGAACCACCTGACTCAAGTTGCAGATGGAGAAATTGAGGCTTAGAGGTAACAAGTTTACCCTGACCCAGGGAAAAGTGCTGGGGAATCACATACCAATCCCAAGCTCACAGGTTACCTGGGACGTGCTGAAGGGCGGTGTTGTTGAGATGAGGAAGCTCCTGGCTTGTGGTAGGTGCACAGCCCATGCTCATGGACCAGGGGAAAGACCAGATGGATGGTTGAGCTTCGAGCTGCCTTTCCTTCCTAGAGAGCCAGAGGAGACTGCAGGTCCTGATTCAGTTAGTCAGGAGACAGTGAAGTCCACAGATGCCCCAGCGTCCTCTCTCCCTCTGAGCCTTAACCAATCCCACCCGCCCCCAATCTCCCCACCTCTCCATGGCCCACATCCCTCAGCCTAATTTGGTGACAGAGATAGGGTCATAGCCTTCTCAGCCCCTCAGGTTAGGGACAGGTCCTGCCCAGACCCACTGGGCAGGGTCTTGTTCCCTCAGTCCCCCAGGGCAGGGCTGTGTCTCCTAGACTCCCAGAGCAAGGTGGCATCCCACTGGGAAGGTGGGATGTTCCAGCCATGCTTACAATGCTTGGCCTCTAGGTGTCGCTGCCGCCTTGCAGACTATTTATCTCGTCCTGTCCTGGGAGGGCTCCGGCCTAGCCCTTAGTCAGAAGAGGACTCTGGCAGGAGAGGCAGATGTTGAGGTCACCCAGTGGGGGTCCTGGCCAGGAAGCAGAGCCACGGGACCTGGGTCCAGCTCCACACCCCACCCCACACTGAGGATGCTTGGAAGCAAAATCCCCCAGGACAGTACTGTCCTCGCCTTGTCTCTGGCCTTGGTCCTGAGACCCCATTTGCCTATGGGGCCCCGGACTGGAGCAGGAGGCAAGACTAGCAGTCTGCCTGAAGGGGACTTGAACCTGATTGGGACAAGCCATCCACCTTTGCCCCTTTAGGCCTTGGTGTCCTCAGGCACCCTGGTACTCCAGGTCACTGGCTCCATGGTTCTGGGGCTCTGCTTTCTTCTCTCACTCTAAACCTGGAACCTCCCAAGGTCCAGAGCGTTGGCTGTGACTGTCTAAGACACCTGATTCTAGATGATTCTGGAATACTCGGGCTGAGTCCTTACTGAAACCTGGGCCTCTCTCCGCCCAGGCCCAGCCCCAGCCCCAGCCCCTGGTCTCTGCCTGGCTTCACTTCCCTCTCTCCCGACCTGCAGCCCAGCACGGCCCCGCCCAAGCCCAAGCCGCCCCCGCTGACCAAGGAGACGGTGGTGTTCTGGGACATGCGCCTCTGGCACGTGGTGGGCATCTTCTCGCTCTTCGTGTTGTCCATCAGTGAGTAGCTGCTCCCCGCCCCCTCCCACGCCACTGCAGAAGCCCAGCACCCCCTGTCCCCACCCCCATCCCTACCAGCACCACCCCCCAGGGGCTCAGAGCAGCAATTCCGGGCAGTGCAAGCAGGCCAGTCGCCCGCAGGAGGCCCACTGTGGTTTCTGGCATCTCCTGGTCTACACAGAGTTCCTGTGGAGGGCTGACAGGCTGGTGGTGACCTGAAGTATTCTGCCCGGCTGGGACACAGCCACACGGCAATTACGGTAATTACAGGGGACTCCACTGAACCAGGATGAGGACGTGTCATTTTTCCCTATCGCTGGCCTCCCGATGCTTTTCCTGCAGTTTGGCCCGCTTAAAGGGCCCACACCCAGAGGCCCCAGCAAGGCCATCCTTGGCTGCAGCTCAGCCTAGAGGCTCCCCAGACGCCCGGCAGATGTGGCTCTCGGGCTGGAAACCGTGCCTTGTCAACTCCCACTCCCCTGGAATGACTCACACCACCCCCCTCAATTAAAAGCAGGAGACCCCTTCCTCTCCCGGGACTGGGAGTTGTTGGATGCGAACTCACAACAGAAATGGGTTTGGCATGCTCCCTTCGGTCCTTCCAGAGTAGGGGGTCTGCCGCTGGGGAAGGAGGGGCAGAGAAAGGCCAATGGAAGGGGGAGGCCGCCAGGGTACAACATAGAGTCTGACAACACTTTCCATACACCATGGATCAGAGGAGACGCAGGCAAGGAAGAGAAAGAAAACCCACTCCCCCTACACAAGCTTCATGGAGAAGGGTCTCTTAGCTGCACATCAGTGAGAGAATGCATAGTTTTGCTGGGTGGGCAAGTGGAAAAGCATTCCAGGCAGAGAGGACGGTGTAAGCAGAGGTGGGAGGAAATGCCCCCAACACAAAGTCTCAGATCTCCGCTATAGGATTTTTGCTGACTGCACCCTGGGTCTGGCCAGCGAAAATGTCATTTAAGTTCTAGCTGGAGCTGTCCCAGGATAAAGTCCCCTGGAGGGCAGCGTCCCGGCAGAGGGTCCACCCAGATGTAAGGACTCCAAGGGAGACAAAGACATCTGATTTGCATGTGCTTCTCCTGGCACCAGGAAGGCCATCCTTGTGGGAAAATAATCCACACCCCACCATCACCATTTCTTCACTGCTGGGGTGGGAGTGGGAGCCGAGCAAGAGGCTACATTTCATTCCTGGCCAAGGCAAGAACTACTGAGTCCTCTCCGTGGGGGCCCTGCGGACAGCCAGCTGTGGCTGCGGCCCCAGCCCAGGCATCCAGAGGGGAAATCATGGCCCTGTCCGCCACCCCACACCTGCACCCCAGCACCAAGAGGCAGGATTCGGGGAGGCATCTGCCTGCTGGAGCAGTGTAGGGTGCAGGTCAAGGGAGCTGTTCTGGGGTACTCCAGGGAGTAGGAGTGAGGACACCACAGGCTATCCTCTCCGGGCCCTGCTCGGCCCCAGACAGAGGAGGTGCCTAGGGCCACACAAGGAGGTTGCAATGTCAGACCCAAAGAGGAGCTTGGACGTGAAGCATGTAGACCAGCTCTACACCCCACCCTATTTCCTAGAAAAGGGTAAAGGAGAGTCCCAAAGGCCTCTGAGCAGCTGGTCTCTACTCGTTGTCACCTTCTGTGCCAGGCTCTAGGGAGCAGAAATGGCCTAGCCCCATTTCCTGGGGATGAAGCATCTTTCCTGACTCCCAGTCAGCTTGGGCCTAGTGGCACCGCTGTTGGTGGCGTGTCACCCCAGAACCTTGAGCAGAGGGGCTGGGTTTGGATGGGGGTGCCCTGGGAGGTCTCTCCAGCCTGGGGACTCACATTGCAAGCCCCTGTTGGGGCCCTGGAACTCCATCCAAGGCACATTGTTTTTTCCTTCTTTGATGAGAAATGACCAGGCCAGGCTGGGTGGGGCAGGCCTGGAACGAGGGGCGGTGTCTGAGCCCTGAGCCAGGTGCCAACAGTTGAGCTCCCTTTGGAGCCCAGGCTTTGCGGGGCCTGGGACCAGCCTCTGGGGAGAGCCTGAGCAAGCACGTGAGAGGACGTGCCCAGCGGGTGGCTGGAAGGGGTGGCCCAAGCCAGCAGGATCAGGGCTGTGGGCATACACACTGGGGCCTGGAGAAGACTAGAACCCAGCTTCGAAGGGATAAGAAAGGCTTATCCAAGGTGCCAGGAGAAGCACATGCCCCTGGACAGCCCTGTGCAGTCAGACCTACTGCTAGGGTCCCGTGCAGTCCCCCAGAGTTCCCGATTATTGTCAGCTCCCCTGTCCATCCATTCGGGAATCTGGTTGTCCTCAGGAGCAACCAGAGCATCTCATGCATTCATTCATTCATTCATTCATTCATTTTTTTTCTCATTCTGTGAATCTGGGGGAGACTTAGTGGGGCCACAAGATTTGGCTGAAGGGGTTGCGTAAGTTGACCCCAAAGGGTGCTCCAGCCCCGGCTACATCGGTCTAATCCATCTTCCTTAAAATAGGCCTGGCTTGTCCTGCTTGGCCATCCTACCCCCAGGAGTCTGCCAGGAAGTTATGTCCTGTCATCCGATTTATAATAAGCAGCAGCCCGGTCCCCTCCCCTGAGGCCGGGGCCAGGGTGGTCAGACTGTGGGGCCTTAGAAAAACAAACTCAGTCCAGCCAGGTCCTGGCAGCCGTGCCCAGCCCTGCCCATCACTAGACAGGCCAGCTCCATTCCTTGGCCCAGCTCACGTGGGCACAGCTGCCTTCAGCCGGAAAACCGCTCCTGGAATAACTATCTGCGTAAACGCCCCAGGGCAGGGTCTGTGGCCTCTGGGGGACCCTCGTGGCCAGGAGAAGCCCAGGCTTGTCCTCAGGGAGGTTGAGGAAGACATGGCCCCGTCCTTCAGTGTCTGAGGTCCTCTCAGGAGCCTGGAGAGGAAGCACCAGGAGTTGAGAGGCCTGGGTGGGAACACAGGCCAGCATCTGGGTGACTGTTGTTTGAGTCACTGTGCAGGCCTCTGCCCTGTCCTCCAGGGGCCCCGATCTAGTCAGAAAGTGAGATCAGCAACAGGACTTAGAGGCCAGTGCAAAAAGTACAAGACCCCCTTGTTCAGAAATTGTTAAGAACAGCGACAGCAGCCCATTAAGCCCAGCGCCAGGCCCTTCGGAGAGCGGGTCCCTGCGTGACTCTCTGAAGTCAGCCCCGCTCAGGAGAAGAGATCTCAGGAAGAATCCCAGAGCCTACAGGGATCTCGTGCAAACGCAGAGCCTTCTGCCAGCGATTGCTGGGTGAGATGCACGTAGGCAGGTGAGGGCAGGTCTGAAATGTAGGGACCGTTCCTGGGATGTCTGAGCTCCAGCCTTGGCCAAGCCTGCTCTGTCCACCCCCGCCCCCCACCCCTGCTACAGTCATCACTCTGTGCTGCATCTTCAACTGCCGCGTGCCCCGGACCCGGAAGGAGATTGAAGCCCGCTACTTGCAGCGGAAGGCCGCCAAGATGTACACGGACAAACTGGAGACGGTGCCCCCCCTCAACGAGCTCACGGAGATCCCCGGAGGTGAGCAGGCAGGGGTCCCCCAACCCCACCCCCCCACCACCTGTCCTGCCTGAACCAGCCCCTTTCTCAGTCCTGCCACTGAGAGTGGCCCTGCTCCTCCCCTCCCCCAGCATGAGGTTCTGGTCCCTGGAGACCAGAGTGCACAAATGGGCCCGAGGGAGGCAGGTAACACAAGGAGCTCTTGTGCAGGTGGGAGAGGTTTGGAAGGAAGAAGTGAAGGGCTGGCTGTGGGGGGCTGTGGTGTGGGTCCTATGACCCCCCCCCCCGCCTCACCCCTGCCCCTGCCCCTCTTCTACCCCACAGAGGATAAGAAGAAGAAGAAGAAGAAGGACAGTGTGGACACCGTGGCCATCAAGGTAGAGGAGGATGAGAAGAATGAAGCCAAGAAGAAGAAAGGGGAGAAATGAGGAGGGCTTCCTGGAGGTGGCAGCCCAGGCTGGCTAGCCCTGGGGCTCAAGTTCTGGCCAGGGTCCGGGCATCTTGGACTCCCAGCACATCCATGGACTAGAGAGATTGCAGAACACCCTCTTCTTGGCTCCGAGGGGCCCGCTGAGGCCCCATCCTGACAGCCCACTGGGGGGCAGGGGCCGGACTGCACCTGGCATCCTGCCTCCCAGCCTGGACTCCACTCCTTTCACCCCACCCACGTGGCCGCTCAGCAAAGGTGGTCTTGGGCCACTGTCCCCCTGCAGATCCGGAGTGGGGTGGCCTTGCACCCACCCAGACATGCCTCTGTCCCTACTGCCAGGAACAACAGTGGCTCTACGGGGCTGACGGGACGTGGCTTGCCTCTTAGAAGGAGACGGCAGAACTGGAGGGGCTGGAGTGTGACGCCACAGCCAGGCTGGCCGCGGGGGAGAAGAGAGTCACTAGGGGAAGCTGAGCCAAGGCTCTCAGCCTTCTCCAGACAGCAGCCCTGGTAGCCAGGGAGCTTGCCCAGGCCCAGCCGGGGTCCTGGCCGGGGAGGTGACTAGAATGCCCATCTGGAGGCAGGGGTACTCCAGCCCCACATGCCAGGCAGCTGCACTGGACCTGAGGCTGCTGGGAGGCCGAGTGTGAGGCCTGGGGACTCGGGGCAAGATGGGGGTTCGGGGGTGGGTCGGGGTGCAGAAGGCTGAGACCTGCGGGCTAAAGGGAGAACGGAAGAAAGCTGGTAGCAGGGCCCCATCTGGGAGAATCCAGGGAGTCCCGGAGAAGCCGAGGGGAGCATTGTGGGGGTCGTCAGGGTCCCCCCCTGCCGGGGTCACCGCAGGGGACAGTCAGGGGCGCCAAGGCAGCAGGTAGCCTTCTGCCCGTTGTGCAGAATAGCATCCAGCTCCCTCTTCTACCACCTCAACAGTGGCACCTCAGGGAGTCACTGCTGACCAGAGTCGGGGAGGCCCACAGCCCTCACCCCAAGGCTGACTTCTCGGGGAGGGGACATACAGAGGGATTTCCCGATGGTGGCTAACCTCCACGGAGGTGCACACGTCTGGGCCTGGAAACTGAGGAGACACCATGGTTCCTGAGCTGGGGCGAGCAGCCTTGGTGGCCTGCGACGGATGTGTAAATAAAGCTGAGTGCCTTCTTGTACCTGAGTGGCCTGAGATGATCCCTCAGGGTGCCCTGTCCCTGGAGCATATACGCAGAGGGTGATGCACTGTGACAGGCTGGCAGGCAGCACTGGCCAAGCAGGAGCTTCCTCCCCTAACTATGTATGCCCCCAGTCTGAACTGGGACGAGCTGGAGGGAGAGGCACCGGCGGCCAGCTGGGCATCAAGACCAGGAGGAAACTGCCCCCTCTCTCCTCCTCTCCCCTCCACTTTGTGGCCTGAGTCCCATGCTGGGGACACAAGAGGGGTCCAATGTGGATCCTGACCTGGAGCTGGATGATTGTGATGCAAGGAGAGGGACCCGGGCAGACACGGGTCACAGAGCCATGAAGGGACAGAGAAACCCCAGAGGCCCCGCTGTGGGCCTGGAGTCAGAACCCTGACTCTGTCCTCACGGTCTAGCCTACGGGCTTCTCATGCAGGAAGTTAAGGTTGTGGCTAAGGTCCTACGACACATACAGGCCAGAGTCTTCCTGTGTGGCCCAGTCAATAGAGGCCCAGAGGGGCAGGGGCCACCGGAAGTCCGAGAAGCTGCTGGTAAAGACTGGGTGATGTCCAGGCCAGGGCTGCATCTGCCCTGCTCCCTGGTCTCTGACCTAGGGCCTCTATTGGTCTCTCTTGGACAGGCAGGGCTGCCACCCTTAACGTCTGAGCCCCGTGGGCACCTGCCTCAGGCTCTAGGCAGGGCACAGGGCTGGAAGGTCCAAGTTCACTACAGTGCTTCAGGGCAGAGACAGAGTGGGAGGGGGTGTGGCTCCAGCCAAAGTCAAGGAGAGCCTGACTCCCACTAAAGTAGCCCAGAAAACACGCTCCCTGCCCCGGCCCAGATATAGCCGCCCCTTCACCCCAGCCTCACCCTGTGTCCCAGCAGCCCCATTTCAGCCCACAGAGTACATTCTGAACCCCAGTATCATTCCTATACTCTCCCTCCACTTTCTGTGGGAGCCACCCCAAACCTATAGATGGAGACAGACCTAGGGGGCTCTGCGCCTTTCAGGAGAGACAGTCTGGAGTCCCCTCTCCCCGCTGCCCCCCACCCCACCCCCCGGCTCGCTCACCTCCCACTCAAGCAGACCCAGGAAGGAAGCAGCTTGGGGAAGAGAAGTGTTTAATTGAGCACCTCATCTCTGCTCTGCCCTGCCCTGCGGGGCAGAGAGAGCTACACCTGTAGCATGCTGGGCCCAGAGGGTGAGGATGGCACCCCCAGGGGACAGCACGAGGGTGTCAGAGGGCAGCAAGGAGGCTGAGGTACAGCAGGAGCACCAGGAGCAGGGCCCTGGATGGGGCTGGCAGGGCCTGCCCGCTGACCTGTTCCCAAATCCAGTGCTGGTAGGCGGTGACCTGCAGGTAGATGGGCGGGGCCTCGCTCCTCCCGCAGCCTGGGCCCCAGGTCACCAGTCCCACCAGGTACCATGTATCGTCCACAGAACAGGCCAAGGGCTCACCACTTATCTCCTGCAGGAGGGGTGTATAACGAAAAGGGTCAGGGGGCCTGGGTGTGGCCAGAGGTAGATGTGCTCTGGCTCAAGGACAAGGCAAGGTACCCTCACACCACTTCTCTTCCACAGCAGCTCCCCCCCTACAACCCAGGGGGTCAACTAGCTGAGAGGTACCCTCGAGGTCCAGACCCAGGAGACCTCCCTCAGAGAAGTTCACCTCCCCCCTCTCATGCCAGGCTCCCCACCCCCCTTCTTCTCACCACCCCTTCTCTCTCCTCTCCGATCTTCCTCTCCCATCTCTCCCACCGTCCTCCCCTCCCCTCTGAGCGCCCCCCATCTCTGCAGGCGCCCCTGGAGGTGAGGGAGCAAGGAGGAAGGTGCTCACGTAGCAGAAGTGTTCCCTGTCCAAGTCCTCCGCACAGACCATCTGGGAGTCCACGACCCGAACCAGAGAGGGCACTTTGGAGACCTTGTGGTATAACTTGTCACAATCCTTGTTGCTCAGGATGGTGACTCCCTTCTCCTGAATGCTCAGGAACTGGGGCCACACGCCTGCGGGGACAGGTCCCCCCATCGTTCAGGCTTGGTGCTCTCACCACTGCCAGCCTGGGGGCTGTTCTTTCTGTGGCTGGCCTGCTCCCCCAGCCTCTAAGGAGGCCCTCCTGGAGATTTTGGAGCAGGCTGCCCTCAGCCTGGCCTCTCCGGGCCTGGTCTCACCCCTACCAGACTCCAGTCCACGGGGTCTATTCCCGTCTCAGCAGCTCAGCTTCTGCCCTTCCAGCTCGAAGGCCTGCCTAGCCCCTCTCAGGTCCAAATCCCTCCTTTGCTAAGTCTCCCCCAAAGGCCTCTTTCACCCTAGCTAGCCCAGACCCCCCTGCTCTGTGGGCCCTAGGACCTCCCTCTTCCTCTCCCCTCCTCCCTCTCTCCAGTGTGACTCTGTCTCTAGCTGGAGCCCCTGGGGGGCCAGACTTCCAACCATCCTCAGCCATTCCCCAGACAGGCCACGGCAGGAAAGACAAACAGCCACCCCCAGCCCCAGGCTGGAACTACTGCAGACTATTTTTAGGCAAGATGGTTTCCGTGAAGCCAAAGGGACGAGCACCTGCCTTGTGGAAAAGAGGGGCTCCCTGAATGGACTGGGCCTTCCTAAAACTCCTAAGAAAATAGCCCCTGGGTGGGCCTGGGAAGACACTCCTATGCTTTGGGCCTTGCTCCATCCCCGAGGAAGATAAAGGCCTTGAGGTTCACTGGCTGCAGACTGCCCTTAGCCAACCACTGGGGGTTGGGGGAACTTTCTACAGTCTTTCTACCGTCTTTCTACAGTCACCAAACCCTGCTCCTCCCACTGCAAATTTCTGCTTCAAATCCTGGGATTGCGTGCCCAAGGCAAGCTGTCACTCTGTGCCCCTCTGCCTTCAAGGAAGTCCCATTTACAGGCCCTGGCCTGGGGCTGAGGGCTCATGGGCCATCTGGGAACCTTCAGGCCTGAATGGTCATGACGCATTTGGGGCCAAGACCCCCCAGGGGGAAGGAGACCAGAGCCCGACGGGAAGATGTCTCAGAAACAGCTGTCCACAGAGACCCCGGCCTTCCCCCCCACCCCGGGTCCTCCCCCACACACCACCCTGCCCCCCACCAGGTCCAGAGAGGCTCTGACTCACCGTCAAACTTGGGGAGTCCCCAGCCCGTTACAGTGCAGAGGGAGCCGTCCTTCACCTCAAAGTCCAAGCCAGGCAGGCAGATGGGCCAGACGTACTTGTTGTATTTGAGTGGCCACGTGAGCTTGAGGAGGGCAATGTCGTGGGCCCGACCCACCCAGGACCAGTACCGATGCGGCCGGTACCGTTTGTTCAAGATGACCTGGTACACCGGGACGTCGGAGGTCGTCGGGGATTTCTGGTCTATTCTCGGGCTCCCCACCCGCACTGAATAGGTAACATTTTGCCTAGGGGACCACAAGGGGAGTCTGTCTTCAGGTCCAGGCAACCCACCTGGGCCTCCCCACCGCTGTGGCACTCCGAGTCAGTCCAGGCAGGCCACCCACCTACTTCAAGCCCCCCGAGCCCCTCTCTCCCAACAGCTGTGAACAGGGGCCTCTGCACACCCGCTGTGTGGTCCTGCCCTTTACAACAACCTTTACTTTACAGAGAGGAAAACCAACGCTCAGAGAAGCCCAGCAAACAGCTCAAGGCTACACAGCCAGGAAGTGGCAGAGCTGGGACGTGGACCTGGTTTTCTCTAGTTCCAAACTCTGGACTCTGTCTGGTACCCAGTGCAGGCCCTGGAAGTGGCAGAGGCCGGGCACAATCAATCAGCCACAGCCTCGCCCTCCAGCCTCCTTTCCCAGCATGCCTCTCAAGTCTCCAGGTCAGCCCTTAGGCTTGGAGCAGGCTTTTCCATGGATGCTGCCCTCAGGCCCTCCCCTGGCCCTGGCACGTCGGCATGCTCTCTCTCTTGTCCCCACGCTGCCCGGACTCCCCAGTGAGCACCTGTCTTCTCATCTATCGGCCCCAGCAAGCCAAAAGGAGTGATGCGTCCCCTCTCTGCCCCTGGGGCCCAGGCCAGGGTTTCAAAGGAGGGTCAAAGGCTATGGGTAGAAGGAAGGCAGGCATGAGTAAGTGAAGCAAGTGGTGTGTGGGACGGAGGACTTAGGATCTCCTCTCTGTGGCTAGGAGGAAGGAGGTCTGGCTAGTGGCTTCCAAGCCCCCATCTCCTATCTGCAGCAGGACTGCTGGGGCCTGGGGAGCCAAGGGGAGGGGAGCAAGTGCCCAGCCCTCTGGGAAGGAATCAGGAATCGGCAGGACTCAGCCTGCACGTGCTGAGAGCTGAAGAGAGAGGCTGGGGCTGGGACCAGAACACAGCTCCTGCTGAAGGCCCAGCTGGCAGCATGACCAGGCCCTGTGGCTCTGGACACCTTTCCACCCGCCCACCTTGGCCCCAACTCACAAGATCAGGCAGTGGGCCACAGTCAGCACCCAGCGGGAGGCAATGAGGGTGCCCGCACAGATGTGTGTGCCGTTGGCCTGCACGCTGACCATCCATGGCCACCGCCGAGCCATGGCCTCTGGGTCCCTGAGGGTGGGGTCCTTCTCCTGGGAGGAGCCGCAGCCTGAGGAGGAAGGTGAGAGCTTGCTGGAGGATGGGACCCTGCAACCCCATCCCGAGGCGCCTTCCCTCCCCTCAGCACCATCTCCTGCCTCTCCAGTTGTGGCCCACATTCAGGCAGTGATTCTCTTTTCCCACAGGAATTTCTCTTTTTTGCACATGAAAATGGAGGTCTGCAGCTTCTAAAGGGCCTCAGCACTGCCCAGGTACCCCTGTCCCTCCTCCCCAAAGACCGGGGGCCCAGAGCATTCCCAACCCCCATTCTGGTATGGAACTGGGCCTGGAACTCTGACCAGATCCTTCAGAAACTCATCCGTGTTTCTGTCTGCACCCACCCCCCATACATCGGCCCAGCCAGACCCCTCTCCCTCTTCTGGGAACCCTCCTGTGATTCAGTGAGATGACCCAAGAGAAAAATGGGCCATGGGCGTGAACAGACACATCCCAAGGATGACACCCCAGCAGCAAGCCAACCCGGAAGCTGCTGAGCCCCAGGAATCCTCTGGGAGCCCTGCAGACCTCAGCACAGGGAGGTTCCCCTCCACACCACCTGCCTGACGAAATTCAGTGGCTCTGGCCCCAAGGATGGGTGAGGGTTACCGGCCCAGATGGCTCACTCCCGGTTGCGGGGACCGTGCAGCCACTTTGGAAAACTTCTCAAACTGAAAATGTACATATCCAACCTCAGAGTAACCCACCCCCAGGGTTTTCCTGGGGGGGGGGGGGGGGTCTGTGGATGGGGAGATCAGCTGCATGGGCCAGCACCAGCACGTGTTGGCATAGGAGAGGGGGTGTCTGCACGCACTGGGCCCTATGAGACAGGCTTCTGGTGGCAGCTCAGCTGTGGGCACTGAGTTCCAAGATAAGAAATCATTCTGGGGGTTTCTGTTCAACACGATGGAAAGCCACTGCTGGAGAGAAGGTCACCTGGAGGTGCTCCCGAGACACCCATGGGTTGGCTCCCTGAAAGCTGTGCCGGAGATCCCCTAAGTCCTTGGCTGGGAGCGTGGGTCAGCTCTCAGCGGGGGGACACAGCAGCGCACCCCCAGGCTCCTCCGAGTCTCCTTCCTTCCCACCTCTCCAGGACGGGAGGCCTGGCCCCCAGTAGATGCTCGGTAAACCCCTGTAAAAGGAAGCTCTATTCTCACTCCTCCCTGCACCTTCCTCGGCCGTCCCCATCGGTCCCCAGGGGTCACAGGTCCTTCAGATGGCTCCTGCACGCTCCTCCCCCAGGGAGTCCACGGTACTCACTGAGGAAGCTGTTGTACCCGGTAGAAACAGACATGGTCTGGGTCTGGAGGGGCATGGGCTGCGACAGGTCGGTGGGGGCCTGGCGGGGGAGGCGAGGCTCCTCTGAGGGACAGGTGGCACTGGAGGCGCAGGGGACGCCAGGGTCGGCGGAAGCAGGCTCAGGCAGTGTCCCTGGGGCTTGGCTTGCCAGGCAGCCTGAGGAAGGATGCAGTGAGGGTCAGGCCAGGCCAGGCGAGGCCCCGCGAGGGCCTGGGGGTGGGGGGCAGGACGGGGCTCACCCACGGGCCTCGGTGGCAGCAGCAGCAGCAGCAGCAGCAGCAGCAGAGGAAGAGCAGACGCCCCGGGGCCCTGGGGGCCCTGCGTGCGGGCCGGCGTCCTGCACGGGAGCTCCATTCGGGAGTGGCAGCGATGGCGCCGCGGTGCTCCTCTCGCGACGGCGCCCCCCATCGGCCGCCCGCGCGGGCGTCAGCCGTGTGGGCAAGGCTGGTGCCGCTGCCCCGTCCCGCTTGAGCGCCCTCCAGTGGCCGCCCGCGGTGGCGCTCCCCGCGTCAGCCCAGGGGCACCGGGAAGGGACTCAGGGCTTCGGCCCTCTGCCTCCTCCGCCCCTCGGTCTCGCTCACTGCACCTGGCCAGGCACTTCCTGGAGTCCCTCGGGCTAGTACAGCCAGTTCTCGTACCGCCTCGCTCCTGCAGCCCACCGCCCTTGGCTGGGTTTGTGCTTCTGTCCCCCCACCCCCGTGAGATGGGACCCAACCTCTGGGGCTGTCCTCCGGGATTTCCAAAGGGCCCACCTTCCCCGCATCCCCCAGCCTGGTAACTGCAGTGGGGCTTTGCCCCAGGGCACTGAAATTGAGCGGCTGGAAAGGCTTTCAAGAACGATGTTTGAAGATGGCATAATTTTAAGCAGCACCCGCCCTCCCTCCGATCAGCAAATGCTCTTCTCTGACAGATCCATCTGCTTGGGAAAGACTGTGTAGGCGATGTTCCTGGTCACAAAGGAAGAGTGACGGTAGCCAGCAGACCCTGCTGGGAGCAGAAGGGTGCCTTCAGGTATGCTGGAATTGGGGGAACATTTTGATGGCTCCATGACATAACACATCTAATAAGTAGTGTGGGGAAATCCTATGAGCAACTTTGGTTCAAAGCTGTAGGGAAATTCTAGGTGAACGTGAAATCAAGTTAGGACACTCTACCTTTTGCCGGGACCTGCTGTCTTGGGAGACACTCAGGTTGGGCATTCAGCACTCCAGTCTCTGCGGAGACAAATCATACCCGCAACACTTGTGGCACCCGAAGGACAAGGGCTCTGAACCCAAGGCCCACCAGCTCTGAGCTACCCCCAGGCAATCTCCACTCTGGAGGCAGGGCTCTGGCTCCCTTGGGCCAGCCTGGCCTTGACCTCCAGAGTCTGATGGAGGTCGCTGAGGCAGCTTGGGAGCTCTGGGTGCCGTCACCTCCTACGATTCATCCCAGCAAGCACTCCGCCTCAGCCCCTTTTTCTCCCCCTCACCCCAACATCCACCTCTGTCAGGGAGAGAAGAGGAACTGGTTGGGTTCTGGAGACCCTTAGGGGGATCTGAATGCTTGGGAGAGGCCGACAGATTCTGGAACCAAGTCCATAAATCTAAGTCGGGTCACGGAGTTTCTTGGGATGATGACAGATTCTCTTTGGAAGGCCTGAGGGGACTGCTGGTCAGAGACCCAGAGGAGGGCCATGGGGACTGGGGTTGCTGGGGTACTGAGATGATTAAATAGGGAGTGGGGCCCACAGAGTCCCACCTGGTATTTGGCAGAAGAGGAAACTGCTTCCCAGAGTTGGGGGGCAGGGAACATGGCAAGTGGTGGCACAGGGAAGCCCCTCAGGGAAGGCTCCCCTTGAGAGGACAGACAAGCCTCTCGGGGCTGGGGAGGCCCTGAAGGGTTCTGGCCCCGGTCAAGAAGAAAGAGGACTTCCATGGCGTAAAACTCAAGAGCATCTTCATTGAACAACTTAAAAACCAGTGGCTCTGGGACCCTCCCCCACGGGCTCTCTGTCCTGTTGTCACGTGCTCCCTGGGTCTGCATGGCTCCTGAGGGCAGACAGCGGGAGGAAGAAGGGGCCTCTGGGAGTGCCTGCCCCAGAAACATCGCTCACAGGAGCCACAGGGAGCCCAAGGACACCAGCAGAATGTAGCCCATGAGGGCGACTGGGCTCAGGAAGGCAGGGCCAGCCCTGTTGATGAACATCATGTTGGTGATCTGCTTCTTGATCCAGTAGGTGAAGTGGGAGGTGCTGGTGTAGATGCTCAGGAGGCGGGGCTGGTTGCAGCTCGGACTCCAGCTCACCACGCCCATCTGAATCCAGGTGTTGTTCACCTGGCAGACCAGGGAGCTGCCAGAATTATCCTGTGGAGCGGAGGAGGGGAGGCATGAGGGAGGCAGCACGAGGACCTCACTGCGGGCGCTGTGGAAATTCACACCTTCTTGAACCAGATCCTGAGTGCGAGCTGCCTTGGGCTTGTGTCATCCCTGCTAATGAGACATGGCTAGGAACCTGCTCTGTGACACGGGAGCTCTGCCCTGGGGCCCCAGCTCAGGGTCACACTGACCACCTTCCTCTTCATTCTCCTGCTAAATCTTGACCAGAACCTCCACCCAACCCCCATCCCCACCTCTGTGCTCCCTTAAATTCTGGTGGCCTCCAAGGTGCCACCCTTGACCACCTTACCTTCTTTCCCACACTCCTACTTGCAGAGTGACTATTTGAAATGCAAACCAGCCCCCTCTTTTTGTGTAAAGCAAGTGCAAGTATAAGAATAATGTTAATAACAACAAGCATCAAAAACTCATAGCTGTTATGTCTGTTGAGGGCAGGTTTATGATTTTTTTTAAACTTCCTCTATGCTCTTCTGTATTGTTGAAAAGTTTTATAAATCAGAAAAAGAGCTGTCTCTATACATTTATATACATATATATATTTAATGTAACTCAAACCAAGATTTAAAGAACATAATCTAATTAAGAATGCACGAGACACTTAAGGGAAAAAAATAAAACTATACCTAAGAATTAAAAGAAGACTGACAACCAGGTTAAGATATATTTTGGTTCTTAGGTGAGATGGCTGAAAACAACATAAAAATACCAATGCTCAATGTTTGGCTTTCTGCAGTGTGCAAGGCCAGATACCCTATCTGACCTTGCTGTAGATAATTAAATATGTGTGACATTAAAAAGTTCTCATTTTAAATGCACAGATGAGCTGGAAAGAAAATAAAGACTCCTCAGAGTCCAAAACCCAAGGGAGGGCTAAAACCCAGAGAGGTCAGCAAAGCCCACATGGCTTTGGTCCCAAGGCTATTTGCCAAAACGTGTGAAACTGAGCTTCCGTTTCCACAGTGTTCCTCACTGGTGCCGGAGATAAAAGACAAAACCCAAGGCCTGTGCAAGGAGGGGAGCCCAAGGCAAAACCTCCTACAAAAAGCTACGCCTCCAAAAAAGGACCATGCCCTCTGAGGACAGAGAAACTAGGAACACCTGCCCCTCGTGTGAACTTGCAATTCGAATTCACACTATGTGTGTGATTCCAAAAACCCAACCAAGGATGTCGTTCAAAGTTGTCCTGGGTTCGTCATGTGCCCAGAGAATTCTCACAGAGGACACCCTAAGGAACATTTCCTCACTCTTTAAAGCCTCATCCCACACATGGGGAAGTGGAGATACCATGAGCAAGTGCCAGCAGCAGAAAAAAAAAAAAAAAAAAAAAGAACATAATTAGAGACTTCTTGGCTTGAGACTCAGGGATTATCACCCAGGGAAGGTTCAGTGTTTCTGGAAATGCAGCACTATTTCATAGGCTTGGGAGGGAGGCTATGGGTGTTGGCTGTGTTATCCTCTATTCTCTATATATGTTCTATAAATATGCTTTTGTCTCTTCAATAGAAAGCAAAAACTATTTTAAAAGATAACAGTGTCAGTCCCCCTTACGTCAATCTCTAAAGTTCAAACAATTCCAAATAAAATGTCAGATGGATTTTTTTTTTCAAGACCTTGATGATCTGATTCTAAAATTGATATTGAAGGGTATGAGTCCATGGATTCTATGACAGGTCTGAGAAAGAAGAGCAAATGGGAGAGTCAAGCTGGGGGCAGATTTGACCCACCAGAGTTAAATGTATTTCAAATCTATAATTACAGAAACTGTGGTACTGGCATAGAAATAGGAAAACAGACAAGTCATGCATTGGAGAGCCAACCCAATGCCAGCACGTGAGAAGATGTAGCACGTGCTCCAGAAAGCTCTGGGAAAGGAGATCTCTGTGGTAATGGTGGGAAACTGATGAAGAAAAATGAAGTTGGATCCTACCTAACAAAACTCTGGAGGAATTAAAACTCTCAACGTGAAAAGTTAAAGGCTCATTAAAAACATGTAGGCCATGACTTTACCTTGAGATAAAGCCCATGTTTTAAAATAAGATTCAAAGCCCACAAGTTGCAGAGGGGAGATGTGTTGGGCTTAATTACATCAAAATTATGACTATTCAGTGAAGGACACTGAATCTCATTGAAGATAGATGATGATTTAAGATAGGGCATTTACTCTGTTTAAAACCAGGGAGAGGTCAATATTTAATATATTGTAAGGACACCCTGAATGTTAACAAGCAGAGAAAGAGAATTGAGAGACTGGGGAAGCTGGCAGAGTAGGAGAATCCTGGGCTCACCTCATCCCATGGATAAACCTAGATATCACCCACATCAGAGTAAATAAACCAGAAAATGACCCAAAGACTGGCAGAGCAAACTCATCACAGCTAAATATAGAGAAGAAGCCACATTGAATAGGGTAGGAAGAGTCAGACCCAGTCAGGAGCCAAACTGACCTGTAAGACTATTTGTGGGAAGGTGGGATGCCACAGGTGGAGGGAGGAGAGAGGAGTCCCTCAGGCACAGGGGATCCCCTCTGCGATGACAAATGTCCGTATCATTTGGCTTTGAAAACCAGAGGGACCTAACTTTGTGAGTTCTTACAATCCATGGAGCTTAACACCTGGAACTTTAAAAAATCAATGGCTCAGCTCTGAGAGAGCCAGAGGGTCATAGGAAGTTGAGCCCCTGCTCTTAAAGAGATAGCATAACAAACAGCCATGGAAATACAACATAGAAGCAGCAGTTTAAAAAACACCTAGCATATATGAGAAGGAGATTCATTTACTAATCTCAGAGTGTGTGCTGGAGGGGTAGGGATTTTGGGGAGACTTCTCCAAGAAGAAAAGACCCAGTAGGTGCATTTCTCACCCCCACCCTTCCAGCCTAGATACATGGACACTGGCAGGAATCAGCCCCTTGAGAACCCTCTCCATCTAGTTTGCTAAGAGTGCATCCTCATCCCACTCCTCCATCCAAGCTGGCCTCAGTGGAGTTTTCCCAGGCAGCTGCAGATCATCTTCCTGCAGTGGGCCAGCACAGACCTTGGTGGCACTGTGCAACCTGCACCACATTCTCCTGCAGACTCACCCCTTCCAACACACTCTTGGCAGGAGACCATCCAAAGCAGTGCCACAAGCTTGGCAGGGTGCAACCAGGCCCAACAGGGGCCAGCACCACTCCAAAGTGACTCTAGCTCTGGGGAGAGGGGAAGATAACCACACATACCAGTCTAGCTGTAGCCCCCAGCAGTGGCCTGGGGGCAGACATCAGGACTGACTACAGGCCCCACCTACCAGTGAAAGTTTTCAGGGGACAATACCTAAAAAGAGCATCCTACAGTTCAATGCTACTACAGTTCTTGCAAATACCTGCTCTGACTCAACTCAAGCCCATGGCAGCCCCAGACTGACCCAGTAACAATATAGGTACCAAATCTTGCCCATAGCAGGTGAAGAGAGCCATTGCAGATGACTGGACTGGAGGCAAACATGGCTCAACCACAATAGTAGGGTGCACACAACACACATAGGAGACACCCCTGAAATGCCAAGTTCTGGTGAACCGGGAACATTGTACTGAGGGCACTACAAAACCTCTTCTTCAGAAATCTCCTATTTGCAATAGCAGGAGGTGTAGCTGACTTTCCTAACACATAGAAACAGACAGAGAGTTAGACAAAATGAGACAGAGGAATATGTCCCAAGCAAAAGAACAGGACAAAAATCACAGCAAGAGAGCTAAACAAAATGGAGATAATATATTTAAAGTAATGGTCATAATAAAGCACCTGGGTGACTCAGTTCGTTGAGCACCAACTCTCAATTTCAGCTCCAGTCATGATCTCAAGGTCATGGGTTTGAGACCGTGTCAGTCTCTGTGCTCAACAGGGCAGTAGGGAGTCCATTGGAGATTCTTTCCCTCTGCCTCACTCTTCCCGCCCCCCACCCCACCCATTCATGTGCTCGCTCTCGCTCTCTCAATAAATAAATAAATCTTAAAAAAATAATAATAAAGGAATGGTCATAAAGATACTCACTGGATTTGAGAAAAGAGTGGAGGATCCCAGTGAGTCCCTCAGCAAAGAGATAGAAGAGATAGAAAACATAAAAAATAACCAGAGATAAAGAAGTCAATAACTGAAATGAAAAATACACTAGATGGAATTAATAGTATATTAGAGGAAGCAGAAAAATGGGTCAGTGGTCTGGAGGACAGAAAAATGGAAAGCAACTAAGCTGAACAGGAGAAAGAAAAATAGTAATAATAAAATAGTTTAAGGGAACTCAGTGACACCATTAAGTGTAATAACATTCACATTATAGGGATCCAAGAAGGAGAAGAGAAAAAAGGAGGGACAGAAAATATATTTGAAAAAATAATAGCTGAAAACCTCCCTAATCTGGGGAAGGAAACAAAGATCCACATCTAGGAGGCATGAAGAGCTCCTAATAAGATCAACTCAAGGAGGTCCACACCAAGACACATAGTAATTAAAATGGCAAAAAGTAGTGAAAAAAAGAAAATGTTAAAAGCAGCAACAGAAAAGAAAACAGTTATACACAAAGGAAACCCCATAAAGCTATTAGCTGACTTTTCAGCAGAAACCTTGAAGACCTATATATTGATATATTCAAAGTGCTGAAAGAAAAAAAAAATCTATAACCAATAATATTCTCTCCAGTAAGTCTACCACTCAGAATAAAAGGAAAGATAAAGAGCTTCCCAAACAAACAAAAGTTAAGGAATTCATGACCACTAAACCTGCTCTACAAGAAATATTAAAGGTGACATTTTGGTGGAAAGGGAAGACCATAAGCAGGAGTAAGAATAGTAGGAAGCACAAAAGCAGTAAAATAACTATATCTTTAAAATTAATCCAAGGACTCACAAAATAAAAAGATGTAAAGTTTGACACCATGTATCTAAAACATTAGGTAGGGGAGAGAGGAGTAAAGAATGGGTCCAAACTTAAGTGACCACCAACTTAATAGATACTGCTATATGCAGAAGATGTTACATACAAATCTGAAGGTAACCACAAATAAAAAACTGATGGTAAATATGCAAAAAATAAAGAGAAAGGAATCCAAGTGTACCACTAAAGAAAGCCAGCAACTTGTGAGACAGCAAGAAAAGAAAGGAACAGAAAAGAACTACAGAAACAACCATAAAACAAGTAACAAAATGGCAATAAGTACATAACTCTCAATAATGACTTTGAATGTAAATGAAGTAAATGCTCCAATCAAAAGACATACAGTGAAGAAACAGACAAAAAAGCAAGAATCAGGGGCACCTGGGTAGCTCAGTGGGTTAAGCCTCTGCCTTCAGCTCAGGTCATGATCCCAGGGTCCTGGGATTGAGCCCTGCGTTGGGCTCTCTGCTCAGCAGGGAGCCTGCTTCCTCCCCTCTCTCTCTGCTTGCCTCTCTGCCTACTTGTGATCTCTGTCAAATAAATAAATAAAATCTTTGAATTAAAAAAAAAAGCAAGAATCATCTATATGCTGCCTACGGAAGACTACTTTCAGATTTAAAGACACATGCAGATTGAAAGTGAGGGGATGGAGAAGCACTGATCATGCAAATGGAATTGAAAAGGAAGCTGGGATAGAAAGAGGGTTAAGGGAGACTCCAGAGTGTCCACCCCAGTCTCCAGATCCCTGACAGTTTGGTGAAGTGGGGACCCCGTTCCCAGGAGACCAAAGGAGGGCAAAGTGGTAGGGCTTGGCAAGATTTAAATCAAATCAATTTAAATCTAGACTTCTAATCAGACAGTGCATGTAATAACTAAAAGTGACTGCCCAAAGTGATGTTTGAGGGAGGGAAGAAGCTTTGACATAAGGCACGTTGGATTGAGGGGGTGGACAGAGATTTGAAAGAATAAAGCCATTTAGTGTGGATTCTCTAACAAACTGAGACTGCTCCACAAACAAATACAGGAGGGAATGAGTAGCACGATGTCACTTATGCATGTGAAAATACACATACAGCAACACTATGCATTTTTCAAAGATACAGGCATCTTTAAAGATATGTAATAAACAGATTTAAGTAGGTGCCTTTGCAGGAGAGAATATGGATGATGAAGGGGGAAATCAAGACAGTGATAATCCAGCTAATGATGATAACGTGAGGAGCTTTACCTGAGAGAGAAGATTAACTGGACTCCAAGGACCCAGAGACAAAGAGAACTCAGAGACAATAGTGTGGAGAGAGAAAGATCTCAAATGTGGACATTTTCTTACCACAGTGAAATAAAACCAGAGTCCATAACAAAATGTGAACTACCCTAACAAAGGAAAATAAATTAGCTTTCAAAAATGTTAAAGTAAAAACAGAATTAAAATCTATGATTATTATGTAGCGCGATAAGAAAACCACATGTGGCCAAGCCCATGGCATATGGGCCTGAATTTCACATTGAGGAGTCTTGGTCTAAATGTTTTACTCAAACAAGAGAGAATGAAAATAATTTATTCATTATTGTTCTCAGTTATGTATTAGCTCACATTCAGCTCAAGACACTTGAAAAGGAATTAATAAAGACAAAAAAAGGATAATCTGTGCAGTAGAAAGCAGAAAATCATCACCTTGAGAAATGAAATCAATAGTTTGTTCTTAAAAAAACAACAGAATAGATAAGCACCTTGTAAATCTTGCCAAGAAAAACAGAAAGGGAAGGAAAATGCAAATACTTCATGGTGTGAGTAGAAAAGAGGCAAGAGCCACATCCTGGGAAAATACATTTCTTCAGAATCTGAAGAATGTTTGTAACCTCCTCTTTGTGGATTAAAGTTCTGGACGAAATGAGTAATTTCTAAGAAAATGCAAATCACATAAGTCCAATAACCACGGGCAAAACAACTTAAAATTGTGCCCACAACCTACCCCTCAAAGGAAAACAGGCCCACGTGGTTTCACAGGCAACTTCTATCCAGCATTCAAGGGGCAAATCTTTTATGTTGTTTCAAATGTTCCAGAACATGGGCTAACATTTTTCAAGTGAAGCCTAGTCTCGATTCTTTATCTTGATACAGGGGGTGACCTCCTCAGCATGCCTTAAAAAGGAGCCCAGCCTCATTGGAGGAAGAAAACAAAATGCAAAGGCCAGGTGGGTCATGATGCATGGATGGCTGTCCCAGGACATTTCTTCCCAGGCCAGTACCTTTCCTGGGCCCTGCACCCACATGGCCCTGTGTCTGGCCCAGGGCCCAGCACAGGCTGTTGGATAAATAAACAAATTAAACATGTTCTTAAAAAAGGATATTATAAATCTGAATCTGACAGATGAGTGAAGCAGAAGGACACGGTGAGCAGGGAAAGACATCCTGGCGAGCAGGCTAGGCGGACATGAGGAGTCTGCTCTCTGGACTGACTTGGCAATTTGATCAGAGTGAGGAGTCATCTTGAGAGCTGCAGAAAATATGTCTTATGAAGCAAGGCATTCAGTCCTGCAATAAAATGCTAGAGCAGATCAGGAAGGAACGTCTCTTTCCCTGATAGATGATATGCCACATTAACATCGTGCTTCGTGATGAAGTGTGGGGAGAACATCCGTGAATGCCAGCAACAAGATAAGACCCAGCTACAAATTCCAGGTTGTTTGGGGGAGACATGCCCAAGGGAATGAAAAAAACAAACATCGTGAAAACCAAAGAGGTAAAATCATTACTAATTACAGCTCCTGGGATTGTAGGCCTGCACAGCCCAAGAGAGTCAACTAAAAATTCTTGGATATAACAAAAGAGTTCAGCTCACCCTTTTCAACAAGGTATTTTCAACAAGAGGATGAGTCTGGGGGAAGGAAATAAAGAAAGTAAAAATGAAGGAAGGTCTTGTCCTGCTGAGGAAGAAGCTGTAGATGCCGGTGGACTCTATTTTGTTAATTCAAGGCTAAATATGTGTGTGGGAAATATAAAGTGACCAGTAGCAGCATGAAATTGAGACGTGACAACTTCTAAACTATTACAGCAGAAAAGTAGAGTGGAAAAAAAAATCAACCAAAAACATAAGGAGGGGGAACAAAAAGAAACATTCTTCTTGGTAAATGAATTAAAGGATATGCTCCCAGATACGCTGACAAAAGCAGCATCCAGCTCTATGCCATTTAACAAGAGACACACTCGGGGCGCCTGGGTCGCTCAGTCATTAAGCATCTGCCTTCGGCTCAGGTCATGATCCCAGGGTTGTGGGATCGAGCCCCATGTCGGACTCCCTGCTCGATGGATAGCCTGCTTCTCCCTCTGCCTATGCCTCTCCTTGTGCCCTCTTGCTCACTTGCTCTCGCTCTATCTCAAATAGATAAAATCTTTCAAAAAAAGAAAGAGAGAAACACGCTCAAAACAAAATGGCACCATATCTCCTGGAAGACAGAGCCATGGAATATAGTTCTTGCACTGCAGTAGACAAGAAAAATCAGAAGTCTACCCATTGGAAAGGAGTTAAAGTCATCACTGTAGATGATTTGTCTCTGGACCTGCGAAATTAAAGAGAATCAACTAGGTCCAGAAAGAATGCTTGTTACATACACACACACACACACACACACACACACACACGCACACGCGCACAAACCAAATATATAATTCAAGCAGAAAATACAATGAAAGAAAACATACTGCTCACAAGAGATATAAATCACGTAGGCATATTCTTAAGCAGGAGCATGCAGTAACTATGCGGAGGAAACCGTAAATTCCTTGCTCTAGACAGAAAGAAATCAAACAAACTAGTCTATCTTCCTTAAGTTAATCTATTAATTTCCACCAAAATCGCCAAAGTTATTTTCTTTTTGACATTCTACTGAGGTTGTTCAGTTGGAATGAACATGGGAGAACTGCCAGGCAAATTCTTTAAAAGGAAAATGATGAAGGAGGACTTGTCTGACCACATACCAAAAAAAAAAAAAAGGAATTAAAAACCTACAATAATTTAAGAAGAGTGGAGTTGGCAGAGGAGTGAGACTGGAAGAGTCAGAGACAGACCAAAATAAGATGGGAATGCAGACTATAATAAAGGGGGCATTTCTTTTTTTTTTTTTTTTAAGATTTTATTTTTAAGTAGGCTCTACGCCCAACATGGGGCTCGAACTCACAACCCCAAGATCAAGAGGCACATGCTCCACTGACTGAGCCAGCCAGGCAGCCCCTAAAGGGGCCATTTCTAATTCATTGCCAAAAAAAATTAAGTATTCAATAAAAGATTATATTTGGAGGAAAGGCTATATTTGGAGGAAAATAATACATTCCTTCTCTCAAACTTCCTGATGAATCGAAATTAAAATATTTAAAGAAAAGAATTAAGAACATGTATGAGTGAATAATTTTATAATCTTAGAGTAGGAAAGGTACTTCTAGGCACAGCACAAAAACCACTATAATCAAGGGAAATAATGATAAATCAAATTTTTAAATAACTCTTTGGAAAAAAGTCCACACCAAAAAAAGGCAAATGATGGACAAATAGGGTAAAATATTGTAAAGCATTTTATAAAGGGTTAAAACTTCCAGCTCCCAAAGCTTTAAATAACTTTTTATTTTGAAGTAGTTTGAGACTCACAAAGAAGTTACAAGTATATTTTTATCCAGTTTTACTAATTGTTAATATTTTACCATATTTGTTTTATATACTCTCTCTCCGTGTATGTATGTGTGTTTATATAAAAAGTATACATATTTATAAAACATTTTAAGTTACGTTGAAAAAGACATGATGTTCCTTCACCAATAATAAGTACAGCATATAACATTCAGAGTTTTTACAAATCAATAAAAACAAAAGTAGTTTAATAGAAAATCAGGAGCAAAGGACCAAGAAAAGTGTTAATGGTCCACTGAACAACTCAAGCATCTTAGTCTGGACTCCTTCTGTTCTTTTACAATTTATTTAGAAGTTGAGTTCTTTCCCTGACCCTGAGTAAGTGCTTGGGCAGAACCAGAAGGCTTTGCTCATGTGATTAATGTAATCATAGTCACTATGATGACACAGTCACATAAACATACCTCAATTCAGAAATCAGAATATCCATTCCCACACAACAGTCACAATGCCACACTTAACTGAAAGTAAAACTTCTCCCCACTGCTATCTAGGGCTTTTGGCAAGCAGGAGGCCTGGGAAGGAGGAAGCCAGGTCTGCTTTCCCCATTCCTTCCCTTCAGCAACCCTTCCAACCCATCTTGCTAACCAGTTTTCTAAACTTTCCAAGGTTAAAGCAGGAGAGTGAGGAGGCAAGGGAACCCGCTCATCCCCCAGGCACTTCCTGCTCTCTGGATCTTGGGGAAATTGATACCTGACTACCACTGAGTAGGCCAGCACCATACTCTGAGTGGTCTTGTTGAAACCCCTCCCAGGAGATCTGACTGTGGGACAGGCACCCACCCTCACCCCCATCCCTTAGATGGGGAGGAGTGAGTGCGCAGGAGCAGCTCTTTCCTGGGAAATTCTCCTCATAAAATCACCTCCCACTTTACCATCTTGATCCTTTGATACACAAACACTGTGGAACGTCAGTCACACAACTACCTTTGGATCCTGATACACAGTGTATTTTGATGACTTCATTGAAACTTCCCACTTAATAGCCTGTTGCACAAGCAATTTACAAAATTACCTGATTTCATGAAATTAAAACAGAAATAAAAGTTTTAGTCTACCAGAGGAACAAAAGTTAAAATAAAAATAATGCCTAATTCTGGTGATGACATAGAGAAAATACTGTTGGTGTTGATATAAATCGATCAAATATTTGAGGAAGCTAATTTGTCAATATTTTTAAAAATTTTAAATGTGCATACAACTGATCTTGTAATTACACTTTTAAAAACTTATTTAGAGAAATATTTGAACAAATGTGCAAAGATCTATGAATAAAGATTTTTACTCTGGCATGGTAGAAAAATACTGAAATGAGTTAATAAGTCTATCAATAGGAGAATGATTATATAGATTCTGCCATAACAATATGAGAGAATTGTTGTTCAGTATTTAGGAAGAAAGGACTGTATTTATATAGACAGTCTGAGATAGCTCAAGATCTATTTCAAGTAAAAGAAAAAATTTGGAGAATAAAATTATAATACAGTTTTTCATTAAAGATTAAAAACTAGGAAGAGACCCTAAAACTTTTTTAGAGGTTCATATATGAATAGAAAGAAAGTGTTAAGGATAGAAACTAAACAACTTAAAGGGGAAATTTCTAGGTAGTTTGATCATAGGAGAGTTTCATTTCCCAATTTTTTCATTTATGTACTACCTTTTGAAGGAAATGCATGCATTTCCTTTCAAATCACACTATATATATTTTTAAAATAAGGTAGCCATAAAGGAATCACAATAGTACAAAATTTAAGAGATGAAACCACATTTAATTAAAAGATGATTTCATGGTTTTAAATACTTCAAACACAAAACTAAATCTTTTTGCTCAAGAAGACAGAAAAAAAAAAATCTAGCCCAAGGGAAGAAGGAGAAAAATTAAGAGAAATAGAAAACAATGAGATAAATATTAAAAACTTAACTACATACCAGGCAACTAGGCAAGTTGCAACATATTCCATGTAATTGGTATTGCTGTATACATTACCACATGTATAACCACGTGACGACTTGGTCAGAAATCATTAATGAAACAAACAAGCATACATGTATTTGGGGATGGAAAAAAAACACTTCTAAAGTCATGGGTCAAAATAAAATAAGAATGGGAATTATAGAAAATACTTGAAACTGGATAACAGTAAAAATGCTACATATTAAAATATGTGGCATTAGGCTAAAGCAGTATTTAGAGGGAAATTTGTAGCCTTAAACACTTTTTTTTAAAGATTTTATGTATTTATTTGACAGAGATCACAAGTAGGCAGAGCAGCAGGCGGGAGGAGTGGGGAAGGAGTGGGGAGTGCTGAGCAGAGAGACTCATCCCATGACCCTGGGATTATGACCTGAGCGGAAGGCAGGGGCTTTAACCCACTGAGCCACCCAGGCGCCCTGCCTTAAACACCTTTATTAGAAAAGAAAAAAGCTCAAAAATAACATTGGAGGTCTTCTTTATCCACTCATTTATTGATGGGCCCTTGGGCTGCTTCCATATTTTGGCTGTTGTAAATAATGCAATCTGTGTAGGGATGCATTTATCTTTCCAAATTAGTGTTTTCATTTTCTTCAGCTAGATACCCAGCAGTGGAATTATTGGATCATAGAGTGGTTCTACTTTTTAACTTTTTGAGGAAATTCCACACTGTTTTCCACAGTGGCAGCACCGGTTTGCATTCCCACCAACAGTGCAGGTTCCCCCTTTCTCCATATCCTCACGGATGCTTGCTGTTTCTTGTGTTGTTAATTTTAGCCATTCTGACAGGCATGAGGTGATATCTCATTGCGGTTTTGATTTGTATTACTCTGATGATGAGCGATGAGCATCTTTTCATGGGTCTGTTAGCCATCTGTAGGTCTTCTTTGGAAGAAATGGCTTTTCAAGCCCTCTGCTCATTTTAATCAGATTTTTGGGCTTTTTGTTGGTTTGGGGTATTTTTTTATGTTGATGGCTTCTTTACATATCTTGGATAATTAACCCACTATAGGAAATATCATTTGCAAATACCTTCTCCCATTCCATAGGTTGCCTTTTCATTCTGTTAATGCTTTCCTTTCCTGTGCAAAAGTTTTTAGTTTGGTGTAGTCCCAATTGTATTGTTTTTGTTTTGCTCTTGTTGGCCTTGCCTGAGGAGACAGATTCAAAAACATAATGCTAAGACTGATATGCAAGAGTTTATTGCCTGTTTTCTTTTAGGAGTTTTATGGTTTGGGGCTCTTACATTTAGGTCTTTAATCCATCTTGAGTTTATTTTTGTGTATGGTGTAAGAAAAGGGTCAAATTTCACTCATTTACGTGTAGCTGTTTGGTTTTCCCAACACTACTTATTGATGAGACAGTCTTTTCCTCATTGTATATTCTTGCCTCCTTTGCCATAGATTAATTAACCATGTAAGCATGGGTTTGTTTGGGGGCTCTCTATTCTGTTCCACTGATCTGTGCCCATTTTTGTGCCAGTACCATACCGTTTTGATTACTCTAGTTTTGTAGTATAGCTTGCAATCTGGGACTGTGATACCTCCAGCTTTGTTCTTCTTTCTCAAGTTTGTTTTGTCTATTCTGGGTCTTTAGTGGCTTTATACAAATTTTAGGATTTTTTTTCTAGTTCTGTCAAAATTCCGTTGGTATTAAGATAGGGATTGAACTGAGTCTGTAGATTGAGTTGGGTAGTATGGACATTTTAATGATTAATTCTTCCAAACCATGAGCATGGTATATCTTTCCATTTATTTGGGTTGTCTCCAATTTCTTTCATCAATGTCTTATAATTTTCAGAGTACAAGCCTTTCACCTCGTCGGTTAAATCTATTCCTAAGTATTTGTATTTTATTCTTTTTGATGCAATGGAGTTGTTTTCTTAATATCTTTCTGTTACTTCATTATTAGTGTATAGAAATGTAACAGATTTCTATATATTCATTTTGTATCCTGCAACTTTACTGAATTCCTTTATTCTGTTAGTTTTTTGATGGAGTCTGTAGGGTTTTCTATATATAGTATATCATCTGCAAATAGAAACAGTTTTACTTCTTCTTTACTAATTTGGATGCCTTTTATTCCTTTTGTTTGTCTGATTGCAGTGACTAAAACTTCAGTACTATGTTGAGTAAAAGTGGTAAGAGTGAACATCCTTTTCTAGTTCCTGACCTTAGAGAAAAAGCTTTCAGTTTTTCATCATGAGTATTTTGTGCTGGCGGATTGTCATATATGGCCTCTATCATGTTGAGGTATCTTGCCTCAATACACACTGTGCTGAGAGTTTTTACTATGAATCGATGTTGAATTTTGCCAAATGCTTTTTCTACATCTAATGAAATGATCATATGATTTTTATCCTTTGGTTAATGTGTTGTATCATGTTGATTGATTTGCAAATATTGAACCATCTTTACATCCTGGAAAAAATCCCACTTGATCATGGTGAATGATTCTTTTAATGTATTGTTGAATTCAGTTTATTAATATTCTGTTGAGGATTTTTGCTTCGATGTTCATTAGGGACATTGGTCTTTAATTTTCTTTTTGTGTACTATCTTTGTCTGGTTTTAGTATCAGGGAAGTGCTGGCCTCATGGAATAAATTTGGAGCCATTCTTTCCTCTTCAATTTTTTGGAATAGTTTGAGAAGAACAGGTATTAACTCTTCTTTAAATGTTTGGTAGAGGGACGTCTGGGTAGCTCAGTGGGTTAAGCCTCTGCCTTCAGCTCAGGTCGTGATCTCAGGGTCCTGGGATTGAGCCCCACATCAGGCTCTCTGCTCAGCGGGGAACCTGCTTCCCCCTCTCTCTCTGCCTGCCTCTCTGCCTACTTGTGATCTCTCTGTGTCAAATAAATAAAATAAAAGAATCCAACCTCTTTTTTAAAAAAATAAAAAATAAATGTTTGGTAGAATTCACCTGTGAAGTCATCTGGTCCTGGACTTTTTTTTGGGGGGGGAGTTTTTTTTATTACTGTTATTGATTCATTTTTCATTACTAGCAATCAGCCCATTCCAAATTTTGATTTCTTCCTCATTAATTCTTGGAAAATTATATGTTTCTAGGAATTTATCTGTTTCTTCTAGGTTGTCCAATTTTTTAGTGTATTATTTTTCACAGTCGTCTCTTGTAATTCTTTGTATTTCTGTGATGTTAGTTGAACTTCTCTTTCATTTCTAATTTTGTTTATTTGAGCCCTCTCTCATTTCCTTGATGAGCCTGCTAAAGGTTTATCAATTTTATCTTTTCAAAGAACCAGCTCCTAATTTCAGTGATCTTTTCTATTGCTTTTTTAGTCTCTATTTTATTTATATCACTCCAATATTTATTATTTCCTTCTACTAACTTCGGGATTTGTTCTTTTTCTTGTTCCTTCAGATGTAAGTTTAGATTGTCTGACATTTTGTTTCTCAAGGTAAGTCTATATATTATAAACTTCTTTTTAGTCGAAGCATTGCCAATTTTGTTTTTTGCTTTGCTTTGTTTTGTTTTGAAAAAACTGGTCATTACTTTCAATGTTACTTTATTGTTTATTTTGGTCTCTATTTTTATTTATTTATGATTTTTCTTTGTTATTTCCTTCCTCTACTAAATTTCAGCTACAACTCTTCTTTTTCTAGCTCCTTGTGGTGAATGTTGTTTATTTGAAATTTTTCTTAATATAAGCACTTATAACATAAATTTCACTCTAACATCTGCTTTGCTGCATCTCATAGGTTTTAGAATAGTGTTTTCTTTATCTTTTCTTTTGAGACATATTTTGACTTGCCATTTTATGTCTTATTTGACCCATTGCTTGTGCAGTAGTGTGTTGTATAATATTTATGTATTAAATCTTTAATATTTACATTGTAAACTTTCCAGTTTTGTTTTATTGTTGATACTTAGTTTTGTACCATTGTGGTTGGAAAATATCTTTGGTATGATTTCAGTCTTAAATCTGTAATATTTATCATGTCTCTTTCTTATATTTTGATCAGAGTATTCTTTTATGTATACTTGAGGAAAATATGTATTTTTCTTGGATGGAATATATTCTATACATCTCTTAGAACCATGTATTCTGAAATATGCTTCAAGTAAAAAACGTTCTTGTTGAAAAAAAAATAGTAACTTTAACTGAGGGTACTCATTTAAAATAAAGCATATCAGGGGCACCTTGGTGGCTCAGTGGGTTAAACCTCTGCCTTTGGGCTCAGGTCATGATCTTGGGGTCCTGGGATTGAGCCCTGCATGGGGCTTTCTGCTCAGCAGGGAGCCTGCTTCCCCACCCCCCACCCCCCGCCTGCCTCTCTGCCTACCTTTGATCTCTCTCTATCAAATAAAAAAATAAAATCTTAAAAAAAAATAAAGCATATCAGTGGGGAGGTGGGGGGATGGGTGAAATAGGTGATGGGGAGTAAGAGTCCACTTACCATGATGGGCACTGCATAATGATGCATAGATTTGCTGAATGACTATATTGTACACCTAAAACTAATGTAACACTGTATGTTAACTATAGTGGAATTAAAATTAAAAACAACAAATATTTTTTTAAAGATTTTATTTATTTATTTGACAGAGAGAGATCACAAGTAGACAGAGAGGCAGGCAGAGAGAGAGGAAGGGAAGCAGGCTCCCTGCTGAGCAGAGAGCCCGATGCGGGGCTCGACCCCAGGACCCTGGGATCATGACCTGAGCCGAAGGCAGCGGCTTAACCCACTGAGCCACCCAAGCGCCCCAAAAACAACAAATATTTTTAAAGAGGAACTGATTTTGCCTCATCTCAAAGATTTTGGTCCATTGCATTTCCATTCTCATTTGTCTCAAGATATTTTTTTAATTTCCTCTTTGATTTCTTCATTGACCCATTGCTTATTTGGGAGTGTGTAGTTTAGCTTCCACATTTCCATTTTTTTCCAGGGTTTTGGTTTTTTATTTTATTTTTTTTTTGTAATTGATTTCTAGTTTCATACTGTTGTGGTCAGAAAGATGCTTGATAGGATTTTAATCTTCTTAAATTCACTGAAACTTGTTTTGGAAGCCTAACATGTGATCTATCCTGGAGAATGATCTATCCTGGAGAACGTGCACTTGTGCACTTGAAAAGAATGTGTATTCTGCAGTTTTTGGATGGGATGTTTTATATATATATATCTGTGTATGATATATATATTATATATACACCACATATATATATACACACACATATATATTATATATATAAAACATTCAGCAGCATATATATTATATTAAAGTCCATCTGACCTAATGGGTTGTTTCCTTGCTAAATTACCCCAAAATTGTTGTACTAATGTTAATTTCTTCTTTTACATCTGTTAATACTTGCTTTATGTATTTAGATGTTCTTATATTGGGTGCATAGATATTTACAATTGTTATATCCTCTTGTTAGGTTCATTCCTTTATCATTATGTAGTCTCCTTCTTTATTACATTAGGGTTTTTTTTTTAATTTCTTTTGTCTAATATAAGCATTGCTACCCCAGGTTTTTTTCCTTTTTGCTTCAATTTGCATGGAATATCTTTTTCCATCCCTTCACTTTCAGGTTGTATGTATCTTTAGTTCTGAAGTGCGTCTCTTATAGGCAGCATATAAATGGGTCTTGCCTTTTTTTTTTTTAATCCATTCAGTTAAGTGGAGCACATTTAGCCCATTTACATTTAAAGTAATTACTGATAGTTATATACTTCTTACTGCCATTTTGTTAATTGTTATCTGGTTGTTTTTATAGTTCTTCTCTGTTCCTTTCTTCCTCTCTTGTTCTCTTCTCTTGAGATTTGATGACTTTCTTTGGTGTCATGCTTGGATTCCTTTCTCTTTGTGTGTTTGGGGGGGTATTTATTATAGGTTTTTGACTTGTGTTTACCATTGAGGTTCATAACATCCTATCTATATAGCAATCTATTTTAAGTTAACATCACTTAAGTTTGAACATATTCTCAACACTACATTTTTATGTCCCCATCACCTCCACATTTTATGTATATGATGTCCTTTTTTTTTTTTTTTTTTTTTTTTTTTTTTTTTTTTGTAATGGATGCCATTGGGACAAATGCAAGTCCACATGAGGAAATAAATAAAAATAGTTCTCTCTCAATCTTACACCATTCACAAAATGAATGCCTATGGATTTAAGATGTCAATGTGAACACCAAAATTTCCAAACTTTTAAGAAAAAAATAATACGGGAAAATGTCTTTATGACCTCAGGAAAAGGAAAGATTTCTTAAATAAGATGCAGAAAGCATAAACCAGAATGGAAAACATGGATCTACATTTGATACCATAAAACCTAAACTTGGGGCACCTGGGTGGCTCAGGGGGTTCAGCCTCTGCCTTCGGCTTGGGTCATGATCTCAGGGTCCTGGAATTGAGCCCTGCATCGGGCTCTCTGCTCAGTGGGGAGCCTGCTTCCTCCCCTCCCCTGTCTGCCTGCCTCTCTGCCTACTTGTGATCTCTCTCTCTGTCAAATGAATAAATAAAATCTTTAAAAAAAAAACAAAACAAAACCTAAACTGCTCTTCAGCAACAGACGGTGGAAGCATAATGAAAAACTGGGACAAGATACCTGAAATATATACAATGAAGACAGAACCAGTATCCAAAATTTAAAAATATAATAAAAAGAAAAAGGCAAACAATAGAAAATGTGCAAAGTAGCTGAAATAGTGATTCATAGAAGAAGAATCACGAATGGAGAACGAGCACGGGAAAAGATGTATAACTGTACTAGTAACTGGGGACATGCCCACGGCAACCACAATGGTGTACTATCGCTCTGTTTCTCACTTAACAGAATGGAACACGTGTTATAGTCTGCCAGTACCAAAAATGTTGGCAACAATAAGGAACAGCAGAATTCTCAAATGCTGCTCTAAGAATATAGATTCATACAATCACTTTGGAAAACAATTCGGCAATAACTATTGAAGATGAAGGTATGCACAGCCTATGTATGACCCACAAGTTCCCTGCAGGATACATCCCATTGAGAAATTTTGGAATGTGTAAATGGGGAGATGTGTGAGCCTACCTAGCAGTGTGTGATATGAAAAGAACTGAAACCTGGGGTGCCTAGGTGGCTAGGTCGGTTGAGCATCTGACTTAATTCCGGCTCAAGTCATGATCTCAGGGTCATGCGACGGAACCCTGTGTTGGGCTCCATGCTCAGCAGGGAATCTGCTTGAGATTCTCTCCCTCTGCCCCTCCCCTGTTCCCTGTGCATGCACGTGCTTGCTTTCTCCCTCTCTCTCAAAAATAAATAAATACAATCTTTAAAAAAATTTTTTTAAAGACCTGAGATGCATTGCCAATTATTACCATTATTGGGGACAAATGCAAAGATTATTTTCTGCCCTATTTTACAGACTTGGAAAACGAAGACCAAGGAAAGGAGATTTTTATAAGGTCATATAGTGCCCTGTGAAAAGGAAGACATGGCCCCTGAAAGCCCTCTCCCTGCCCTGGGCCACACACCCCGCACCTGACAAGAGTCCATGCCCCATTCTGAGCTGACACACAGCATGTCCTTCCCAATGAAATCCTTCTTGTCCTTCAAGAAGAGGAACTGATACTGCTGATGGCAGGTTTCACTGCTTATGATCTTGACAGCCATCTCATGAAGACTGTAGGGGTTCTTTGGAGTTACTGAAGAGAGAGAGAGAGAGATCCTTCCTTGTCATCCCTGCAACTGTCGGGCACACCTACAAGTTGAAGTTGCCCAGATTCACTAGGGTGGGAGGCAGGGCTGTTTCCTGGGATGGTAATCTGTGAAGGCCCCATCCCCATGCCTGACTTTTAGGGGGGAAAAAAACACTAAACTCATTAAAAAGACTGAAGCAAATTTATCCCCAGGGGCTCAGAGCAACACCCAGGCACTGAATGAGGACGAGGAGAGATTCCTGCAATAATTCAGGTTTCATGAGGGTGGAGGCTAAACTCTGACAGCTCCATGGCTACCTGGTAAGATGTCAAGACCCCAGAGCCCAAAGTGCGCCACCCCCTGGAAGGGAGGATCCCACAAACACTCCTCGATTCTAGGACTCAAGGGTGGCACCCACAAAGGCCAGATCTCCAGGAATTATTGGTGCCTGGCGGTAATGAGTATGCATGAATGCTGCCCAAAGCCTTAATGCTTCCTGAGACCATGGTCCATATACCACTTGCAGACAGAGAACCCCATTAATAGCTAAAGATCAATTCCCTGCCATGTTGCAAGTTGTGGGCTTGGCACTGGATTTAACCCCACTTTGGCAACAGAGGTTCATGAAGGTTATGTATGTCTTTTACACAAGAGCCCTGTATGTATCTTCCTAGCAACAGAGGTCAGGGTAATGTACAGTGAGTGTGAGTTCTCAGGAATGTCTGCTGATGGAGGGAACAAGTGAATAAAGGAATGAACAAAAAGAGACGCCTGGGTGGCTCATTCAGTTGGGCATCCAACTCCTGATTTTGGCTCAGGTCATAATCTCGGGGATTGTGGGATCGAGCCCCAGATTAGGCTCCAGGATGGGCATGGAGCTTGCTTGGGATTTTCTCTCTCCCTCTGCCTCACCCACCCCAACCCCAGCCCCCACTCACTCTCTGTTTCTCTGTCTCAAGTAGATAGATAGATAGATAGACTGATAAAATGAGCCCATGCTGGAGTTGTGTTCTGAAGAGTCCAGGGTCTTGGCCCCTCTGCCTGCCTTCACTCACCTCGAGTGCCTTTACGTCCCCACCCGATCACCCAGCACAAGGTTCCGACAGATGGCTTGAATCTGTTGTTGGGAAGGCAGACGGGCTGGATGAGGGGGGACCAGGAGATGTGGTCCCTGAGCTTCAGGAGAGCAATGTCCTGGGATATGAGGTTGCGGAAATCCTCATGAATCACAATGCGGGTGAGCAGGAGCTGAGTGCCGTTGCCTGGGAGGTGCTGGACTCCCATACTCACAGAGTACATTTTGGGGTCCTTGGATCTGCAGGGCCAGGGGTAGGAGGCAGGTAGCCAGCAGTGAGGCCAAAAGTGTTTGGAGAGACACAGACTGAGTACAGCATAGCATCACCAGCCCCCTAGTCCCAGATCCCCAGATTTACCACGGGGCTCCCCCTGGGGCCAGAAAGCAAAGCCCCTGGGACCCGCTCGCCACTCTGACTGACCTCTGCAGGCAGTGTGCAGCCGTGAGGACCCACTGGTGGTGAATGAGGGAGCCGCTGCAGATGTATGCTCCCAGAAACAGGATGCTCACGTGCCAAGGCCACTTGCCTACCTCCACCAGCTTCCCCTTCACCATCTTGCAGGCAGTGCTGGTATGACCACAGGTCTGGAACCAGGGATCTAGGGAAAATGGTAAAAGGGGACTATAACAGCCCAAAGCAGATTCTCAAGTGGCCCTCCCACTGCTGTGCACAGCAGACCATCGAGGCAGAGAGCACCACATTCTAGCCAGCACACAGGTGGCCAAGGGAATCTCATACAGCCCTAAAAATGACACCCAAAGGCCCAGAGGCAGCAAATGCCCAGCCAGAAAGGACTGGACAGTGATGCCACATTGTACAACTCCAGGGCCCACCTTCACAGCCCTGCCCCAGGAGGTGTGCTCTGTGTGACCATAGGTGGAAGTGAGTAGTGATGCTTGTCAGTCCCCCCGTTGACCCTTCCTGTCCCCAACAGGGAGGAGTGGGAGGAGAAGGAGCTGCATGGAACTAGTTTGGAGACTGAGATCTTGAATTGGACCGTCTTGCACTGGGATTTAATAACTGAACATCGTTGAGGACAGGAAAGGGAGAAATGCTACCGCAAAGGTTGGAGACCAAGAAGAAAGACAAATAAGGTTTTTTATGCATATAGCCTGCTGTCACGTTTGGGCTGGCCAACAAGCTGTTAACACACAATCACGGATCAGAGGCAAAGCTAGACATGTGTTTACAGCCGTCAGAAGCTGGTGTGGTTCCAGAAAGTCTGTTTCCCTCAGTGTGCATGCCAAGCAGATCATCAGGGACTCAGAAGCAGTAACCAAGACTTGTCTTTGCCTTGAGGGTCCATGATGCTGGTGGAGGGGTCCATTAATAATCAGACAAGCCTAATAATCTATGGTGGTCCATATACTTTAGCAGAAACATCTAGTGAGCCCTGCCTCATAGAAGTCCCCCCAACCATTCGACCATGTCCCAGGGTTCCTGGCACAATGACATGTAGATGGCTGCTTCCCTTGCCACAGACTTCGATGGCTGGACACCTTTGCCCACAATAGGGCCTTCCACAGGGGTCCACAGGCACCCTCACGAGGCCCCACATCTCCATGGACTTTTGTCTTGCCTTGTTCTCTCGCTGTTCCGTTCTTGCTCGTGTCTCTGTCCAGTGGCTTGCTGTCCTATGTTCCATCTCCCCCCAGCAGGGAGCCACATTTCCAGCTCCTCTCATGTGCTATGGTAGGGTTCTGGCTACCTTGTTTCAGAGGACAGCCTGCCCAACGGACACTGTCCCACTCCGGGAGGAAAGAAGAGTTCCAGAAGCCTGCCTTTTCCTTCCTCACAAAGCTGTGGGCCCTGCGGAGCCAGGGTTCTGTACAATGACCTTCAGCACCTAAAAAGTGACTGACCTAGGGGCAGGCGTGGGCTTCGCATGCGTTCCCCAGGCTCACATCCATAACAACACCTACTCCAACCTTCTGCCTCAAAACCTCACACAGGAATTGCAGGATTCTGCCTGGAGATGCCAGACTCCCCCAGATCCGGGGGGAGCCATGATGGATTGGCAGATCACTCTCCCCAGAGGCCCAGCATCATTAACCCACACACAGGGGACCCTCGGGGGCTCAAACGGACTCCACAGCAGACGACCTCTACCCCTTCTTAGAGCCCGGGAGTCACAGCATGCCCACTTACAAGCCGCACCTTGACGTCACGGCCCACGCTCAACTGTGGCAACAGGAAAACGTATCTTGGCTCGTTGACCTCTGTCTCACCGCCCCACCCCAACTCCCACATCATCATAGGCACCGCAGTCAGCTCTGGGGGGGCAGAGCCCACCCTCACTGCCCTAAAACATCCGTGATGTCCAGGGGCAGCCCCGAGCAGGACACTCACTCACTCACTCACTGTATAAGGCACTGGTATGAGAAGGGGAGGCGTGCAGTGAGGGGAAAAAAAGGTAAGGTCCCTGAGCTGGGGGACATGTCCCTACCCATAGACGCCACACCAGCATGTTTCCTGACAAGGGGCTGAACGGTCAGCCGGTGGGTGACCTGAGCCAGGGCTGCCACAGCCAGATCACACATGGCAGCTGAGAGGACTTCGGCCACACAGCACCCCAAATGTTTCACCCAGAAGAGTCTCCTGAAAACTGGTGTTGACTCCGACTCCGCAAGTAAGTCCCCTGGGCCTCAGTTTCCTCTTGTGAAATGGAGGCACTGTAAAGCCCAGCTCACATGGTTGAGACCATGGGTCGGTAGCATGAAGCCGTCACTCACACCTCACACTGTCCTGGTTCTCCGAGATCACACCCCTCAAACAAGCTCATCTGGTCCATGGCTGTTAGCTTGTTCCCCAATTTTTTTAAAAGATTTTATTTATTTACTTATTTGTGTGTGAGAGAGAGAGAGAGAGTGAGAAGCAAGTGAGCACACAAGCAGGGGGAGCAGCAGGCAGAGGGAGAAGCAGGCTCCCCACTAAACAGGGACCCTGATGCGGGATTCAGTCCCAAGACCCTGAGATCATGACCTGAGCCGTAGGCTGATGCTCAACTGAGGTGCCACCCACGCACCCCTGTTCCCCAGGTTCTAACAAGGCACTTCCCTCTGGTCGTGGCCACTCTGTGAACCAGAACTTCTGCGACACCCTCTGGGTCCCTGGGCTGGCATACCATGCAGGCTGGTGATGATGTGCCCATCAGGATATGGAGAAATTGAGGCATGAGGACAGCACCCCCCTCCCCTGCCTCTCTCCCATGTCCTTAAAGCCTTACCTTCAAAATACAGGGTGTTCCCAACTCTGGCAGAGGCAAGTGGAGATGTGAGGTTCTGAAGATGTCCTGGCCCACACTCCATGGCTAGTAGGTGCCCAGCCTGCAGTGGTCCCCAATGGGACGTGGGGGGTGGGGGTGGGGCAGGGCATCTCCACTATGTGAGAATTCTAGAACTCATGGTTTGTTTATTCACGGTAGCGGGGAGTGGGCCTCTGCCGCAGGGTTGGAGGCTCACTCAGCTGGGACAGAAGCAGGATCCTGAGAAGGAGAGAGTGTGGTCATGGTGAGGGCTGGCCTGCATGATAATGGGATGCTGCCGCCAGGCCACTCCCTGGAATGATGTGCCTAGTGCCTAGCCCTGAGCCTGTGACAGCAGCTGGTATCTGGCTCATGACGGTGCCTCCTGGGCTCAGCCTTGACCTTGATGGTGCTCCTGTGTGCCTAGTCCTGAGCCCACTACAGCACCTGTAGACCCCGGTGCCCAGTCCAGTCTCCATGAAATCCTTCTGAGGGCACCCTGCAGGTGTGGGAACTGAGGCACTGGAAGGGGATGATGGCTAGTTCCTACTGGGGGTGCCTGAGCCGGAACTGGAGGTTCCCTTTTTCCCCACAACCTTGGCTCCTGGGTAGAGGAAGGCCAGGTGTTCTGGGCCTGGGAACATGACTTTTGAAAGGAAGCTTGCAGGCCTGGGTCTTCATGAGCCAGCAGAAGAAATGCCTTCTTGGGGAGCCCTCCCCAGCACCTCACTGAGGTCCCCAAGAAGGCATTTCTTCTGCTGGCTCATGAAGACCCAGGCCTGTAAGCTTCTTCCTCTCCGAAAGTCACGTTCCCCCCAGGGACCCCATGTTCTTCACACTATCCATTAGGACAGCTCCCTCCTGCCCCTCCTCGCCAAGGTTGCCGAGGATGCAGGGTAACCAGGTTGCTGGCACGCTGCTGGGGTACGGACCGAGCCAGCATGGTGGGGAACTATGGGATCATTTAGTAAGGCAGAGTGTGTGCCTGCCCCACAACCTGTACGCACCCTCCCACTTGCGTGCCCTGGACACGGTCATGCACAGATGCACAGGAAGATTCTAAGGACGGTTCACACCAGTACTGCTGGTTAGAGCCCTAACTGAAAGCTAACCAAGGCAGGGGGGAGTGGCCTGCTCCACGCAGCGACGTGGCCAATGTCATAACGTGCCACGGAGTGAAAGAAGCCGGACACGGAAAGGTACATACTGTGTGAAATTCAAAAACAGGCAAAACAAACTATGTCTAGAGATCCATGGCAGAAAACCAAGGAAATGATTCTCCCTACAAGCGCATTTCCTCTAGGAGGAAACAGTGAGAAAGAGGGAGAGAGAAAAGGGGGGAGGGAAAGGGAGGGGAAGGGAGGAAAAAGTCCAGAGAAAAAAAACCCTATCTACTCTCCTGCCTTCGTGGAAAATAATACTCTGGGGGAGGGGGTTAATCAATGAAACAAAATAAGAAAATTCAACAAAAAAAAACAAGCATATCCACCATCACCACTGATGTGAATACAAAAACCTTTTACTTTTAAAAGTCAAAGATTCTTGTACTGGGTAAAAGAAAAGTCCATTCACATGCTACTTATCAGAGAGCCACCTAAAACAAAGTGACATGAAGCGTAAAAGTAAAAAGAGAGGTAAAAATATATCATTATATGCAAGTGAAAATAGACGTGGCAGTGTTGCTAGCTAGAGATGTGATTCAGGACAAAAGCTTTACACAGAAAAGGCTATTTCATGTTGGGAAAAGATAAAAATTTGAATGACTACGTAACATCATAAAGTTCTCTCCATCGATCACATAACATCGATCCCATAAAGCAAAGTCAATCAGTGATCTGCGAGAAACCGAAACACCTCCCTTTAGGGGACAGCCGTCTCCAACTATCTTAGGGGGAATGGAACAGGTATAAAAATGAAGCACCCACTAGACTACTAACAGGACCACAGTAACTGCCCTAAAACCTGAACAGTTTGGGCCACACTTTCGTACCACGACACGATGACTCAAGGATTTAATAACAAAACAGCGAATGCCTTAGCTGAAATTTTTAAAAATAAACTTTGTTAACTTATTTTGATGAAATAACATTCTATAAACTCTTCAGAAAATATTAATAATTAGAGCAATGCATTAAAAATTTACTGGGTGTGTTCAAAGCAAATCTATAACCTTAGGGATATTCGTTATTGAATAACAAAGAAAGCAAATGAATTAAAAGCTCAAATCAGGAAACTGTAAAAGATATAAAATAAAGCCAAGTTGGGCACCTGGGCAGCTCAGTCCGTTAAGCCTCTGCCTTGGGCTTGGGTCATGATCTTGGGGTCCTGGGATCGAGCTCCATCATCGGGCTCCTGGCTCAGAGGGGAGCCTGCTTCTCCCTCTCCCTCTCTGCCTTTCCCCCTGTTCCTGTTCACCTTTTCTCTCTCTCAAATAATTTTTTAAATAAAAAAATTAAAAAATAAAACCAAGGAAAATCTTTTGGAAATGTGTACAAAATATAAAATTATACCCTAATCAATTAGGACAGCAGAATTACGAATGAACTCTATGATCTGGATCTTTGAAAAAACAAATAATATCAATTGGGACAAAGACAAATTTTATACTGCTAGGGTATAACCCACCAAAATTGTGTAGTATGCATGTACTTTGTACTCTTACCAAAATAGCTTTGATACATAAAGAATTGCTAGAACTACAAGAAGTCTTAATTCTCATGGTAAGCCTCTCAGAAATCAATGGGTTATATAGACATAAAATATTTGAAGTGTTGAACGGATTTGAATAATACAGTCAACAAACCTGGTTCAATCAGTTATGGCTAGAACTCTGCTTCAGAACACACAGTGTTTTCATTTCAAACACACATGAAACATTCACTAAAACTGAGCAGATACTAGGCCTAAATAAAACATCAATAAATTGAAAAACATAAAAATAATTAAATTCACACTGTGATATAATTTTTAATGGGGGAAAAAGGAAGTCCCCATCCTCCCCAAATAACACCCATCTATGGAACTCTTGGGTTAAATAAGAAATACACATGAAATTAGAAACAATACAGAAATTGGGCGCCTGGGTGGCTCAGAGGGTTAAGCCTCTGCCTTCGGCTCAGGTCATGATCTCAGGGTCTTGGGATCGAGCCCCGCACCGGGCTCTCTGCTCAGCAGGGAGCCTGCTTCCTCCTCTCTCTCTGCCTGCCTCTCTGCCTACTTGTGATCTCTGTCTGTCAAATAAATAAATAAAATCTTTAAAAAAAAAAAAAGAAAAAAAAAGAAACAATACAGAAATGAATGATAATGAGGTCAGTACATATCAACCCATGTGCCATATGGACAAAGGAAGACCCAGAGGAAATTTTATAGAATTAAGTGAAAATATTGGAAACCAAAGAAGTCTGTAATAACTGATTCAGTATACAACTCAAGAAGTTAGAAAAAGGACAGTAAAATAAGTCCTCCCCAAAGTAGGTTAGAATTACTAAAACTAAAAGAGTTTTAGTGAAATGAACAAAAAATATTTGATTACAAAACCAAAAGTTAGTTTGTACCATTTAGGCGTCCCCAAAGAAGAGAACCTTCTACTCATATAGGCTTAAAATTTGTTCCCTCCCTTCAGTGGTGGCGGCTTCCTCCTGAGTTGGTCCCCTTGTTGAGAAATGGATGCCAACTGCACGGGGTGATGTACGAAAGTGTTGCATCACTGTATTGTACACCTGAAACTAATCTCACACTGTATGAGCACTAAGTGGAATTTATACAACAACGTTTAAAAAATGGTTGCTGACAGCCCACATTCTTCTGCTTTCTCACCCACATTCAGAGAAGAAGTGTGCATGTCTTTCCTCTAACCATACCTTCTGCTGGCTGGTAACCCAACTGGAGCCAACTGGCCAGGGCACTGGACTAGGCTAATTTGATCAGACTCCTGGGAGCTGGGAGGGTGACAGCTTCACCCTGAAGAACATGAACAGCATGGCAGAGTGGGAGGACTGCAGACCAGGACCCGGGGGTAATATACGGGAAGAATGGAAACCATAAAGCCAACCAATAAGGTACACCAGATGGATTTTTTTTTAAGATTCACTTATTTATTTGAGAGAGAGAGAGAGAGTGGCAGGGGGAGAAAGAACCTCAAGCAGACTCCCCACTGAGTGCAGACCCAACACTGGGCTTGATCCCACCACCCTGAGATCATGACCTGAGCTGAAATCACAAGTCAGACACTTAACCGACTGAGCCACCCAGGCGCCCTTACCAGATGGGTTGGGTTTTTTTGAAACACCTATGAAATAGACAAAAATTTGGCAATTTTAGTCTTTAATAATTAAGAAAGGGGAATGAGTACGTATATAAATATTAGAAATGGGAAAGAGGCCGTGGGTTCAAATTTTATACATCAGGTTGAAATGTAAGAATGTAAGCTAACGTAAGTGATTTTATATACCAAATTAATGCAAAAACAGTGAGGAACCCACTAGGCCATTAACTATACAAGATTTTTAAAAAATAATAAAAGATTTATCCCTTACAAAAAACTATCAGGCCCAGTGAGTTTTCCCAATATTTTTTTAAATTTTATTAACATATAATGTATTATTTGTTTCAGGGGTACAGGTCTGTGATTCATCAGTCTTACACAATTCACAGCACCACCATAGCACACACCCTCCCCAATGCCCATAACCCAGCCATCCCCTCCCTCCCAACCCCCTCCCCTCCAGGGCCCAGTGAGTTTCCTGTGCACAATCTACAAAATCTCAGGAACTGATAATGTTGGCCTTATATAAACCGCTCTAGGGCATAGGAAAAATACTACAACGCTTCTCAACCTGTTTTAAGAGGCTAGCACAGCAATTACACCAAACTTGAACAATGGTGGAACAGAGAGGAAAAGTGGAGGCCCACCATGTTTGGAGCAGAAATTCTAAACAAAATGCCAGCAAATGGAATCCACAATGTATTAAGGGATTTATCTAAGAAATCCACTGAGATCTAGCAATGAATTTCATTATGTGAACAAATTAAATAAGAAAAACCATATAATTATCTTAATAGTTCATTACTGCATCACCAGGGCCCAAATCTGCCTCGCACAGCAAAGGTTCCCAGTGAGTGTCTGAGAAGCACATGAAGGATGAGGTCAGGGTCAGCACATGAACCCCCACCATTATGGCCACTATTTCACACTTGTGTTAGAGGTCACAGGCAATGAGAAAACAAAAATAAATGGTAGGATTTTCAAAAAGGACAAGATGTAACTCTCACCATTTTAGGGAATTTGACTAGCCAAAAATAAGCCAAAAGAATCCACTGAGAAACTGATGAATTAAATAAGTCAGTTTTGCAAAATGACCAGGAATCAAGATCACTATGGGGTTTTTTTTTGTTGTTTTGGGTTTGTTTTTTTTTTTTTAAGATTTTTTTCTTTATTTGGCAGAGAGAGAGATCACAAGTAGGCAGAAAGGCAGGCAGAGAGAGTGGGGGAAGCAAGCTCCCTGCCAAGCAGAGAGCCTGACTCGGGGCTCGATCCCAGGACCCTGAGATGATGACCTGAGCCAAAGGCAGAGGCTTAACCCACTGAGTCACCCAGGTGCCCCATGATCACTGTTTTTTTAAATCAGCAGCTTTAAAATACCTAACATATAAAATTAGAAAAAAAAATAATGGGAGGAGATAATCATCCACAATGAATATAATCAAAATTTGTAAAATACTTAGAAATACACTCAGTATTTTTCCAGACATCCATGAATAGAAGAGCTGAATGAATGGAGACATATACCATACCCCTGTTAGGAATTCAACACTGTAAAAATTAATCTGAATATCTAATTTCAATTCAAATACCAAGAGTATCTTTAATGAAAATTGACACACTGACTGTAAAGTTTCCATGGAAGATAAACTCTGTAAATTAGGCAATATTTTTTTTAAAGGAGAGCTTTCGCTACCACTTAACAAAATATGACATAAAGCTATTTGAAAAAATACAGCACTAACCCAGGGACAAACAGATCAGTGGGAAAACAACAGGGGTTTCAAAAACATACACATGGATATATTAAGATTTCCTTAATATAAATGCAGATATTCAAATCAGCAGGAAAAAGACAGGTGCTACAAGAAATAGTATCAGTGGAATTGGGTCTCCAGTTGGAAATAAGAGTTGGATCCCCACCTCACACCACACAGAGTTACACATAAAAAATAAATTTATCAAGATGAAAAGAAATATGGGAAGACAGTTTTTATAACCTGGATATGGAGAAGAGCACATTTTACTAGGCACAAAACCCATAAGGAAAGTAAAGATTGACTGATTTGATTCCATAATAATTTTATTTTTTTTTAAGTTTTATTTATTTGAGAAAGTGTGCCATGCACAAGCAGGGGAAGGTGCAGAGGGAGAGGGAGAAGCAGGTTCCCCCCTCAGGAGGAAGCCCCATGCGGGGCTCAATCCCAGGACCCCGGGATCATGACCTGAGCCAAAGGCAGACACTGAGCCACCCAGATGCCCCTTGACTCCATGATAATTTTAAAGGTCTTTATGGAAAACTTCTATCATTCCATCCATTCCACATATTTCTAAAAGATAAGGGAATAGTTGTAAAATAATTGACAAAGGCTTAGTACTCAGAAAAGATAAAAACTTTCGTTAAGAAAAAGAAAAGCAACCCAATCTTAAAAACAGGCAAAGCCTATGAATAGAGGATTCACTCGAGAAAAGGTGTATCTTTTCATCAATAAACACATGAAAAGGCACACTTCCAATCAGGAAAATACAGATGAATACAGCAATGATAGAACGTTCTAGCATTGGATGGACATATTTTTAAAGACTGATAATATCCATCTTTAGCAAAAGGGGAAATGTTTCACTCTCCCATGCTGTAGGTATGACTGTAAACTGGCTCAGCTTTGGGGAGGAAGACTCTTTGAGTGTAGTCATCCAAAAGTACTAAAATTTGTGTGTCCTTTGATGACTGTCCTGCCCTCAGCCCACTCCTAGGGAGACAGCTGCAGAAATGGTTCAGAGTGTCCTCCCCCGACCCCACCACCCACATGCAGGACTGCCGCCAGGGAGGCAAGTCCGAAGCAGCCCAAAACCTGGTGCTGGTTACAAAACCCATGTCACAGCTGCCCAGAACATACACAATGACATCACATGATGACTAACTTTAAGTACTGATGGAGAAAGTTTGTCAACGTGTGTGATTTTTTTTTTTAAATGTAGACTACTAACAATACATATAAGATCCCAGGGTCACCCACAAAAGAGAACAGAGCCAGCTCACACTTGCACAAATTTAATCCCTGCTCTCCTGGTCCCCCGTTCCAGAGCCCTTCGAGGCCACACTTTCCTCCTCCTGGAGTCACACAGGGCGTAGTCATCCTCTGCGTCTCTCCCCACTGGGATGCCGAAGCAGAGCCCCATCCCCAGGGGCCCCTCTTTCCCCACCTTGACTCTTGTTGAATAGAGACACGTGACCTTGGTCTAACCTTGATCCGGACCCATAGGGCAGAGGCGATGCGGGAAGAAGAAGAGAGAGGGGAGGCTACGGACCCATCTGAGGCTGCAGCAGCCAGAGCAGGGGTGGGAGCCAGGCGGAGGCTGGGGCGCCTGAGAGAGCCTCACTGCCTATTTGCTTCCTGATCCATTTGCTGTATTTGGTGACGCGGGTGTACACGCCTGGGTTCTCCGCTTTGGCACAGGCCTTTTCCCAGGACAACACCCCAGCCAGAATCCATCTGCCCTCAACTTCGCAAGCCAGTGGGCTGCCAGAATCCCCCTAGGTAAAGAGGGAGGAATAATGGAAGCTCTGGGAGCCAGGACCCTGGAGGACCCAGAATGCCCACCCCTCTGACTCCTCTTGGAAGATTCTTTCGATCCCTGAGGATCTCACTACCTCCTTCAGCTCCCCCTTCGGCTCCTCAGACCCATCCCAGAATATCAGGCAAAATCAAAGTCACAGGGGAAGGAACTGGGGTGCAGAGTGCTGCCTGGTGATGGTCGCAAAGCAAAGCCCTCCCTGGGAACGTCCCCCACCCCCACCCCGGCAGTCACTCTGGACAGAAGAGCTGCGGGGACCTCCCAGCCACTCACAGAGCACAAGTTCTCTCCGTAATTGGTGGCACAGATCATGTCCCCCAGGACAAGGGGGACAAGGTGGGGGAGGAAGGACTTCTTGCGGTAAATCTGGTCACACTTCTTGTTGTCCATGATGAACACCTCAGCCTCCTGCAGCTCCGTGGTCAGTGTAGAGTTAGCTGTGGGGAAGCCCAGCGAGGTGAGAAAGTTCTCCTCACTCCACTCAGCCCTGGCCTCCTCCCAGGGTCCTGACGCTTCCATTTTTGAGACTCAGCCAAGCCACACCCCTTCATGCCCTCATGCTCTCCTTCACCAGCCTGTCTCCCTGCGGGGGAGTGAGGGGACCACGTCTGGCAAGCCCCTCACCCTCTCAGGCTCTCTTTCAGGATCCCTTTCTCTGGGAAGCTTTGGCTTCCAAACGAAGCAGGCCATAATCCAAGTTTCAATGCAACCACTGACGAACTGAGACCCCAGCCACGTCTGGCTTCTCTCTCCAACCTCTGAGTCTGGCACAGGTTGTGACCTCTGTCACCTGGTTACCCTCGCTCCCCCTTCAGGCATCTCAGATAGATGTGCCCCTGGCCAGACTCATCCCAGATTCCTCCCAGCTCGATCTCAAGATCACCTGACCAAGTCTTAGCCCCCTTTCCCCAGCGGCCTGGGCCCCCGCCCACACTCAGTGACGAGCACCCTGCAGGTAAGGCACGTGTTCCCCACGCGAAGGGTTTGGTGGGCCGCCCGTCAAATGAATGAGTGAGAGGACGAGTAAGTGTAGGATTCCCGGACTCTGAGCTGCTGTAAGAGGCTAAAAGATCATGCCCAGCCCCGGCGCCACTAGACAGGAGTGAGGTGCCCACGGCAAGCACGGTGGCCTTGGACGTGGAGACCTGGAGACGTGTTAGGACAAGGAGAGTCCTAAAAAGAGCCTGGTCGAAAGAGCCAGGGCCCGGAGGTGACAGCCGCAAGCTTCCCGAGAGGCACCGTGAAGGGGTCCGGCAGGCAAGACCCCAGCAGGAAGGCGGTGCTCCCCTCTGTGGTTCCGCACCCCCCAACCCTGACCCACTGTGCTCACCTGAGAAGCGCTGTTTGACCTGGCCCCAGCCAGTCACCCAGCACTGGGTCCCCACCTTCAGGTTGTAGCTGGGCTCCGGGAGGCAGATGGGCTGCACGTACTTGCTGAAGGTGGCGGGGCTGTGAAGCTGGAGAAGGGCCATATCCCCCATGATGAAGGTCCGGCCCCAGAACTTGGGGTGCAGGATGATGTCCTTCACGGGGATCAAGGAAGCCTGCAGGGGCTTCAGCTTGGAGGTGCCAAGGATCACAGAATACTCTTTGGTGCTACAGAAGACATACTGCCCTGGCTAGCCAGTCAGGTTCGCAAACAACACGACGCTCCTACCTCCACCAAGAACCCCCTCCCTTAGCAGCAGCCCCCCCCCCCGATTTGCTCCAGGCCGTGGACACAGGGGCCACACTCACCCTTGGATGCAGTGGGCAGCAGTGACCACCCAGTTGAGTTCAATGAGGGCCCCTCCACATACGTGTTCACTCTCTAGCCGGAGGCTCACCTCCCAGGGCCAGTGGCGGGTCACGTCCAAATCCTTGGACCACCAGGGTCTGCCGCAAACTTCAGGAACGATGTGCCAGGGAGACACAGGGACCACATATTGGAGGATGAGAACAACGGAGACTAAGATGCCCCTCTCCCACCCCGGGACAATGTGCACAAAGCTGTAAACTCGGGGGCTTGTCCTCATTTCAAAGATGGGGAGGCAGGGTGAGAGAAGGACAGAGGCACTGTGCGAGACAGAAATGACAGTGACAGAGATACAAGGCTGTAAGACAGAGACATAAAGACATCACAGGAGAGAGAGAGAGATACCGAGACAACAGGGGATTTGAAGGGAACCCCAAAACGAGGGAAAAGCATAGAAGGAGTCCTGGTACAAGCCCTGCATTCTCTTGTGTCTAGCCTGAATCCCGAGGTCATGTTCCTGAAGGGCCACTGCTCGGAGCTGAGAAAAGTTCCAGCCTTCTGTGTCGGAAACCTTTACACAGGCCATTCAAGAAAGAGCCCCACCAGCGGGGAGCCCACGGAGGGTCCCCGCTCACAGCTTACAGTCTTTGTCTGCACCACGTTCCAACACAGGCAAGTGGTACAGCGGTATGAATGAACACAGATGCTAAAGTTTCTAAATAGAGCATTACTCAACATTATATTTTGAAAAAATAACGCACCACGATCGTGTAGAGATTGTCTCAGGAGCGCAAGGGAGGTCCCGCACTAGAAAAGCCCTCCCTGAATTTGCCACATAAACAGTTCTTTTTCTCTAAAGAGAAGGATCATGTGCTCTTCTCAAAAAACACAGAAGACATTTGAAAAATTCAACATATATTTATGACTAAAAGCAAATCAGAAACAAAAATACCTCTTACTTTGGGAACAGAAAAGAAATCCTTAACTTTATGAAAGTTAGAGACCACAAACCTACAGCAAGCACCACTAACATTAAAGAAGAGGCAAAAAGGTTCTATATGGTCAGAAGCCAAGAATAATGGTACTTTGCAGGAGGAGGACTGGGAAAGTAATCAAGAGAGCATAAGGGAGCTATCGGGGGCTGGGAGAGTTCTACTTCTTCACCAAGACAGTGACTAATACAGGTGGGTTCACTGTGTGATCATTTCTTAGGCCGGACACTTCAAATCTGTGTACTGTTGTGCATGTACGTAAGACTTCAACAGCTTACCTTTTTTTTTTTTTTTTTAAGATTTATTTGACAAACAGAGATCACAAGTTTGCAGAGAGCCAGGCAGAGAGAGAGGAGGAAGCGGGCTCCCCACTGAGCAGAGAGCCCGATGCGGGGCTCGATCTCAGGACCCTGGGATCATGACCTGAGCCCAAGGCAGACGCTTTAACCCACTGAGCCACCCAGGCGCCCACCCCAATGGCTTACTTTTTAAATCAGTTATGCTTCTTGACTCCAGCACAATCAACGAGAAAATATATTCAAAATAAGATATATTTTCAACAACAAAAATATCTTAAGTAACAAGAAATTAACATTAGGCCAGTTTATCATGGTGATACATTTAAAACTCTTAATAAAGAAAAATAAATAAATAAAACTCAATAAAGGACACGGAAAAGGAATAGCATAAATGGAGAGATGTCCCTTGCTTTTAAATAAACAACTAACCATTTCAGATGTACTTTTTCCCAAAACTAAACTATAAAGTCATTTTCCAAGTGAGAATTTTAGGGAGCTTTATAAACTTACTCTAGAATTCAAGTAGAAAAACAAAAGTCCACGAATAGCTCAGTCTCCAAAAAAGGAGAACATAAAGGAACGCTTGTCCTAGCAGGTTATCAAGACACACATCAAAGCCGTCACAACAAAAACAGTGTGGTATTGACAAGGACAAACCAATGAAGCCATGGAAAAGAACAGAGAGCCTGAGACTGTTCTGGGGACCCAGGATCTTAAGGTAGATAAAGGAGTCACCACCATCAGTGGGTGAAGGATGGATGCTGAGTAGATGGTGCTGGGGAAACTGACTCACGACAAAAGAATTAAGAAAAACAAAACCAGATTCCTCCCTAGCAGCACTTGGGAGACCTAAATAGGAAAGTGAAAGTCTAAAGCTAACAGTAGACCATATGGCACGGGGTGAGAAAGGGCTCCCTAAACAAAATCTCAAAACAAACCATAAAACATTAAATGGATTAATTTTATTACATCAAAACCAAGGTCTTGGGTTTTTTTTTTTTTTAAGATTTTATTTATTGATTTGACAGACAGAGATCACAAGTAGGCAGAGAGGCAGGCAGAGAAAGGGAAAGAAAGCAGGCTCCCTGCTGAGCAGAGATGAGCCTCCCATGCGGGGCTCAATCCCAGGACCCTGGGATCATGACCTGAGCTGAAGGCAGAGGCTTTAACCCACTGAGCCACCCAGGCGCCCCTTGGTTTTTGTTTTTACCCTAGGAATAAAGTCAACTGGCAGATGACAGATTGGGTGGCAATATTTATGATACTGAAAATCAATACAAGACTTTCACTAGGAATATACAAGCAACTCTAGAAATCAATAAGAAAAAAAAAAAAGAACAGATAATATGTGAAGGAGGACAAGCAATTTATTAGAAGAAATCCAAGAGGTCAAAAGCATATTGAGACATGCTGAAACTCACTAGTAATGAGAAAAATGTCAATTAAATCAAGAAGCCATTTTTTATCTATTAGATTTTTTTTAATTGGTAAAAAGATATAAAAGCTGCATCGTACCATGGTTGGTACGTCTGTAACAACATTACACCTTTACAGATGGCTGGTAGGAATACAGAGAGCTGGCCACATTAGATTATGGACAGAAGATAAAAGCACTGTATCAATGTACATTTTTTTTAAAGATTTTAATTATTGATTTGACAGACAGAGATCACAAGTAGGCAGAGAGGCAGGCAGAGAGAGAGGAGAAGCAGGCTCCCTACTGAGCAGGGAGCCCGCTGCAGGGCTCGATCCCAGGACCCTGAGCCGAAGGCAGAGGTTTAACCCACTGAGCCACCCAGGCGCCCCTCAATGTACATTTTTGAAGTTGAGAAGTGGCTGATATGTGATAAGTGAAGTTAATCAGTTGATATTGTGGTTATCTAAGGGAATAGTCTTAGAAAAAAACATGCCTAGGTATTTAGAGGTCAGAAGTCAGGCTGTAAGTTACCCTCAATTGACTCTGGGAAAATTTATGTATGTGTTTCTTGACCTATCTGTATTTTTGCAGTGTTTGGTAAGTTTAAAATTATTTCCAAATAGAAAAAAATTTTAATGGAACTGGTGAAAAGAGAAGGAAACAGAAAGAGATCTACGGTAGACACCATTTATGTAAGTTAAAAATACGTGCACACAAAACCACAATATGTATTTTGACAAGAACACACATAAGCAGAGACACACACTGAACATATAAGAAAGGTTGAAAGGAGGGAGAGGAGGGGCACGGACATAAGGAGGAATAACTAATTTAATCAGTCGAACAATTCATAACCAATTAGGGAGGACCTATGACAACGGAAGCCCATGAACCAGTGAGCAACCTAACCCACCATCCCTGACGTCTAAGGGAAAAGACTTCTTAGAAAGCAGGCCCTTCAGACTAAATTCCTGCTTCCTACAGACCCAGAAACACTACCTCTCTGACCCTCTTCAGAACACATCCTCCCAGGAGCTGAGGTTTTTCTGAAACAGCGGCTCAGCCTACCCACCTGGTATGGATGTGTTTTCTTTATAACCTGAAGGAGAAAGGGGGAACAAAGATGAAGCAAGAGATCATGAATTAGTTCATTCATTCATTCACCAAATATTTCCTAACTTCCCACTCCATTCCCAGCCAAGACGGGGCGGGGGGGCGGACAACGACACACAGAGCGTATCAAACAGATAACACTCTGTCCAGCAGGGGAGATGGGAGTCAACAAAACCACCTGTGTGAAATCAATGCAAGGACAAAGCCACAGGTTTCAGGGGAGCCCAGAAGAAGTGGGGGACAAGGAGGCTCCTGAGAAGCAGGGTTTTGGGGTCAGGACTTAAAAATGAGAAGACGGTAAAAACAGAAAAGTGACAATGACATTCCTTACAAAAGATACACCGTGATGCATGCCATGAGAATGAAGGACAAGGCCAAGGATGGCCAGAAATGATGCCACGGAAGAAGAGTCGGGGTCAACCACGAGGGGCCTCATAACCCAGGCTGAGAAGCAAAGAGACCCTCCGGGAGGAGGGAGGCCCGTAGAAGGGTGACATGTTCAGGCTTGGATTGTGACAAGGAAGTAGGAAGTTGAGGGGACTGTAGGTGCTGAGATCCCTCTTCAGGACCCAGGGAAGAAAGGAGGTGGTCCAAATGAGGAAGTGGCCCTGAGACTAGACAGGGTGAGCTGGATGTGGGATGCAGGCAGATGGCTATGGGGTTCTGGGATGAACCCCAGCTTCCGCTTTTAGAGAGGAGTGCCTACAATCCAGCGCAGTAGAGAACAGGCTAAGAGAACCCAGTTTATAGGCAGCCGAGAGGCTTCACTTTGGACCCAGGGAGCAGAGATGTTTCTAGGTCCTGCAGCAGGCACGTTGCATAGAGGGACTTGCCGCGCAGAGTGGGGGCGGGGAGGGGGACGGTGGAGAGAGAACCCAGACAGCGCTGCAGGGATGAACAGAGCACACTGGCTGAGAAGCAGGCGGGGAGCCGCAGAGCTGTCCTGAGACAGAGGAGAAGAGGGAGGCCTGACCTGAGAAGCCAGGGGACTAGAAAAACCGAAAACGGAGGAAGAGGTAGAAAGGTCGCAGCTGCGGCCAGGATGGGCCGACGATTATGGGAGAAGCAAGGAAGCCCTGGAAGGAAGCATGAAGGGGAAACCGCTACTCTGAGAAACCCGGCAGCGAGCGGGAAGGGACGCCGAGAAGCAACCATGGCAAAGAGGAAGAGGATGAAGATGAGCAAGAAGATGGCGGAGGGAGCACAGCGCGGAGAGAGCCCGCGGTCCGGGGCAGGGCGAGCGGGCTGACCTTGAACAGGAGGGGAGTCTCTGATTGCTAAAGAAATGGGGGAGGCTGGTGTCGAGCAGTGGGGTTCAGAGGGCCCCTGGGGGCTGGAGGCTGTCAAGGGGGAGAGCGTCTTCAGGGTGAATAAAGCAGCAGTGAGCCAGACGCCAGGGGGAACACGGCGCTGGGGAGAAGCGGGAAGGTGGGATCCGGGTTTCAGAGGGGGGAGACCGCGTGGGGCCGGCCGCTCCGCGGCGCATGCGCAGTGGCCTGGGGCGGTGGGAGAAGGGGCAGCCGGCGGCCTGAGCCGGCCTGGAAGGGTGCCTCTGGCCTCAGCCGCGATGCCCGCCAGCGTGGAGGCCGGAGGAAGTGGCTGCACATCGGGAGAAGATACAGGGGTCCTCCGCACTGCTGGTGAAGTCTGAGGGGGGGGGGAGCAGAAGTCTGGCGACAAGGGGTGGGGGGAGGATGGCAGTGGGGGACAGGGGAGCATGGTGGGGGTGGGGGACAGAGTCCCAGGTGGCCAAAGAGCTAGCCACGTGCAGGGATCTGTGCTCAAGTGCGGGGATGGGGGGCAGAGGGGAGGGTGGGGGGAGTACGGGGAAGGTGGCCAACTGGCCGACGGAGGGACACAGGGCGGTGGAGGAGGTGCTGCCTCACCCGAGGTCAGCAGCGGCAGCAGCAGCAGGACGCAGCGGCTCAGGCCCCAGAGCCCCGAGGCTCCAGGCCCAGCGCTGTGGCCGAACGGCAAGGCGGCCATGAGGCCCGGGAGGTGCCACCTAACGGGACAGACACGGTGCCGCGAGCCCCGGCAGGTGATGGCAACCCTGCCGCGCGCAAGGGCACCTCCAGCACGTGATGGAGTTCTGGGTACACGATGGCCCCACTAGCCCGTGATGACGCCCCGGACCCCGCCCCCCCCCCCCCCGCGCCCCACACCCATGGACACATCTGCATCCGCACCCTCACTCGTGCCTGTTCCCTGAAGATGGCATCGGAGCCCAGGATCCAGGATCGCCTCCAGGGTGGCCAAGCACCCCCCTGTTGCTTTAAGATGGGGACAGTGCCCCCAACCTCTGGACCTCTGAGGGCACCTTTGTCGCCCAGCCTCTGACCACACCCTTGGTCCCCTGGGATTGGTGCATTGGAAAGGTTCACAAATTTTGTTGATCTGAGAATCTGAAAAGCACAAGAAAGGAACAGTAAGGCTGGGGAATATAGGAAGATGTCTTTAGGAAAGTGGCATCTGAGCTGGATCTAAAACTGGAATATGGAGTGGTGGGGGAGTCCTGAGAAAGGAAAGGCATTCCTCCTCCTCTTCAGACCACCAAGCGGATGGATGCACCTGAAAGAGATGGGGGCGGGGCAGATGACAGGCCTTGGGCCTTCGAAGAGCAACTTTGTAGGACCGGGTCTTTGCATCTGGTGGATGTGGCAGAATTGGGAGAGGACCACCAAGAAGCAGAAGATTCCCGCTTCTTTTGTCTAGTGGGGAGGGAGGGGGCGTCCAGTTCTGGGGACCACATTCCCCGGCCTGGTATCTAAGGGAGTCCGTATAATGAGTCCCCACTGCAGACAGGTGAGTAGAAGTGATGTGTGCCACTTCCGTGTCAAGGTGGTCTGGAGAATGCCTTCTTTGCTCATATTCAGGCCAAGCACTGGTGCCCAGAGCGGCAGAACTGTCAACTTGGAGCTGGTTAGAGATGCAGTTCTCAGGGCCCACCCCAGACCTACAGGACTGAAAACTCTGGCAGGGGACCAGTGATGTGTGTTTTACCAAGCCAGAAAGAGAGATGCTGGAACACAGAGCCAGAGAATGACGGTAAAGATCCAGTGTCTAAAACAATAAATCTCACTTCCCTTCTCCCAGTAGGAGTGCAGATGTCTGTTAACGAAGTGGGGGGTGCCTGGGTGGCTCAGTGCGTTAAGTGTCTGCCTTTGGCTCAGGTCATGATCCCAGGGTCCTGGCATCTGGCTCCCTGCTTAGTGGGGAGTCTGCTTCTCCCTCTCCCTCTGCCCCTCCTCTGGCTTGTGCGCACTCTCTCTCTCTCTCAAATAAATAAAAATCTTTTAAAAAGAAAAGAAAAGAAAAAGTGGAAGGGGGGGCAGCAGCAGCAAGTGGAAGAAGCAGGAGAGAAGTGCCCTAAGTTCATTCTTGCTCCCTTTTCTGGTCTCTTGTGATCCTCTTTTCAGAGCTGCAGAGGCTGTGAAATTAAGCCACAGAGCTCCAGGCAGACAGGAGTACAGAGACCAGGACCCAGCTAGCTAAAACCCCACAGAGGACTCCCATCTGAGCTGGTGGAGACAGGGCTTAATTACAACCATGAACAGATCGTTTTCTACATGGGAAACTAGTTCTCTACAGAGTATGTCATAGGCAATGCCAGAACTTTCAGGAGACCAGAACTTAGAGTGAACAGGAACATGCTCCAAACCATTCAGTTGACATCAAAGATCTCCACACTCCTTAATGCCTCCACATAGCTTAGGCTGAGCCTGGATGGGGCCACTAGGAACTGAGGAAGGGGGGCCCACCGCGGGATTGCCCCAGGAGGGTCTATGTGGCAGGATCCACTATGTCCAGTCCCATGTGGAAACCCCAGGCCTCACACCTCAGCAGGGACATGGTAACACCCCCTCCCTCTCTCTCTCTGCACAATCAGCAAGCTGACTGCTTCAACACAGGGTCAGGTGGCAGCCTGAGACCACACCCAGGTCCCACACTGTCTCACTGCTCATGAGGGGTCTTCTCTTGCAGAGGCTCTCCAAGATGACAAGGAAGCCCCGTGCTCCCCCTGGCAGGTCGGCTGGCTCTCAGCCTGGGGGATGTCTGACCCCCTCCTTCCAGGTGGGCAGGGCACAGCCAAGGTCGTGTGTGTGGCCTTGACAGGTGACTGGGGCATCAGACTGGGATGCTTTCGGGGCTCCAGCTTTGCTGCCAGTTCCTACTGTGTGGCTCTCTACAGGGTCAGGGGATGCCAACCAGAACTGGAGGAAAGGGCATCTGAGCAGGAGTGGGAGGTCGGAGGAGAGGCCCAGTATGAGATGCAGAAATAGGAGGGGAGTGGGCCGGGGTGATCACGGGGCCACCAGGATGCCCAGGGGCAGCACCAGGCACAGAAGTGGGAGGAAGCCTGCTGAGTCCCAAGAGCAAGCCTGACTCAAGCGATCAATGACCCAGTCCTTGTAGAAACTAACTTCTGTATAAATTCCGGGAAAATTTTTGCGACCGCAGCCAATGCCCCAGCTCACAATCCCCACCTGGACCCATGTCTTATTAAGTTCACAGACCAGGGGCCCCCCAGAGTCTCCCTGGAGAAAGAGAAAGAAACAAACACAGGAACAGAAGAGAATCAACATCAGAACTGGCTGGTGGGGAGATGGGCACGTGAGGGCCTTCCCCGGGACTCCCCTCCCCCAGGCATCCACCAGCCCTAGGTTCCTAGGAATATTTGAGAGTTGAAAACTAAGTGAAAACTTTAACAGCCTCTGAGAAATACTCCTCCTTCCCAGGTCCTCACGGATGCACACAGATACATATCCGGGGGCCCCAGGGCAGCAGTAGCACTAATAATGTCTTAAAATCCTCTTTGAATGTCCCTGTTCCTCCATTTCCCCTGACCTGCCCCCCATGGTCCTCTCCAAGCCTCCCATGACCCTGCAACCAAACAGGTACCCCCAGCACAGTCCACAGCCTCCAGAGCCCTCCTCCAGCTCTAAGGCTCATACCTATTCTGATTGGCCAGTCCCAGGCCTCCACAGATGTGAAATATTTTGAATATCAACCCTGCATGGGAGGATCCCATAATCCTCTCCTCCAACCTGAAATTACCCTTGACCTTAAACCCACATATCCAACCCCACACTGTCCCAGACATCCCACAGACACCCCAATGGATGCGGAACCCGGCATGTCTTTTCCCAGACCTGCTTGGGGGCCACTGCCCCCCACCAACCAGCTCAGACAGAAACATAGAGCCCTCCAAACCTCTCCCTTGCCTCCACCCTCCCAGCAGTCAGGATTCAACCTCAGACACACTCCTTCACCCCCTCACTGCCCCAGGTCCTGCTCAGGACTCTGCGTCATCACCTAGGTGATGGACACAACACCTAGCTTACAATCCTGCCCGGATGGCATCAAGAAACTCGGCCCAGCGCCCCAGGCCACGCGTAACCTGACTCCAGCCCTCTTCTCTGGTCCCCTCATTGCTCCAGACCTGGAAGGTGGGCCCTACACGCGACAAGTTCCCTCACACCTCGGAGCCACCGTCTATGCTACTCCCTCTCCCTACAGTGCTGTTCTCCTCTTTCCAAGAAATCCCAAGACTCATCCTCTGAGTTCAGGCTCAAACGCCCCCTCCTCCAGAAGGCACTTGATGCGGGAAGAAGAGGGCGGGCCAGGTTCTGCCCATGAATCTCCTTCTCGAAGGAGCGAAAGGTGGTGGTGGCAGGTCACCCAGGCCCTGGCACCTGGGAATGAGGAAGCTTGGGGGGGCCATCCTCACCGCAGAGGCCACAACAGAGCCATGAACTGATCTTGCAGACCCTTTTCCCTTGTTGACAGTCGCAGATCATCCCCTTTCCTCACTAGGTTGTGCCGTGATCGTAACTGTGTGCACACTGTGTCGTTACATTTCTTGTATTGAGGGATGAGTTTCTCGGTCTGCTGAAGATGAATGGACTCCGGAGCTGGAGTGACAAAAGACGAAGTTAGGGTCTGCGTGAGGGGACAGCATAGTAGCCCCCAAAACCCACTCTGTTGACCCCTCAGAGGTAGTCAGGGCAATGGATGCTGTCCCATTGACAGGAGGGACCCGAGGCAGTGGTGGCGAGAAGAGAGGCGGAAGGGAGAAAAGCCATGACAGGAGCAGGAGGGACCCCTCAGGACAGAAAGAGTCCAGGCCTTCCCAACCGGAAGTGAAAAGCAAGTGTCACTCTTGAGTACCAAGAGTAAGTGACAGGTGTCCTGTGCCGGCCAGACTCACAGACTCTCAGACAGGGAGTGCCCCCAAAGATTCCAGTCCAGCCTCTTCCCTGAGATAGGAGGCCCTCCAGCCTCACCAGTAGGGTTGCTCTGAGAAGCTACCTTCCTACAAAGCAGGGACTTCCATGGAGGGACAGCTCTGGATGTCAGCCAGCTCATTCCCGCGGAGCTGAAATCCATGCTGGACAGAACCTACCATCCCTGGCACCCAACCCCCCCAGGTGCCAACATTCCAACAATTCTTTTTTTTTTTTTTTTAAGACTTTTTGGCAGGAGGCACCTGGGTAACTCAGTCATTAAGTGTCTGCCTTCAGCTCAGGTCATGATCCCAGGGTCCTGGGATCGAGCCCCACATCGGGCTTTCTGCTGGGTGGAAGGCCTGCTTCTCCCTCTCCCACTCCTCCTGCTTGTGTTCCTTCTCACTGTGTCTCTCTCTGTCAAATAAATAAATAAAATCTTTTAAGAATTTTTTTTTATTAGAGAGAGAGAGAGCATAAGTGGGGGGAAGGGCAAGGAGAAAAGGAGAAGCAGACTCCCCACTGAGTACGGGGCTCAATCCCAGGACTCCGAGACTATGACCTGAGCCACAGTCAGACGCTGCACGGACTGAGCCACCCAGGCACCCCTCATTAAGCAATTCTTACTGAGGTTCCATTACTCCGGGCTGTCCTCCCCCTCCTCCTCCCTGGCCCGCCTGTTGAAGAATCAGCCTCCCTGTTCCTTGTGGGACAGGCTGCAGGCCAACACCAGCGTACCAGGCTGCCCCCTTGGCTCCCCACCTACCTGTCACACCTCCCACCACTCGGCTCCAGCCAGTCACCCAGCGCTCTGTCCCACTTTCTATGTGGCGCGCCCTTTCAGGGAGACACACAGGCTGGATGTACGAGGAGTAATTCACAGAGAAGGCCAGCAAAACGAGGGTGGTGTCATGCCTCAACTTCTTCTCGTCGTAAAAGTGATGGCACACGATGTCTTGCACCAGAACCACCGGTGTTGTTTCGGAACGAGAACGTAACAACTTGTCTCCCAGCCTCACTGTATACTCCTCCTGGCTGTGGGAAGAGGACATGCCCTTCGGCAGGAAATCCAGAAGGGTCTGCACTCCCCTTCCACCATCTTCCAAGTTCGTCCCAGCCTGGTCCTGTCTCCTCAGCCAGCATCTGGCACCTGCCTGCCTGCAAAGCACATCCCGTCCCCAGACCCTAATTTACTCCAGCCGGGCTTCTCCAGGTGAGGCCCCAAGACTACCAAAGCAGCCCCCAAAACTTGGTGGCCATGCGCATTTCAGGTCTCACTCCAAACTGAATAAAACCTAGGGGGCTGTGACTCCTTTTCAGAGGAAGAAGAGGAAGCTGGGAGAAGGGGACAGGACTAGCTCCGGGTCACAGAGCCTGCCAGGGGCCAAGCCTGGAGCTCCAGACACTCACTCAGTTATGCAGTGGGCAGCGGTCAGCACCCACCGACTGGCAAGGAGGGATCCTCCACATATGTGTCTATCCTAGGCCTGCAGGCTCACCTGCCAAGGCCACTTCTTGTCTGGGACGGGCAATCCACCCCCTATCCTCATAGACCTCTGGCTGCATCCTGGTTGGCTCACTAAAGAGAAAGGATGGGAGGTGAAACTAGAGGATCCTTCCCCCCCTCCTCCCACAGCCGGCCCCTGGACACCCATCAGCATGCAGACGCAGGTTTCCTCTCCAACCCTTCAAATAGAGTCTGACCCTTCTAGCTCCCTGGGCGGAGTAGCTTCCCCTCTGGCCTCCCAGGCAGATCTGTCCAGACCTGCCCAGAAGCAGTACCTTGAAGAGGGAACGTTCCAGATACAGTGGTCTGGCTGGATTCCACTGTGAGCATTAGAGGCCCTGCACCTGTCGTAGATATTGGGGTGGGCGGTGACTCCAGGGGCCCTGGTGGCGAGGGCGCCTCTGGGCTTGTCAGGGTCATTGCAGAATCCTCGCTGGGGCCGTAACGCTCACCTGGCAAAGATCAGTGAGGCAGGAGCTGGCCCCCAGCGCACCCCCTGGCCTGCGCCTTCAGCCGGCACCGCCATCAAACACCCCCCCTCCACGCTCCACCACCTCCCGCCCTCGCCGGGCCCCACCGAGCACTGGCTGGAAGAGCAGAAGCCAGAGCTGAGACCCAGGGGGCCACCCCGGGACTCCATGGACCCACCTGCGTGGCAGCCCTCTCAAGGCGCCCCCTCGCGGCGGCCCGCGGCCCTGCGCTCATGTTGGACGGACCCAGGGGCAGGGGGCACAATTCCCACCAAGTGGCACTTCCAGGATTCCCGCCTCCTGGTTATTTGACGGAAAACAATCCAGGTGGTGCTCCTCGGGTGCTTGAAGATGTCATTGCTTGTATCGACCTTAAAATAGAGATCTTCTGGATCATACGCCCCCAGAGTAACCTAATCACTGGAGCCCTTAAAAGGACGAGGACATGCTTTCTACACAATGGAAGGCGAGAAACAAAAGGGAAGTATGATAAATAGAAAATACAAAACCAAAGAGCAGTATCGAGTCCTAATACGATGGTATTTGCAGTTAAGTATGAACAGATTGGACACAGCAGACAAACAAGAACTTTCACGTTGGTAGAAAAAATAAGGTCCAGAAATAGACTCTCCAAAGATACTAGATATTAAAAAAAGAGAGGAAGATACATCGGAAATAAAGGAATAGGAATGAAATACCAGACAAATCTGATGCAAAGGAAAGGGGGATAGTAATTTTCTATCAGATCATAGGATCAAAGGCAAAGATTACGCCGGGGCGGGGGGCACCTGGGTGGCTCAGTCAGCTAAGTCTGCAGCTCTTGGTTTCAGCTCAGGTCATGACCTCAGGGTTGTAAGAGCCCCGTTTGGGCTCCACACTCAGCACGGAGTCCGCTGAAATTCTCTCTCTCCCTCTCCTTCTGCCTGTTCCCCTGCTGGTGTGCTCTGTCTTAATTAATTAATTGATTAATTAAAAGACAGTAAAAATAAGAAATAATTAAGAAGAGGCGATGAGGAGCCCTTAATAGGTAAAAAAAAAAAAAAAACAACAGTTGACCAACTTCATGGGAAACCATGAGACATTTGAGACATTCCTTTTAAGAAGCCAATAGCTTATGGAGGCAAAATTAAGCAAAAATCACAGGATAGGGGCGCCTGGGTGGCTCAGTGGGTTAAAGCCTCTGCCTTCGGCTCAGGTCATGATCCCAGGGTCCTGGGATCGAGCCCCACATCGGGCTCTCTGCTCAGCAGGGAGCTTGCTTCCCTTCCTCTCTCTCTGCCTGTCTGTCTACTTGTAACCTCTGTCTGTCAAATAAATAAATAAAATCTTTAAAAAAAATAGTTTTAAAAAAAAATCACAGGATATTTGGCTATGACCACTGATAAGCTTTCTTTTAAAGATTTATTTATTCATGAGAGAGAGAGAGGCAGAGGTGGAGAGAGAAGCAGGGTCCCCACTGAGCAGGGAGCCCAATGTGGAACTCGATCCCAGGACCCCGAACATGACCTGAGCGAAGGCCAGATGCTCAACCAACCGGGCCACCCAGGCACCTCACCACTGATAATCTTGATCTGATAGCAGTATAATGAATTTTACAACTACAAACAGAACATTCATTCTCATTGAGCACATAAGAAACATTCAGAAAGAAGGTCACAAATGAAGACCAGTAAACTCTAGGAATCAACATCTATAGTTTCTATTCCTGAGCCTCACAGCTCTAATACCAAAATCAACTTCTGCAAAAAATCCCGTAGTTCTGCAACAAAGACAAAAGCCTAGAAAATGGTCCTCCTATTAAAAAGGAGATCATAGGGGTGCCTGGTTGAGCATCTGACTTTTGATTTTGGCTCAGGTCCTGATCTCAGTATGGTGGGATCAAGCCCTAGGTGGGCTCCACATCTCCGTGCTCAGGGCAGAGTCAGCTAGAGATTCTCTCTCCCTCTGCCCCTCCCCCAATCTCCTGCGCTCTAAATAAATAAATAAATAAAATCTTAAAATAAAAAAAAAAAAATGGAGTGGTGCCTGGGTGGCTCAGTGCGTTAAGGCTCTGCCTTCAGCTCAAGTCATGATCTCAGGGTCCTGGGATCGAGCCCCACATCAGACTCTCTGCTCAGCAGGGAGCCTGCTTCCCTTCCTCTCTCTCTGCCTGCCTCTCTGCCTGCTTGTGATCTCTGTCTGTCAAATAAATAAATAAAATCTTAAAAAAAAAAAAAAAGGGAAATCATGTGAGAGATGCCTGGTTGGCTCAGTCGGTAGAACATGGAACTCTTGATCTCAGGGCCGTGAGTTCCAGCCCCACGTTGGATGTAGAGCTTACTTTAAAATAAAATAATTTTAAAAAAGGAAATCATGAGAAACATAATGCCAGTTTAAAGATTACTAACAATGAAAGCATCACATGAAATATCGTGTAGCAGCTTTTGTAGTCCTAGAAAGTAATGTAAAGCTTCGACCATATCAGAAAATAAAAAAGACTGATAACAAATGAGCTAAATATACAGCTCAGAAAGTGAAAACAGTCAATGGAGTAATCCCCACGACAGGGCTTGGAAGAAAGGAAAGAACAGCAATGGGCGGCTCAGTGGGTTAGGCCTCTGCCTTCGGCTCAGGTCATGGTCTCAGGGTCCTGGGATCGAGTCCCTCATCGGGCTCTCTGCTCGGCAGGGAGCCTGCTTCCCACCCCCCTCTGCCTGCCTCTCTGCCTACTTGTGATCTCTGTCTGCCAAATAAATAAATAAATCTTTAAAAGGGGCGCCTGGGTGGCTCAGTGGGTTAAGCCGCTGCCTTCGGCTCAGGTCGTGATCTCAGGGTCCTGGGATCGAGTCCCGCATCGGGCTCTCTGCTCAGCAGGGAGCCTGCTTCCCTCTCTCTCTCTGCCCGCCTCTCTGTCCACTGTGATCTCTGTCTGTCAAATAAATAAATAAAATCTTTAAAAAAAAAATCTTAAAAAAAAAGAAAGAGAGAACAGAGAGAAACAGCAGAAGTCAATAGAGACAAAATTATGAAGAAGGTGAACACAATCAGAATCTTGTTCTCTGAAAAGCTTAATAAGAGACAACATTCTAGGAAGAATGAATAAAAGAAAGAATAATACAGAATAAAGGGAAGGAACTTAAAGATATTACAGATATTTTCTTTTAATTATAGAAAAAATATTATTAAATGCATGTGCTCACTTGTCCTTCTGGCCAAGATAGATGACCAAGGATTGCCCTTCCCACCTGAACCACAAAGATGGGCAAAAATACGAAATGACCATTTTCAGGACACTGGATGCCAGGCCCCCAAGGGCAGGACCACTGATAGTTAGAAACCAAATGGGATGAGTTCTATCATGGCTCTGCTTGTGGCTTTCGGAGCATTTCCGGGCCACAGTTCAGAGAGGGGAACCTAGGCAGAACCCCAGAGACTCCCTAAAGTGAGCAAGTAAAGCTATGAGGTTGGGGGGCAAGGCATCTATGCAGAGAACAGGGGACGGGAGGGGGCATAGAGAACTCCAGAGATCTGCAGACACTCCCCCTTGAGTACTCCCCTGTGCACTGATCAGTGAGTGGGGGTTGGAGGGGACTATCTGAAGCTAGAGAGACAACCACTTGAAAGGATTAGAAATAACAATGCCCAGTATTCACGAGGGCTCAGGAACAGTGCCTGTTTCCGTCAGCCAGATTGGGGAAAACCCAAGACTCACAGAGCACTGGGTATCATGTTCAGAAAGGTCTTGTCTCAGGAGGGGCACTTGGGTGGCTCAGTCCATTAAGCGTCTGCCTTAAGCTCAGGTCATGATCCCAGAGTCCTAGGATCAAGTCTCACCAAGTCCAGCTTCTGGCTCCCTTCACCCTCTGCCCATCCCCCTTGCTCATGCTCTCTCTCTCTCTCTCTAATAAATAAATAAAATCTAAAGGAAGGAAGGTCGGTCTTCTCTCAGCAACAGGAAATATCAGTTCCTAGACTTAGAAGTGTTCCAGTCCTAAAGCTCTTTAAAGCAAGCCCTGAGAATATCCATTTCTAAGTAATTTCGCTGCATCCCAAATAAAGCTTGAGAAAATTTCTAGTAAAATATCAAACATCTAGGTACAAGTCACAGTGTCTGGTATCCAATCAAAGAATACCCAGCACTCAAGGAGCATGAAGATACAATGCATAATGAGAATAATCAGTCAATCCAAAGCAACCCAGAACTGACACAGGTGTTAAAAATCACTGGGAGGTGGGGCGCCTGGGTGGCTCAGTGGGTTAAAGCCTCTGCCTTCGGCTCAGGTCATGGTGTCAGGGTCCTGGAATCGAGCCCCGCATAGGCTCTCTGCTCAGCGGGGAACCTGCTTCCTCCTCTCTCTCTGACTGTCACTCTGACTACTTGTAATCTCTGTCTATCAAATAAATAAATAAAATCTTTTAAAAAAATCACTGGCAGGATTATTTTAACTGTTAGTTATAAATAGAGACTCAAAACTTAAGTGGAGATATTGAAGCTGTAAAAAGACACAAATCAAACAGCTAGATATAAAAACTACCATGTGTGAGATAAACAAAAGACAATGACTGATAGGATTAACACTGTGTTAAACATGATGGAAAGAAGAGACAGATGAACTTAAAGACATGACAATTTTAAAAAAAAATTGCCAGAATGAAACACAGAGAAGAGAGAGTATGAAAACATAGAACACAGTGGGCTCACGGCACTTCCACAAGGGAGAGGTGTGGTGTGGGAGAAACAAAAATATTTAAAGAAATAGTGGCCTGGGGCGCCTGGGTGACTCAGTGGGTTAAAGCCTTTGCCTTCGGCTCGGGTCATGATCCCCGGGTCCTGGGATAGAGCCCCGAGTCAGGCTCTCTGCTCAGCAGGGAGCCCGCTTCCTCCTCTCTCTCTGCCTGCCTCTCTGCCTACTTGTGATCTCTATCTGTCAAATAAATAAATAAATAAATCTTAAAAAAAAAAAAAAAAGAAAGAAAGAAAAGAAATAATGGCCAAACACTTTTCCAAATTTAATAAAAACGAAGGCCTCGGAGATCCTGGCAGCTCAATGAACGCGAAACAAATGAAACTGGACCAAGCACAACCTCAGGAAATGGCTTCAAACCAATGACAATGTGAAGGGAAGGGTGACAGTAGATGCCTCATCAGAAACAAGGTGAGAGTCGATCTCAGCTGAGGTCGACAGGACGACGCCATGCCTTCTAGCTTCAGCTCCCATAGGGTTACCCATGTCCTGCTCCCCGTCTATCGTGTGCTGTATTGTTCCATTTTTGTGCACTTTTTTTTTTTTGCTGCTGCTGATTTTGCTGTTTAAAACGATCCCCAAGCATATTTCTTAGGGGCTGTCTCGGGTCGCTAAGGACTCCGGGCTGTGATGTGCGTCGCAGAGAAAAGACATGTTAGGTGAGCTTCACGCAGGCACGAATGACCCTTCTGTGGGCCCTGAGTTCAAGGATAGTGAATCAACAGAGTGTGTTAAATGAGGTGTCTTTAGCCAGAAACCAACAGAAAATAAAGTCACTATGACTCCCTGATGACAAAGTGTGCGGCGAGACTCCTGTGAATCTCCTTTCTGCATTTCCCTGAGGACCGGGTGTTAGGTATTTGCTAGTTCAGTGCTCGTGGCTACTTAATAGAACATAAAAACCAAAAAAAGGATAGAAAGAAAAAGAAAGCCACGTTATTTTAGCAATGGGTTTGGGGTGGTTGGTTAGGCCTAGCAGCAATAGGGAACTGAAACCCTTATTGAAACTCTTGTCCCATGTTGGTCTGGCCAAGTGTCTCCGATGGGGTTCCCCGGAAGCAGGAACGGTAGCTGAGGGTCTGTGTGGAGGAGGGCTCTTGGGAGACACGCGGGGAAGGGAGCAAGGGAGGCAGAACTGGGCAATGGGCAAAGCTGAGCTACAGTGCATTTGCAACTGAGTCTCAACTGATCCTCCAAGCAGCCCCGACAAGTTGGCCCCAAGTGAGGCAAGAAGGCCAAGCACCTGCCCTGGGCTGCACCTGTACAGAGCTGGGATCCTGAGTGTGTCCGTTCCCACGGCCAAGTGCAGCTTTTGTGAGGGCTGAAGCTGAGGCGGTATTTTCTGGAGCTGGGAGAATGACGTAATTTCTCTGCAAGAGAGGTGGGGAGGGGTGGCAACACCACCTGTCCCCCAGGGCTACCACTTCTGGTTGGCTCTTGAGTCCTTCTGACATGATCCTGGCCATTTGGATGACTTCCTTGCTATCTGGTTCAACATGTCATTTCCGTCTCCTCGGAAGACGTCTCCTCCTCCTGCCCCACCCCTGGACGTTTTGCAGACCGTTTTCCCAAGAGGCACTGATTTCTTTGGGATCCCCCATGGTCTTGTATTTCAAGACCGTGATCTGGGCCCTAGGAATGGTCATTACTAGATGTAGCTTTCTTCTTATGACCAGAAACCCCCAGCGCTATTTGTTTTGTTTCTTTTTAAAGTCTAATATTTTCAGGAGAACTCATTGCTTGCCCCTCAACCTCCTTCTTTGCCCATGTCATCTATGTCTTTCAGAGGCTCTGCCCAGCCACCAAGCCCCTGACCCGAGTAAGGATCATTCTACTGACGGGATCTCCCCTCCTGCCTGCAGTCCCCATCTTCTTCATGTCCGCAGCCCAGTGCCTGTTCACAAAAGGTATTCCAGGAATATTGGTCGGGAAGACAAAAAGTGGCTGCCACTTACTTGGCAGGTGGCGCCCTGCTCTCGGGGAGGCTCTGCCTAGCTTTTCAGACAGCCAGAGGCAGATCCTCAGGAACTAAGCCACGGGACTAAATTCCTGTCTCCATCCCCAGCAAGAACCACAGTCTAATATCAGCATGCCATAGGGCATCCCATCTGGACCATAAATTTCCAGAGCTGTAGTTCCTAACAGCCGCAGCTGTGACTCGGGCTAGCCCGTTGTGGATTCCCTCTTTGCCTTTACTGCCTTTACTGCCTTTACTGGGGTTTGCAAAGCAGAGTGTCCCACTCGGTCCTCCCTCAGACAGCAGGTGGGACGATCGCAGACTGCCCACTGAGGTCCTGGATAACTGGGAGCTTTAGCACTAAGCATTTGGAAGGAGGGGTGGGCAAGAGAGGCTGGGGGAGAATCAGCAGCCAGTACCAGGTGACTGTGGGACGCAAGACCTGGTGATTGGGAAAAAGAAACTGTACACACACACACACACACACACACACACACACATATGAGCCAGGCCCTCCCACCTACCTTTTCCTTGTGGGGAGCTCTTGGGCTCAGGGGTCCTGACACCCAGCCCATAGTGTCTCCTCAAGTCATGTCCATCACAGGGCAGCAAGGGGAGGCGCGAGGCTGTGTGAGTGGGCCACACCCCCGTCTCTGTCCTCTTGCCCCTGCCACCCCGCTCCTGACTGCAGAGGCTGCCACACTCAACTACAATACTTCCATCCACAGAGATGTTGGTAGCTCTAACAGGAGGACAGGCAGAAGGACCCACTGGCTAAGGCCATCCATCAGATCTCTATCAAGGTAGACAAGTGCCCCACCTCTGACTCTAGAATTCTAGAGTTTACTGGATGCCAGGAAGTGCGTTCTAAGCAACATACTTCTCTACAGAGTATGTCATAGGCAAGCCCACAACTTTCAGGAGACCAGAACTTAGAGTGAACAGGAACACACTCCAAACATTTATTCAGTTGACATCAAAGATCTCCACACTCCTTAATGCCTCCACATGGCTTGGGCTGAGCCTGGATGGGGCCACTAGGAACTGAGGAAGGGGGGCCCACCTCGGGATTGCTCCAGGATGTGGCAGGATCCGCACTGGATGCTAGGGAAACATCTCCCAGCCCCAGACGCTCCAGTCCCATGTGGAAACCCCAGGCCTCACACCTCAGCAGGGACATGGAGACACCCCCTCCCTCTCTCTTTCTCTACACAATCAACAAGCTGACTACTTCAACACAGGGTCAGATGACAGCCTGAGACCACACCCAGGTCCCACGCTGTCTCACTGCTCATGAGGGGTCTTCTCTTGCAGAGGCTCTCCAAGATGACAAGGAAGCCCCGCGCTCCCCCTGGCAGGTCGGCTGGCTCTCAGCCTGGGGGATGTCTGACCCCTCCTTCAGGTGGGCAGGGCACAGCCAAGGTCGTGTGTGTGGCCTTGACAGGTGACTGGGGCATCAGACTGGGATGCTTTCGGGGCTCCAGCTTTGCTGCCAGTTCCTACTGTGTGGTCTCTACAGGGTCAGGGGATGCCAACCAGAACTGGAGGAAAGGGCATCTGAGCAGGAGTGGGAGGTCGGAGGAGAGGCCCAGTATGAGATGCAGAAATAGGAGGGAGTGGGCCGGGGTGATCACGGGGCCACCAGGATGCCCAGGGGCAGCACCAGGCACAGAAGTGGAGGAAGCCTGCTGAGTCCCAAGAGCAAGCCTGACTCAAGCGATCAATGACCCAGTCCTTGTAGAAACCTAACTTCTGTATAAATTCCGGGAAACATTTTTGCGACCGCAGCCAATGCCCCAGCTCACAATCCCCACCTGGACCCATGTCTTATTAAGTTCACAGACCAGGGGCCCCCCAGAGTCTCCCTGGAGAAAGAGAAAGAAACAAACACAGGAACGGAAGAGAATCAACATCAGAACTGGCTGGTGGGGAGATGGGCACGTGAGGGCCTTCCCCGGGACTCCCTCCCCCAGGCATCCACCAGCCCTAGGTTCCTGGGAATATCAGATTTGAGGGTTGAAAACTTTAGCAAACAAAATTCATATACGTATGCAAAAAATCATGTACCCCAAAAATGGAATATAACCAAAGAAAACGTCTGTTGAGCTAATCATAATGAACAAAGTCTTTAACTGAGCACACTGCCTGTCACACAGAAGGGGTACAAAACATGTGATTTGCATTTTTGGTAAATTTCTGCCTGAATCTCCCCTCCTCTCCCAACCCCCTCTAAGCAGGCCAGCCAGCTGAGCCTTCGGCATTTTTCCCCCTTGAAACCCCCTGATGTGAATTAAGGGTGAATGAAGGGGCCAGTGGATCCCACAGGCCCCAAAGCCTGCAAATGAGGAAATTGTGAGGGGACAACAAAGTGGCAAGACAGCCAAGGGCCCATGAACTGACCTGGCAGGCATCCTTTCCTTGGGTACTGTAACCACAGACCATCCCTTCCTTGACTAGGTCGCTGCTAGTTTCCATCTCTGTTTGGAGCATCGTGTTACATTTCTCATAACGGACAATGTTTAGCTCAGCCTCCCGTAGCCATTTCACAACTCCTCCGGGTTGATCTGTGGAAATAATTTAGGAGCAGATAGATCTGCCTAATGGAACAGAACAGGAGCCCCCGGCACCCTCTCTTGGTCTCGATGCAGTGTGTCCACCTAGAGACACCCCATTAGGGAAGTGAATATGGTCCCCATTTGACACAGGAAGCAATGAGGCCCGAAGCTGATGTCAGGGAGAGGAGGAGGTAGGACTCAAAACCAAGGCAGGCGAAGGAAGAACAGATCAGGACAGGAAGAGGTGAGGCCTTACCAGCCCTGAGAAATCAAAACCAACTCTCTGTCCCTCTGAGTATCTTTAGGAATCATGACAGTTGTCCTGTCCATCGCAAAGTGGCTTTATTTTTGAGCAGGATCATAAATTCTTGGACAAGAAGTGTCCCAAAGGTACCAAATCCAACCTCTCCCCAGGGATGGAAAGCCCAACAGCCTCGCCAAGAGGAGTTCTCTGGGCTCTTTTCACTCACAGGAAGGGGAGGACTTCCCCATCCACCAAGGGGAGGACTTCCAGTTGGACAGCTCCCGTGGGCAGAGAGAGCAACACCAGCACCCCCTGCGCTAAAATCCACCCTAGAGAGAACCCGTTTTGCTCATCACCCCGAAACCCCAGGTCCTGAAATTCTAATCAAATGTAGGACCAACAAATGACTCCCAGCCGGCATCTTCTCCCCCGCTCCTCCCTCACCCACTTGCTAAAATGGCCTCCCTGCCTCCCCCTTGAGCTTGCAGGCCAAACCGCTGGGCACAAGGCAGCCCCTTGCCTGGCCCGAGCTTCACGTCTTGCTTCAGTCTTACCTGCTTCGTTGAGCTTCCCCCATCCAGTCACCCAGCACTCAGTACCACCTTGTACCATGAACGCCTTTTTGGGGAGGCACACAGGCTGCACGTGGGAGGAAAAATTCACAGGGAACTCAAGCAGAGCAAGGGCAATGTCATTCTCAATTAATCCGATAGGATTGTAATCTTGATGAATCACGATGTCTTGGACGGGGATCTCGATGGCCATTCTGGAGGTATGCTCATCCATGAAGATGTCTCCCAGCTTTGCTGTGTACTCCATGTGGCTGCAGAAAGATCCTAGGGCTCTACCCTCCCCTTCCTCATCTTCTGGGCCTTCCCAGCCTGGGCCTCTCTCCACCAACCACTGCCCTCCCCCCACCACCACAGCCCATCCCAGGACCCCTGGTCAGTCTACCCAGTGGTGCTCCAACTCTGGTTCCCTGGTGAGGAGCATCCGTGTTAGAGAGGCAGGTGCTCAGATCCCACTCTGGTCTGTACCAGAGACGGGCTGTTGAGGACCAGCAATCTGTGTTTTCACAAACTCTGCCGGTTTATCCATGCTTGGAAGTTTAAGCCCACCAATCTAGCCATATTGGTTTACTGCACTCCCCACTTCTTAAATAGACCCCCTTGCCCACACACTGGCTTGAAGCTAATCAGCACAAGCTTTGAACCCAGTTTGGGGTCTTAATCTTTCAGGCTACCAAGGGCCCTACCGTCGCCTCCCATCGACCGCAGCCTGAAGGGCAGGATCTATGACCCTTCTTCTTCAGATGAGGGAAAGGAAGCTCAGGGAAGGGGACAGGACTGGCTCCAGGTCACAGAGCCCCAGACACTCACCCAAATATGCAGTGGGCGGCGGTCAGCACCCACCGACTGGCAATGAGGGAGCCTCCACACATGTGTCTGTCATTGATCTGCAGGCTCACCTGCCAAGGCCACTTCCCCTCTGCCGCAGGAAATCCGCCCACTATCCTCATGGACCTCCGGCCGCATCCTGCGCAGGTCCGTGAAGGGAGGGGACCGAAAGTAAAGCCACTAACCGCACCACCCACAGAGCCGAGATAATGCTCAGAAGTCTAGAACCCTCAAAGCAAGGCCATGTCCCCTCAGAGCCCCCACCCCACCCCCAAAGCAGCTCTGTGTCCCCTAAGGCTCCTCGGAGAAAGGCCACGTGTCCCCATCCGAGCTCAAGCGCAGGGTTGGGGCCACTCCGACCCCACCCCCACTCCACCGGGAAAAGCCATCTCCCCAGAGCAGGGTCCCGTCCCCCTCGGCCCCCTCGGTCCCCTCGGCCCCCTCGGCCCCGGCCAGTTCTCCGCGGCCCAGAAACATCACCTGCAGGAAAACAGTGGCTTCGCGGTGGCCACAGCCCTGTACGAGCCAGAGGCACCTGGGGTGACCGCCACCACTTGGGAGGATGCGGCAGCCTCTTGGGGCCCCGGGGTCGCAGACTGTCCCTCAGCCCTCCACACGCTCGCGCCGGGAACCTCGTGGCCGCCCCCCGAGGACGACGGGGAGGTGGGCGCCGAGGAGGGTGGGGGCGACGCGGACCCGCTCTGCGCCCCACCGAGCCAGGGCTGGAGGAGCAGCAGCCAGAGCAGGAGGCCCGGGGAGCCGCCGCCGGGGGACGCCATGGACCCGCCACGCCGCGCCTCTCGCCGCGCCCCCTCGCGGCGGCCCGCGGCCCTGCACTCGCGCCGGCGGGAAACCGGGTCCCGCCGCGCCCCCTGGGGGGCCTGACGGTCGGGGAGGCTTTCCGTCCCCGCGCCCCACCGCCCCCCTCCTCCCGCCCGCTCGCCGCAGTGATTGGGCCTGCTTCGCGGACTTCGGACCGCTGCCCCGGGGGGCACCGACCGCTGCCTTGGAGACGACACTGCCCCTCCGCGGGGACAGAGCCCAGAGCCAAGGGCAAACGCAAACCACAGTGAGATCTCAGGACGGCGGGAACAGACTGGCGAGGAGAAACAATCGCGACAACACCCCGGACTGACGCGGGTGCAGCGGTCCTGCATCACCCAGACGCTGTGGTGGGAAAGTAAAATACTACAGCTTCTCCAGCAGACAGACTGGCAGTTTCTTATAAAACAAAATATGCCATTACGGTACGACTCAGTCATTGCGTTCCTGGACACTGACCCCAGAGAAGTAAATCTATACACACACACACACACACACACACACACACACACACACACACACACCTGTACGAATGATTTTAGTAGCTTTGTTCTGAATAGCCAACATCTGGAAACACCCTTATAGTAGACAGAACACTGCCATCCCAAAGATGTCCGTATTCTAAGCCCTGGAACCTGTGAATATGTTACTTTACATGGCAAAAGGAACGTAAATAAATGAAAACTCTTTTTTTTCTAATATTTTATTTATTTATTTGACAGACAGAAATCACAAGCAGACAGAGAGGCAGGCAGGGGGCGGGGGGAAGCAGGCTCCCCGCTGAGCAGAGAGCCCAATGCGGGGCTTGATCCCAGGACTCTGGGATCATGACCTGAGCCGAAGGCAGAGGCTTTAACCCACTGAGCAACCCAGGCGCCCTCATGTTTTCTTTTAAATCCTTGAGCAAATTTAGAATACTAATACCAGGTGTTTTATTAACTTTTTAAGATTTTATTTATTTATTTTTAGAGAGAGTACGAGAATGGGAATGCGTGACCCGGAGGCAGGGTAGAGGGAGAGGGAGAGAATCTCAAACAGACTTCATGCTGAGCTCATAGCCCACCCCAGGGGCTCCATCCCTGGACCCTGAGCTTATGACCTGAGCAGAAACCAAGAGTTGGATGCTTAACCGAGTGAACCATCCAGGCACCCCAGTAACAGGTGTTTTAAAGTTCTTGTCTACTATTTCTGTATTTGTTTCTATTGATGGGTTTACCTCTTTGTTATAGGTCTAGTAATTTTTAATGAATGCTGAACACTATTAATGTTACATTGTTGACTATTTTTGTATGTTCTTTAAGGAGTGTGGAAATTTGGCAGGGAGGTAAATTACTTGCAGTTCAGCGTGGTCCATTTGAAGTTTTGTTGTTGTTGTTGTTGTTTTTAATGTTCAGTCAGCCAACATATTACATCATTAGTTTTTGTTGTAGTGTTCAACGATTCATTAGTTGAGCATAACACCCAATGCGCATCACAAGACATGCCCTCCTTAATACCCATCACCCGGAGTTGGTTTTTAAGCTTTGTTAGGATGAGTCTAGAATAGCCTTTATTCTTGGACTACCTTACCTTAATACTAAGGTGTGAGCCTTGTGATGTCTCTACTGATTGCCTGAGTATTAGGTGAGGTCCTTCCTCTCTGGATGGATGAAACTTGAATCTCCCAGCACTGTGTGAGCTCTCTGAGCCGTTCATCCTGTACTCCCCACCGCCCACCCCCACCTGTCCCTTGCCAGTTGTTCTTTGCCTTGCCTCTTGGAAATGTAACCTATGTGTGCGTGGATTAGTATTCAGCCAAAGACTGAAGAGGGTGTTCTGCAAAATTCTGGAGTTGTTTCTCTGCGTGTCTCCATCCTATACAGCAGGAATCGGCAAACTTGCCCTATAAAAGACAGTAAATATTTTAAGCGTTGCAGGCCACATGTGGACTCTGTCATATATGCGTTTTAAAAAGCAACTCTTGGGGAGCCTGGGTGGCTCAGTCAGTTAAGCATCTGCTTTCAGCTCAGGTCATACTCCCAGGATCCTGGGATAGAGTCCCGCCATCAGGCTCCCTGCTCAGCAGGGAATCTGCTTCTCCCTCTTCCTCTGCCTCTCCCTCTGCCTGCTGCTCTGCTTGCCTGTGCTCTCTCTCCCTTTCACTCTGTCAAATAAATAACTAAAATATTTTTTTAAATAAAAATAAAAAACAACTCATTAAAACTGTGTAAATCATTTGGGGCGCCTGGGTGGCTCAGTGGGTTGAAGTCTCTGCCTTGAGCTCAGGTCATGATCTCAGGGTCCTGGGATTGAGCGGCGCATCGGGCTCTCTGCTCAGCAGGGAGCCTGCTTCCCTTCCTCTCTCTCTGCCTGCCTCTCTGATTACTTGTGATTTCTGTCTGTCAAATAAATAAATAAAATCTTTTTTTTAATTAAAAAAAATTTTTTTAAAACTGTGTAAATCATTCTTAGTCCTATACAAAAACAGCCTGTGTCTGGAATTAGCCCACAAACCATAGCACGCTAAGCCCTACTCTACAGGATTCTGACCTGGAAACTCCAGATGCCTGGCCCTCCTGAGCCCCAGTTTGTCTCCTTAACTTAGTGTTATCATTGTGTTCTGTTTGGGTTTCCCTGTTTCATGTGAAAATTGCCTCTGCTTAGGAAGCCAGGATGACTGTAGTGTTCAACTCACTTGTTGCCCTTCTCCCTAGGGTCCTCGTCCTACATTGTCATACAATGCCAACTCTTAACAACTCTAGTTTTCCAAAAAAGCAGAACAACCAGTTTTCCATATAAACAATCGGTGGATTTTCACTTTTGATTAAGAGTAACTCCACATCATTGTATATCTTTTGAATTACCTGTGTCACCTGCAAGAGTTATGACCTTGGATGTCAACGATTCATGTGTAAATGTATTTGTCAATAATTCGTGTGTAAATGTATTTTTAACTCATAATGCCAGTTTTCAAATTAATTTTACCAAACCACACTCCCACCATCAGTAGATGAGTCTTTCTATTAATCTCCACTCGTCCCAACAGTTATTGCCACAGTTCTGTTTTTCCCCACATGGTGGGCATAAAATTATATCTTGCTATGGCTCTAATTTGCATTTCCCTGGAGTATACGTTCATATCTTTCCTGGCCATTTGTGCTGTCTTTTTATAAAATGTTTGTAACATCTGCCCAATTTTATATTTGGATTGCTTTTGAAATACTTCTTATTGAGGTTGTTTTTTTTTTTAATGCATGCTAATCCTTTGTTGGTAAATGCAATGCTCCAAATATCATTTCACAATCATAAACTTGTCTTTTCACTTTATTATATCTTTTTCTTTATCACTTATGCTTTTTGTGTCTGCTTTTAAGAAGCTTTCCCTAGGGTCGCCTAGGTGGCTCAGTCAGTTGAGCATCTGCCTTCTGCTCAGGTCATGATCCCAGGGTCCCAGGGTCTAGCCCCACATTGGGCTCCCCACTCAGTGGTGAGTCTGCTTCTAGCTCTGACCCTCCCCCCTCTCTTGTTCTCTCTCTCTCAAATAAATAAAATCTTTTTTTAAAAAGCCTTCCCTATTCTGAGGTCTTAAAGATATTGTCCTGTATTTTCTTCTAGAAGCTTTAAAGTTTTGTTTTTTATGTTTTGTCTTTTAGCCAAGTATTTTTTTGTTTATAGTGAGAAAGGAATTGTTTTATTTATTTCCCATTTAACCTTTTATCTCAGCATCATGTACTGAACGGCCCATTATTTTTTTAATTAAAGTATAATTAACATATTCTTAACTACTAGAGATTTTGGGTAGCAGTACATGACAGGATGCATTCTCCCATCTCAACTTCTTCTTTAGGGTTTTGGCTCTTTTTGGTACTCCATATAAACTTTAGGATAAGTTTGACAATTTTATTTTTAAACTGCTGAAAGTTCTATTCAAATATGCATTGAATCTAAAGAGCATTTAGGGGAGACCTGACATCTGCCTGGTATTGAGCCTCCTTACTCATGAATTTGGTGCATCTCTATTTAGGTCTTCCTTCACGTCCTTCAATAAAATTTCATAAATTTTCCCACAAAGTCACACACATCTTTCAGAAACACAATTTTATATTATTCTCCTAGTCAACAATCTTATCAAACTGTTTTATCAGTTTTGATAATTCATAGATTCTTTGGGAGTTTCTATATTGAAAAAAGAAAACTTACAAATTAGAAGTTACTATTTGACACAGTCATGCTTTTAAATATTTGTTATTACTTGTTTCTTTACTCACTGTATTCATTAGGATACAGGCTAAGGTGCGGTAACAGAGATGTCCCAATATGCAGTGGTTAAAAAACAAAAAGTTTCTTTTTCTCTTACTTCACAGTCTAAACGTAGGCAGCCAAGTCCAGTTCTGCCACGCTTCACCCAGGCACACCTCTCAACCTCCAAAATGGCATCCCCATCTTTCTCCTCTTCCAATTTAGAAAGGGGAAAGAGCCAAAAACTATACTCGTGTCCCTTTGAAGGACATCCCCCCAACAGCACATACTTCTACTTACCTCTCATGGAACGTAACTTAAATCCATGGTCACCCTAAGCTTCAGGGGAAGCTGAGAACGGCAGTTTTTAGGTGCATAGGCACCCAGATCTCCTGGGATCCACTCTACCTGTCTGGTGTACCTACCTGCCAACTGCTCTGGGCATTTGGCCGAGGAATTCACACCTGCATCCTTCTTAGAAGGCTTCCCCTAGAGCACATGGAGCCACAGGACAGAAGGTGATGAGGAGTTGCATTCCTTCCTCCCAGCCCTCCAGTCAGCCTACAGCCAAAGACAGAGTGGGGCAGGGCACGAAAGCCCAGCTCCCTTGCCTTAAGTCTGGATAAATTCTAGAACATAGATGCCAGGATCTTGCTCAGCCTAGACTTCACCTGTAATCACATTCTTAGTAAATTTCTTGCCCTTTCCTATCCTGCTTCCCTCACATCCCTATAGGTTTTTCCTGAAAATAACTTTTTTTTAAAGATTTTATTTATTAATTTGACAGAGATCACAAGTAGGCAGAGAGACAGGCAGAGAGAGAGGGGGAAGCAAGCTCCCTGCTGAGCAGAGAGCCTGACTCGGGGCTCGATCCCAGGACCCTGAGATCATGACCTGAGCCGAAGGCAGAGGCTTTAACCCACTGAGCCACCCAGGTGCCCCAAAAATAACTCTCTTAATAAGTTGCTTGAACATGAATGCCTGCCCCCAAAATTTGCTCATAGCCCAGTAGATGCTGGAGCTGGCTTGTCCCAGCTCATGAAAGCGGACTCGTAATTTTCGGGAATTTTATGAGCTGGCTGTTAAACACAGTCATTATTAAAATTTAAATTATAAAATCTACAATTAAAGAAGTTACACTAAAAACAGAGGTAATAAATACTCCAAATTCATTACATCCTAGTTATTTTCCTGAATTTTCTAACTACCTGTGCTTTTGAGGTTAGGGCTACTATAGCTGTATTGTAGAACTTCTATCTAATGGTATACTTCTCTTCCCAAGTCCAGATTCAGTAATGTGATGTTGGTAGCTTGAAATCAGTCATGGTGCGGGCACCCAGGTGGCTCAGATGGTTAAGCATCTGCCTTCGTCATGATCCCCAGGTCCTGGGATGAAGCCCTGCATTGCATCAGGCTCCTTGCTCAGTGGGGAGTCTCCTTCTCCTCTCCCCTCTGCCCCTACCCTCTGCTTGGGCTCTCTCTGACACCCTCTGTCTGCCATTCTCTCTCAAATAAATAAACAAAATCTGGAAGGAAGGAAGGAAGGAAAAGAAAGAAAGAAAGAAAGAAAGAAAGAAAGAAAGAAAGAAAGAAAGAGAGAGAGAGAGAAGGAAGAAAGAGAAGGAAGGAAAGAAAGAAGCCATAGTGGAAGTATTTATACTATGGAAATCTAATAAATGTTATAAATCTGGGCTTTTATCCCCCTCCAGAGCTGCTTGTTAAATATTTGCTGGCACAACACTAGAATGACCTAAAACATCAGGTCATTGCATAAGACATGTATCATTCAAGAGGAAGAGAATAGACATTGGGGCCAAACTAGAATATGTCACATTAACCTATTTTTTTTTAACTAGGAAAAATTTGGTTAAATAGACCTTAAGTGCACAATCTACTGTTTAATTAATATATAGATCCACATAACCACCACTTTGATCAAGCTATAAATCATTTTGGGGTGCCTGGGTGGCTCAGTGGGTTAAGCCTCTGCCTTCAGCTCAGGTCATGATCTCAGGATCCTGGGATCGAACCCCACATCGGGCTCTCTGCTCAGCAGGGAGCCAGCTTCCCCCTCTCTCCCTGCCTGCCTCTCTGCCTACTTGTGATCTCTCTGTCAAATAAATAAATAAAATCTTTAAAAAAAAAAAAAGCTATAGGGCGCCTGGGTGGCTCAGTGGGTTAAGCCGCTGCCTTCGGCTCAGGTCATGATCTCAGGGTCCTGGGATCAAGTCCCGCATCGGGCTCTCTGCTCAGCGAGAAGCCTGCTTCCCTCTCTCTCTCTCTGCCTGCCTCTCCGTCTACTTGTGATCTCTCTCTGTCAAATAAATAAATAAAATCTTTAAAAAAAAAAAAAGCTATAAATCATTTTGAAACTCCAGAAAATGCCTGTGTGCCCTCCTCACATTCATCATAAACAACAGTGATCCCCCAGTGTGCCTATATGGTCTTCATAGAAATGGAATCAGAAATCTGTATTCTTTGGGTCTGGCGTCTTTCATTCAACATGTTTTTTCATTTCCATCCATGTTCTTGGGTCTATCAACAGTTTATTCTTTTTTATTGCCAAGTAGCATTTTCACTATCATTTATCAGTTGGCAGACACTTGAGTTGTTTCCAGATTCTGGCTATTATGAATAAAGATGCTATGAACATCCACATATAAGTCTCTGAGTGGATATTTCTGCTCTTTTTGTCCAGCCAGTGGCTTTGGTTTTTCACTTTCTTAACAGTGTCTTTTAAGGAGCAGAATATTTCCATTTTGATGAAATCCAGCCATTTATTTTCTTGTGTAGGTCATGCTCTTTGTGTCCTGTTTAAGCAATCTTTGCCAACTCAAGGGTCACAGAGACTTTTCTTCCTTGTTCTAGAAGTTTTCTAGATGTAGACTTTCCGTGTAGTTCTATAATCCATTTTTTAAATTTTATTTTTTATAAACATATATTTTTATCCCCAGGGATACAGGTCTGCGAATCACCAGGTTTACACACTTCACAGCACTCACCATAGCACATACCCTCCCCAACGTCCATAACCCCACCCCCCAACCCCCCTCTCCCCATCAACCCTCAGTTTGTTTTGTGAGATTAAGAGTCACTTATGGTTTGTCTCCCTCCCAATCCCATCTTGTTTCATTTACTCTTCTCCTACCCCCTTAACCCCCCATGTTGCATCTCCTCTCCCTCATATCAGGGAGATCATACGATAGTTGTCTTTCTCCGATTGACTTATTTCGCTAAGCATGATACCCTCTAGTTCCATCCACGTCGTCGCAAATGGCAAGATTTCATTTCTTTTGATGGCTGCATAGAATTCCATTGTGTATATATACCACATCTTCTTCATCCATTCATCTGTTGATGGACATCTAGGTTCTTTCCATAGTTTGGCTATTGTAGACATTGCTGCTATAAACATTCGGGTGCACGTGCCCCTTCGGATCTATAATCCATTTTAAGTAATTTTTTACATGTAATGCAAAGTTAAGATTCAGAGATTTGTTTTGTTTTGTTTTGTTTTTACATAGGAATCTCCCATTGTGCCAGTTATCATTTATTTAAAAGACTATCCTTGGGGCACCTGGGTGGCTCAGTTCATGATCCCAGGGAACTGGGATGGAGCCCAGCATCGGGCTCCCTGCTTGGCGGGAAGCCTGCTTCTCCCTCTCCCACTCCCCCTGCCTGTGTTCCCTCTCTTGCTATGTCTCTCTCTGCCAAAATAAATAAATATTTTAAATAAATAAATAGATAAAATTTAAAAAAATAAAATACTGTCCTTTCCTACATTGAATTGCCTTGATACCATTGTGGAAACCAATTTGCCATATATGTGTGGAGCTGTATCTAGACTCTCTATCCTGTTCCACTGGTCCATATGTCTGCCCTTGTGCCAATACCATAGTGCCTTGATAACTACACTTCTATAGTAAGTCTTGAAGTATAAGAGTTTTCTTTTTTTATTATTATTCTATATCCTTTGCTTTTCTGTATACATTTTAGAATCAGCTTGTCAATTTCTACACAAATCTCCACCTTGAGAAACATGAAGAAATTGGGAGGTGCAACATTACTGACTTTCAAGACTCACTATAAAAGCTACAGTAACTAGGACACTGTAAAATTGGCATAAGAATATACAGATACACACACACACACACACATACACACACACACACATACACACACACATACACACACACATACACACACACATACACACATACACACACATACACACACACATACACACATACACACACATACACACACATACACACACACATACACACACACATACACACACACACACACACACATAAGGAACTGAATAGGGAATCCATAAAGAAATGCACATATATGATGTCAATTTTGGATGAAGCACCAATGTAAGTCAATGTGAAAATAAATGTATTTCTAGAAAATGGTACCGGCACTGGGTAAGCATTAAAGATACAGAAAAATATACTTTCATCCCTGTATCTCATACCATCTCCCAAATTAGTTTGTAGACCACAGACCTAAACATAAAAGCTAAAATTATAAATTTTCCGGGAGAAATAAATAGAAGAAAAAGCCTCACAGCCCCCAGCTAAAAAGTGAAAAGAGTCACAGACTTAGGATTTTACTCAGAATACAGGAAGGCTACTTAGAGGTCAGCAATAAAAAAAAAATAATAAGCATCCTATTTAAAGATGGACAAAAGAGCTAAAAACATACTTCATAGAAGATATGCATATGACCAGTAGTACATAAAAAGATGCTCAACATCATTATCTACCGGGAAACAGAAATAAAAACCCTAATGCTGTACCATTTCATACCTATTAGAATTGGAAAAAAAAAAAAAAAAGAAGAAGAAGAAAGAAAGAAAAAAAAAAGCCTGAGGACTGATGAGGGTATGGATCAACTGGAACTCTCATTTATTGCTGGGAGTAGCGTAAAATGGTACAAATAATTCAGAAGACTCTTAGGAAATTTCTAATAACATTAACCATTCGTTAACTTCACAAGCCAGCAGTTCCGCTCTTAGGTTGATTTGCAAAAGAAGGGAAAGTATATAGATACAAAAAAATCTTGTACTAGAATGCTTATTAGCAGCTTCATTCATAATACCCCAAACTGGAAACAACCCAAGTGTCCATCAGCAGACTAAGCCAACGGTGGAATGTCTGTGTGGGAATATTACTACTCCCCAATAAAAAGGAATGACCTAGGGGCACCTGGGTGGTTCGGTCAGTTAAGCATCTGCCTTCGGCTCAGGTCAGAATCTCAGGGTTGGGAGATCGAGCCCCAAATCAGGCTCCCTGCTGGGTGTGGAGCCTGCTTAAGATTCTCTCTCTCGCTCTCCCTTAGACCCCGCCACCTCCCGCTCTTAAAAAAAAAAAATGAGGGACGCCTGGGTGGCTCAGTTGGTTGGACGACTGCCTTCGGCTCAGGTCATGATCCCGGAGTCCCGGGATCGAGTCCCGGATCAGGCTCCCAGCTCCACGGGGAGTCTGCTTCTCCCTCTGACCTTCTCCTCGATCATGCTCTCTCTCACTGTCTCTCTCTCAAATAAATAAATAAAATCTTTTAAAAAAAATGAGGTTCAATAATATGCAAATAATCTGATCATCAGAACAGTGGTTACTTCTGGGAGGGGATGATTAGAAAGGGATATAAGAGAATATCCTGGATTAATGCAAATGTTTTCAATCATGATTTGGAGACGTTAGCATGGGAGAATACCTCTGTTAAAACTCATAAAATTGTATATTGCAATGTGTACATTTTACTATATATAAATTATACCCCAATAAAGAAAATAATGCAGAAATGCATTAAGAAAGAACAGTCATGGGGCGCCTGGGTGGCTCAGTGGGTTAAGCCTCTGCCTTCGGCTCAGGTCATGATCCCAGGGTCCTGGGATCGAGCCCCACATCGGGCTCTCTGCTCAGCGGGGAGCCTGCTTCTCCCTCTCTCTCTCTCTGCCTGCCTCTCTGCCTACTTGTGATCTCTCTCTCTGTCAAATAAATAAAATCTTTAAAAAAAAAAAAAGAAAGAAAGAACAGTCATTCATGAACATAAGCTTTTAACTTTATCAATTTTGGAAAAATGAACAGAGAAAGAAGCAATAGTGTATAGTGAAGTAGGTGCCTGGGTGGCTCAGTTGGTTAAGTGTCTGACTCTTGATTTCAGCTCAGGTCACGATCTCAGGGTCCTAAGATGGAGCCCAGCGCTGGGTTCTGCACTCAGCAGGGAATCTGCTTAAGATTCTCCCTCTCCATCTGCCTCTCACCCCCTCCCTAAAATTTTTTTTTTTTTTTAATTAGTCTAGGGCGCCTGGGTGGCTCTTGGGTTAAGCCGCTGCCTTCGGCTCAGGTCATGATCTCAGGGTCCTGGGATCGAGTCCCGCATCGGGCTCTCTGCTCAGCAGGGAGCCTGCTTCCCTCTCTCTCTCTCTCTGCCTGCCTTTCTGTCTACTTGTGATCTCTCTCTGTCAAATAAATAAATAAAATCTTTAAAAAAATAATAAAATAAAATAAATAAAATTAGTCTAAATAAATGACTCTTAAAACTTATATTTATAACAATCCAGAAATAAAGCTCCACATGGTTGGTTAGAATGAGGTTTTTCTATAAGTAACTGAGACGGAAGAGAACAATGGCTTAATTAAAGAGTTTCTTTCCCTGTTGCATGAAGAACTGTGATAGCAGCCCTGCAAATTCCAAGGAGCCAAGTTCCTTCTAAATTCCTGCTGCATACCCTTAGCTCCATACCTCTATACCCTCGTGTCCCAAGATCAGTGCTCAAGCTCTGGTCACTGGGTACGCATTCCAGCCAGGAGAGAAGAAAGAGATCTGAAGAAGGGCTCGTCCCCAAATTCACCAACATTTCGGTCTGTATTTTATTGGCCAGAATTCGTGCCACACTTAGATGGATGGGACTTGGAAAGACAGTCTTTATTCTGACTGGCTATGTGTCCAGAAGGAAAGGAATGAAAAGTGTGAGATGTGGCTATTACGGATCTAATCACTTCTTTATTCACCTAAATATTCACAGGCATTTTCTTCTCACATGCAAAAGGCACTAATCCCCTGCTAAAAGAAAGGAACCTCAAGGTTTTGAGATGGGGGAAAGAAATTGGTAACAGTGGGGTAAAGGTGACAAACAGCTACTCTGGGATGGCAGGGTAATGAGGGAAACCAGCCGGCACACATGTGGTGAGTACTCAGCCTGTCTCCTCCCTGAGCCTCGGCCCTGTGTCCTTCAGAGCTGGGCCAAGGTCATCTGGTGCTCAAGGCTCCATCTAACTCCAACAGGCAGAAAGTATGGGCTGCTGTTCGAAGGCACTGCCCTAACCCCTCTCGTGCTTCCACTCTCTCTCTCATGTCTTCTCCCCAGGGGCAATGGCCAGCAAACTCAGTTACGAAGCTCCCTGCAGAGATACGGGTGGCCATGAGGGGCACAGCAGCAGGACCCAAGTCGGACTCGGATCAGAGTAGATGAGGGCCTCCCCTCTCATTCTAGAGTTTCAAAAGCATCGCAAACACATCCCTAAGTTAAATGTGAGATAACTTTTCCCCAGTGTCCCCACACCCCACATCAGGAGAGATACAGAACACGCAAGTGACAATCCAAACATTTATTCAGTTGACATCGGAGATCTCCACACTCCTCAATGCCTCCACATAGCTTGGGCTGAGCCTGGATGGGACCACTAGAGACTGAGGAAGGGGGGCCCACTGCAGGATTGCCCCAGGAGCACCTGTGTGGCAGGATCCGCGCTGGGTGCTAGGGAAACGTCTCCCAGCCCCAGACACCCAGTCCAATGTGGAAACCCCAGGCCTCACACCTCAGCAGAGACATGGTGACACCCCCTCCCTCTCTCTCTCTCTCTGCACAATCAGCAAGCTGACTGCTTCAACACAGGGTCAGGTGACAGCCTGAGACCACACCCAGGTCCCACGCTGTCTCACTGCTCATAAGGGGTCTTCTCTAGCAGAGGCTCTCCAAGATGACAAGGAAGCCCTGTGCTCCCCCTGGCAGGTGAGCCGGCTCTCAGGCTGGGATGCCTGACCCCCTCCTTCCAGGAGGGCAAAGGCACAGCCAAGGTTGTGCATGTGACTGGGGCAGGTGACTGGGGCATCAGACTGGGATGCTTTCGGGGCTCCAGCCTTGCTGCCAGTTCCTACTGTGTGGCTCTCTACAGGATCAGGGGATGCCAACCAGAACTGGAGGAAAGGGCATCTGAGCAGGAGTGGGAGGTTGGAGGAGAGGCCCGTTGTGAGACTCAGAAATAGGAGGGGGGTGGGCCGGGGTGATCACAGGGCCACCAGGATGCCCAGGGGCAGCACCAGGCACAGAAGTGGGATGAGGAACACCACTGGATACAAAAAGGAGGCCTGATTAATCACTCCAGCTATCCACTCCGCATAGACAGCAAGATCTGTATAAACTCCAGGCATATTTCCACGACCGCAGCCAATGCCCCAGCTCACGACTCCCACCTGGACCCATGTTTCCTTAAATTTACAGACCAGAGGACCCCCAGAGTCTCCCTGGAGAAAGAGAAAGAGACAAATGCAGGAATAGAAGGCCATCCACGTCAGAGCAGGCTGACTGCCGTGTAAGGCACTGGGCAGTCAGGCACGCGGGGACCTTCCCCAGGGACCTACCGGGCTCACCCTTCTGTGAATATGCGAACTGAGAATTGAAAAGTTAATGGGAAGGGGCGCCTGGCTGGCTCAACCCTAATCTCGGGGTTGTAAGTTTGAGCCCCACACTGGGTATAGAGAGTACTTAAAAATAAAATCTTCAAAAGAAAGAAAGAAGAGTAAAGAAAAGAAAAGAAAGAAAAAGAAAGGGATGAAGGAAGAAAGGGAGGGAGGGAGGGAGGAAGGGAAAAGTTAATGGAAACATTGTACTATCCTTGGAAGGATATTATAACTGGTCATTTCCCATACCATACGGGCTATTAAACATTTTGAATATCACATCTGCATGAGAGTCCCCTAAATCTAGCTTAAAGTTTCTCTAAACCTCCTAACCCATACAGCCAGCTCCCTCCATCTCTGATGCCTCACTTCCAGACATCCCACAGACACCCCATCGGATGCAGAACCCGGCATGTCCTCTCCCAGCCCTGCTCGGGGGCCCCCGCCCCCCACCAACCAGCTCAGACAGAAACAGAACCCTCCAAAACTCTCTCTCGCCCCCACCCTCCCAGCAGTCAGTCACCAGGAACTCAGGATTCAACCTCACACACGCCTCCTTCACCCCCTCACCGCCCCAGGTCCTGCTCGGGACTCCGCGTCATCACCTAGATGATGAACACAAACACCTAGCCTACAGTCCTGCCCGGATGGCATCAAGAAACTCGGCCCAGCACTTCAGGCCACACGTAACCTGACTCCAGCCCTCTTCTCTGGTCCCCTCATTGCTCCAGACCTGGAAGGTGGGCCCTACACGTGACAAGTTCCCTCACACTCGGAGCCACCATCCGTGCTGCTCCCCCTCCCTATAGTGCTGTTCTCCTCTTTCCAAGAAATCCCAAGACTCATCCTCTGAGTTCAGGCTCAAACGCCCCCTCCTCCAGAAGGCACTCAATGCGGGAAGAAAAGGGCGGGCCAGGTTCTGCCCATGAATATCCTTCTCGAAGGAGCGAAAGGAGGTGGTGGCAGGTCACCCAGGCCCTGGCATCTGGGAATGAGGAAGCTTGGAGGGCCACCCTCAATGTGCAGATGGAACAGGGTCCGCAAAGTTACCTGACAAGAATCCTTTCCAGCTCCATTATAGCCACAGAGCATCCCTTCCAGGACTCTGTTCTTCTTTGTTGCCATGACTTCCTGAACCATCTCATTACACCTTTCATGGAGGATAATGTTTTGGTCGACCTCCTGGAGAACACCCGTAACGAGGTTGCCACCTACAAGGGATGAAGAAACTCAGCAGTCGGTGGCTTGTGCCCAGTGGACGGTAAGCCCCTCGGCACCTAACTTCCCCTTTGAAAAAGGCAGGGCCGTGGGTTCTGTGCTCCTTTGACAGTGAAGGAAATGGGGCACCAAAGTGGACATGGGAAGAAAAGGAGGTAATAACTAATAAAGTCAAGATGGCATAGAGAAGGACCAATCCGGATGGGAAGAGAGCAAGGCCTTCCCAGCCTGAGAAATGATAACCAAGCACCTGTTACTCTGAGTACCAAAAGTAATAGTGACAGGGATCCCATGCATCAGAAGTATCTTTACTCTTGAGCAGGTTCACAGACTCAAAAATGGGGAGTGTCCCCAAGTTACCAATCCAGCCTCTTCCCAGAGACGGGAGGCCCTGCAGCCTCAGCAACAGAGAGACCTTCTGCCCCTAAAGGGACAGGGAGCTCCCTGACAAGCAAGGCCAGTACTTCCAAAGACTGGACAGCTCTGACTGGCAAACAATTCGTCACCTGCTGAGCAGAAACCCACCCCAGAAGAACACCAAGGCCTCTGGCTCCATCCCCAGGGAGCCTAAAAACACCCCCAAACCAGCCAGGTATGGTGCCTCACAAATCTACAGAAAAAGACTTCCCCCAGGTATCTCTTCTCCTGAGAGAGTTCCAGGTCCCAGGACCTGTGCCTTTCCTAAACGGCTACCATGAAATATTTGTGCTGTAACAAAAGACGTCAACCAATTTCTAGACTCAAGTCAATCAGAAGCCATTACTCTGGCCACTGCTAAACTCTGCCCCCCACCTTCCCCCTCTGCCAGGCAGTCCTCGTTCCTGCCCCTCTCTTTAGCTTTTCTGCCTACTTCAGGGCTGGGCTGCCTCCCTCTTCCTGAGCATGCTACCTGCCTCACAGTCTCACCATGTTCTTTTTTGCCCCATCCGGTCACCCAGCACGTGGTCCCAGCTTCCACCTGGAAAGTCTTCTGAGGGATACATACAGGCTGGACGGTCACAGTGAAGTTCACAGGGTAGAGGAGATGGAGAAGGGCAAGGTCATTTTGAATGGCTCCAACTACCGAGAGTTGAGGATGGACGATGACGTTCTTGACCGGGATCACCACACTGGTGATTTCCTTATAGGCGCTCCGATCTCCCATCTTGACACTGTAGCGGAAACGGCTATGGGAGAGAGGACATGCCCCTCGTGGAGACCTTTCCCACACATGGCAGAGGCTTCCCAGCCTGGCCCTAACCTCCCTCACCGCTCTTTCTACCGCCCTAACACCAAACAGCTCTCCTTAATGACTCTCAACATTGGTTTGCTAGTCCAAACAACTGGTTTGCTTCACCAAATTGGTATTGCTAGTAATGAGACAGCCAGTGCCAAACCTGGTTTGTAGTGCGGGCGGGCCTTGGCTGGGTTGGTTTGGGTTGAGTTGGGTTGGGTTGGGTTGGGTTGGGTGTGGGTTTTGTCAAGTTGCCAGGGCAACAGAACCTAATGGGTACCTGAGGAGGGCAGGGCTGGCTTCAGAACTCTGTGACCCCTCTTCACTCCTCACCTTAAAATACAGTGGCCTGCAGTCAGCACCCACTGCGATGTGAGGAGGGAGCCTCCGCACACGTGTTTCTGGTTCATCCTCAGGCTCACCTGCCAAGGCCACTTCCCCTCTTCGGCCTCCTTTCCTCCCGTGGTGTTCTCAATGACGTGGCCACACCCTGGAGTGAGAACAGCATGGGGGGAAGAACCTCCAAGAAACAGAGCCCGGGCTTCCGAGGAGAGCACCAAGTGCCCCTCGGAGGAGGCAAGGGTGGCGGGGTGGGGGGGTGGCGGGGTGGGGGGGGGCGGTGAAGGCCACAGCCCCTTAGACTCCAGGGCCCTGCTGCCGAGTCCCCAGGCCCTGTACCCCCAGACCTCCAAGGCCACACGGCGTCCTGCTCAGACTCCACAAGAGGGGCTGCATTCCTCAGACCCTCGGGGCGGGGCAGGGGGGGTGAATCCTGGCTCCCCCAGACTCCCCAGAGCCCCGGCTCCCACTTGCGGGCCTCAGCCCCCCTCAAGGCTCCCAACGCCAGATGTCACCTGGGATCAGTTCCAACAGCTGGGAGAGTATGGCAGCCTCTTGAGGCTCCGGGGTCACAGACTGTCCCTCAGCCCCCCACACGGTTGCACTGGTGCCCTCACGGCCGCCCCCCGAGGACGATGGGGAGGTGGGCGCCGAGGAGGGTGGGGACGATGTGGACCCGCCCTGTGCCCCACCAAGCCGAGGCTGGAGGAGCAGGAGCCAGAGCAGGAGGCCCAGGGAGCCGCCGCCCAGGGACGCCATGGACCCGCGGCACCGTGCCTCTCCGGGTGGCAGGTGGACCGGTCCACGCTGGCGCGCGAGCGGCGTAAACAGCGGCTCCTCGCGCTGGGGGCCAAGCGCGAAACATCACGCCCTCAGGATCCGCCCCCCTCGCCGGGTCCTCTCTCCGCTCTGAGTACCATCGAACCCCGCCCAGGCCGGAGGGGTTAGGGTGCTTCCGAGGAAATTGCCCTTGACAGGGACCTCCCAGTTCCGGGGACACCGCCTGATGTCCCTGCCTCTTCTGGTGCGGTCTCTGGGCTGGAGCTGTTGAGGACAGGCGGCCTGGGCATCCCCCGAGGAGACTGCATTCTCCACTCTTCATTCTGGTTCTTCAGCTCAGGATTTCATCCGCCAGACAGAGATTTTGGGGTGGGGGACCATACCGATTAAGTAGTTGAGACAAAGGAGTAGGCAGCTGTTCTGTTTCAGTGATAGGGCCGCCTTAAAAAAATTAGCCACCACAAAAGACACACGCAAGTCAGTTTCTTCTTCTTAGCGCTTGGTCCCTGGCATCCGGCCCAGGGGCGTGTCCTCTGTCTTTGCGCCCTAAAGGCTTCTTCTAGGCCCCTGCCTCCCTGGGCTTCAGCATTCCTGTTGAAGTCAGGGAGAAAACAACAGTCACAGCTTCTGAATTGAAATAGTTCCCTCTTTTTCCTGGCCAAAAGGGGACAGCCAGTCACAGTTTTTCAGGAACGTGGATGCTCCCCTAGCAATTTCAACGGCCTGGTTGAAGGGATTGCCTCTCAGGCATTCTTGGAGGTCAGAGAAATGAGGGAGTAGGTCATACATCACGAATCCATTCCAATATTCTCTGCTTTCTAACTCTTTGCATTCCTTCCTCTACATGAAACCAAGGAATTCCTGGCATATCAACTTCCTTTAGTGTGGTCCACCACTGAGTTCAGGCTTAAAACAACCAGCATGTAGAGTCTGCAACAAGTGCGTTCAAGCCCACCTGTGTGAACCAGGAAACTGAATTCAGAATCTCTGGTAAGTGTACTCTTGACAAATGTGGCCCCAGGCCTCCCCAGTCAAGCAAGAGTCCTGAGAATCCAATCCTATCATACACCTCTGGTTCATTCCAATGTAGACAAGCAAATACTAGCAGTTCTTTTTGAAAGGAAGGCTTCTCCTCCTGTGTTATACTTCGTGCCTGTCCAAGAGCATGCTGGGGTCTTACTCCAGTTACTAGGTCTAGAGGCAGTGAAGAATGGCAGGGGTGATACAGGTAAAGAATTCACATGCACTTATAATGTCCTCAGATGAACTCATTACACTGTCTCTAAGGTAAAGAGGACCAGCCTTATCAAATGGCTGAGGATGAGGGTGTCCAAACCTATGGACAATGTGCCCCCATTTAAATTTTCAGGGTCTCTTTCTCAACCAATGCCCTAACTTTTCTTTAAGAGTTCTGATGAAGCTGTTACTTCAGTTTATGTTCAGACTCACCAACTCGAAAGATTGGATACTCTTTTTTCAACGGCATCAACCCTGCCGTTATACAGTATATGAAATTATTTTAGGGAAATCAGAGAAGACTTTAATCCAGGAAGTTAAAACTCAAGATTGCCATTTTCTTTCTTTAAAAATCATAAGTGCTGTAAGAAATAACCAGTCCTTTCACCATCTTTGTGTTCTTCATTTCCACAACAACGTCTATTGTGGCAGCCTGTTATCCTTTAATGAACTGTCAAATGCAAAGTGTGAGCTAGTGTAAGACTTTAGAACTTTCGGGAGCTGCAGACACAAGGTGAGCTTGCATCCACTCGCAGGGCCTTCTCTACAAACTCCCATCATGTACTCATGAGAAAGATTAGCAGCAAGGCAAGAGACCAGAGAAATGAAAGCCCTGCTTACAGTATAGACATTGGGGAGGGGAGCAGAAGTTACTGTGGGAAAGGCATAGTGTCCTTCAACTCCATCCCCTAACCCACCAGGCAGCCAAAAGAAGACACAGAGCAACAGCTGCCATTGCCACCACCACCACAGTCACCTTATGTGACTGGGTGAAAGGTACAAACCTGTCATTTTTAGGGCTCAAGTTAAAGCCTAGTATAGCTGGGTAAAGAGAATGTAAAATAAAGTCTACCCCTACAGGAGGAGCCAGATCTCTAGGGATCTTCTATGCTGGGGAAGAATCAAGATCACTAAGAAGACCTCATCTCTGAGAGACAATAATATGGTACCTGCCTAACAGTGAGGCTGAGCCAGAAAAAACAAAGAATGCCCTCCCTCCTACCTCCATTACCAGACTAGTAAGTGTCCAGGAACAAGTAACAGCAGTTTACTGTTGGCGGGGGAGAGGTAAAAGCATGGAAAGACATCCTCTTGGACACATAAACATGGAGAAGACTGACAGCTGAGTGTAGAACAGACACGGAGAAAAAAATCCAACAAGTCAGCTACTGCTCAAAGCAAAAAATGGTGGAAGAATTTGAAGTCTAGTACAGATGGAGGGTAACTACACAACAACAATACTTGACATGAGTGTCTCAAAACTCTCTACCAAAGAGAAGACAGGCCCATTTCTGAACATATTGTTTGTTTTAAAGATTTTATTTATTTTAGAGAGAGATAGAGAGAGAGTACATGCTGGCAGAGGAGCAGGGGGAGAAGGAGAGAGAGAATCCCAAGCAGACTCTGCATTGAGTGTGGAGCCTGGTGCAGAGCTCGATCACAGGACCCAAAGATCATGACCTGAGCTGAAATCAAGAGTTGGACACCTCTAACAGACACATGAAAAAATGTTCATCATCATCAGCCATCAGGGAGATTCAAATCAAAACCACATTGAGATATCACCTTACACCAGTTAGAATGGCCAAAATTAACAAGACAGGAAGCAACAAGTGTTGTAGAGTATGTGGAGAAAGGGGAACCCTCTTACACTGTTGGTGGGAATACAAGTTGGTGCAGCCACTTTGGAAAACAGTATGGAGGTTCCTTAAGAAATTAAAAATAGAGCTACCCTATGACCCTGCAATTGCACTACTGGGTATTTACCCCAAAGATACAGATGTAGTGAAAAGGGCCATCTGTACCCCAATGTTCATAGCAGCAATGGCCACAGTCACCAAACTGTGGAAAGAACCAAGATGCCCTTCAATGGACTAATGGATAAAGAAGATGTTGTCCATATATACAATGGAGTATTTTGCCTCCATTGGAAAGGATGAATACCCAACTTTTGTATCAACATGGATGGAACTGAAATAAGTCCCATGGATGAGTGAAATCAGTCAAACAGAGAGAGTCAATTATCATATGGTTTCACTTGTGGTGCATAAGGAATAAGATGGAGGACACTGGGAGAAGGAGAGGAGAAGTGAGTTGGGGGAAATCGGAGGGGGAGATGAAACATGAGAGACTGTGGACTCTGAGAAACAAACTGAGGGTTTTGGAGGGGAGGGTGGGGGGTTGGGTGAGCCTGGTGGTGGGTATTAAGGAGGGCACATATCACATGGAGCACTGGGTGTGGTACATAAACAATGAATCTTGGAATACTTAAAAAGTAACATTAAATTTCAAAAAAAGAGTTGGACGCCTCATTGACAGAGCCACCCAGGCACCCCACAAACATTGTTTACTGAAGTCTCTATTCACCTACACAGAATGACTAGCTTTCAACCAAAAACGATGAGACACACAATGAAAAGGAAATTAACAACACACTATCAAGAGACAAACCAAGCAACAGAACTAGATTCAGATAGCACATGGGGTTTAGAACTATCACAGAGGGAATTTTAGATACTAGGATGAACAAGCTGTAGCTGCCATCTTGCCTCCCCACGTGTGTGAACCTAACCTCAACTGCAGCTGGTCCGTCCAAAATGTCCTGAATACCAACCCAACCCTGCCCCCCATTCCCGCTCCAACAAGATGAAAGAAACTCCCACGAACCAGGAGAAAGTCACCAAGCTACAAGCACAAGCGTGCACTGGTGGGAAAAGAACTGGTCACAGAAAGAAGAAGGTGGTTCGTAGAACAGCTCCAGTGGATGATAAAAAAGAAACTTCAGTTCACCTTCAAGTTAGTGGTAAACAATATCTCTGGTACTGAAGAAGCAAATGTGTTACAAACCAAGGAAGAGCGGTCTATTTTAACAATCCCAAAGTGCAGGCATCCCTGGCAGCAAATACTTCCACCAGTTCACACCATGCTGAGACAAAGCAGCTGCCAGAAATGCCACCCAGGATCTTAAACCAGCTGGGGGCAGACAGTGTGACTCGTTTAAGGAGACTGGCTGAAGCTCTGCCCACACAGTCTGGGGCTGGAAAAGCACCACATGCTACTGGGGAAGATGATGATGAGGAAGTTCCAGATCTTGTGGAGACTTTTGGTGAAGCTTCCAAGAAGGATGCCGACTAAATGGAGTCAACGTCTAAAGAAGAAAAAATTTGAAGGGAGCTGCTATTTTATAACTATGACTGCTTGTTAAAATTTTGTTCATGGACCCAATAATAATCTAGGTCTCTAATATTTTTAAGCCCAAGCCGGTTGGACATTGCAGCTCTTTTCAGTTTTTGCTTATACACAATGAATTCTTTGCCACTAATTAAAAGCTGAAGAGGCCTGGGAATAAAGTCTGAAACAAGGTTAATCAAGTTCTTTAGCTAGTATGAATACATACCTACATACATACATACATACATCCTATGGTGAACCTATTTGAAGGCTCTAATTCGAGGTCAATAAATGTTTTCTTAAAAAGGTCAGATAGCAAATATTTTAGGATTTTGAGGTACAATGAGGATATTATGTAGGCTTCTATTTAAAAAGGAGAAATTTCCACACAAATACAGTAATAATAGTAATTAGATATAATATTTTGTAATAGAAACCGAATGAGAAGCATTTGAATAACATTTTACTTAATTGGGTTCAAAATTAGTATTCTCCATCATAAAAATCAATCACAGATTTTCTGTAATGGTGATCTATAATGGTATTTTATGCATTTAATCTTTTAAAATGTCTTTTAATGCAGATAAGTGCTGCCCAATGCTGATACTAATCTGTGAACATATAGCTTTGAGCATATTCTTCACTTGGAAGGCATTTATAAAGCTATTTTAAGTTTTTCTCTTGATTTTGCCTTTGTCTTGTCATTACATTGTGAATTAATCATTTCAGTGATGTTTAGGGGACAGTTCCTCAACTACAGTTAAATGGATTTTGAAACATGCAAATTTCCTTTGTGGCACTTATGCAAACTCTAAAACTGCTTCTGGAATTGTAACAGAAAGCTCAGAAAATACATTTACTGCAAGTTTGTTTGGGAAAGCACATCTTGCTTGTTTTAACTTTTGACAGCACAAGAACTGTATAAAGCAGCTTGACGTAACTTCTGATTCCAAAAAACATTAGCTGTCATCAAATGACTTTACCATTGGATAGACAGCAATAGAAATAATACAGAATGAGAAAGAAGCAATAGAGAGGATACTGTTATAAGGTCCTTGTACTACCTAAAAATCAGATACTATCGTTTGAAAGAAGAGGGCAATTAGTGAAAAATATACACTGTAGGGACGCCTGGGTGGCTCAGTTGGTTGGACGACTGCCTTCGGCTCAGGTCATGATCCCGGAATCCCGGGATTGAGTCCCACATCGGGCTCCCAGCTCCATGGGGAGTCTGCTTCTCCCTCTGACCTTCTCCTCGCTCATGCTCTCTCTCACTGTCTCTCTCTCAAATAAATAAATAAAATCTTTAAAAATATATATATATATATACACTGTAAACTCCAGGGAAATCAGGGGGAAAAAGTTAAATAACTATCAATAGGACAATAGCAAAGATAAAATAGAATCATAAATACTCCATTAATTTAAAAGAAAGTAGGAATAGAGAAAAAGAGATGGTACAAATAGAAAGCAATTGGCATGGGGCGCCTGGGTGGCTCAATGGGTTAAAGCCTCTGCCTTTGGCTCAGGTCAGGATCCCAGGGTACTGGTATGGAGCCCCACATCGGGCTCTCTGCTTGGCAGGGAGCCTGCTTCCCCCTCTATCTGCCTGCTTCTCTGCCTACTTGTGTTCTCTGTCTGTCAAATAAATAAATAAAATTTAAAAAAAAAAAGAAAGCAATTGGCATGATGATAGAATTTAATTCAACATTATCAATACTTACATTAAAGGTAAATGTTCTATTAAGTGAATTAATGCTTCTATGGCATGAGTTAAAGGAGATTGTCAGACTGGATTTTTTTTAAAAACACAACTCAACGATATACCCACCTTAAATATAAAAACATAGATAGGTTATAGGGAAAGGGATAGAGGATGATATACAAACCAAACACTAATCAAAAGAAGGAGTGGTTATAGTACCATCAGGCAAAGCTAACATCAGAACAAAGGATATTATCAGGGACAAACAGAGATTTTAATCACAGAATGATAAACAAAATTCTAAAGGTGTATGTACCTAAATACACCAAAAAAAACAAGCTTCAAAATTTACAGAGCAGGGAGAAAAAGCCAATCTAACCAATATTAGAATTTAGAATTTGGGTTTGTCTTTCTTAATAATTGATAGGACAAGTACACAGAGAGCTAGTGAGTATATATAAGATCTGCAAAACATTGGGGCGCCTGGGTGGCTCAGTGGGTTAAGATCTGCAAAACACTATCCATTAATTAGATGTAATGGATATTTGTAGAACACTCTATCCTAGCAACAGCAGAAGACCCTTTTTTTTCCCAGTGTACATGGAACATACACCAAGATAGAGTATATTATGAGCCCTTAAACAAATGGTAATAAATTTAAAGAACTGAAATTATGCAAAATACATCCTTAGATCATAACAGAAATTAGAAACTAATAACAGAAAAATACCTTGAGGAGCACCTGGATAGCTCAGTAAGTTAAGTTGTCTGACTCTTGATCTCGGCTCAGGTCTTGATCTCAGGGTTATGAGTTCAAGCCCTGCACTGGAGCCCAGCATGGAGCCTAGTTAAAAGAAGAGAGAAAAATGAAAAATATCTTGAAAATTGCCAGATTTCCCCCCCCCCCAAATTTTTAAACTTTGATTTTGGGGATGTCTAGGTGGCTCAGTCATGATCCTGGGGTCCTGGGATCAAGCCCTTTGGCTCAGGTCATGATCCCGGGGTCCTGGGATCAAGCCCATGTCGGGCTCCCTGCTCAGGGAAGAGTCTGCTTCTCCCTCTCTCTCTGCCCCTCCTCCCTGCTTGTGAGCTCACTCTCTCGCTCTCTCTGTCAAATAAACAAAATCTTAAAAATATATAAATAAAACTTTGATTTTGGACTCCCAGAATGGCTTCATGAGAAACTTGGTTGATTCTTTCCCTAGAAAGAAAGCTATTTAACTGGTGAAAAATATTTTTAAAAACGCAACTATCTCAGGTCTCTGGAAATTGTCCTATGGGCATACAAAACATTGAGAAATATCTACACAAGAATATCTACAAAACTTCGTATGAATAGCAAGAGTCTATGGCATTTGAGCCATGACCAGCTCCCATCCCCCGACTCCTTAGCTCCATATTATGGAACTCTACTCTGGGCAAGTGGCCAAGATGATGGGATCTACTTCTCCCCCAGTTAAGATTTCACTTCAGAAGAAGCAGGTAGCTGGTATCTCTCATCCTCCCAAGTCCATCTGCAGAAGTCCTGTTCCAACAGGCATGCCCAAGAGGACTAGAGCTCCCTTCCCTCACTTTGCCCCTACTCATAGAGCAGGAGCTCTACCCCAGATACTGCAGGTTGAGAATCTGGGGGCTCCAGTCACCCCATCCCAGCTCACTGATAGAGCAGAGGATCCACCTTGGGAAAGGCAAGTGAGAAGACTGCTGGATTGCATCCCTCTCCCCGGTGCCCACTCAGAGCAGAGCAGTTTCATTCCAGGAGAAACAGGCTGCCATCCCCGTCCTCAGTTCTGGGGCAGCAGCACAAACATTCTGCCCAGGAGGAGAGGCAGGCTGAAAGGAGGAGTGTGCTCTGCAGCTCTACCCGAAATAACTGAATTTATTTGGAACAGACGGTAGAGAAATTCATGCCTAAGAGACTTGTTTAAAAACGGAGATCTTCCTGATGAGCAATTAAGAGAGGGTTGAGAGCTCCATGATACTGGCAGCAAGAAGTGAAACAGCAGACTAGCTCAAAGTTAAACACAGAAAACGAGGGAAAGAGAGGGAGTCAAAAACACTGTGCACAGACCTTTGTGCACAAGACGGCATTCTCAGGAGTGAATGGATAAGGAACTTCTGAGCTACTAGTCCCTGGCTGAACACGTAGGGGAAAAGTAAATTCCCTAAGCTGTGAAAGCCATCTCCAAGATATACACACATATCCAATGGTAAATAGTGAAAATAAAACTGACCAAAGGAGCTTACACACAACCATTTACCATTGAGTGGCTTATGCTGATCCAGGGAAATGGCTGAGCTGGGAGGGAGCGGGGAGGATCTGAGCAGGGATATCAGAGGCTGCAAGTAACTACAGGATTATCGTACCCCAGTCACTAAACAAATGAATGACCAAATAAACACTACCACCATGAGTCTGGGGTGGGTTGGGGGGACAGGGAACCATTGTCCAGATTTGCTACAACATATTACATGTTGTCTGCCTTTCAATAACAAAATTGCAAGACATGCAAAGAGACAAGAAATACATAGGAAAAGAGGTGGATAATAAAAAACTCTCCTTCAGACGACTTGTATTTCAACTCATGCAAGAAAACATTTCATAAAATGTAACAGCTTTCCATGATAAAGAACATTCAGGAAACTAGGAATAGAGAGAACCTTCCTCAATAGGATAAAGGCCATATATGAAAAACTCAGAGCGAACGTCCTACTCAGTGGTGAAAGACTAAAAGCTTTTCCCTAAGATCAGGAATAAGACAAGGTTGCCCACTTTCACCACTATCCAGCATGGTACTGAAAGTCCTAGCCACAGCAATTAGGTAAGGAAAAAAAAAAAAAGTCCTCCTAATTAATAAGAAAGAAGTGAAATTATCTCTGTTCACAGATGACGTGAGCCTACGTATAGAAAACCACAAAGATTTCACAAAAAAGAAAAACCTATTAGCAATAATAAATTCAGAAAAGTTGCAGGATACAAAATCAACACACAAACATCTATTGCATTACCTAGTGCGTACACAGTGAACAGTCAAAGAAGAAATGAAAAACAATCCCATTTATGATAGCATCAAAAAGAGTAAAATACTTAGGAATAAATGAATTTAAGCAAAGAAGTGTAAGAACTGTACACTGAAAACTATAAAAATATTGCTTAAGGAAATTAAAGACTTTAAGTAAACAGAAAGACGTCCTATATTCATGGATAGGAGGACTTAATGCTGTCTTGTTAAAATGATAATATTATCCAAAGCAATCTGCAGATTCAATGCAATCCCTACCAAAATCTCAATGACTTTTTTTTGCAGAAACAAAAAAACCCATTCTAAAATTCATATGGTATCTCACAAATCCCAAAGAGCCAAAACGGAGAACAAAGTTGAAAGACACACTTTCTGATCCTGAAGATGGCACAGCATACAGCAGTGAAATAGATGTCCTGGGTGTACCCATCGTACCTGGGTGTACCCACTGAAGCTACCTGACCTCTGGACTCCTGAGGAACAGCCACCCACCAGTCTCCTTTATCCTCAGAGCCACTTGACATCAGTGTTCTGTTCCTTACCACAGAGCATCTTCTGATTTATAGGCATTCGTTTGACTTCCCCTTTTGGAGTCTGTGTATGACCCTCCTGGTCCCCCATCCACGTCCAGGCCCAGTCTGGGGACAAAGACTTCTGCTCCTACCCCAGGGAGGTCATCAAAGATACATGATGGAGATACCTCTCATGGAGGTTCTTCTGAAATTTTAAATTCTCATTTTTATGAGGGTGGGTAAGAAAGTAAGGGGAGGAGGACAGAGCAGGGGAAGGAGGAAACTAGAAGGGAAAAGTAGGGAAAGAAGGGGAGAGGAGGGAAGGTAAGAGGGAAAGGAAGGAGGTGAGGAGAGCATAGGGAGGCAAGGAGAAGGGATGTGGGGGGAAGGAAGCAAAGAAAGGAAGAAACTGAGTTATATATAGGTAGGAAGATACTAAATGCATCATTTTTCAGAAGACAGAATTGCCTTCTAAAACAAATCCAAGTGAGCCAACTGAAAAATTAGTAAAACAATAAGAAAAAAGACTAAGAGCTTGGGGAAAAGATCGATACATAAAATCAATAACTTTCTATCATGCAGCAATAACAGATTAAAAATTATCACAGAAAACAAGATATTCCACGAATGATAGCGACACATATTTTTAAAAATACCTAGGAATCGGCATTTCACCATTGGCCCAGGCTCCTCTGACCCTTTCTTATCCCTTTCCTCCTCATTAGTGGGGCTCCAACCACACTGGCCTCCTTGATGTGTCTCGCTGGCTGCTCCTTCTGCCCCCAGACATCCAAACGGTTCATTTCCTCCCCTCGTGGGTCTATACCAGAGTTGGCAACCTTCTTCCATGAAGGGCCAGACACTCAATATCTTAGGCATTGTGGGCCAAGAGACAAAATCAAGAATATCATACACATATTTACATAGAAATAGAGAAAACCAGCTTCCACAGAATACTGACAGATGAAATTCAAAATATAATAACAACCGAGGACTGTTTTTTGTTTTTATTTTTTGGTAACACGGGTTTATGAAGAAGAATGGAATTGTTTTAGGGGGATACCATCAAAGTTCAGCATTTCCGATCATGGAACTGATTGCAAATGCTCTTCTGTAAGAACCATTCTCAGCTAAGGGGTGTTGGGCCAGACTTGCTCGGGACTCAAATGTCACCTCCTGGGTGAGGCTCTCCCAGGACCCCCTCTCAGAAGTTGTACCTCCCTCCCAGTCTTCCCTCTTGGCCTTTGATCTTCTCCACTGCACTATATATTTTACTCTTGTAGACAGTTACTGTCCTGCCCTTCCATATGTAAACTTTATGTAGGCAGAGTCTGTCTTGCCACAGCTGTATTCTCTCTCTCTTTTTTTTAAGATTTATTTATTTGACAGAGAGATCACAAGTGGCGGGGTGGCGGGGGGAGCAGATTCCCCTGCCCAGCACAGACACCCCCACCTCCTGCCTACCTGCCCACTGACTCTCCTCTCTGTCTCCCTGCTCCCTTGGTGGGTCCTGGTCTCTGTCCCTCCGCTGGACTGTGGGTCCCCCTCTGGCTCTTAGTCTTTGTCCCTCATTTATAGATGAGACCTCAAGAGCAGCTCCCAGGACTCCTCCCCTGCACAGGGTCTTGTGCAGACCCCGCACTCACCACCGAGATGCCTTAGTTCCACTCTCCTCCATTCTGTCCCGCACCCAAACCACCCCCCCTCAGGGCCTAAAGATGCTGCCCCCGCCCCCATGCCTCTACCTGACTAAATGCACCTCTGTTCAGGTGCCTCTCCTATGGAAAGCCTTCCTTGACACCCTCCCCAGGCCCTTATGCTAATCCTTCAATGAGTACTGTCATTCTGCGGGGACACCTGGGTCGTCCCTAAGTACCCAGGGGCTGACAATCCCCCAGGACCTACCCCTGTCTCCCCACCCTGCTCCAGGAAGCTCAGGCCTGATCTCTGAGCCTCCAGCTCCTCCCTCCAACCCCCCCCGCCCCCCCCCCGCCCGCCAGAGCCACCTCCTCCTGCCCTCTGAAATTACTTGTTGCTGGGGTCCAGGGCTCTCCGTCGCTGGTCCCCTCTCTAATCCCACAACATCCCATCCGACACTGGAGGAAATGCTTCGTGAGGGGCTGTGCCCTTTGCCAGGTCACACAAGAAGACAGGGGGGCAGCGGGCCCTTGGGCAAGGGTTTTGGCAGTACTGGCCGAGGGTACGCGACAGCAGACAGAAAGATGGACAGAGTTTTGGGTGAGCCGCAGCTGAGCTGGGACTCGAGACTGCTCTGAGCCCCTCCTTCTCCGCCCGACTTCCCCGCAAGACCAGGCGTCGGGGGCTCACCCAGGAGCCGGCTCCCGCCCCCTGGCCCGGCGCCAGCCGTCATCCCCGTGAGGTCAGCCACCGGCCCGTGATTTCGGGGAAATACCAGCTCCTTATTAAAACCAGGCGGTGCTCAGGCCCCTGCTGCTTTCCCAGTAGAAACGAGGGTGTTTGTTCCGAGAGGAACAGGAGTCCGCAGGGCTGGCCAGGGCCGCGGCCCGGAGGCTGGAACCGCAGCGCCTACCTGGCCGAGGGTCGGGGCGCCCTGGGGAACCAGGGAGGGTGGGGGGAGCAGCCCGAGGTTTGGGCAAGGGCAGCCGGGGAGGGGGGGGGAGTGGGGCGGGGGGAGGCACACGGCACAGGACAGTGGGGCCGGCCAAGGAGGAGGGGGCGTGGGCCGGTGACCCGGAAAGCACGCAGGGGCAAGCGGGACAGCCCCCACCCCCAGGCCGCCCCCACCGGCTCCGAACGCGAGCTGCCGGCCGGACCGCGGGGAGCGCGGGCTGGGGGCCTGAGGCCCTCCCCTTCCGGGCGGGCGGCGCGCCCCCGGTCTCCCCCCACCCAGCCCCCAGCCCCCGGCCGCCTCCTGCAGGGGGCGCCCGAGGGCCGCGCCGCCAGCCGGGCCGCCGGCATCTGGAGCGAGTTAGGCTGGGAGGCCGGCGGCCGGCGGCGTGAGCTCATCCCGGCCCGCCCGCTGCGGTCCCGGCGCTGGAAGGGAACAGAACAGAAGCGCCGCGGGCCCGCTCGGGGCAGCGCGGCGGGAGCGTGACTCCTCCCGGAATGTGGGTGTGAGCGCAGAGGCGGCGGTGTGTGTGTCGCTGGCGCGTCGCCGAGGGAGGGCTGAGCCCCGGGAGCCGGCCGCCAGCGTGTGTCGCTGTGGGTCACCGTGTGCCCTGGCTGGGGAGGCTGTGAGTTGGGGGGGGGGGGGTAGAACTCTGCATGTGACAAGTTACACACATCCCAGCACATACTCGTTCCACCAAGGGCACAGCAGGGAGAGGGCCGGCTCCGTGGCACGAAACTGGGACTCCTGGCTCCCTGCCCCTGAGCCCTTGTGTGTCCGTATGTGTCTGTGTGTGTGTGTCTGTGTGTCTGTGTGTGTGTGTGTGTGTGTGTGCAGAAGCTCTGAGCCCAGTTACCGTGTCCCAGAGTGCCCTGTCAGGGCCAGGGCCCACCTCCCCTCTGTCCATTCTCAAACAGCCTCTTCCTGGTCATCGCCCCAGGCACTCCCCTCCTGCAGGACGGAAGGAGAGTCCTCTCCACTCCAGGGTCACGGCTAACAGTGACTCACAGAGACCACGTGGGGAGACACACACCCAACATTCATGTAAGAAACACCTTCCTAGTTGCAGGCCTCCCAGCTGGGAGAAACCAGAAAAGTTGCAAGTTGGTGACAAGGCTTGGAGAGGCCACTTGGTGAGATAGGCCCATCCCTGCCTTGGGTGGGGAGCGGGAAGGGCTGGAGGTCGCTGAATGACACCACACACACACACCCCTGCCACGTCTTAGGTGCTCCAGCCCCCTGTCATGGGCCCTGAGGCTATTGCACAAGTATGAAGGGCCTCAGATGCCCCCGGACTCCCAGGGCCAGGAGCCAGGGTGGGGACATGGCACTGTGGCCATCACCAGACATGCAATGGGGAGCTGAGGCTAGAGGAGGTGACCCGGAGCATCCAAGGTGCCCCTTGCCCATCAGGCTGGTCCTTGCCTTGGGCCATCACCTAAGGGATCAACTGTCCCAGCTTTGGGGAACTGTAGTCCCGGCTGTGCTAGAGACCTCAGGGAGGTGGCCCGGGCCACCCAGCACCCACTGACCCTCCTGGCAGGGCTTGCGGCCCTGTCATGCCCCCCCCCTTCTCCCTTCACACCTCCCCCCAAGCTGGGCAGTGGCTCTGAGACAAGGACCCTGCCTTGCAGGACAGGGCACATGAACCCTTCACGCTTCCTCACCAGCTGCTGCTCCTGGGGCCCACAGCACAGATTTGCAGAGCGCTGGCCAGAGCTCTCGGCCTCTGAGTTGCCTCCACATCCCCACCGGTGAGACAGAAAGGACACCCTGTCCTGGGTAGGCCCACCCAGGAGGCAGCTCTGCCTCTAAACGGACACGCATCTACGGCACCCACGGGTGTCCTCGGCTCCCGAGACACTGGGACAAGCTGGGTGAGGGACATTTTTATACTGGAATGACTCTGGTTCATATAACCAGAGCTTCCAAATTACTTAGCAAAACATGTTTGCTTTTTAATTAACATGTGCTTGCAAAACAATGGTTTTAATTAAAGTGGGTGGGGGAGAGAAGGGACGAGAGAGAGAATATTTCAAGAAGCTCCAAGTCCCGGGCCAGACTTCTTAAAAATAAAGTGGGAGCTTTGCCCCAAGCCAGCAGAAGCTGGGAGGTGGGGCAGGCTCCTTGGGGAGCCCCAGGAACAAGCCTACCTGCTTCCCCCGCTCTCCAGCTCTCTTGCTGAGAATTCACCCTTTTACTGATGGTCTCATTACTCACTTACCCTACTGTTCCCTGAGCCCCCTGGGAGGGGGTGGTCTTTTAGAAGCTGTTTTGCAGGTAGATGAATGGGGATCCACCAGACAAGACACAGGAAACAGCATGAGTGAAGACGTGAGTGTGAGCCTTGTTGGGGAAACATGAAGTTCACTGGGGAAGGAGAGAGCAGAGGTGGGAGAAGGGGAACTGTGAAAAAGCCAGATGCCCCCCAAGACTGGTGGACTGGAAGGGTAGATGGGTAGATGGGTAGATGGACTGGACCGGGAGATGCTGATGTCCAAGCCCCAAGGAGATAACGGGAGCTGAGCTGGGGCCAGGGATATAGGGTAGGAAGGGAAGGTAGGGCTATGTTGGGAGGAGGGATTGGCAAAGGAAGAGGAGGGCCTGCGGGGACTAGAAGCTGGAGGTGGCCTGGACTGGGGACCTAGGGCTTCTGGTCAGAGGCTTCTGGGCCTGGCTGCAGGTTTGGTCAGTCCAGCAGGGGGCAGCCTTGGCCCCATCATTCTGGACTCAGGATGCACCCACCCAGCCCCAGTCAGGAAAGGGAGTGAGTGAGAATGAGATGATCCCTCCAGGTCAGCCGCACTTTCTCCCATTTCTGACTTTTAGAGCCAACACTGGGGCGCAGCCCAGGGTCAGAGGTCAGCACAGAGATGGGACAGTGCCCCTCCCCCCCACACACACGCAGACAAAGGGGGATTGATAGGAAGCTTTGGGAGAGTGAGGACACCCCCAGGGTTCAGGTCAGGTGGCCCTGAACCCCCAGATCCCCGTGGCCCCACCCAGGACCCTGTTTCTCATTAGGGGCCTCCTAGCCTCCCCCCCAGCCTGCGCCCCCACATGAAACGTGCCTCCCTGTACTTAATTCATTACGCCAGGCAGGGTGGGAGGCCCAGCGGGCGGGGGTTATTTTTTCCCCTGAGCTCAGACATTCCTTGCTTTATTATTCTCCACATTTCAAAGCAGCTGTCGCCTCCCCCTACTGCCCCCAGCCCGAAGCTCAGAATCCAGAAGGATCCTCTCCAGAGCTCAGAACACCAGAGGCTTCCACACCTCCAGTCCAACACAGGAGAGAAACTGAGGCTCAGACCTAGAGCCCCAGGGCGACCTGCAGGGACCTCCCCCAACAGTCTGCACCTGAACTTACCTACCCCTAAGCCTGGATCCTCCTACGTGTCCCCCACTGCCCTGTCACCCTCTGTAACACCGTGTTCCCTGACTCTATTCACCGGCCCTGGGCTACCTTCCACACAGGTGGCCTCAGGGGCCCCCTTGCCACTACAGAGCCAGCCCTGGTGGCCCCTGCCTGCAGCGGTGCTAGGACAGTTCTCAAGGTCCCTGCCCTGCTCAGGACCTTAACAAACTGAGCTCCGGTGGGGTCAGCCGCCTGACGGAGGGCAAGGCCCATCCTGGATCAAGGGATCAACCCAGAGGATGGCAGGGCCAGCCTGGGGTCAGCTTAGAGAGTCACCTAGAAGCTAGGCCGGGGAGCAGAAGTTCTCCGGACCCAGTTTTGGGGAGCTGGGGAGGGCCCTGGACGAATTTTTGCCCCACATCAGGGAGCTGCCTCAGTAGGAGATGAACTCCCTGTTGCTGGGGGTATTCAAGCAAACAGCAGCTCATCAGACTTGCCCTGGGAAAGAGGTTGGCCCAGGTGTCTGAGGCCGCTTCCCATTCAACTCTGAGGTCACAATCTGGGGCTCGTAGGGAAGGCAGCCACTCCAGATTAACAGAATTAAGGGTCTCTCCTCGCTCACTCGGGGATGGCAAGGCGAGTCTGGAAGCACAGGCCAAGGCATAAGGACAGGAGACCTGGGAGCTGGACCAAAGCCAGAGCGGGACCCGGCAGGGACATTTTCTTTGTGGGCTCACTGCACTGTCCCCGCACCTGGGGAAGAACTGGGAGCTCAGCAGACACCCCATCATTATGCACTAATGGGTTAAATGGGGTCTGACCTAGGCCCTACTCCCAGAGCCTGCAGGGGTCAGGGCCTCCACCTGGGGGACAGACTCTGCCCTTAGAGGAAGCTGAAATGGGAGCCCAGGTGGGGCAGGCAACCTGGGGGCGCTGAGGACTGAGTTTGGAAGCCACCCTTGATGGCATTTTGGCCACAGCCAGGCAGTCCATCCTGTGTGGAGGGTGCGAGGGCTGGATCCTCAGGAGCCCAAGAGGGTAGGAGTCACTCCTGATGTGGCCCCGGAGGGTTCTCGCTGTCCACACAATCCTGGGGGCCCAGGGCCTGCCCACAGCTCCAGCTCTACTCTTCAGACCTACCCCAGGGACCCCCTTACTACAAGGAAGGCACCATGTGGGAGATGGACTGCGCAGAGCCCAAGCTCCGGAGAGAGGGAGAAGTTTCCAGCTGGTCCAGAACTGTTGGATGTGGGTATATCTCCCTCTTGGGGGCTCCCAGCCCTACACCCCTTCACTCAGGCCAGGCCATACAGAGCGGTGTGCCCGGCTTTCCCCCTTTATCCGTCCCTCAGCCCTGAGCACTGTTTCTCTTCCCGGGGCTAGAAAGCACTGGATATTTGCGCCTTCGTGCTGTGTCTAGACACAGGCCGTGACTGCCCCTGGCTTCCCACCTCTGACTGCAGGTACCGACAGGCTCCCAGAGTTTCGGGGACACTCAGAATTACAGGATCCCAGATACTGCCATGAAGGGAGTGGAGACATCATCCCATCCTCATGCTTCCCCCCACCCCCGGGCCCGACCTCACCAGCGCCCGCCCGTCTCAGGGGCTCACCTGAGTGGGCCCCGCTGAGTCTCCACTACCCGCTCCATCTCACCTGGCGGGGGCCAGGCCTGTGAGTCAGCGGGAACATCTGATAATTACACTATGCATGAATGAAAGAACAAATGAATGAGTGAGTTCATTTCAATGAGCCTCAGGCCTGGAAAGCCTGGGCCCCATTCAAGGGTCTCTATTCAGGGCTTTAGGGAGATGTTGATTGCAACAAACTGAGATTTTCTTAAAACTTAAAAATCGACTTGTAAGGTCTGATTTTGCCAACTAAAGACATGAAAACAACAGCCAGCCACCAGCTACCATCACCATTGTTTTGTAAACAAAAGGATATTCTCCAGACCAAAAAAGAAGAGCAGGCTGCATGGGATCTTGGAAGAAAGACAGGTCTTAAAGATGCATAAATTGAGCTTCATGGCAAGGCCATGGGCCACCAACATGGGCCTTACTGTTCTCTCTTGAAAACTTTCTTGGACATTGTCACAAGCTAGGCCCTGGAGCTTAGGGACACCCATATGCTTCCAACCTCTACCAGCACCAGAACCCCTTTTGCAGCCTTCATGACTAGAATTAGTTTCCCTCGGCTTGCACACCCTTAGGACAAGGTGCTCACTACCTCTCCCAGTTAGCTCCAGAGCTAGGGGTGTCATTCCGGAGCACCTTTAAGTGGCTTTCAAGCCTACTATGGGAGGAAGGGATGGGACCACATGGCAAGTGAAATGGAAGAAGTGCTGGGCAGGGTGGGAGACAGAGGCCTCCAGTCCCAGGGCATGGGAATGGTGAGGGGAAAAGGCCGCTCATATTCAGCTAGACCAAAGTATAAAGAATCAGAAAGTTGGTCGAGACCTGAGACTTCCCAAGGAGTGTTATCTCCCCATCTGTGGAGTTCCAGAGTCTTCTACCTGCCTCACCCCGTGCCCCCACCCTCCAGAAAGGCTCTGGCGTCCTGATTCTCACCGAGACCTCACTAGACAGGTGAGGTACCCAGACCCACAGGCCAGAGGAGGGGACAGAGATTAGAAGAAAATGGTGGAACTTCAGGGTCCTCAGCAAGGCAGGGGAGAACGGGGGAGGCTGGGCCCCCTTCTGGCCCTGACAACCTAGGCCTTCCCCTGTCCAAGGGACCCTGCGCCCCGGCTGCTGAGACCGGAGGGGGCCTGTTTCGCGGCCGGCCCCGGGGACCCTCGTGTGTACACACACTCACACACACTCCACATTCCAGCCGTGCTCTGTCAGCGTTTGGGCAAACCAGGATTGTGTGGCTTTGGGAAAGCGGGAACAAATAACCCCCAAACTTGGGTGAGGGCGGGTCTGGGGCTAGGTGGAAGGGACCCGGGAGAACCCCCAGGGAGCCACTGCGGTGCAAGGTCACCGGGTTCAAGGTCTGGGGTTTTCCTGGGTTCTCCGAGGCCACCAGGTCAGCAGTCCTGGGGATGAGGCAGGCCTGCACCCAGGCAGGCTCATCCCGGCCCCCGCCCCTTAACACTCCCCACCACCAAAAGCCTTAGGACCCACAGCACAGCGTTCAGGCCTGGTGCCCCCAAGCACCCACTTCCACACTGTGAGGGCTGCTGCTCACACCGGCCGCAGCCCAATTTCTTTTGCCTCTCCCCGCACTTCCTCTGCACCCCAGCCCACCCTGCTTCTGATTTCACGCAATCCCTGGCTTGGACTCTTTTTATTCCAGCCCGATTTCTCTTAAGGTGGTCTTCAGCTTTCTGTTGGCTCTAGCACCCAGTTTCTCATACCCGCGGTCTGATTTCTTTTCTTCTCATGGCCTAGGAAGACCTTCCTCTAATACCTGATGTGTTCAAGACCCGGGCTGACTTCATTCTACCTCGGTCTGAGTGTCTGGCCCTCTTAGACCCCCAGTTGGCACCATCTGCTCCATGTCCCAGATGGTGACCCCTTGAACCCTGAGGATGGGGTCTGGGGAGAGGCTGCAGGGTACAGCAGGCCACCAAGGGCCAGAAGCAGCCAAGCAGGGACATCGGAGCAAAGGAGGGACCGTTCCTTCCGGGGTCCTGAGGCTGATCTCCACCTCTCACCCCAGTCTCCCCAGGCCGCCCCGCTGACCCTCTAGATCAGCCTGGACCAGGACTAAAACCTGAGGTGACTATTCCTGCCACTTTAGAAAGACCCCAAAGATCGGGCCTCAGACCGGATGGGGAAAGGGAGGCATAGGGAGACCCCCGGCTAGACCCCACCTTACAGAGCACATGTCCTGGCCCTAGAGGTGTGGAGGGGACCAGACTAAAAGGAGGGCCAACACTCTCCTCCCTCCGATCCCTTCTCCCTGGCCACAGGGCCACAGGCTGGACCACCCTGCTTGAGGGGGGAGCTGGGACATTGTTTATGCAACTGTGGGGAGGCCGCGGCCCGGCTGGCAACGCTGCCCGCCCAGCACCCACACTGACTCAGCAGAGCCCCCCAGCACGTACACGCTCAGACACGCATGCTGACACACATAGACACGCATGCACACCAAGGTGCACACACGTGTGAGAATGCACCGACTGGCAGCACACGCACGTCCAGGTATGCACGTGGGCAACTCACGCCCCCACAGATACACTCACAGGCACGGATCCTCCAGCCCACTTGTGGGCACACAGAAATATGCATGCCACCCAGCCAGGGTCGTGGAGGAGGGATGCAGAGTGAGGAAAATGCTCAGCCCTGCAGTTGAGTGGCACCCTCGATGTCCCTCCCCGCATCCGTTCTGACACCCAGACCTACAGCCAGTGACCTGAGCCCACCTGGGATCAGCACAGCCATATATAACAGGCACAAGGCCCCAGGGGGCCCCCATGACCATGGCTGGGCCAGAGACAAATTCCAAGCGGAGGAAAGCCCCAACAAGTGGGGCCAAGCTGCCCCAGCCCAAGCTTATGAGACCCAGCATCCCCTGCTGTATCCCACCAGCCACCTCCAGCCTGTCCTCCCCTTCCCTCCGGGGTCCACACAGGACAACCAGCGGGTCTGGGCTGCAGAGCATCTTGGGGAAATATGTGGGTTGCTCTCTTCCGCTGGCAAGCCAAGCTGGGGAGGGTGGTAGCTCCCAGGAACCAAGGGAGCCTGAGAGTGGTGCAGGACCGTCCCGAAAACCAGGGCAGGGACAGGCCTCCTTGAGAGAGTACATATCCCCCCGGGATCCAGGACATACGTGAACCTGCAGGCAGTGTCCCTTCTTGCTGGAGATGACAGAACAGTTGTACCCCCTGCCTGCAGGCCTCCAGCTCAAGGTGGGCATCCCCAGAGAGAGAAGGCTGGAACCTCCCAGTCCCATGTAGCCACTGGAGACTTTTTAAAAGGGAGTCCCAGGAAGGAAGCGGCTGGGGCAGGCAGGAACAAGGGGCTGCCCAGAAGCCTGTCACGAGGCTCCCTACCCTGACTGGGACCAAAGGGAGGCCCTGCTTTCCTGGAGGGGGTCCCCAGCCCCCAGCTGTCCAAGGAGGCTTGCCACAGTCCAGCAAGTTCACACGTACCTCGAGGAGGTACCACTAGGAGGTACTGTGGAAACAAGGAAAGGAGCCAGAAGGCCTCGAAAGCTTCAACGTTGGCCCAAGATGTTGCTGAGACTGGTCTCAAAGTGACTTGCAGTGTGGCCGCTTCTCATCTCCCCTGGGCTGAGCGTGCGTGCATTTGCCTCACCCTCCCACACCCTCCCTCCTCGTCACCCTGCTTCTGCTCAGGGACCCCAGTCTACTCTCCACCTGGAGGCCAGAGTGATGCTAGGACAGTCTCCCTGGAGCACACGCCAAAGCCCTTCCCATGGCCACAGGCCCTCCGTCTCCTCTCTGACTCAGGCCCCACCACCTCCCCATGGCGCTGTCTGCGCCCATCTCACGGCCTCTGTGCATGTCTCCTCTCTGTGCCCACGCAGACATGTCTCCCCTCTGTGCCCACACAGCTGCCTGGAGGACTCGCTGAAGACGGGCGTGGCTGGAGAGCCTGGTTTTCTCATCCCTTTAGTCTCCTGGAGGCCCCCAGTGGGGCCGAACCCCAACTGTCCACAGGGCTTTCTGCTCCCGGGCACCCCATAGAGACTTCCTTCCCTTCCAGCTGCTCTCCCATGCTCCCTGGGGTCACCTCCCAGGGAGACGACTTGCATTCACAGCTTGGTCTCAGCTCTGCTTCTGGGGAAGCGCAGCTAAGATACTCTCCTCTCCTGCTTCTCTGCTTTGACAACTTCCCCACTCTCCCTTTCCCCCCAGCCCCCTACCACTGCCATTCTACTTTCTGCCTCTATGAATTCGATGACACAAGGTACCTCCTTTAAGTGGAATCACATGATATTGTCTGGGTCTGGCCTATTTCACTTAGCCTAATATCCTCAAAGTCCATCCATGTTGTAGCAAGGGCCGGAAGGTCCTTCCTTCTTCGGGGCTGAGTGATGGGCCACTGCATAGCTAGAACACAACACTTGTTAGCCCCTGTTTCTTGAATGAGAGCCCTCCTAATTGGGTGCGAAGTGAGAGCTCCTGGCGGTTTGGATTTGCATTCCCCTAATTAGTGACATCAAACTTCTACTCACATGCTAATTGGCCACTTGTAGATCTGCTTTGGAGAATTGCCTGTTCAAGTCTTCTGCCCCTTTCTGTGTTGGGTTGTCTATTATCTTGCCACGGACCTGCAGGAGTCCTTTATATATTCTGGGTATTAGCTCCTCTTTTTTTAAGTCTTTGCCCCACTATTGCCATCTCCGATCAACACCGGCCTCGTGATTTAACACGTCAGCCCCTCCCAGCTCTTACACGCACAAGCACGGCCTCCCCCCCTGCTTTGGGGCCCTCCTCAGCCGTGATCGCTTGCTGACACACTTTGTGGTTGATGATTCGTCAGGTCTCTGGGAGCTCTGGGAGGGCAGAGGTTTTGACTGCTTTCTCCACTACAGGGTTCGCAGGGCCTAGCATGGAGCCAAGCACACGGCCAGTGCTCCATGGACTCTGAGAGAATGAAAGGAAGATGAGGCAGACTCCCGCAGACACTCACACCCCACACATGACGGGCTCATATACACTGCTGGCACACGCCCCCCACATGCTGTCACACTCATGATCCCAACACACTCACAGGCAGGTCCCCACACCACACCCATGCCCACAGGCAGCCAGATCTGTGCTCATCTTGAAACCCATCCACATAGGCTCCCCTCCCATGCAGATGTGCTCGCCTGCACCCTGACGGAGCTGCCCTGACCTCCTGGGTCCTCCTGGCCCCCCCGTAAGGCCTCTTCCCCCTGGTCTACAGCCACACCACAGGCAGAGTGCCTCAGTTTCCCCATCCGAGTCAGTCGGGAATCTAAGGCCCCTTCAATTCTGACAGCCTGGGGACAAAGTTAGCTCCCACCCTGTCATTCATTCCCAGGGTGACTCAGGTAAGGCCATTCTCTGCTCTGGGCCTCAGTCTCCCCACCTGTGACATGGGCAGCCCCAGGCCAATGCCCCATGGATCCCTGATTGCTGGTGATGCCACCTCCCGGAGGGAGAATGGGAGGACAAGAGCAAGGGAGGGGCACCCCGGCCTCTTCCAGCTCAGCCCTGCCCCTACCTCAGTGTCCTGGTGAGCAGGCTGAGAGGGTTTTGGATAGTTTTGAGGGGGAGCAAGGAGGCAGAATTTCAGCATGACTCCCCCTCATTTTGTCCAGGATTCACCATGTGGGGCTCATGGATTTTACAGAAGTCAACCAAAGGGCCACAGAGGGGAAGTGGGGAAGGAAGGAAGAAGGAAGGAAGGAAGAAAAGATGCCATTTATTCAGGCCCCTGGGGAGAGGACAGAGATGCACAGCCGGTAGGGGGAGATGACAGGCACCCAGAGGTCTGCAGGGCCGGTGGAGGGGGCTGCTGTAGGTGTCTTGAGGCACTCCCCTCCTCCCTGCAACTCCAGGCGGCTGACGTCAGCACCATGTGTGGGAGATGAGCTGTCCCCAGCGTGGGCTCCTGGCTCCCTGAGAGTAAAGATGGTCACAGGTTACAGGGGACGGGGTGCAGCGAGACTGCGGGGCGTCAGCTGAGAGCAGGAGTTGGTGAAGATGGGGAGGTGGCAACAGGGGATCTGGAAGCTGAGGCGTGAGGAGACAGCAGCGCTGAGATCCAAGGAGGCGGCAGAGGGGACAGCAGGCTTGGAAAGGAGTGGAGGTCTCACCTGGGACGAGAGGCTCAGCTGGCCATGATGTGCTTCACAAATGCTGCAAAGAAGGGCAGAGCGAGTGGCAGGGGGTGAGCACCGGGCGGCCACAGTGGGGGCCTAGGATTCCAGCACCCCGCCCCCCCGCCGCCCCCCGCCCCAGCCTGCTGAGCCCACCTTCATAATTGATGCAGCCATTGGAGTCTTCCTGCCCTGCCATCAGTTTCTCCACCTCGTCTTCAGTCAACCTCTCTCCTGGCCGGGGGCAGGAGGCTGAGTCAGCACCGCGGGACAGGTGCGGAGTGCGGGGGACCCACAGAGCCCCGCTGGATGGTGGGTCTGCCTCCCTAGCACTCCCACACCTCACCTTGGCCCAGCCGTCCCGGCTCACAAGACCTTGGTCATCACCCTCATTTTTGAGACCAGGAGAATCAGTGATAAGTCAAAGAGGGGGACTTGGGGTGCAGGCTTGGTGCACCCTCTGAGCCTGGGTTCTGTCCACAACAGTGCCAGCTTGGTGTTCAAGTCCCCAGCACACACTGTCCCTTTTCCTACAGGGGACCCCTAGGGGGTCCCTTCTATCAAGGGGAGGCCAGGCGCCCCCATGTCACTGGAAGCAGTCCCTCAGGGCAGCCTTTTGAGGACAAAGGAAGGGCTCATGGGAAGGAGCTGAGGGCCTTGGGGGATGATGGTGGAGGAGACAAGGAGACAGCTTCTCTGTTCTCCAGACAAGTCTGCCTCTGAGCACTGTGTACTGCCCTGGTCCCCCCCATAGGAATGGGGGGTAATCTCCTACCCCCAGTCACACACAAAAAACCCAGACACCAGCCCAGGGCCAAACACACAGTAGGAGTTCAGTTCACCTCTGCTGTAAGGAAAAGTTGCCTTGAGCAGATGTAGTAGGTGCTCAATAAACATTTGCTGCACGAAAGCTCCTTTGAGAAGGGAGTGCCCCTACCAGCCAGATAATGGGCATCAGGATGCCCAAGGGGCAGGCCTCTTACCTACGGGGCCTCTTCTTTGCTGTGTCCCTGGAACCTGACCTTGAGACCATGAACACCAAGACTGAACCTGTCCTGTTGGATGTGCCACACTGTCCCCCCCACCAGAGCTCCCCTAAACCCCCTTCAGTTCCATGAGCTGCACCAACACCCTTCCTTTGTTGCTACCTGGCCTTCTAAACTCCCCACATCTGTCACCTGCCATGAAGGCCCCTTGACTGTGTCCCTCTGTCCATTTCACAGATCAGACACAGGCTCAGCGGGTGACAGAAGGGTCTTCCCCAGGATGCCCCCAACCACCACGAAGGAGGAGTCGGGAGGAGGAGGAGGCGGTCCTCACCTAGAGTGGCCAGCACATGGCGGAGCTCAGCGCCCATGACTGTGCCATTGCCTTCCTTGTCGAAAACACGCAGCCCCTCGACGAAGTCCTCGTAAGTGCCTGTGTCCTTGTTCTTGGCAATGTGCTGGAGCATGGGCAGGAAGGTGTCAAAGTCCATCATCTTGCTGTTGAGCTCTGGCCGGGGTGGGTTGGGGGGGGCAGGGAGTACAGTCACTCTGAGGAGCAGGACAGGCACATCCTTCCCCTCCTACCCGGGCCACAGGGTACAGACCAACTGCCCACACACGGTCCCAAAGCACTCTACACCAGCTGACCATTCACAAACCATGCTCTCATCACGGGGAGTCAACCGAGACGTGCATCCTTTACAAGATCCGTTATTGTTCACAGGGACAGTTTGCTGTGGCAGCACCCCCGTGGGCTCTGCCTAGCACCTCTGCTCTGCTTTCGGGGAAACCATCCTGGATCCTGTGGTTTTTCTTATAGACCCCACCCTCCCCACCACTGGGATTGCTCGGGAGTGGTGGGGCCAATCAGAAACCTTCCCTGACACTTTAGAAGCATGGAGGGGCCTGGGTCTCATGTCTCCGTGGGGCAAAGCAGGCAGCCCTCTCTGGCAGAAGTGGTGAGGGAAGCTGGCCCTGAGCGCCAGAGAGATGCTGTGGAGACCAGGAGGGGCCACAGAAGTTGGGGGTCCCCGGGCCACCCTCACCGGCCATGACGCTACTTTGCACCGTCAGCTTCCTGTGACCAGAAGACCTGGTCAATGAGCATGGGGTGGGAAGGTCCCGCTGAGTTGTGGCTTGTTACGTTGGCAGCATGGCTTGAGACCTGCCTCCATTCCTCATCCGGACACTGGGAAGATGTCAGGAGGGCGCAGAGTGGGGCGGTACCCGTGCTGTGCCCCCGTAGATGTCAGCCCGCCCCAGGCACGTCCCCAGGGCCCAGCACAAATGCATACCCACCTTCCTGCTTCGGTTTCCCCAGGACACGGAGCACCTCAGCCTGGGTAGGGTTCTGGCCCAGCGCCCGCAGGACATCCCCACACTGCCCATACGTGATCTTCATCTCGCACTTGGGCGTGCGGTCGAACAGCATGAAGGCTTCCTTGAACTCTGCCAGGAGAGGATGTGAACTACGGACACACCCAGAGTCAGCCTGCCCCACTCACGCCGCCGTGGCTGGACTTCAGACTGGGGACCCCAGGTCCAACCCTGCAGCCCCAGGGCTCGAGACCCTCACTTACCTTCAATCTGCTCCGGTGTAAACTCGATCTGAAAGGAGACCCCAAAGATTCTAAGTGTCTGGCCCAGGGGGCGGGGCCAGATCTGCACCTGCGCGCTCCACGGCCACAGCCCAGGCCTCAACCTCTTGGCTGCACCAGCCTGTCTCCCTGGCAGCATCCCAGCTTCTGCCCCCACGACCTCCTGCCATCTCCCTTGGCACCTTCCTGTCTCCTCATCCCTCCCGACCTGTGCGAACTGAGGGCCGTGGGTCTGCGTGTGCCCAGACCCTGAAGGCTGGTGGGCCACATCTGGGGAAACGGTGAGAAGGCTGTCCTGGTGCCCTGAGTCCCCAGCCCAGGGTAGGCTTTACCTGATCCTCCTGGCCCTGGACAGATGCGTCTGAAGCCAGCAGATCAGACCAGGCTGGCTTTGCCAGCCCCCAGCAGGCCTGGGGTTCAGTGGGCAAGGCCGTCCATGTGAGTGAGATGGGAAGCCCCATCTTATTGTGGGGGGGTGGCAGGAGGAGCAAGGGTGAGGGTACAGACCAGAGGGTTTCTGTCGGCATGAGAGCATATCCACAGGAGTGAGTGTGTGTGCACTCATGTGTGTGTGTGTGAGATGTATGTGTGTGCATTCACACTCAATGTGTGTCTGCAAGTTTACACTTGCCTGCCCCTCGCAGAGACCTTAAGGCTGGGCACTACCACTCACATGGTCTTACACACCCACCCAAAAGCCCTGGGCAGCCCCCAGCCCAGCCCAGCCTGGGGACACAATGGTAGTGTTGACTAAGTATCTGCTGAGGCCACATCAGAGAGCCACCTGAGGTAAGGAGGCCTCCTGGGACCCGGTTTCCCCCTCCTCACCAGATACCAGGTCTATTTTTATCACAGCAGTCACTCACCCCAAGGTCAAGGTCACAGGAGGGAAAGGAGCTTGGGGGAGGAGGCATGCCTGGAGTGCCTCCCACTGCCGCTCCCTGGGAACCCCACCAACCCCCGGGGCACACCTTGGTGCAGAGGGATATCCTCCCCCACCCCCTTGTCATGCTTGTCCCTTCTGGACTCAACCCCGTGTTGGAAAGAACGAGTTGCTGCTCCCAGCCCCTTGAGAGCTCTCTCACCACCAGGAAGCCTGCTGAGATTACACTCCTAAGCTTCCTGGTAAAGCGGGCCAGCCAGACAGGGAGGGCCGGGGTCGGGGGTTCCCATGAGGGGCTTCACTGTGCCGGCCTCTCACAGGGAAGTCTGTGCCAGCCTCATATCCGGTGAGACTGGACCAAGCCACCCGGGGCCTGGGGTAGCTGGCCCCTAGCAGGGGGCCTGTGGGACACAAGCTTCTACCCTGGGGGTGGTTAGGCTCAGGGAGCCAACTCCAGAGAACACATTCCGTGGAACAGCTCCCAATAGCCTGTGAGAGGGCTTCTTGTCCCATGTCGCATATGAGGAAGCCCCGCTTTGGAGCAGGGAACAGGCAGGAGCAAAGCTGGGATTGGAACCCATGTCTTGAGGGACAAGTCTGGCCCCCCAGGAAGGGATCACAAAAGGAAAATCATTCTGCTGCATCTCCACAGGGCCCCTCAGCCAGCAGCCAGGACAGCAGTGACCGATGGCCAGCCAAGAACGGGGAGCACGCAGGACACATGGAGCGTGCCACTCTGCAAATGCCATCGGAGTCATGGCTCTTCCTCCAAGTTTAGACTCGGAGAAAGACTTCCTAACTGGGGAAGAATTCCGTGCTCACCGGTCACAGCCCCAAGACCAATTTCCTGAGTGACCTACCCAGCCTGTGCCTCAATTTCCCCACCTAAAAGCTGAGGCCCGACACGCTGTGGGGCTCGGCCACCCTGGTTGGGGTAAGTGTGCCCCAGCCTGGGCAGGGGCCTCACATCCCCATGCTCCCCACTCTCGTCACTCAGAGGGGAACAAGGAAGATCCCAGTCCGGCTGGAGGGGTTGGGGTCCTGGTGGCTCCAGGATTCCCCAAGGATGTGAGGTCCCGAGAGAAGGGCAAGGGACAGTTTCCACAACCACCCAAAGACGTTCCCTTCAGTAGCCATAGGGGAGTCCTGCCTGCTGTGTGACCACCAGCCCCCCTCTAGCCCCTGCAGCAGCTCCTGACACCTGAAGCCCCCCGGGGCTCTCGTCTGACCTCTGCACGGAAGTTTCCCACCTCAGCTCAGCACTCACTTTCTGGAGGGACCACTGGGTAGGTCCACTCTGGGATCCACTTAGCTGCCCTGCCCTTTCTGCTGAAACCCAGCTCCCATACCCACCTTGATTTTGGACGCATCAAACTCAGCTTCCTTGGGGTGCTCGGGCTCTGGCGCAGGTGCAGGCGCCGGGGCCGGGGCTGCCTTGGGGGCTGCCTTGGCATCGTCCTTCTTGGGGTCTGGCTTTTTGGGGGCCATGGAAGCTGTCAGCACAGAGAGGGATGTGGAGAGAAGGAAGCAGAGAGCGGGGTAGGTGAAGCTGGAGGGGGGCCTGGCCTTTATCCCCTCTGGACACCTCCTGACCCCAGCCCCACCCCCCACTGTGCACAATAGGGACAGGGCCATAAAAGGACACAGGCTAAGCTCAGGGGCTATTTTGGGGCCTGGGAGGGCATTGTTCAGGCTCAGGAATGGGTGGGGGAGAGGGAGGGCTTTCATTCCTCCCAATCACCTGTTGGGCAGAGGGAGGGGGAGCGGAAGACAGAGGCAGCCCAGCCAGACGCACAGAAACCCTTTGCAGGTGATGAATTGAGCAGGACCAGAAGGCTGGACCAAGCTGTGATGGGGGCAGAACCTAAGGGTACTTCCTGTGTCTAACTTTCCAGCTGTGCCTTGAATTCCCACGTGTCTGGGTCTGAGGGGCCGGGGTGGTGCCCGGAGGGGGAGGGGGAGTCTGCCCATGTCTGTTGATCTCTGGCGGGAGCATCTGTGTGTACCCGTGTATTGTCTAGGTGTCTTCACGCTTGGTGGGGGGCAGTGTTTGGGTGCTGCCTCTGTGTGTCTGTGCGGACGGCCAGTGCCCGTCTGGGCGTCGGCTCGGCGGGTCTTCGTCTGGGTGTTTATATGGACGCACGTGTCTGTGTATCTCTGTGAGTGTGTCTGTGAATGCTGCTTCCGTGGGTTTGTGTCGGGTGTTTATATGTATCTGTGTGTGTCTGGTCAGCCCCAGGAACACCGCAAGTGGCAATGGACTGGGTGCCAACCCCTGCCAGCCCAGGCTGCAGCCACCCAGCCCAGTCCGGCAGCTGAGCTGCCCCCACTGCCCCCTTCACCAGCACCCTGCTGGCCCTGTGGCTTGTTCCTCCTTTTCACCCCACTTCCCATCTCCTCTCTTCCCTGCACTGGCCAAGGGCCCAATTTACCCACACAGCTTGGGGCAGGCCCTCGCCAGACCCCCCTGTACCCCTTGTCCCCTTTGCAGCGTGCCCTTGTCCTTCCTCTGCATAGCACATTCCAGGCCCCCTACCCCCTCCCCCCCTCCAAGCTCCTTGTCTGTGTCCTACGGCCCCACGCTTCCCTCTGCGGGCCCTTTGGGGGGGGTGGGGACTGAGGGAGGGTCTGCCTGTCTGAGGGACCTCAGGGAGCTGAACGAGGTTTGCCGTGGTGCCCACCCCAATACCCAGCCCTCAGCAGATGGCAGGGACAGAAGGCAGCTTGGCCAGGCCATCGTTTGAGAAAGTGGGGGAGGTGGGAAGGCTGAGGTGGCATGAGGCCCCTCTGGGCACAGATTTCTGGGAGTAAGGACATCTTGCAAGCATATTGGGCTCCCTTCCTCTCCTGGGCGTCTGTGCCGGGGGTGGGAAGGAGGTGCTCCCTGTTATTTTTAAGTGCCTAGAGGCTTTGATAGAAACTTCAGAGGCAAAGCCCCCCCTCACCAGGCCCCAGGGGGAATTCCTGGGTGTGGAGAGGAGCTGGGGCCCCGCCTGAAGGCAAGATTTATGGGGGAGGGGGTTCTACCTGGAGGCCCCCCCACCGTCTTCCAGCTGAGCCCAGGTCCCTCGGATCCTGTCACTCATCCTCATGGAGAGGGGGACAGCAGCAGAGGAATGGGATCTGGCCCCCTTCTAGCTGAAACACAGGACATTCCTCCCCTCATCTGGAGGGCAGAACACCCCACATCTGGAAATCTGACAACATCCGGTGCTGGGGGGTGGGGGAGGCAAGTTTTTCACTTTCCTTCCAGATGTTTGGCAAGAGTATTGAGAAAAAAAGGGCTGGGGGGGAGGGTCCACAGAGACAAGCCAGAAATACCACAAGAGAACACAGCCAGAGGGGGACACACAGAGAGAGGCCTCTGGGCAGTCCTATTGCCCAGGCCCACTGGCCCTCGACATAACTGACTCTGGATGTCCTGTGGGGACTCCGGCCACCCACAGGCACAGCCAAGACATTACCCAACCCCCTTGCATTTGTCATGGGTGAAACCGAGGCCCGAGGCAAAGGACACACTCAGGGTCCCCCAGATTTCGATCTCATGTCTTTCCTCCACACATAACTGCCACGCTCCAGAAGCCACCCAGCACCAGCTTGAACTAGGGCAGGTGAGTGGCGAGGGCCTCCGGAGCCCCAGCTGTCAGGTCTGTGCCACTGGGTGGGCAGGCCCACATGGCCAGTCAGAACCACAGAGTGCCATCCCTTCTGCCTGGGGGAATATGGGGGAGGGGCGCTTCTGGGTCCCCTTCCCTCATGCCCAGGGCAGATGTGGTCCTGCAGTGGGGACACGCCGCACAGGGCCACCCTCTGCTCCCTCCCCAGGGCTCAGATGGAGAGGATGAGCTCTGGCTCCAGGGAGAAGCAGGGCCCCAGAACTCGCCCTGCAGGACCACTCTCAACCTAGAACTAATGCCCGGCCCCCCCAGGGGCTCTGCCAAAAAATCAGCCCCCTCTCCTGCCAGTTGAGGCTAGAAGCAAGGGGTGGGGGTGGGGTGCACAGGTGGGCAGGCAGGTGAGCAGGGGCAGGGGCATTGTGAGAGGGAGGGGCAGGCAGTGAGCAGTAAGGGGAGGCCACCCTAAGGCTCTGCTCTCTTCTCTCCCCCAAGTCCCAGGCTAAGCTCTGTGCCCCTCAGGAATGACAGCCAGCAGGCAAGATTGAGGCAGGGCCTTAAGGGTCCGGAGAGCCTGGGGGCAGCGGCAGGGGTCTGGGTGCTACTACCCCTTTTGTTCCTCCAGCTCCAGCATCTGAGTGGTGACCCAGTCTGATGCAGACTCACAAGTCCCACATTCCAGAGCCCCCTCTCTCCCCGGCCAAGAAGAACACCAGGGAAGATGGGGGCCCTGACTTCTGAGGGGCCAAGGATAGAGGCAGAAGACACTTGGCCACACTGGCCTCCTTCTAGGTTATTTCCAGCCCTGATACCTTTGCATAGGCTCTTTCCTCCCAGTCTTACCTTGGGTTGGGACCCTGGCCATGGCTTGCTCCTGGGCACTCCCTGGTCTCAGTGATATGTCACCTCCTCTGAGAAGTCTCCTCAGACTACCCTGGCTCGCTCCCTCTGTCTTGTCTCCCACCCTGACTCCTCAGCCCTGTGCACCCTGAAACGAAATGTTTCTTATCTTGTTACTTAGGTGGCTGCCCTCCATCCCATGAGTGTCAGTTGGCCGGGAGGAATGGAAGAGTTTTTGTTGTTCCACAGCTACATATCCCCAGAGTCTCCAGCAGAGCCTGGTACACAGTAGGCACTCAATAAATGTGGGATGAGCAAATGTCCCAAACATCTCAATTCACCCACTTCTTACAGGGGGAATAGGACCCATTGCCAAATTCTATCCATGGTGTGGGGTCGGGGAGATGGGGTGGAGGGTTGCTGGCAAACTGGCTAGAGTCTGGGTCACTGCAAGGGGCACCCCGGGATGGCAGCACAGTCAGCAGCGGCTGCCACCTCAACCCAGGCCTACCCTACCTGCCACTCCCACCCCCTGGGTGAGGTTCTTCTCACTAGCCTGAAAAGGCCAGGGTGACCCCCGCAGTCTCAACAGCGACTTGACCTTGAAGACCAACCAGCAGGGGGCGTAAAAGGGATAAAAACCAGGCTTTGAATCCAAACCCAAACCCCAGAACCCAGGATCCCAGCCCAGAACCCAGACTCCAGACCTGGAACCTGGAACTCCAAACCCAGACTCCAGACTCCGGTCTCGGGATCTGAACCCCCAACTTAAAGCCTGGAACCTGACTCCACTCGGGGGACCCGGACTTTAAAACCCAGGATGCCAAACCCAGACTTTAAATCCAGACTCCAGACCCAAGACCCTAGGCCAAGGACCAGGATCCTAAACCCAGAGTCCAGATCCAGGACTCAAGACCCAGGACCCAGGACAGGACTGCTGGCATTCCAGACCAGCACTGTCTATGGCTCTGTGTAGACAAGGGCGGGGAAGGGGGGAGGGTAAACCCTTGGCGAACAGCGGGGGTGATTGCTTGGCAAACCTTCCTGGTAGTGTTCCTCTGAGGGGCATGAGGAATGTCCCTCATCCCGTCAGAGCCAATTTGGGGAGCTCAGAATATGGTGGCCACGTGGAGGGGGTGGTGGAGGATGAGGGGAGGGAGGAATGGTTAGGGCCTGGCCATCCTTTGGGCCGGGGAGCCAGAGGCAGGGAAGGAGGGTCGGGCTCTTGTCCCCCTGGCCGCAGGCTCCACAGGCTGCCCTGGCCCGCCCCAGACCGCCCCTCCTGGCCCAAGGCCTCGGGGCTGGGATGCAGGCCCACACTTCCCGGAGGAGTCAAGAACGCGGCCTGGGCCAGACCCAGAGCCTTAGAAGTAGGTCAAGTGTTGCTGTGCTGCAGGTCCTGGGGACCCTGTCCAGGCGCGGGCAGGCCCATGGGCGGCAGCTCACCTACCAGGGCACGTGTGTGTACCCACACGGATGTGAAACCACCGCCATATGGTGGGGGCCCACAAGCACGGACCCCAGGCAGGGCCCTCAGCTCCCGCCCAGCTGCACAGATGGGGGCACCGAGGCCCCAGAACAGGCAGGAGCTGCTCAGCCACTTTGGCCAGAGGCGGCATGAGGCAACCACGAGGACCAGGAAGAGAGGAATTTCTGCACCATCCCACGGTCCTGGATCCTTGGACAAAAGTCTGACTCTAAGGAGGACTTCCCAGCAAGGCTGCTATGCCACCAACAGGATGTGGCCTGCTTCCCGGAGCATAGCTCCAGGCCTTGAAGGATGGGAAGGCGTGGCCAAGGCACGGCTCTTGTGACCCAGGCTGGTCCTGGCTCCTCTGGGCCTCCATTTCCCCATCTGTACAATGGCCACGGGTACAGCCCAGTGACAGTCGCTGTCCCGGAGCCCCAGCCCATCCTCGCCACCCCCACACCACACACAGACAACTCTGTCCTCGGCAGGCCAAATACAACCCTCAGGCCCCTCCCTCTGCCCACTGTGCTGACGGGGACCAGATGCTCCAACCTTGTGGTTCTGGGGTGGGGGTGGCAGGACCCAGCGGGCTGGCAGGCAAGGCCTGGGTTTGGCCCAGGGACCTATAATCAGCTCCTGCCCCTCTGATCCCTGCCCAGGACTGACGCTTGGGGCTGTGGTGTCCTGGCCGGCTGTGGCCACGGCCGCTATATTTGGGAGCCCAACTGAGCATGAGGGAGGGCTGGGCAGGCAGAAGGCTCCAGGGACCAGTGCCTCATGGGAGGACAGGATGGGGGACACTGTTGGCCAGGCTTGGTCCTCTACAGAAGGAGGGTGTAGCTCTGACTTCAGGGCTCCCGTCTGAGGGGCATGTTCTGTTCTGAGGGGCCTGGCCTGGGGGGCATTGGGCCTGTCCTCCGTGGCAGGGTCTAAAGAGGGATTGAAAATACATCAGTGAATACTGGACCCCTTATTTAGTCCAATGAGTCTGACTGTAAGTTGGGGCCAGGCATCCTGAGTGTGGGGCAAAGGGGTGGGGGCTGACGAGGGTGACAGGAGCTGAAAGGATCTCAAGGGGTGAGTTTGGGCATTGAGGGGTCTCGGTTGGGGGGACAGGAAAAGGGGTGCCAATGTGCTGAACCAGAGAATGGAGAAAACAGGGCCCAAGGCAGGGGTCTGAGGGAATGGGCTGAGGTGCCGCCCAGCCCCTCCCCAGAGTGGCCTGCGGCCTCCCTAAACTACCTTGGACATTCCCGCCACTGGGCCAAACCCTGTACACTCCCACCAGCCATTTCCCAAAGAGCAAATATTTATTGTCCTTGGAAGAAAAAAAAAGAGTCCCCTTTTAGGATCAGGGTCTGGGAGCTGCTTCTGAGGCTTGCAGGGGCTCAGCGGTGGCCCGAGGTGACCAGAAGCTCCACCAAGACCGGTCGAGGGTGGAGGAAGGAGGCTGGGACCCGAGCTGGCCTCGGAGGAGAAGGGTCGTGGCCGGCCCAGGCTGTGGGGTGGGGGGCTCTGGCCCCGTGCCCATTTCCCCAAGGGTTCGCCAGAATAGGTCTGAGGGCGGACGGACCCTGTCACCGTGGCAGGAGGTGTGAATTTATGTGAAGACATGCGCTGTCCCGTGTGCTCACGTGTGTCCCGCGAGGCTGTGAGCACATGCGTGTGTGTGAGCATGTGCAGGGGCTCCTGGCTCTGGGTGCACAGCCATCTGGGAGAATGTTCATCTGTTGGCACGGGGCGGGGTAGGGGTATGTGGACACAACCTCTGTTGAATGGCCAATTCAGTCAAAAAGGAGAGTAAATTTAGCAGGGGAAAAAAAAACCCGTCAGTCAGATGAGGAGTCTGAATTGGGTGGTTGTTTGACTGGATGGACCAACTGTCTCAGGCAAACAGTCCCCTCTGACTGGAGGAGGAACCGGCTCCCTCCCGCCAGCCACCCTCACCCCCCGGGCCCGCATGGGAAACTGGAGACAGGGACCACGACCGACCGACCAGAGATGAGACACGGAGACAGAGATGGGGACAGATTCGGAGACCAGGGAGGGAGGGTCGCGAGGCCAGCCAGAGACAAAGGGAGCCGCTGGACGCAGGCTCCTGGAGCCCAGACAAGGTGTGTGCACAACACGGCCCTCTGGCCCTGACCCTCAGCTCTGAGCCGAGGAGGAGGCAGATTCAGCCCTGCCCTCCAGCAGCCCAAAGTGCACAAGAAGGGGGCACCAGACCCGGAGGCAGGAAGACAGGGTGGGCCTGGGCAGCCACAGGAGAGGGGGCAGCAGCTGGAATGCAGACAGGGCAGGGGACAGGGATGGCAGTGATGGAGGTGAGGGCAAGAAGGTGACAAGGTGGTGATATGGTGATGGCAGAAGAGGCCACGGTGCCCAGGAGGGCCTCCCTCCCTGTCCCCTTGCTGTGGTGGCCCCATGAGACCCAGGGCTGTCCCCACCCCGCTCCACCCAGCACCAGCTGTGTCCTTGCCTCCAGTGGCCACACAAACACCCTCTGTGGCCCAGGGTGTGGAATGCATTAAAAATGGCCCAAGCCCCCAGCCAGGAATAGTCAGGGTCAATTCCACTACCTGCCTGTGTGGATATTTATATATCTACCCGCCTACCCCGTCTAAAACAGCATGCACACACACATACACACACACATGCTCAGAAATGCCGGAGTCAGGCTAACCTGCTCCCGCTATGTATCTGTGTCTGTCTGGAGATACGCACTGGGGCCTGGACACTCCCCTCACCATCTGGTCTCTTCTCACCAACTCTGGGGCCAACAGGAATCACGGTGATGTGTGTGTGTGCGTGCACACGCACACATGTCTGGCCCATGGGTGCTTGCACCGAGAGCGACCACAGGCCCATGCAACACCTTTAAACATAAATCCCCATGCAATATAGACACCTTTGCACAAATGTTTATACACATGTATGCATGCCTGCACACACACATCCACACAGTTGCACACATGTGCCCTTTGCACGCATATGTACACACATTCACATGCCTTTGCGTAAACACACACACCTAGCACATCACAACTCCGAGGTCACTCGCTGGTACGGAAAGAGCCCGGGTGGGAATTAGGAGCCGTGGGAGGGAGGAGAGACCAGAGAAATCAGGGAACCACAGCAGGCCTGCCAGGGGAGGGCCGGGAGCTTATGTGAGTACACGTGAGTGTGAGTGTGAATGTATGTGTCCAGGTGTTTGGGATCATTTCCCTGCCTCCTCCCTGGCCCCCTGGAGGGCCATCCTCCACCCCCTACCCTGTTCACAGAGGGAAAATAGAGGCCAGAGCACAGCAGCTGGGCCTGGGGAGGTCAGCGTCACCAGGTTTGGGGCTCGCAAGCCTTAGCATCTGTGTTATTCTTGGCGCGCTCCAGCCAGATAAGCACGGGGGTCAGAGCTCGGCTCTCGTGGGAAAGGACTCTCTGGAAGTCTCCCGACCCATTCCTTTCCCAGATCCGGGACCCCAGAGCAGGCAGGGGTGGAGGCAAAGGGAAAGAGGGGTGGCTGAGGGACAGGCAAGTCTTCATCGGGCTAGCCATGAGGGCTGGGGGGTGAAGAGGTGGAACACAGCAGAATGGGAGACTCACAGATGCCCCAAAATGCGGAGTGACCCCTCAAACCAGCCCCGAGATGCTCCAGCGCAGGGGCCGGAGCACGTGAAGAGGGGCAACGCCAGGCCCCCGGCTCTCTGTAGCATCTGGACCGGAGCCCCTCTGCTGCAGGGAGCCGCCTGAGGTTTCCGAGCCAGCGCTAACGGGGAAGCCACTTTAGAGAGATGGTTGGAACGTTAGAGGACCTCAAAGTGTCACCATCGATAGCAGATCATGACGTGCTGGGCCCGGGGTTAGTTATCTGTCACCCTTCCCATCTCATCACTGACTCCTGGAGCCGCTTCCCCTCCAGAGACCTCGGGGCACCCACTTGCCCAATGGAGTGGGGTCCTGGGTCAGCTTGGAAGGCACGCAGTTCCCCCAGCACAGTCAGAAGGAGGCAGGCTTGGGCCTGAGTCTCCTCCATCCCCCGCTCGCACCAACCTTTGCCCCCAGCCCAGGTCTCGGGGCCTTGCAGAAGGCTGGGGTTTGTTTGCTGGAGCTTGGAGCTCAGAGCCAGGCCAACAAGGGAACAATCAGAGGAAATTCTGCGGGGTACAGGGCTCATCCAAGACTGCAGAGAAGCAAGGAGGAGCGGGGGGCTTTCTTTAGCCCCAGGAGCATGGCCTGACAGCAAGCCCCACCCCTGCCTTCAGGAGTTCTGGCCCCCTGGCTTGGGGGGCCATAAGCTGGCCCCTCCTGCAGCCCACCCCATCTGCACCCTCCTACCCCAGCCGAGTCCTCCGGCCCTCTCACGGCTGCAGCAGTCTAGGGTCAGCGACCGCGCGGAGAGAAATCATTGATTGCGGCTGCCAAGAGCCCTGGCCACCTCCGCCCTGAGTGCCTGACCTTGAGGTCCAGAGAAAGGACGTGCCATTCTCCCCACCCCCATCACCCCCATGAGGACAGCAGCCACAGTGTGGTTGGCCTGCGCTGGAGGACTAGGGTGCACCTTCCCCACAGCAACCACCCCCCACCCGCCGCCTCCCAGGCTTCAGTCTCCCCTTGGAGATCTGGGCTCCAGTCACCTGCAGCTTGACTCTGGGGGCTGGGGTTTGAGCTTTTCGTGGACTCCTGAGGCTGCAGAGGAGCCCCAGACACGGAGAGGCGGCCCAAGCCAGTCAGGGGCTACATCCATACTACGTGACTTTGGGCAGCCCTCCCTGGTCCCAACCAGCTGCCAGGGCCCCTCCAGCTCTGGGAAGGTCTCCGATTTATACTCAGCCACTCTTCTGTCATCCGGAACCTCCTCCAAGGTGGAGACCCACGGGTCCCCAGTCGGGGCCCTTCAGCCTCTTTCACAGCCAACCGGCCCCTGGGTGTTGGGAAAACCTGGGTACGTGGTCTGAATGAGCTCGGCGACCTCTGGCATGCCATTGCCCCTCCCTGGATATCGCTCTCCCACACACAGTTTTATAAACTTCCCCAAGTGCTTCCCGTTTCTGGCCAGTTCAGCCAACGTCCACGGCGCCTCTGGGCCAGGCTCTGGGCCGGGCGCTGGAGAGCTGGACAGACACAGTCCTGGTCCCAGCCAGAGATGTTCCCAGTGTCATTGCCAACTCATTGCTTCACCGGGCTGGTGTCCTCTGAGGCATGGGAGGAAACTGAGGCCCAGAGAGATGGCCCAGCAGTCCTCAGATGGCCCAGCCTGACCAAGGACCACCCACGTAGAGCATCCTTCTAATTAATCCACGCAGGGCCCAGCATCACGACCTAGGGGTCCCCAGCCCTAGGTCTCCCCACCCTAGCCCCCAGCCAGAACCCAGTGTCTGAGCTGACCCCCTTCCCTCTGCTTCTTCCTTCCTGGCCCCCTGTCCCTTCAAACCGCAGGGCCCAGCCGGCCTCTGGAACGCGTGCCCAGGACCTCGGTGATATTTTGAGTTTAAGAAAACTTTGCAGTCGGCAGGAGCTCTTAAAAGTTATAAATAGCAGCAGCGGGAGCCCATGCTGGGAGAGGCGGAAACACGTGTCAAACACGCCTGGGAGGGGGTATTCCGAGGCACAGACACCCTCCCCCCCAGGGACCCACCAGGCTTCAGGGGATTTTACAACCACTAGAGCGGGAAGTCACACCCCACCCGGAAGGCGTCTGGGAAAGGAGACTCCGTTCTCTCCTCCCCCAACCAGGGTCCAAAGAGGTCGGTCAGGTTGCCCAGGCGAGCGGGGACGCTGTGAGAGGCATCTGGGCTGGGAGGGTTTGGTCCTACCCGCCCCTCCCCACCACCAGCTCCCCACTCAGCTGCCCAGCATGGGAACCGTAGGGCTCAGGAGAATTTGGGAGCATGTCCACACCAACCCCAACCAACATAGGTGGGATGGGGTGGGGTGGGGGGGCTGGTAAGCCTGGAGTGAAGAAGGGACCATTCCAAGGTCACCAGGGAGCTGGGGAGCACTCAGACCTCCAAGCCATGGTTCTTCCCACTGAGCAAAAGCCACCGCTGCCTCCCTTCCCGATACCTGACACCCCTCTGGTTAAGCAGAGTGGGAAGCCTGAAGATGGCACGTATGCGGGAGAGAACAAGGGACTCCATCCACCGCAGCGAGATGCATATCCGCACTCACCCCAGGGCCAGGTGTGGGGTCTCAGGCTTGCCTTGAAGGCCATGGGATTTGAGGAGCTTCTCTCAGAAGCCTGGTGTGATGGGACACAGCCGTGAAGCCCCCTTAGATTTTCTCAACTGCTCTGTCGTGTTCACAGGCCACAACCATGACTCTGACGACGGAGAGGTCAGGAAACTGAGGCACAACTGAGACCATCTCCACCTCACCCCCTCCCCATCAGGTCTGGGGGCAGCAGCCAGATCTGGCGTCCAGGCGCTCTGAACCTCAGGGAGCCCCGAAGGGTTTATGGGGCTCCCAATGAATGGGCCTGTTGAGCTCAGAGGGGGCCGGGCCCGAGTAAACATGACTGGGTCTGAGCTGCCATTCTCCCCCTGCCTCCTTTCCCAGGACCCAGGACCAAAATACAACTTCCTGTCCCCGGAGCTGAGGGCCAGACTCGCCCCTCAGAGCCCTGGGCTGGGGCTACTGCAGGAACACCGCCTGGCCAGCGTCGGCGGCCCACAGGGTGGGGGTCCAGAGAGGATTTCAGGTTTTCAGAGTCACATGTCTGCCTCTAAGCCCCAAGGACCTGAACCCTTGACGGAGCCCCTTCACACCTTGAACTGCCCATCTGTTAACGGCAGATCAGGAAACCAAGGCCATGAGCAGGAAGGGGACCCCACAGGTCAGGGCAGAACAGCCCCCCAGCCTCCCACTTCCTCCAGCCAATGAGGGCTCCCAAGGGAGCATGTGGGGGCTCAGAGGAGAGGCTGCAAGAGTGGAGGGTCAGCAAGTAACAGCTGGAGAGAGGGCGAAGGAGTCCCTTCCCCTTGGTCACTATTGCCCACTGACTTGTCAAGCTGAAATCTAGTCCCCCCACTGGCACTGGTCACAGAATGGCCTATCTGCTCAGCCCCCGCCCCCTTGGAGCTGCACACCTGAGAGCAGCCCAGCATGGGAGGGGGCAGGAACCCCGTAAATGCTTGTTTGTCATAGCCTCACTCCAGGCCCCCACTCCCCTATAACCCACCCCCCCAACCAGCCCGGTCTACTCCCTCAGCCTCATATCCCCCACCTGGAGGCCAGAGATGGACAGGCTCTCTGCCTCCCTCTCCAGCCTGGGAATGTACTAGAAAGTACTTTGGAAACTGTAAAGTATGTTGCCCTCCCCAGGAGCCTGGAAGACCTGGGGAAGGGTGGCCCCCAAGGGATGGACGCCCTAGGAACGTGCCCTAGCTGCTGGGGGTTGGTTTGGGGCCTGCCGCCTCACGTGCCGGGCACTGGGGGCTCCGACTGGAATGTGCTGAGCGGCAGCTGCCATGTGAATCATTACACCTCGTCAGGCTGAGCCTGGGACTTCCAGACCCAAACCGGCTCCGGCTGGGCTCCGGTGGAAGGGCAGCCTCCAGCCAGGGTCTCCAGGTGCTGGGGTGAGGTGCCAGGACCTCGCAGGGCCTCTTCCCTCTGTCTGCATCCTCACTCTTGGTGTCTGGACCCAGCCCTGGTTCTGTTGCAGCGCATTCCACAGAACCACGGAGGAAGGCAGGTCATCCTGGCCATAGCCCTCTGTCTCCGGGACCTGTAATTGCATATGCGGACCCTGAGCCCAGGTGTCACTGGCTGGCTTCACGCCAAGAGCCCACATTCCAGTGGGCAAGGAGTCAGATACAGAGTGGCCTTGGGGCTGCAGGGTTAGGACAGGGGCTGGCTGGAATGAGTGTCCCCACATGTCCCCCGCCCTGGGAACGCTTAGTACCCAGAACTGAGAGGGGAGGCCTTCTTGGGTCTCAGTTTTTCCGCCTATGATCTGGGTATGAGCTACCCTGAGCCTCCATCTGATTTCTTCAGGTGTCCCAAATATGAATGAAATCACTCATAGTAGCTGTGTTCATACCTCATGGGGCCTGAAATTTCCAAGACATGGAAAAGCCAGGAAGGGCAGACAGGGACACAGGAATAGATAGAAGGAGAGTTAGCTGGAGACAGGCTTGGTGAGGCCAGGAGAGGACCACTGAGGCACACCCCCACTGGAGGGACCAAGCTGGCCTGGGCACCTGTCAAGCACACCCATGGAGGTGGGGAGGGCCCAGCTCAGGGCACCGAACACTTGGACCTGCCTCTTCTCCCCCACTAGGGGTCTGGGACAAAGTCCTGGGCTGGTGCAGGGCTTGGTAAAAAATAACTAATTATTCTTTTCAACCAAAAGCTCTCACTCAGGCCTTTTCCTGTCCCTAGCGGCGGCAAAATCCTTGCTTAGGCCTGAGCCCCAGAAGCTGCTAGAACCATCCATGGCCTCTCCATGGCCAACCTGAGCCTGCTCTGAGTCTCCAGGCCCTGCTTGGAAGACCTTGTGGGCTCTAGGTGAGTGGGGTCCAAGGCAAGCCTGGGACGCGAATGCAGCCGGGAGGGGCAAAGCAAGGCCACAGTACCCCATTGTGTGTGTGTGGGTGTGGGTGTGTGTACCTGTGTGACGCTGTGGGGCCCACAAGGCATGCCTGCATGGGGATGTCTGTGGTTCTGGCGTTACTGTAGGAGGGAGTCTGTGACAGGAAGCCCACACCTCCAGGTGCCCCCGGAGTGCTCCCTGCCTCGGACAGAGCCTCCCGGCCCCCTGTGCCCCCAGCTTCCCTCCCTTGGCCTTCCTGAGAGGTGAGAAAACCAGGCTTCCTGCTGCAAGGGGAGGGGGCTGCCCGACCAGCTGCTGTGGGAGCCTCCAGTGACTCATCTGGGTGGGGGGTGTTTATGAGCAGCCGAAATGGCTATAAAAGTGGCACCTCGGTTCACTGATGGCCTGGCCATCCCCTCCCCTACCAGCCCCTTGCCTTGAAAAGCTTCCAAAGGGGCCTGGAACCAGAGAGAGGTCTGGGATTAAGGCTTGGTGGAGGCTCAGCCTGGGGTCAGGGTTCAGCCAGGGATTAGAGGTCAGACTGGGATAAAGTCTCCACATTGGGGGTGGGGGGGGGGGGGCTCAGGATGGGATTAGGATTGAGATGGGGATTCAAGCTGACTTTGGGGCTAAGGATGGGAGATGAACTGTTGAGGGTTTACAGGCCAGTTTTTCCAGAGAATCCCCAGAATGGGACAAGGGGTTTTCTGAGGGTCTTGAGGCCAGGCTGCAGGGCTGAGAGCTGAGCCTCTGTCTTTCCTTTTTGAGTCTGGGGCCCACCCTGGCTCTAGGGTCTGTATAGCTTGGCCAGACCCCTACTCACAGCAGCAGAGTCCAGTTTAGGGCCACTGGGCCAGAGCCCAGATCCTGCTCCAGCTCTGAGTTCCAGGGATCTTGGCTCTTCCTCCTAGGTCCCCATTACAGATGGGTGTCCCCATAGGGGACTCCTTCCCTCCAATCAGGCCTTTTCAAATGTCCTGAAACTAACCTGAAACTGACCAGAAACTGACCCTTGGGGCCCTGGGGCTTGTCTGACAAAAAGGCTGGCTGGCTCTGCCAGGCACTGGGGTGCTACCAGTTAATGTGTGACACCCAGTCCCCATGGTGGCACTTTAACCAGGGGCCAGGAGGTGCCTTAGGGTATCTGCCTCAGCCAACAGTTCTGGAATATCCGTCAGGGACCTCTGGGGTGAGGCACATGCGTTACAGCTAGAAGAGCACCCTTAAGGGCCTCACAGCCCACTGGACCCCTCTCTGCAGCCCTACCCACACCCCTCCACCCCGGTCCTCCCCACTACAAATACTGTTTGTTTCCCAATCTCAAGCTTTCCGGTATCGGATCTGAGGACTCCCTACATCAGTCCCCAGTTTTACCCCAGTTGCCCCAGTGACTCTGTGAATGTTCTTTTCCTATCACCACAGGGCAGGGGTGATCAGTCATAAAGCCATAAAACAGAGTAGAATGGCTTGGAAACAGAGACATAAAACAGAGACCATCAAAATGTAACACTGAAGAACCACAAATGTTCTCTGGGTACCTGATCCTCTGTCCCTGTTCCCAAGTAATCCACACACCACAGGGGGTAGCCCCCAAATCACAGCCCCCGCAAGTAGTGGAAGAGATGGAGTCACACACAAAAAAAGAGGGAGGGATGTTCTTTACACCAGGCAGAGAACCATGATCCCAGCAGAGTAAACTCCAAAGGCAAGGGCAGGGGAGTGAACATGGGGAGCAGGCCGGGAGTCAAGAGGACAATACCTGTTGGGGAGTGTCACCTCTGGAGGAAACTGCCTCAGACAGCATCGTCCTTAATCACCTGGGCAAGAAACTTGAAAGTAGTGGGGCACAGAGGAGGATGTGGCCGCAGACTCATAGGGAAGCAGACAACTGCGTATGGGAGATGGGTGGGGTTTGGGCCTGGAAGAAGGTGGGCTGCCAGAGAAGCTGGCTAGAGCTGGATTCCAGGGGCCTTAGGCCTTAGGCTTGCAGATCCATTCACATGAAGGGTAGGGACCATCCCTGAGATGGGGTGGGGGCTGGTTTGGGGGCTGTGAGGAGCTCAATTTCCACAGGCTGAGTCTGGGGAGCCCACAGAGCCCATGGGTCTGGACACCCACACTCCGCAGCACTAAAACAGTAAAGTTAAAAGCGCCCTTTGAATCAGCTGGTCAAGTCCCCGATTTACAGATGAGGAAACTGAGGCCCAGACAGCAGGAAGTCGTCCTGCCCAGGATACACAACCGGTAAGTGGGTGAGCAGGGACTGCCACTTAGCCCAGATAATATATCCAACGGCCCCAAGAGTCACATTAGCTTCCTCCTGACCATCCTTGAAAGCCCTCGGCTCCAGGCATCCCAGGCCTTCCCAGCATCTCAGCTTCTCTGCGTGATCCTGAAAGGTGGCGGACTTGGGGTCTCAGACCCCTTCCTCTAAGCGCTAACAGCGTCCCCTCCCGAGGCGGAGCACGTAACCCCGCCCCACCCCGCCCCTGCCCCCAAAGACTCCTCCCGCTCCTCCCCCAACTTCAGGGTCCTGAGTGGACCAGAGCCCGCCCGCCGGGAGTGTTTGGGGCTGTGAGGGGGTGGAGAAGGAGGCGGACCTCGGGAGCGGGGGTCCCGGCTGAGCCCCGGGTCTTGCGACTTGGAGCGGCGGACTCCGGGGCGGAGCTGGGGAGGCGGGGCAGGCGTCTGGAAGGGTCGAAGACTCTGAGAGACCCCCGACCCGGGGAGAGACTCGGGAGGGTGGGAGAGGGACGTGAGCCCTCGCGGGCAGGGGCAGGGGCGGGTCTAGAGCACTGCGGACCTACCCACTCGGGAGTTCCCGAGGCTGGGGGTCCAGGCGAGGGCGGGGCGGGGCAGGAGGGCGGTGGCGGCGGAGCGGGGCGCGGGGCTGGGGGCCCAGCAGCCTCCCTAGGGACCCCGGTCCAGCCCGAGCGGGAGTTGCGCGGGCGCACACACAGCGCCGTGGCCGGGGGCGCGCGGGGTACCTCCAGTGAAGAGGTCCTGCTTCGCGGCTGAGGGCCCCTGTTCACCCGCCCCGGCAGGCCGATCAGAAAAAATAACGTCTGTGCTTCCCGGAGAAGAGAATGGAGCGGCGGCAGCGTCCCGGGCTCCGTTCCCGGGCCCCGATGTCAGAGCTCCCTTGGCCCCGTCCCCTCCACACTCACATCCCGCCGCTGGCGACCCGGGGCGCGGCCTCTAGAGAAACGTCCCGGGGCAGGGGCAGCGGGCTCCGTTCGGCGGCTCCGCACACCCGTGGCGGAGGCGGCGCGGGGGGGGGGGGGGCGGGGGCGGGAGGGGCCCAGGGAGGGCGCGGGGGAGGGAAGAGGCGCCCGGCCGCGGGGGGAGGGGGAGCGGCAGACGCCGAGGCGAGGGACGCGCGCGGCGGGCGGCGGCTCTGAGCGGCGGCCGGGCGGGGGGCGCTGGAGGCCAGGCCGGCCAGAGGGGATCCCGAGAGCCCCATGAAGTGCCCCCGGGGCCGCGGACGGGGCGCTGTCCTGGGGAGGCTGTCGGGGGGTCCCCGACATCCATGGCTAAGCGGGGGCCGCGGCGGCGCGCTCGGAGTAAGTCGGGGTCGGGGGGCCGGCGCCCCGGGGAGGGGGTGGCGGCGGCGTTGGGTAGGGGTGACTCCGGGCCTGGCCGAGGTGGGCGGGCTGGTCCGTCTCGGTGTCAATCGGCGGCGCCTCCTCGGAGCCCGGTGGAGCCGCCAGCCCCGCGCCGCTCGGCTCCGTGGCTTTTTTGGAAACTTGCAAATGTTTTCGTAGAGAGAGAGAGAGAGAAGGGGGAGGGGAGGGAGGGAGCGAGGGAGTGACCGAAACGGAGCTCGGGGCTGCTGGAAGAACGGAGGCCAAGGCTGGGGGAGCTAGAGACGGACTGACAGACAGGCCGACAGGCAGAGCGTCCCGGCCGCAGGCGTGCTTCAGCCGCGCGGGCGCAGGCGGGGCTCCCGCCCAGGATGGGGAGAGGATTCGGGAAGCGGCCGCGGACAGGATGGGTCCGAGGGGGCTGAGGAGCAGAGAGCTGGCGGCCCGAGCACCGAAGGGCTCAGTGTCGTTGCAAAGTTGGGATCGCGTCCCTAAGCTGCACGCCCCGAGCTGCTCAAAACGCGCCCCCCGCCCCGCCCCCCCTCCTGTCCTTGAGCTAGCCGCGAAGCTAAAAATAACAGCCCGGTTCGCCCCCCGCAGACCGCGACCCCAACCCCTCCCCCGACCCCTCCCCCACTGGGCGTGGGGCGAAGCCACAGCTCCCAGTTCCCCAAAAGAAAAAAAGAAAAAGACAGAAAAGGCGGCGCGGTGGGGGGGGGCGGGGGGCGGGCCGGGGGCGGGGGGCCCGGCCATATGGATGTGATTTCTCCGCTCCGAGGCAGACGGGCAGCTCCGCAGCGCTCGGCGCCCGCCCGCCGCCCGCCCGGCCCCCGGCTGCCTCCCTTCCTCCCTCCCTCTCTTTCTCCTTTGCGCTCCCTCGCTCGCTAGCCCTTGGCACATGGGCCCCGCGCCGGGCCCCGGGGCCTCGGGCCGCCTGGCCTCCGGGGTCCCCTAGGCCCGGGCGTGGGCGGGACAGCCCGGCCTGACGCAGCTCTGTACCCCACCACCACCACCACCAGGGCCGGCGGCGGCGGCTGCCCCGAGGGACGGGCCCTAGGCGGTGGCGATGGGGGCCGTCCGGATCGCGCCCGGCCTGGCGCTCCTGCTCTGCTGCCCGGTGCTCAGCTCCGCATACGCGCTGGTAAGTCCCTCGCCCGCACTCCAGAACAGGCTGCGGGCTTGCTCTGTGGTCCCTGGGTGGGTCCAGGGCACAGAGTCTAGGTTCCCTGAGTAATTCGAACTTTGGATGAGCGTCGCCTCAGACCAGAGAGCTTGGGTGCCTGCTGTCTCTGGGGTGTCTGGACTTCATTCCTGATGCCTATGGTCGTCTTAGTTCTGAAGCCTGGGTTGGGGATCCCAGGTCTGGAAATCTGTGGTTGGGGTTCCTCTATCTTCTGCTTCTGTGAGCACCGCTACTCTGGCTGTGTCCCCTTTAGGGATGACAGTGTGATCTAGCAGTAGCCTGGGCTTTGGCCCTGATGTAGGGTCCCACAGACTTTGTTCCTGGGCCTGTGTCTTCTGCAAGTTTTGTTTGCCACCCAGGACACAGGGCTGTGGGTCTGAGCTCAGAATCACCCAGGCAGGGGATAGGATTTAGGGGTCCCCTCCAGCTCTCACGATCACATGCATGCAAACATGTGGACGCCCTTGCCCAGGGAGGCGGCTGTGGTGTGGCACGGAAGAAGGATGGAGGTCTCCTGAAGGGGACTGACCTCACAGAACACTCCTCCAGGAGAAACATGCTGGAGGGGGACTCTGGTGAGTGAGGGACCCCCATGTATACTCTCCTGAGAGCAGAGCCAAGAGGGAGACCAGAGGGAGAAGAAGAGGCAGATTGGGAGATAAGGCAAGAGAGAGAAAAGAGACAAAGGGGGGTGGAGATGAGAGCTTCTCAGAGCAGGAGTAGACAGACCAAGAATAGCAGAGAAAAGTAGGCACTGGCAGAAGCCAAGAACTGGAGGTATGGAGGAAAGCATCCTTTTCCTCCTGGGCCAGAAACTGGGGGCCAGGACCTGGGGAGTCAATCAGACGGGACTAGCCCGTAGCTGAGGAGGCTGTCTGCCTGTATGTCTGACCTCAAGGCCCCTCTTCCTCCCCAGTAGCTCCCAGGTGGGGGCTTCTGCCTTCTAGAGAAACGAGCAGACAGCCATGCAGCCCCCTTCTCCTGACCAGCTCCACCCCCTCCACCCCAGGCAGAACCTGAGGCGGGAAGGCAGGAGTTCTGGGATTCCTCCAGCTCTAAGGCCCATAGGACCGGGGCTATCCTCCACACCTCAGTTTCCCTATCTGTAAAAAACAGCAAGAACTTTTGCCTAAGAATCCCCTGAGTGAGGCTCTCTTCTCCTCCGGGACCTCAACATGCCCCATTCCCTGGTGCCCGTGCCCTCGCCACCCTGGCTCCCTGAAGCCAGAGACCTCACCCCATACGAGGACTTGTAGATGGGGAAACTGAGGCTCAAAGACTCATGCAAATGTACATGCAAGGACCTGGAGCCATTTCCCCACCCTCCCTTTGGGCCAGGCTGGGATAGACAGGAAGGACAATGGGCATGAGTGTGCTGAGAGCTGTCTGTGTGTCAGAGCGGGGCTCGCTGGGACTCTGCATAGGTTGTTCTCTAGGTCAGTGTGAGCGTGTGTCCCCTGTAGACACACGTGTCCGAAGCATTGGGTCTTCACGTGACTTGCAGGAGCATAGTCGTGCATACGTGTGTGTGTGTGCACGCGTGCATTTGTGAACACATGTGCCCCCAGGTCTATTGTTATTTTTATTTAATAAATGCTTTTTTAGTGCTTTCTACTTGCCAGACACTGTCCCAAGCACTTACAGTATTAGTTTTATCTTTCCCACAACCCTCTAAAAAGGTTTTGCTGCCGTTCCCATTTTTAAAGTAATCTGGAGCACACAATCCCTATGATCATTTTGTACTGCACGCCGGTCCTAGTGCTAAGCCCCGTGTCTCCATGGGGAGGGGGTCATGGGCCACCCCAGGGCCCCACACTGACTTCTGGGGAAGCTGAGGCATGTGCAAAGAATTTGCCTCCCTTAGCCATGGTTCAGGTCTGAAGGCCGGGCTGGAGGGAGGGATACCACGGCGGGGGTCTGCCCTGAGACCTTGATGGGGTGTCAGTGTCTAGAGGTTCAGGCCGTGTATACACTGGACCTTCCCTGGGTTTACAGCTAGAGGATGTGGCAGAGGATCACCCCATACCCTGTGTGCTCCCCTGGGCTCAAGAGGAACCAGCGGGAGAACTGACAGCCGCCAGTTTCTGCTTTTGAACCCAGGGGCTGCCGTTCACACCCAGATCTGTGCTGATGCCCACTGACCCCACCAAACTCAGCCGATAGCCCCTGTCACCAAACCTGTGTGCTGCCTGCCCAGCAGCCCCAGGAGCAGGCTCACACCTCCAGAGACCTCAGGGTTCGGGACCAAAGAGCGTCCTGCTGGAGGACACCGGCTGTGGCCACACTCAGCTAGCCAGTCCATCTTGTCCTTACAAGGAATAGTAGCTGTGGGCTGAATTTTGAAGGAGGGGATGGACGCACAGATTGTGAGTAGGGGAGCGAACAGGTGGTCTTGTCCTTGGAGGTGCCTCACCTAAGGACGCCCCCAGCCACACACATGTAAAGGAGAAACTGCAGTGGGAGAAGAAGCAGGTCTGTGTGGGGGGTGGCCTTGAGCGTAGAGATGTGACCTCCGGTCCGACTCAGAAAGGACTGCGGTCGGCTGAGAGTATAGGGGGCCCCTCCCTGCTCCGGGGCCAGTGTGGCCACCCGCCCTCTTTTAAAGACCAGAAAGAACCACCATGTATTGAACAATGACTGTCCTCCCAATTCTGGGCTAGAAACCGTCATAAAATGTTTTCTCAATACGTCCTTTCACCCACCCGTTTTATGGGAAAAGGCCCTGATGTTCCTGTGGCAGAGGTGGGACTTGAACCCAGGTCTTCTCACTCTCACACCGAGTTTCTTCCTCCAAAGCGAGGGAGGGAATCGTGCTGACAGGAGAGCTCCTGTCCCACTGCAGGGTTTTTTTTTAATTTTGCTTCCTTTTCTTTTTTTTCTTTCTTTCTTTGTTTCTTTGTTTCTTCCTTCCTTTGTTTCTTTGTTTCTTTCTTTCATAAAATCCTTCTGTTGTTTTACTTTTATTTTCTTGTGTTTAATTGAACTAATACTTGAATATGTTCTTTCTCATAAAAGAGTCATATAATACAGATTAAACAGAATTCATCCTTGATGACACCCAAGTCCCAGTGCTCCTCTAGAAAATAACCACTTTTTTTTTTTTAAGATTTTATTTATTTCTTTGGCAGAGACGGATCACAAGTAGGCAGAGAGGCAGGCAGAGAGAGAGGGGGATGCCGGCTCCCTGCCAAGCAGAGAGCCTGATGCGGGGCTCAATCCCAGGACACTGAGATCATGACCTGAGCCGAAGGCAAAGGCTTTAACCCACTGAGCCACCCAAGTGCCCCGTAGAAAAAACCACTTTTAACACTCTGGATGGGGATATCCTCCCAGACCTTTTTCTGTTTATTTCCAAAAGATACCAAATCTTCCCAAAGATTTTTGTGTCCATATAGAGCAGGACAGTCTTTTCTGTTGTTTTCTGTGTGTCGTTAAATGAACGGTATCTGTCTGTAGGTAAGGTTCGGCCGTGTGCTTTTTTTTTTTTTTTTTTTTTACTCAAAAGTGTGTCCTGGAGATCTCTTGTCAGTAAATATAGATCTGTTTTCTTTAATGGCGCATAGTATTCCAAAATCTACAAAGGTACCTCTAGATCTTTCCTGCATACTTTTTTGTGTGTGCGTGCGTGTGATTTCCAGATGGTGGCGGGGAAGCTCCTGGAAATGCCATCTTGTGCCCCTGCGTGACGGTTTCCTGTAGGGTATTCTAGATTCGGTCATGCTGGGTCTGAAGCACATCACGTTTTTTATTTTACTGGACACGGCCGCACTGCCCTCTAGAAAGCCTGTCTGTGAGGGTTGCTACTCACAATGCCAGCAGTGAGCAGGAGGGTCTCCCCCAACAACCCTGTCTCATAGGGTAGTGCCACCTTTGCCATTCTGACAGGCGAAAAATGGTGTCTCTTGCCAATTACCGGTGAGCTCTTGACTTTCCGTTGGTCTATTGTCCCTCTTCTAAGAGCTTGTCCAGAGTCGTTACTTATCTTTCTATGGGTTATTTGTCATTTTTGTATTGATTTGTTGAAGGTTTTTCTATCACCTGCCCTTAAACACCCCCCCCCCCCACGTACCCCAGCTCTGGGAACTGCCTGTGGACAGAGCGGGAGGAGGGGGGGCCGAGCCCTCCCGGGAACTTGGGTTTCTTCGGAATGTTTTAATGAGGCGTCAAGCGGCCTCCCCCAGATTCCTGTTGTGGGCCTTCTGGGGACACTCCCTGGTCCAGCCACCACACCGGAAGGCAGCTTTTTCAGGGAGAGAGTCCCTGGGATTAAGAAAGCGTGGCGTGGGGGGTTTGCAGACCCACTGAAGTGGTTTGCAAAATGCAGTGTGACTGGGCAAGAGAGCAGGGTCTCACCTCAGATTCACAAAGACATTTGGAAACGTCCAAACCCTAAAGAACCCCAATTCCGGGACCGGCCTCGTGCGACGGTGAGACCTGGCGGGATCTTACTCCGGCTGACCAGGCATACGGGTGGGTTAGGCCATCCTATCTTTGCGGGCCTTGGTCCCTGCAGGCCAGGTAGAGGCAGCCCGTGAAGATCCAGTGGGTCCAGCAGCCAACTCCGCCATCCTAGGCTCCATCCCTGCCCTGAAGGCGTCCACGCTGGCCAGGATGAGAGGCGTCACTAGTGCCTCCCCCCCCCCAGCCCCTCCCAGCCCTGAACACAGGCAGCCTGTTCAGGAAGGCCTGGAGAGGGGGAGGAAAAGTCAGCACTTGTCAGCAGTGGCGGGGCAGGAGTGTCCCCGGCAGGGAGCCCGTCCCAGCCTGCTTGGGCCAGCCGGACAGACAGAGGGCAGCAAGGGGCGGGGAGCAGTCCCTAGCCAGCTGGCACGGGAGACGACGAGGGGTGCCAGCCCAGGTCCCAGTAGTGGAACCTGGAGAAGAGGTGCAGGAAGGCCAGGAGGTCACGAGGGGGTCCCCTGCGAGCTGAGGTTTACTCCTTCTGCCTTTTCTGGAGGTACACCTCCCCTAGCTGCTAACCACAGGGCGCCACTGTCCCCTGTCCCTTTAGAGCTGAGCACCAGATGCCATCACCTCCAGCATCGCCGTGCCATCCCCATTCTGTCTGCCCCCACACCTGAATTCCCCCTTAGCAGCCTGCCTCCCAGGCCCTGCTGGGAGGCGACTGCCTGATGGGGTTCAGGAGGGTTCAGGAGGACTCAGGAACGCTGGGACTGAGGCTGGCACCAGGGGTTCCTGGGGCTGTGTCCTTTCTCCTGGGCTGCTGCCTCTCTTTAACTGTGACTCTGAGCCTCAGTGTCCCCATTCGTAAGATGGGGATGTGGTGGAAGTTCAAGGAGATGGGGATAAAGTGCCAGGGTCCGTGGCTGGCACCAACAGGCAGAAGGGATGGCTGGATACCAGGCAGGTCCGCTTTCTCTGGAGGTGAGTGGGAAGCCCACAGCCGCCTTCCCCCAGGGGACCAGGAGGAACCCGGGAAGAGGGATGGATGAGATGACCCAAGAGGGCATCTCGAGGCTAACGGCATCTAGTGGAAGAAGCCCCTTTCCCAAAGGCAGAGGTGTCGGCCGCTGAAGAAGTAGCCCTTGTATTTCCTTCTGAGTTTTGCTGGGGAGGAGAATGTAGGCATGTCTGGGATCACAGACAGCATATGTGTGGAATTTGGCAGTTAGGAGAAAAACTGAGAGGAGTGGCCCTCCTTTGGTCAGTGGCGTGGAACTGGCTCTCTCCACCACCACTGTCCCCATCACACCTCCATCACCATCAGCAGCCTTCATGCTGCCTCCCCCCTGTCCTCACCCCCACTGCCAACACCGCTCCCACCCCCAACTCGGACACCATCCTCCATGGGGCTTCCCTGCGAGCCGAGGTCGAAAGAGCTACTTGCCCCCGCAGGGGAGGGGTAGTGAGCAGATGGCTTTTCTCTTTGTCTGAGCTTCTGAACTCAAGAAATGAGAAACACATCCGGGCCTCTTGACCACACACTACTCTCTCCCTGGGACAGCAGCTTCTATGTTTGTAAATAACAGACTGGCTTCCAGCCTTCACCGGCACTCTGCCTGGAACCCCCAGACACCAGTTCATTGCTCCCAGGCTACCCCCTGTCCCTATTCTCCCCGCTCGGGCCCGAGGTCAGGACATCGCCCCACCCCCTGCACGTTCACAAACAGCATACCGTGCACGCTTGTGCACACAGGGAGGCTCTGTGTTGGGGGGTTCAACATGGGGAGTGTGCTGCAGCGAGGAACACTGAAGCCGAGCCCTAACCCAAGGCCATAGGAGGGATGTAGGGGGGATTCAGAACAGCTGGTGCCAGGCTGGGTGGCCCCATGAGTGGTGGGTGACCCCAGGCCATGATCCAGCCCTGGGTCCCTCAGCCCTTGCCCCCAAAACCCAAGACCCACAGGCTCTCTGGATGTAAACTGATGCAAGCCTGAGTTCTTAGCACCAGGAGCTGGGCCAGAGAGACCTGGACTCTGCTAAGGAAGGGGAAGAGGGGCATAGTGGGGAGAGGGAGCAGCAGACAGAGTCACCAGGCCAGGAGGAGGATCAGCTGCCGGCACTTCCCCCTTTCAACCCCAGGACACGGGACCTCCCCAGTCAGGGCAGAGACAGATCAAGGGCTCTCTTGGCCCCCAAGCCCAGGGGGCCTGGCAGTGACCTGGACTCTTACTGGGAGTCTGGGTTGGATCTTCCCAAAAGTTTATCAGGCACACTTCACCCAGTAGGCCCTCCTGTACTCCCTGCTCCCCACCCTCCTGGAGTCCCACTTCCCTCCACCCTTCACTGTGGCCCCCTGGACTTGGTGATCTCCCCACTCTCCCCCTGCCACTCTAGGTCTGCGGCCTGGGGCCACTGTCAGTGCCCAGAAGGAGAGGTTCCCAATGCCAGAATAGGAGAGCCATGATCTGATGCTGTCACTACCGCTAACGGGAACAGTTATAGCCACCAGCTCTGCGCCACCCCCACCCATGCCCAGGCTCTCACTGAACCTCACCAACAGCCTTTGGATCATCCTGATTGCAAGGGTTAAGCAACTGTCCTAGACACAGAGCCAGTCAGAGGTGGCAATGGGCCTCAAGCTCCAGTGCTGGCTAGCAGAATCTACTAGGTGAGGACAGGGTGCAGCTGGAGCGGGGTGGCGAAGGGGGACCTTGCAGGCAGGGGAGCTGCCCTTCAAGGCAAGTGGAAATGAACTTGGTGCAGAACTGCCCTCCTTTCCTTGGGTAGGTGCTTGCTGGACTCTGGCTTAGACTCCTCTTGCTGCAGTGTGCCGTCACTGGGGGACAGAGAAGTGGGTCCTACAAGTCCAGGGAGGCCAGAGATGGGGTCTCCGTCCCTTTGGAGGAATGGAGGAGTTTGGGGGCCATGGGGGTGCTGGAGGCACATCCCTTCCCTTCCCCTGGGCATTCCCAGCCCCACCATGGAAACCAGACTCCAGAGAACAGTGGGTACCTCCTCTTGGCCCCAGAGAGGTAAAGCCAAGAGCAGCAGGCAGATGCTGAGTGTGTGTGTTAGTTCCTGGTCATCACTCAGCCAGCACACCTGTCCCTCTGTCCATCTGTCAAATGGGCCATTTTCAATCCATGACTGCCTGCCTTCAGCCACATCAGTGGACCAGTCTGTCTACTGGGAGGGCTGGTGTGCCAGTCTTTGGAGACTGGTAGAAGCCTCAGTCACTCAGGAGCTTTCCATCAACTGGAAAAAATACGGTGCAGTATCTGTTTGTCTTGAGAGAGATGGAGGTGGGCAGGAGAAGAGGTGGGGACGGGACCGTGGTGAGGGAGTAAGGATCAGAGGACGCCAGAGGTGGTACCAACAGTGGGTATGGGGCTGGTGGCAGTAATGGTTATGGCAGTGATGGTGTTAATGTTGCCTTCGATGGCGCTGGTGATAGTGGTGATCCAGGGGGTGGTGATACCTGTGGTGGGGGTGTGGATCATGGTAGCAACAGCACTGGTGGTGGTGATGGTTGGGATGGTGGTGATGCTGGTTATAATGCTGGTAATGGTAGTTAGTACTCATGGTGGGAATGGTGCTGGTGCAGGTGGTGGTGATGATAGGGGATGGTGATGGTTGTGTTTGGTGTGGTTAGTCAAGGTCATGACGGTGGTGGTGGTGATGGCGGGTGGTGGTTATTGATGGAGGTACTCGCTGTAATGGTGGAAATGGTAGCGAAGGGGAGTGATCATGGGTCCAAGTGAGCAGGGCAGCTACACGGGGACCAGACTCCTCAGCAGCCTGGATCCGCAATGCCAGAGCCCCTTGGATTAGGGCAGGTCCAGTTCTTCCCCCACAAGCCCCATCCGGTGAGGCTACTTCTGGCCCAATCTGCTGTAGCTGGGGGAGAATAGAACACATGGGAGTCTGCTCCAGCCCTTCCTGGGGTGGGGTGGGGGTCCATAGCCACTGAGCCAGCTGAGATCTCAGGGTGCAACTCAGACTCCAGAGACACGCAGAGGCACAGACCCCCGACAGACAGGCCTGCTAAGGACAGCTGCAGGACACACTGGCAGACGCACACACACGTCGACCTTTGCCCAGAACCCCACGTACACACGCGTGTTCCCAGACACTTGAGGCTCACGTCCCCCAAGTACATGCTGGACAGTCCCTCACGTGAGGACGCAGAGACAGCCCCCCAGCCCCCCCCCCCCCACCGCAAGCGCGCCACCCGCGGCCAAATGGTGAGCGCGGGCCTCTAGACGGCGCGCACACGCACAGACGCGCACGCGCCTCCGCTAAGTGAAACCAGTGGAACCCGAGCCTGGAGGAGCCACTGGAGACTCCTTGGCCCTGGAAGCCCTCGCTGCTGCACTGAGAGACGCGGGTCAATTAACTTCACCCTGCAGCCAGGCTCCCTGACCCGCCCCGCCCGGCCAGCCCGCCCCTTCCCCAGCCTCCTTCCTCCCCTGCCTCCCCCTGGCTCTCCGCCCTGCAATGCCCCACTCAGACAGGGGACGGGTCCTGGGACGGCTGACGGGCAGCAGCTCTGCCTGTTGAGGGTCTGAGGGGGCCAGACTCTGCCGTGGGACTGAGGGGTCTAAGGGGACAGACATGGCCCAGCCCCCAGGTGTCTGAGGGGACTCAGTCTCACTTAAGGGGGAAGGGGATGTGAGGGATGTAGTAGTCTCTGTAGGTCACACTCATGGAAGTGGCTAGCCTTGGTCATACTGAGCTGTTCCCAGGGCAGGATCTTGCCTTTACTCTGACCCACTTGGAGCTCTAAGTCAGGGGAACACATGTTCAGGGTGAGGACCCCCCCGCCCGACGCCCATGATATTCTTGTTCTCTTCGTCAAAATGATGCCAGTGTATCCCGGTGGGTGTCAGGCAGTGCATGGGGTGTGCAGATTGGAAGGAAGAGAAGGAAGGACATTCCGGAGGGAACAGCAGGAGCGAAGGCCTGTTGGCACCGTCAGAACGCAGGGTAGGCTTCAGGGGAAGGAGCTTTCAGATAAGCAGTGAGATGTGGGTGATTCCCACTCACAGCCGGCACAGGAGTGCCTGCCCAACCAGACCACTTGCCAGCAATTCCTCGGACCTCTAGCTCTTGGGACTGCAAGGGTGGGAGCAGCTGAGGCACTCACCATTCACTGGGGAAAGCAGTGACTGGGGAGAGGGCCAGGATGGAAATTGGTGACTTCCAAGGTCCCCCAGGGTACTAGGGCTTGAAAGAATCCAGGCCTGGTTTATTTCCCCGGAGTTCACCACTCTTTATCCACCCGCTCTCCCCACCAGGTCCCCAACAGACAGGATCCTGTGAAGATCCATCCTGGGACATTCCATCCCTTTCCCATGTACCCTTGGGGAACAGACTGGACAGAGAATAGTAGCCCGCAGGGTTACTAGCGGGCAGGCCGGGGACATCCCCCCTCCCTCCCACCAGGAGGATATCCTGGTGGGACAGTCTCTACCCTTCGGAGCCGCAGCTTCTCATCTGTAAAATGGGAGCAACACAAGGCAGAGTTCCCAAATTCTAGACTCAGAGCCTTTGGAAAGGGGGGAATCCATCAGGGAGGCTGGGATGGTTGTGGGACCTGCCAGTGCTCTGGAAAGGCCTGCCTGCAGTCTGACGTTCAACTTGGTAGGTGGATGCAGATGACGTCATGACCAAAGAGGAGCAGATCTTCCTGCTGCACCGCGCCCAGGCCCAGTGCCAGAAGCGGCTCAAAGAAGTCCTGCAGAGGCCAGGTGGGGGCGGAGCCGGGTGGGGCGGGGCCAGAGGAGGAGGGTCTGGGGGCGAGGTCAAGAGAGTGAGGGAGGGGCCCAATGAGGGTGCAGAACCAACCGGCACCAGGAGAGGGGGCTTCCACTTAAAAGGGGGGTGACTTGTGATCAAAGTCAGCAGGCTGAAAGGCAGAGCCTTCCCTCCCAGGGTGGGATCAGGGAGTAGGAAGGCAGCCACAGTCCGAATCAGCCCCAGAGGGCTTAGATCTGGCAAGACACAACAGAATCAGGAGCCCTGAGAGGGGTACACTGGGACCCCTTCCTGGAGGAGGAGGTATCCAAGGCAGGTCCAGAAGAATAAGTAGATCTTTGAAGAAGGCCACCTGGTCAGAGGACAAGGCTGAGGTGTCCAAGGTCGGAGGAATCAAGGGTCCATGGGACTGGACGGGGAGGAGGATAGAGGGGTAGGGATGGTATCTATGACTCTGAGTCATGGTCACTGTCCGGGAGAGAGCATTTGACCTGGGGTCGGGTGGGCTTCTGCACACCAGCGCAGCATCTTCAGGGACCCCTGCCAAGGTCAAGGTGGGAGGGGCAGCTGCCTTCTCAGCTCCTGCCCCATCTCCAGCTGGTCTCTTCCTTGAGTCCACTTCCTGGAAGCGGAGATGGGAGCTCATTAGCACTCATCCAGGCCTCTGTCGCCTGTCTGATTAGTCTCATCGATCTGGAAGAGGCCCAGGCGCCGTCAACTGGCCGAGGAGAGCAGTTTCCTGTCTGGAGCTGGCCCCTAGAATGCTGGGGACCTAAGGGCACACAGTGACATACTCTGTAGCACACGGACTTTGCTCATAGTCACAGGCATTCACATGGTCTCTGCAGTCCCCGCCCTGTCCACACTGGCCTCACTGGTGGCTCTTTGATTCCATACCCAGTCACATCAGGGTCTGGGGATCAGGTGGGCCCCTGAACTCTGGTCTTGAACCCAGTGCTCTTCCTAGTTGTGGAAGCCCGGAGGCACCTCCGCCCCCTACACCCCATCCTCATAGAGCCCCTCTCTTCCTGCTCTACCCCGTCCCGCTGCCCCCCTCCCTACTAATGCCCCAGGATCAGGCAGGATAACAGGCACAGCCATTCTAGCCCAACTGAGGGTGTCTGCACTCAACTTTGCTTTGTTGCCGCAAACCCTGACCTGGGAGGGCAGGGGGCCCTGCTCAGGCTGTCCACTGAAGGGGCACAAGTCAGATAACAAGGAAGACTTTTCAGCGAGGTAGAGACCTCAAACAGCTCTCTAATGGAGAGAAAGGCGTGCCCAACTCAGACAGAGAGCCTCCAGGGTCCCTCTGTGGACTCTGGGAACTCCTAGCTCAAGTATCCGAGGGCCGGGAACAGGTAGGTAGACTTGCCTGAACACCCTTGACACCTGCACACTCTTGCACATGTCGTCCACACCATCAGCTTCCTGAGCTGCACGGAGCCGGTGCCGGGGCCAGGCTTCATTTTCACTGTTGAACCTCTGCTAACATCACCCCTACTGTCCACTTCTGCCCTGCGCCCCCTGGCGGGGCCCTGGCCTCCTGCACGGGCTCTGGCTCTGACGCCTGGGTCGGAGCACATTGCCTCTGTCCTTGTCTTGCCCACACTTACCGTTCAGCCCACTAGCTGGTCCCACACCCGCACGGCGTTCACTCCCAGTTGATCTCCTGTAGACAGTCTCCGTGCTCTCCGCCTACTTCTGCACCCAACAAGAGCTTTACAGTTTGTGAAGCACTTTCTCACCTGTTAGCTCTCCCAACAGCCTGGGCAGGGATCTACCCCACCAGAGAAATGGGGTGCCTCGGAGGCCGGAGAGTACCCTGGGTCTCCTGCCACAGCACTGTTGACAGCCATGACTACCCTGATTTCCCCAGCTGACATAATGGAATCAGACAAAGGATGGGTACCTGCCTCCACATCAGGGAAGCCTAAGAAGGAGAAGGCATCTGGGAAGCTCTACCCTGAGTCCGAGGAGGACAAGGAGGTGCCCACTGGCAGCAGGCACCGAGGTATGTCTGTGCTTCCTCCTGGGCATCCATCTGAGACCGGCTGGGACCCACTCTCCCTGCCGCTCTGGCCTCTGTGTGAACTCATGCTCTTCAGCTCTTGTGGGAAGGAAGAGGTTGTTGCCCCCTCTCCAGGAAAGCAGGGGAGAGGCTGGGAGGACACAGAGCCCACAAGGTATCATGCGCAGAGGGCTGGCAGCTGGACGGCACCAGATCCCCAGGAGATTTGGACAGAGAACTTGTCCCGTGCTACCCCCATGGGCAGACCCAGGGCTATGGCCCATCCCATGGAGAGAGATGACAGAGAACCTGGGATACAGAGGGACAGGGAGAGGTGCAAAGACAGGGAGAGACAGAGAGGGGACCAGGAGGCATAAACTGAGACGGGGACTTGGTGTGTCAGAGGAAGGTGCACCCAAACACATAGGGTAGTGGGCTGTAGACACAGATCAGGGGAGGAGGGTAGCCACGGAGCAGCAGGGCTGAGACAGTGGGACAAGGAGGGGAGAAGAGAAGAGTGGGAGGGAGATGCAGGGCTGTGTTGTCCCTCAGGAAGGTAAGGAGAGACAAACGCAGAGCCCAGGCTGCAGCCACAGGGCCGGTTTGAACCGGCTGGGTGGGCAGCAGATTCCAGATGGGCCACATCTGGGAGCTGTGGTCACCCTGTGGCTCCCCAGGGACCAGAGGGAATTGTGGGCCTAGCCAGGCGGGGCTGGGAATATGGTGCCCAGGACAGAGAGCCTTTCACCAAGCTGGGGTGGGTCCAGCCATCAAGGCAGCCTTCCAGGATGGCTGGAGAGTCCTGTGGTTGGAGCCCTGCAGAGAGAACATAGGGAGCTGGGGGGTGGGGGAGTGGAAGGCAGAAGATTCAGAGGCTGGGGACCCTCCAAGGTCACTTAGTATCTCTGCTGTAAGGCTGGAGTCCCCAGGTGGGATATGTCACCCTGTCTTAAATCCCACAATTACCACTTCGATTTGGGGCATTATACCTCCCCCTACGAGTGATCACTGGAGTCTCATAGCAGGTGCTTAGGGTGGTCTGGGATGGTGGCGGAAGCATGGGCTGATCTAGTCAATCCTGGCTACCCAGTGAAGAAACTAGAAGTGAGGAAGGTAGACACCTGGGTGAGGTCAGCAGCTCTTCGGGAGCCCAGCTGGGACTGGAAGCTGGACCTCCTGCCTCCAGCCCCGGATCCTGGGCAAGGGTCACATGGAGAGCATTCTCAGCTGAGGGAGTGAGTCTGGGCACTTGCTTTTCTCCAGGGACACCTGGAGGTGGGACCAAGAGCAGAGGAAAAAGAGAGAGGCCTGGCCAGGGGCTGAGTCACCTGAGGGCAGGGCCCTGGGCTATATGACCCCAGCAAATCACATGCCTCTCTGGGCCTCCACCATCCAATCTAGAAAATAGGGCCAGCGCCAGTACCTGCATACAGGGACTGTGGGTGAATTCTGTGAGGCCAGGGATTCAATTCTATGCAAGACACAGTAGGTAGTAAGGCTCAATACATTCTCTCCAGAACACTCCAGGCCTGAGTTCTCCAGTCCTGGGGTACACCTGTCCCTGAGGGAGCCAGCGACCACAGGTGTGTTCATTCTTCTGGGTCACTAACCATGGACTTGACTGGTGTCCCCCACCTTGTCTGTCTCTGTGGGCACAGGGCGCCCCTGCCTGCCCGAGTGGGACCACATCCTTTGCTGGCCGCTGGGGGCACCAGGTGAGGTGGTGGCCGTTCCCTGTCCCGACTACATTTATGACTTCAATCACAAAGGTAAGGCAGGCTGGAGTAGGGTGGGGACTACAGGGGTGCCAGGACTTGGAGCTCAGGGCTCCAGATCTTTCTGCCTGCCCTGACCCTCCCCATGGGCCTGCAGGCCATGCCTACCGTCGCTGTGATCGCAATGGCAGCTGGGAACTGGTGCCTGGGCATAACCGGACATGGGCCAACTACAGCGAGTGTGTCAAGTTCCTGACCAATGAGACTCGTGAACGGGTGCGAGCTTTTCCCTTCCCCACCCTGATCTGGATAAGGTTACCCCACCCCACCCCACTGGTGGCCCCTGAGCTAGGCCTGACGCCTCCCGCCACCTCAACCTGGCCTCTGACCCTTAACCGGAGTCCCAGGGCTCTGATGGTGTGTCCCCACCGGCACAGGAGGTGTTTGACCGCCTGGGCATGATCTACACCGTGGGCTACTCGGTGTCGCTGGCCTCCCTCACCGTGGCTGTGCTCATCCTGGCCTACTTCAGGTGGGCAGGGCGAGGGGGTGGGGCCGGGTTGGGGGGGCGGGGCCGAGGGGTGCCGGCCCTCCCCTCAGCGCACCCCACAGCGGTGCCCGGCGTCCCTACCTTCCCCGTCCCTTCCCCCGCTCCGCGCACAGCCTGGTTTCCCGACCACCCCCAGCATGTCCCCGGGCCCCCACCCACGGTGTTGTCGCGCGCCCTGCAGGCGGCTGCACTGCACGCGCAACTACATCCACATGCACCTATTCCTGTCCTTCATGCTTCGCGCCGTGAGCATCTTCGTCAAGGACGCGGTGCTCTACTCGGGCGCCACGCTCGATGAGGCCGAGCGCCTCACCGAGGAAGAGCTGCGCGCCATCGCCCAGGCGCCCCCGCCGCCCGCCGCAGCCGCCGCCGGCTACGTGAGTGCCCCCCTCCCGCGGCCGGCGCCCGACTCCGCGCCGCCCCGCGCCGTCCCGCCCCCTCCAGCTCCGCCCCCTCCAGCTCCGCCCCCGCCCCCTGCTGGCCTCCTGCTATCACCGGCGTCCAGCCGCTCGCGGCCACCTCACGGGGTCTCTCGGGTCCCTCGCACCCCTCCTCCGCCCAGTTCCCCAGCCCTGCCGCCAAGGGCTTTGTGACTGTCGCCCTCCTGGCACTTGTATTAGCACTCCTGTCTCAGCGCAGTAGCCCCAACCGCTCCCGAAAACCCAGTGCCTTCTTGCCCCTGGCAACATCCTCCCCCTGCCTCGGGCTCCTCAGCTCCGCTCTTGACCAGAGCCCGGCCCTGCCTCCCCGCTGGACCAGTGCGACGTGTCTTGTCTCATAGGCAGCCCCCAGCCATCCCCCAGCCCATCGCCCCACTTCCCCAGATGCAGGCTGCCCTTCTGGCTGACACCAGCTGCTCTCCTAGGCGGGCTGCAGGGTAGCTGTGACCTTCTTCCTTTACTTCCTGGCCACCAACTACTACTGGATTCTTGTGGAGGGGCTGTACCTGCATAGCCTCATCTTCATGGCCTTCTTCTCAGAGAAGAAGTACTTGTGGGGCTTCACGGTCTTCGGCTGGGGTACGAGGGCGCGGCGGGCAGAGGCACAGGCAAGGGTGGGACCATGGGCAGCAGGGTCAAAGGGGCACTAAGGGTGAGGCACTCACACGGCCTCTCCCGACCTAGACGTGGGGCAGCCAGTGGGTGGCCTGCCCACCTCCTTCTCTGAGTCTGACCCCGTCCCAGGCTCAGGTGCCAGGGCTTGGCCACGGTCAGCGTTCACCCCTGGGCTCAGCCCTGGGTTGGGGCTCACCTGGAGGCAGATTCACCTGGCACTGGGGCTCAGCCAGGAGAGGTAGGGAGTGCTCTCAGGCCAGGATTCAGCTCAGGATCAGAGTGGGATGGTGGGTCGGAGGTCACGCTAGGGCTGGAGTTGAGGTCTGGGATACTCCCTGCTCCGTGAGCCCTGTTTCCCTACCAGTCCCCTCACCGTGTGGAGCTGTCCACGCCACTGCCACCCGGCCTGCAGGAGCCATGACACAGAGCTCTCGGCCTTGTCAGGGCTTCAGCAGCCCCTCCGCAGAATGGGTTGCTGGGGCTCTGCACTCCTCCCCCACGGGCTCCGGGATTGAGTTACCGATAATTGTCCATTATTGTTGGCAGCTCCAGAGCTTGGCTGGGCTCCGGGGCAACTGGCCAGACTGCAGAGGGGTAGGCCCAGCGGCTGAAGCCCTCCCTGCACTCAGCACCCGGAAGCTCTCGGGTCAACAGCCCACAGCCCCTTGGCACACACTCTGACCTTGACCTCACCCACAGCAAGCCCCGGGGTTGGGGGAGACCTGGGCCTGGTCCCAGGAACTGACCTGGACTCTGGAGCTAGAGGGTGTCGGGGTGGGCAGGAAACACACAGATCTGGAGCAACAGAACTTGGTGACACAACAAGGTCACAGCTCTTTTTCCCACCATAAACACGGGTCGCACCCTGCTCCTCCCAATGGTGCACCCGACCCAGAACAAAGTGTGAGGGGGTGGAGGGTGGGAACCCGGGCTCCCTTCTAGAGGTAGAGCTCACTCAGAGGTACCATGTGTCATCTGAGCTGACTCGGGCCTGGGAACACTGAGATTCCCCTGTGGCTTTCACTCAGACTGGAACGACAACTGTCATTCCACCCAGCCTCATCCATGGGGCTAGGACCTTTCAAATTGGGTGTGTGTGTGTTGTTGGGGGGATGGGGGCTGCTGGGATAGAAAAATGCTGATACGAGGCCCCTTCCCCATAGGAACTCCCAGAGCAGAGCCTAAAGGGAAGGGAGGAGTGGACCAGGCATGGGGAAGTTAGTGAGGTCCTCCAGCAGGTCTGCACACGTGGGTAGGAGATGCCAAACCCAGATGAGGGCAGAGGGCTAAAGTGGGTCCCGAGTGTAGGAGCCCCAAGAGGAGGCTGTGGGAGGAGCAGAGCAGCACATTCCAGCATGTGGCTCTGTCACCAAGCAGCCCTTGAGCCCAGGGTGAGGGGGGTCAGGGACAGTGACGGGATCATCTGGGGGTCATTGAGGATGAGAAGAATGGGTCTGGTAGGGTGTGCTGAGGGGAGAGACACCGTGGGTGCCACCTGCAGTCCCTCACACGCCACCTGCTCTGCGCCCACAGGTCTGCCTGCCATCTTCGTGGCTGTGTGGGTCAGTGTGAGAGCCACCCTGGCCAACACCGGGTAGGTCCCGGCGGAGAGGGGGGCCACGGGGTTCTGGTACAGGTCAGAAATACGCCTGGCACCCTCTTCCTCCATGAAGCATGGGAAGGGGCTTCCTGTGCCCTGGGCCTGAATGGACCCAGCTTCGGTTTTCTGTCCAGCCTTCAGCCAGATGCCCTCTCAGGGTCACAGGAGGCTGCCTCAAAAGTAACGTTTTAGGGGGGCCTTGGGCCTGGCCACACCCAACACCCCCCTGTCCTTCATCCCCGCCAGCTGTTGTCAGAGCAGACCCGCTCTGGGGCCACTCTGTGGGCAGGCCCGGGGCAGGAGCACGGGGGTGGGAGCTGATGCCTCGGCCTCCACCAGGTGCTGGGACTTGAGCTCCGGGAACAAGAAGTGGATCATACAGGTGCCCATCCTGGCCTCCATCGTGGTGAGCAGGGGTGGCTGTAGGGCTGTGGGGGCGGCTCCGCAGGTGCTGGTGACCAGCCCCTGACGGGGACTGCACGGGCTTCCCTGGACCCCAGAGTTGGAACGCCACAGCCCCATGTCATCCAGTCGGTGGTGGGGGAAGCCTGGGCGGGGCCCTGGGTCCCTGGACCCGCGCCCCCCAACCTGCTATGGTGCACCTCGAGACGCAGCCCTTCCTCCCTCCCTCCCACAGCTCAACTTCATCCTCTTTATCAACATCGTCCGGGTGCTCGCCACCAAGCTGCGGGAGACCAATGCCGGCCGGTGTGACACGCGGCAGCAGTACCGGTGAGCTGCGCCCACCCGGCCCGAGGCTCCTCGGGACACCGGGGTCATCACACCCCAGCACCGTGCACTAAAATAAAGACAGAGGGCCCAAGAATGAGCCTGTGTTGAGGGAAGCACCCAGCTCCTGACTCCCTGGCCAGCCTCACCCAGCAGTCGTGGGATCTGCCCCGGTCTCTGGGGCCACCCCAGAGCCAACCTGGGCCGTTCAGGGCTGGGGTCTGCAGGGGATGTAGGGGGCAAACCCAGACCCCTCCTCAAAGAGCTGATTATAGCGAGTCCAGGGGATAGGGGGGCAGCAGGTGGCTTCGAGAGGACGGCAGCTCCACTGAACTCCGAGGAAAGGGCTGCGGGGTGAAGAGGGAAGGCCAGGGGGAAGTGAGTGCCCCTGGAGGGACCAGCAGGTGCAGGCCCCAAGGGCCCTTATGAACACTTTGTCCCAGGTTAACTGGGTTGTCCTCTGCTCTGGCCAGAGCCGCAGGCCCCTTCTTGGCTCCTGGAGCCTAAGAGCTGGGGGCAGGCAGGTGGGTGTGGATAGCACGGTGCCTTCCAGGGAGCGGCGGCTTGTCGCTGAGCCGCCTACCCCTGCTGGCCCAGGAAGCTGCTCAAGTCCACGCTGGTGCTCATGCCGCTCTTCGGTGTCCACTACATTGTGTTCATGGCCACGCCGTACACCGAGGTCTCAGGGACGCTCTGGCACGTCCAGATGCACTACGAGATGCTCTTCAACTCCTTCCAGGTGCGCAGGCCTGGCCAATGCCTGGCGGGGGGTGGGGGAGGGCAGTGGGGAGCTGGGCTGGGGCAGCAGGTGCAGCCTCTGGGCCCTGACCCCATGTACCTCTGTCCGTAGGGATTTTTTGTCGCCATCATATACTGTTTCTGCAATGGCGAGGTAAGCGTGAGAGGGGGAGCAGCCCTGGGACAAGGCGGGGGGACACGGAACGGCCAGGGTTCCCCAAATCCGGTCCTTTCATTCTCCTGTCCGATTCCTCTGCTCCTCTGAGAAGAGCCCTGAGGACATTCTGAAGGCAGAGAGTCTTTCCAGATGATTCAGGATGTGCTAGGATTTGTGGGCTCCTCACTCTCTGGCAGAGCCCGCGTCTTCCCAGCCCCACGGGTTGAATGCTCCGTAATCCGGAGCAAACGACTCAGCCACCCCTGGGGCCATTCAAGCCTTGTGGACTCGGGGTGTGTTGGTTGCCTGCAGTGAGGCACCATGTTCTGAGGATGACAGGATTTTGCTTGGCATTGGAATTTTCCAGTAACACCCCACGCCTCTGGTTCCACTGGGTGCAGAGTGTCATAGGGGCAGACATGCAGGCACAGCTGGGGCTGGGGAGGAGAGACGTGGGGCAGAGGGATCTACCTGACGCTCCGCCTCCTCTGGGCCATCGCAGGTACAGGCGGAGATCAAGAAATCCTGGAGCCGCTGGACACTGGCACTGGACTTAAAGCGTAAGGCCCGCAGCGGGAGCAGCAGCTACAGCTACGGCCCGATGGTGTCTCACACGAGTGTGACCAATGTAGGCCCCCGCACAGGACTCGGCCTGCCCCTCAGCCCCCGCCTGCTGCCTACCGCCACCACCGCCACCAACGGCCACCCCCCACTCCCCGGCCACACCAAGCCAGGGGCCCCGACCCTCCAAGCCACACCACCTGCTGCTCCCAAGGATGACGGGTTTCTCAATGGCTTCTGCTCGGGGCTGGACGAGGAGGCCTCGGCGGCGCCGGAGCGGCCGCCAACCCGACTGCAGGAGGAGTGGGAGACGGTCATGTGATCAGGGACTGAGCCAGGGTTGGACCCGTGGGCATAAGGGCTGACAGACGGACCAAGAGATGGCTGGTTGGACGGTTGCCCGCTCAGGGCTAGGGCTGGGAAGACAAAAGAGGAAGAAAAGAAAAAAAAAGAAAGAAAGAAAGAAAGAAAAGGGAAAAGGAAGCCGTGTGCAGCTTCCTGTGGTCTGAGCTGGGGTTTGGGAGGCCGGGGCTGGGGGTGGGGGGCGTTGGGAGCCATGGAGACGTTCTTGGGTTGCACCTCTGGAGGTGCTCCAGGGGCCACGGGCCAGTCCCTGGGGTCCGGGCACAGTCCAGCAGGAAAGACCTAGGAGAGGCCAAGAGTGGCCCCCGTTTGCTGGGGTCACACAGGGGCCCAGCAGAACCATGTGGGAGCTGGGCTGCAGCCTCTCCCTGCCACCAGCTCCAGCTGCCGCCTCTGATGCTCCTGCCGAGGCCCCGGGGCAGCGGCGGTGGGGCGGGGGAGCCCTGGCTCCTGGGCTGACTCTTCACCTGTTATCCCCTCACTGTTCGCCAAGGACCAACAGCAGGTCCCTGGGTCCTTGGCCCTGTTCCAGGCCCCTTCTTTCCTGTCTGGTGGCCATGCTGTGTCCCTTGGGGGCTGGGGCATTCAGGGACCACCTCCACACAGGATCCCCAGCCCCCACCTTGGATCTGACAGGTCTCTGGTCACCAGACTGAGAGGGCAGGGGGCATGCCGAGGCCATCAAGTGGGACATGGTCTGAGGTCTGTTCTCGGGTGGGGGAGCCAGGCATGGGGACCTGCAGGACTCGGCACACCTGCTCACGGGGGGTCCGAGACCGCCACTAAGTGCCCCTCTCCAACACCCGCCCGCAGCGTTCCTTACCCCCTGCCCACCCCAGTCTTGGGCCCTAGGGCACCACAGGCCCCCTCGCCTGATGCTGGGAACCGGCCCAACGGCATCCCCACCCCACGCTCTGACCAGAACAAGCTTCCTTCTCAAGCCTGAGGCCAGCCTTGCCCCTGGGCCCGTACCAGCGAGTGACCTTGCCTGGCCCTTCCTTCCCTCATCTCTAGCACTAAACATTTTGTTCTCTGTGGACTCGGCATCTGGAAAGCGCCCCCCACCTTGAACAGCACCCCCACCCCACTGGGGACTGGGCGAGGGGTCATGGGGCCGGGACCGCAAACTCAGGCGGTGGGTGGTATAGACATACTCGGAGCAGCCTCAGGCCCAGCCCCGCCAGCCCTTCCAGATGGCGGGTAGGGCAAACGATGGCCCAAAGGCCTGGTGCACCCATGGGGTTCCACGGGGTGTGACGTGCTTGGAGCGCTATGAGAGACGTGGGCCAGGACCCGCAGGGCCACTGAGCCAGTTTGAGCACCAAGGACTCCCGTGAATGCTGGAAGCTACTGGAAACCATACAGGAGAGCAGCATTTGAGCCACATTTAGAAGAGTCCCCATGGCATTGGAGAGGTGGGAGGAGGTTACTCAGGCCTCAGGGGAGAGGCAGCCTTGTGGGAGGCAGGTAGCAGGCAGGAAGGACCTTGCATGAAGCACTGGCTGGGAGGAGACCCAGGCAGAAAAGATACCTTCCCATCCCCGTCCCGGGGGTGTCTGTGTGATGCCCTTCTTCAGGCCTCAAAGCTACGGGACCTCTGGAAAACTCATCCCACCCACCCCCCGGGCAGTCCTCGAGGCCTCTAGCTGGCTGAGCCCCGGGGCCCCATTTTCTCACCCAGACTCCTCCTCAGGAGGCTTCTGAAGGAGAGTCCATGAGGCCCGCTCACCTTGAAACACCCATACTGGGTACCCCTAGGACAGGGCTGTGTCTTTCCCCTCAGTCTATGCGACCCCAGGACAGAGTTGAGCGTCTCCTCTCAAACTGGGTTCCCTCAGGGCAGGGTTGAGCCTCATCCCACAGACCAGGGACCTCCATCCCAGGATAGGGCTGTGCTCACCCCTCAGACTAATACCTCCTAGGACAGGGCCAGGCCTCCCCCTTTCTAGGATGTCCAGGCAGGACTGGACCTTACACCAGTCCAAGGCCCTAGGCCAGGACCCTCTTGCCTTCGACCTGGAGCCCCCAGGCCAGGGCCGGCCTGCCCACTCAGAGAGGCCCCGCGCAGCACCTGGGCCCTCCAGGTGTTGGCAGAGGAAGTGGGAGCCCTCAGGGGGCCTGGCAGGCAGTCAGGACCCTGTTTGCCTTGAGCAGAGGCTAAAACCAGGTGGTCACTTCTCCCTTCAAGGCCTCCCAGCCCAGCCAAGCCACAGGGAACACGTAAACACCAGCCGAGCTGGGCGCAGGCAGGCAGGGCGGAGGGCACCGAGAGACCCCAGCTCCTCAGCCTCCTTGGCCAGGGTGTCTGGAACCTCATGGGCTGCCCTGAACCCCAAGTGGGGCCAGTAAGGCAGGCCTCGGTTCCCACCTGCCTTGGGCATGTGAACAGGCTCTGCCCTCTCTGGCCGGTCTTGTCTACACCCAGACTGGGAGAGGGGCCTCTGGAGACCCTTGGAAGGAACATAACCGGCTGGTGGTGCCTGGAACCCGAGGCCAGGCCCCCAGGCTAGATAAGAGCCTAGTTCTCAGCTCAGAACAGGGCCTCTGGGCGTCCAGCAGCATCAGAGAGGTGGCCCTGGCCACCGTCAACCTGCAAGCCGAGAACAAAGATGGAGCCGGGCCCCACGCACCCCCCGAGTGCGCAGGCTGTGAGAGCCCACAGCCTCCCGCCCTAACACTGGCGAGGTGGGAGGGAGCAGCACAGACACTGGGGAAAGGGGACTGAGTTCTCTGGAAGTTCAGAAGGGACATGACCCTGCCCTAGGGGACCTTAAGGGGGACACAGCCCTCCTCTGGTGGTGTGTGAGGGGTCATGACCCTGCCCAGGGGCCTGAGAGGGTCCAGGTTCTGCTTTGGCTGTTAGAAGAGGTCTGGCCGGCTGAGGGTTCCATCAGAGGGGCAGGATCTGTGGGCCTTGCTGCGAGACTCCGGCACACAGGCTGGGTTGCGTCCAGCGGCTTGTCCCTCATGCTTTCTCAGCCAATTTCGGGAGAATGATTCCAGCCTGAGGCTCCCATGGCCAACGGCAACAAGCCTTGGCTGGGCCAGAAGAGGGGACTCTGGAGCCAAGCAGGGGCCTGGACCGTGGCTGGCTCCCGGGGTGTGCTGTGTGACACTGGGCTAGCTGCCTTCCCTCTCTGAGCCTCAGCTTCTCTTTGATGTCAGGCCCCTGCCCGGGTCTCTTGGCCTCTGTGGGCTCAGTATCCCATCTTGCTCCTTAGTGGACCCCTGGGACACAAGGCCAGGACATGCTCAGTGACAGGTTCCCTCCTTCTTCAGTGTCACAGTCATGCAGGCTGTGGGGGCTGAGAGGTGGCAGGCATGGATTCTGGGCAGCGATTCCCTGTCCAAGCGCTGAGGAGAGGAGCCCAGGTCTGGGAAGCAGAGGAGGCGGGAGACCAGGTTCCCACCTTTCATGTTGGTCTCAGCTTTCCAAATCTGTGGGTGGGGGAGGGAAGACAGCTTCATTAATTATGCACCTACTGTTTAGGCCCCCTGCCACCCCAGCAGCTTCAGTGGGAATAAAGAGGTTTCAATCATCCTATCATCCTAAAGGCTTCAGGTCACAGTCTCAGAAGGATCCACTGGGCGTGGGTGGTGAGGGGACAGATGAGCAACCCCCATGGGCTCCTGCTGGCTTTGCTTCCCTGTGGGGAGGAGGAGGGGACCAGGCCGGGCTGAGAAGATGGGGTTCAGGGCAGGGGAGGGCAGGCTTGTGGTCACCCCAACCTCTCTTCCCAGAGCTCCAGGACCTGTGGCTGCAAACTCTTCCCCTTCTCTGCTCCTCCCACTCCCCTTGGTTCTGCTCTCCCAGCAGCCCACGCCGGGAGACCCTCTCCTGGGGACCCTCTCCCAGCAGGTGACAGGCTTTGCACCCCCACCAAGCTCGCCCATCTCAGTGAGACAGAGGGATGTGTTGTGGAGCCGCTAGGTGTATCTGTTTATTTGTATTATGTATGCATATTTGTGTCTGTGTATTTATTTGTATTTATGCATGTATATTTCTGTGTGTGTCTTTTCAAATATGTGTGTGTTGTGTCCGCTGCACTGTCATTGGTGGTTCTACCCGTGTGCATACCTGTGTCTGTGTGTGTGCGTACAGATGTGGATGTCCGTTTGCGTGTCTCTGTGTGCGACTGTATTGTGTATCAGTGTGCCTGTTTGTACTTGTTTGTATGGCTGTGTATATGTGTGTGTCTATCTGTGTGTGCGTGTGTGTGTGTGTGTCTGTGTGGACCTGTGGTCTGAAAACGCCGCCTGTGGGTGGAATTTGGCCCAGGGACGTGTTTGGCTTGGCCCTTACAGTATTTTCAACATCTTGAGCCAACATTTAAAAATCAGGATATTTCACATAAAAATTCAGCTTTCCAGTTTCTCTTAAAAATTCAGAAGCCCTGGCAGCCCTGGGCCGCGTTCCCATGAGGCTACTCTCCTCCAGAGCTCATGGGGGCTGCCCATCCTCCCACCCCCTCACCGCTCCTCTCGCTGACCAGCACCTTAGGATGACTGAGTTTGTGACCCCAGAGTGTGTGGTCACAATGGCGTGTAAGTCGAGCTGTCAGGGAACATGTGCACAAACGGAGTCCACACCAGGGGGTGTGTACTTGGGATGGCATATGTGTGCAGAAGGCCAGTCTGAGTGTGTGTGGGACATGGGGGGGCCTGCTCGTGCAGGGGTGGGTGTAAGGCACAGTGCCTGTGGGCGTATGTGGGAGAGCGCGTGGGTGCACACGTGTGTGTGCGTGGGGGGTGTGCGTGGCTGTATCCGTGGCCATGTGGAGTGTGTGGGCCCCTGTGGTCTGGCGTGCTCTGCACAGGGGCCTCTTCCGGCCTTTGATGGGGAATTGGATTCCCGGCTTCTGGCCGGGCTGCCTTGTGGGATTTATTTCTGTCTCAGTGCCGACCAGAGGCCTGAGTAATGGGAACATTTAGAGAAAACCAGTAAATACATAGAGAAGGGGTAGGCTGGCCGGGAAACTCTGCCTGGACACCCCTTCCCAGCCCACAGCTGCCAGAGGCCAAGGCCAGGCCTGAGCCAGGGAGGGAAGCAGCCAGGGAGGGAAGGACCTGGCACACACACTCACTCCTGCTCTGTGGAATGCTCACGAATGCCCATCCAAGCCCAGCAGGTGGGCGAGACCCCTATGCCACCTGGATGGCCCCTGGGACAACCGGCATCTTGGGAGCTTGGCTCCAAACAAGAGATGCTCAGGACAAGCTTCGAGGGTGCCATGTGAGGTCTGGCTGAGGGGCTAAGGGGCCCTGACCTTCCAGGAGAGTCCCTTTCCCAAGCAGACTACAGAGGGTCCGCAACCCTGGGTATGCTGTCCACAGATGCCTCACACAGGTGCAGACCCTCCCGCAGGAGGGATGAGCTGCCTGTGACCTGATGGGGCTGGGGCTGCCCCCCTTCAGAGCTGGGGGCCCACGCACTCTGGAACCACTGCTGCGTGGACCCGGCAGGCCAGTGGGGAAGGGGCAGGAAGAGCTACGGCTCTCCTAGGACACCATCCCCACTGTTCTGGGTTTCACGCAGACGGAGCACCACTCTTGCGAACATCTCTGATGTCAAATAGGCCCCATGGGAAAGAACAGACTGATTGGATTTGTCGGGTGGGGTGATGTGCATTACAGAAGACCCACTGGAGCAGCGGGCAAACAGGCTGCACTGACCCACAATCCCTTCCAGGGCCCTGGGTCGGTGTCTTCTGCTGCCCCCCAGCGGCCATGGGAAGAAGTGGGGAAATAAGGCGCCCGAGCCTCGTCCATGCAGCCCCAGGTCCCACCACTCACCATGCCCCAGTGTAATGCCCAGCCCGATGGCTCTCGGGAAGCAAGGGCTTTCGGGCTGGTCTGAGGGAGGGGCTCACCTCGTGCCCCCAGGAGGTCAGCTCTGGGAGGGCAAGAGATCATGATTCCCAGCCGCATCATCAGCCCCTAGAACAATGCCCAGCATGAGCAGGTACTCACGGAGCAGATCTGAATCCCCAGCTCCTTTAGGGGTGGGCAGGCTTGCACCTGACCCTGGACATGGCTCAGACCCCTGTGGAAGTGCTACCTGAATGAAGGTGAGCAGGCATCTCGCACTAGAGCCCCAAAGGTGGTGAGCAGCAGCATGGACCCCAACAGGGACATGGCTGGGAGGACAGGCCAACTCCAGAGGACTAGACTTGCTCAAACTAGGTGCCTTCACACTCCTGACTGCAGCCTGCTGGGCTAGACAGAATTTCCCCTTGTAACTTTAGGGACTGTGCTTCTGACCCCAAATCCCCAGGTCCTCACTGTGATATAGACCTTGTCCCAGCCCCTGGGGGCCTATCCCGGCAATCCCAGCCTCCTCCCTGCCCTCTTGCTGCCCCTTTTACCCACAGGCACCAAGCCTGGGTCTCTGGGCCAGTAGGCTCTGTCCTTTCCTCTGCTGGGAAAGGGCTGTTGCTGATCAATCCAGGCCTGACACCTCTCCAGAGATGACCCGGAGGCCAGATGTCCTCAAGGAACTTAATTTTCCAGTCCATTACTCTCCAAAGTACAGGGCCAAGCGAAGGAATGGTCTCGTACACTGTTTCCCGTATATCAAAAATTTATTACCATACTTATTTCACCTATTTTTGTGGAACGTTTTTTAAAGTTTTTATTATTATTATTATTTATTTGAGAGCAAATGAGCAAGCGAGAGCATAAGCAGGGGAAGTGGGAGAAACAGGCTCCCTGCTGACGAGGGAGCCCAATGCAGGGCTCGATCCCAGGACACTAGGATCACGACTTGAGTCAAAGGCGGACACTTAAACAACTGAGCCACCAGGTGCCCCTTTTGTGTAATATATTTTTTTAAAGATTTTATTTATTTATTTGACAGCGATCACAAGTAGGCAGAGAGGCAGGCAGGGAGAGAGAGGAGGAAGCAGGCCCCCGCTGAGCAGAAAGCCCGATGCGGGGCTCGATCCCGAGACCCTGGGATCATGACCTAAACCGAAGGCAGAGGCTTTAACCCACTGAGCCACCCAGGTGCCCCCTTTTGTGTAATATTTTAATTTCAAAATGAAGGATGGGAAATTTTCTGAAGACCATGATCTTATGATGATGACTTGGAAACCTCCATTAAACTAGAGATCCGGGGCTCATTTGTTTTTTGTTGTTGTTGTTGTTGTTGTTGTTGTTGTTGTTGTTTTAAAGATTTTATTTAGTTATTTGACAGACAGAGATCACAAGTAGGCAGAGAGGCAGGCAGAGAGAGAGAGGAAGGGAAGCAGCCACCCCGCTGAGCAGAGAGCCCGATGTGGGGCTCGATCCCAGGACCCTGAGACCATGACCTGAGCCGAAGGCAGAGGCTTAACCCACTGAGCCACCCAGGCGCCCGGGGCTCATTTGTTTTAACTGATGTATCCTGGACAGCGAATTCAAATGATCTAGTATTCGATAAGCGATAACACACGTGACATTGCTTTTTTTCTACTTTTTAGAGATCATAAAGAATGCGGTTATGAACATTTGTGTAGTCTTTCTTGTGGTTGCTGGGTAGCTTCTCTACATCCTTGCCAGCATTTGGTATTATCACTATTTTTTATTTACACTGTCCTAATTGGTGTATAATGATGTCTTTTCATGGTCTTCACTTGCATTTCCATAATGGCCAGTGATGCTAAACATCTCTCAAGTGTTTGCCACTTATATACCCTGTTCAGCAAAATGTCTCCTTGCCCATTTTCTAATTGAGTCCTTCTTTCCTGCCTCTCTCATTTCCTTCCCTCCTTCCCTCCTTCCCTCCCTCCTGTTGTGAAAGTTCTTTATAGTCTAGATTTGAGTCCTTTATCAGATATGGGGTTTACAATGTAGTCTGTAGCTTTTCATTCTCTATTAACAGAGTTTTCATTTTGGTTAAGTCAAATTTATTGATTTCCTTCTTTGGGGATGTGTTTCTGTGTCTTGTGTCTAAGAACTCTTCACCAAGTTCTTCTAGGTCCTGAAGATTTTCTCTTAAAAAAGGTTTTTGTAAGTTTACACTTTACATGTAAACCTATGATCCACTTTAATTTTTGTATATTGTCTGGCTGGGCTTTAGGCTGGGGTTCTCTTTTTGGCCTTGGGAGATCCAATCATTCCAGCATCATCTGCTGAAGCCTATCTTGCCTCCCATGAGCTCGTTCTGTGTCTTTGTCAAAAATGAGTTGCCATGGGACACTTGGGTGGCTCAGTCAGTTGGGCCGCTGCCTTTGGCTCAGGTCGTGATCACAGGGTCCTGGGATCAAGTCCTGCACTGGGCTCCTCACTGGGCAGGGAGCCTGCTTCTCTCTCCTCCTCTGCCTGCCACTCTGCCTACTTGTGCACACACACTCTCTCTCCGACAAATAAATGAATAAATGATCTTAAAAAAAAATGAGTTGGCATGGGGCACCTGGGTGGCTCAGTCAGTCAAGCGTCTGCCTTCGGCTCAGGTCATGACGAGAGTCCAAGATCAAGCCCCATATTGGGCTCCCAGCTCAGCGGGAAGTGTTTCTCCTTCCGCCACTCTCACGTTCTCACTTTTTCAAATAAATAAATAAATAGATAGATAGATAGATAGATAGATAGATAGATAGTCGTCCGTTCTTATTTGGGGCAACTTGAGTTTCTTACTCTTTCCCATTAATCTATGTGTCTGTCTTCCCCCCAACAGCCCCACCTTGATGGCAGGGGGTTGAGAATCATGAATTCAGGGGGTCAGGGGGCGCCTGGCTGACTCAGTCGGTAGAGCACGGGACTCATCTTGGGGTCGTGCCTTCCAGCCCCAGGTTGGGTGTGGAGAGGACATTAATAAACTTTTAAAATCACGAATTCAATATCCTTAGTAATTACAGCTATGCAGATTATCTATTTCATCTTCTGCGAATTGTGGTAGTTCATGTTTTTCAAGGAATTGGTCCATTTCATCAACTTTTCAAGTTGATGTGGATATCTACTGTCTCCCCTTTCTGTCTTTCTGAGGTCTGTGGTGTTGCGAGTGCAGCCTAATTGCATTCCTAATATTCCTAACTTTGTCCTTGTCAGTCTTGCTAGAGGTTAGCCAATTACTGATTTTCGCAACGTTTACCAGTTTCTCCGCTCACCACTTCTTCCTGCATTCTGTGGCAGGCACCATTGGCTGCCTTCCCAGGACTCTTTCTACCCTTCTCCCTTTCTCGTGGGACCTCAATTTCAATCATGGTGGCGATGTGCCCAGCTTAGAATACCCTTACTCCCCCCATGTCTGCAGAGAGGGCAGGATGTGACCCAGTCATGGCTGATCAGATGTGAAGGCAAGCCTGGGGGACTGACTGGGCTTGAAGCCACGGTTCCCCCAGCTGGCTTGCCCCTTGCCCTTCCCCCTCCTGCCGATACCTCCCACCTGGGGTTGCATAGGCTCCTCGGGGAGCTAAGGACAGCAGCTGGGGAGACAAAAGGGACCCGTGTCCCTGGAGCCACTGTATCGCCATGGATATGACACAAGGAACAATAAAGCCCTCCTTGTCTGAGATACAGTTTGTGCCAAATGCAGCCCGGATTCTTCCACCCCTCTCCGGGTTCCCACCATGGCTCCTCTTGCTCTGGAACTTTCCCTGCTAGTTCCTCCGGCAAAGATCTGTGCATAGCCAATACTGGGTGTCAGAAGCCCGAAAGAAAATGTCTGGACCTGATGATTGACCGACATTTGTTTCCTCGGCATTCGGGAAAAATGTCTTGTAGAATCCACTACTGATGGAACTTATTCATTTATAGGCTGTTGGGATTTTTTCCATGTAGCTTGGATGGTTTTTCTCTTTACCCTCAATGCTCTAACCCGGACCCCTGTAGTGAAACAGCAGATGGGGCCATTTAAAAAAAATCCCACTTCACACTTCCCAAGTAATACAGGTTGTGAATGCTAGAGATTTCTCTCCTTAAAGATGTAAGCGTGGGGGGGACCCTGGGTGGCTCAGTGGGTTAAGCCTGTGTTCGGCTCGGGTCATGATCTCAGGGTCCTGGGACTGAGCCCCACATGGGGCTCTCTGCTCAGCAGGGAGCCTGCTTACCAGCTCCCTACCCCCCGACCCCCGTCTGCCTCTGCCTACTTGTGATCTCTGTCACATAAGTTAAAATTTTAAAAAATTAAAAAGTATGTGGGTGATGGGCGCCTGAATGGCTCAGTCATTAAGTGTCTGCCTTTGGCTCAGGTCATGATCCTGGGGTTCTGGGATCAAGCCCCCCACTCTGTGGGGAGTCTGCTTCTCGCTCCCCCACTCTCCCACTTGTGTTCCCTCTCACTGTCTCTGTCAAATAAATTTTTTACAAATAAATATATAAAAATAGCATCAGACTTTTTTTTAAAAAGGTGGTTTGATACGTTGACTATAATTAATGATGTACTTGGATTCATTTACTTGTCCTATGTTTTTCTCTTTTTCTCTCTTGAACTTCTTTTGGGTAATCTATTTATCTATCTATCTATCTTTCTTTTTTTTTTTTCCTTAACTGCTTTGGAAGTGGTACACCATTTCTATTCTATTAGGTTGATCCTAGAAATGTCCGCCTGCCTGTAGAGCAGAGTCTAGGGTCTACATGGAGTTCCTTCTGTCTTCCCGAGTGAGCTGAGCTCCGTAGAGGGTTATAATCCCCACCACGTCTCACCTCGGGCAGGAGTGTGTAAATACCACTACTGTCACATACTCTAGTAACCCTGGTCTTACTTTCACCCCATAGAACATTCTCATTTCCTAAGGTTGATACCTATTTAGATTTCCACTTTATTTCTCTTCATTCCTACTTATAACAGATTTTCCATCTGGGATCGTGTCTCACTCCAATCTGAAGACATCCTATAGAAAAATTTTTTTCAAAGGAGAATGCTGGGGCGCCTGGGTGGCTCAGTGGGTTGAGCCTCTGCCTTCGGCTTGGGTCGTGGTCTCAGGGTCCTGGGATCGAGCCCCACATCGGGCTCTCTGCTCAGCGGGGAGCCTGCTTTCCCCTCTCTCTCTCTGCCTGCTCGTAATCTCTCTGTCAAATAAATAAATTAAAAAAGAATAAAAATTAAAATAAAAAAAGGAGAATGCTTATTTATTTCATTTTTTAAGAACAGCTTCAGTGAGAATATACATCGCCTACACTTTGCCCACTGGAAGTGTACAAATTCAACAGCTTTTAGCATACCCATTGATTTGTGAAACCACCCACCACAATCCATTGTGCAGTATTTTCATTACCCCCCAAACAGACTTTCTTTCCATGTGAGTCTGCTGGTGACAAAATCTCTGGGTTTGCTTGTCTAAAAATACCTTGTAAGGTGTTTTCTCTGGGTATAGAATTGTAGGTTGACAACTTCCTTTCATCTAGTTAACACTGATACAGGCAGATATCCCTCTAGTTACCACCGGCTGCGGCTGAGACATCTGCTGTCTTGCTCCTTAAAGGGTAATGTTATCTTTTCTAATTCTAACATCTTTTCTTGCTCTTTTTGTTCTGCCAACTTGTTGCACTTAACTCCCTAGGTATGCAGTGGTTTTGAAATATGCCCACAAATTCTTAGACCTCCCTTCCCGATGTAGAACCTAATTCTCCTCTGAGTGTAGGCTGGACTTATTTCCCAAGTCACTGGACGTAGTGACTTGCTTCTAACTATATAACGTGGCAGAGTATCATTTCCAAGCCCAGGTCATAAAAAGCCCTAGTTTCCCCATACTTTCTGTCTTGGCTTGATCATTCCGGGGAAAGCCGGCTGCCACAGCGTGCGCGCGCACACGCACATGCACGCACGCACGCGCACGCACGCACACACACAAACACTCACAAGAAAGCCTTATGGAGAGAGCCCTGTGGCAAGGGCTCAGTGTACACTGGGCTTCTATGAGCCTTCCTGGCGGTGGACAGCATCCCGGAAGCACAGCCTCCAGCCCTGGCCAAGCTTTCAGATGACTGCAGCCCTGGGAACATCTCGACCACGATCTCAGAGACCCCAAACTAGAACTGCCCAGGTAAGCCATTCCCACATTCCTGACCTGCAGAAACGTTCTAATACTAAAGGTCTGTTTTAAGCCACTGAGTTTTGTATGGAATTTGAATGCAGGAATTGATGATTAAGATATGAAAAAGTTTTAAGTGAACTTGCTTACTAAGGTGTAATAAACATACAAAAAATGCACAAATATATTTGGGTCCCTGAATAGTCAAAAAGTGATTATACCTAATTAATCACCATCCATACCGAGATGGAACTTCTCTCGAGTGTTGATTTCCTTTTGTTGCCTTGCTTGAGATATATTGATCTCCTTGAATTTGTGGATTGGTGATTTTGAAGAGTTGTTCCAGCCATTAAAATAAATATAAATATATATATATATATAACATCCGCCTCCTTTTTGCCTTTCTTCTCTCCTGGAACTCTAATCAAATGTTATGTAGCTCTTCTCACTCTATCCTCTGTATCTCTTAGCTTCTCGTTTTAGGTTATCGATCTGTTTCTTGGCTTGAGGTTTCTCACATGCAAACCCATGTGGGCCGGCTCAGTTCTCAAGGGAGACCTTTCTTCATTCCAGTCAGTGCCAAGGTTCAGTTTTCCTCTGGGATGCCAAGGGAGCAGATCTATTATTAGTTCACAGAGGGCCCTGCCCTTTGTAGCCCCAGCCTTCTGGAGGGTCCTCGTACCAGGTCCCTCATTATGCACAGGTAGTGAGTTGTCTTGGCCCCAGGTACTGAGCACCCCGAAAACCAATGCTATTTCACCTCGCTTGTCACATACCTTCAAGTCAGAGGTCAGACTTCAGCATTCTGCTGCTTCTCCTACCCTCTTGCTTGAGTGTTTTCTACTTTCTTGCCTGGTCACTGAGGCCTTTAAAAGTATTTGTTGTAACTATTTATTTACCTAGTATTTTTAGCTGTTTGCAAAGGGAGGATCAGTTCGAGCCACCGCAGTCCCATGATGCCAGAGACAGAAGTGGTTGGCCATTCCTTCTTTCTCCAGTTTTCTTTTCCTGATCTCCCATCCGCTCACAGACACCTGGGAGTATGTCCACTTGCAACCTACCTGCTCCCACTGCTGCCTCCTAGGGCTTCCGCCTAACTTTAAACTGATCAATCCCTCCTCGATTGTTATTACTTAGCTCCTCTGGTGAGTTGCTTATGGTATGTGTGTGTCTGTGTGTGTCACTTATTTTAATAAACATTCTTTGTTTCCAAGATTACCACCCAGATCTTCCTCCTACCTAAGTTCCTGAGTTAGGGGAGCTGGGTGCCTCTTTTATCTCTGGCGAGAAAACCAACGTTCATTTTAAAGTCTGTAAGGAGGTCATGGTTTCAGTTCCTTGGGGATCAACTCTTCCACCTGGTGGGGTGGTACCCCTTCTTCAAGGCACCGGTCTCCTCATATATTCTGTAACTTTTGTTCATGCGCCCATCGTGAGTGATGGTGTTGGTTTTGCCCTTTTCATGCACGCCGGTTTTCTGTAGTCATACAGAGCTGTAAACACAGAAGCAAACCTTTCCTCAGCTCTCAGGGTTCCCACTCTGTGGGGCCGGCCACATGCTAGCCCCAGCGCCATCAAGAGAGTGGGAGCCTCGCCGGGAGTCTGAGGCATACGCTGCCACAGACTAGCACCCTGTTTGTACAACAGTCCTGGGCCTGGAGGCACCTTCTCGTCTTTTATTCCCAGGAAGGGAAGGCCGGTCCCAGATGCCATGAAGCAGAGGGAGTCCGGCTCCAGCTCTGCCACCCATGGGCAGGTGTGACCCAGGCTTGCTTGGGAACCAGAGTCCTGGGCCTGCCAGCTGCTCAGTGAGCCACCTACTGCTTTGGCCCTCCGTCAGACCTGCTCCCTTCCTGCACAGGTTACCTTCTCAGGGTAGTTTTTAGATGAAAGCATCTGCTTCATTGTATGAATGTGCTGGTGTCGGGGCACATGTACTCACTACAGCTCTGGGACGTGGGTCTTTGGCACTGTCCACCAGAGTCAGGCCAATGTTCCTCCAACTCAGCAGAGGGCAGGATGCACTGGGATGACACCGGGTGGGGGTGGGGCACACGAGGGGAAACACTCAAGCGTGTTATCACTTTGGAGATGAAACTCTAGTTGGCCACGGGGACCTGGACTCAGCGCTGTGGCCAGTCACTCCGGATAGTCAGCTCCACAGACGAGGCTCATGGTCCCAATGCCAGGACCCTGGGGACCTAGGGCCTAAGACCACACCCCAAAACCAGGCTCTAATACCCTAGTCTCTAGGAGCCACCCCCCACCCTGGTGCAGGGGCCCCATCCCAGGGAAGCCACAGTCTAGCTCTGACGGTGACGCAAGAACAGGAACCGCTGGGGGTTGTGAGAGTGAGACACAACAGTGCCAGGAGCCTTGAATCTGGCTCCACCTGGGAGGGAGGCTTGCCAGGACACAGCATACCCCCTCCACATGCCCAGCCTCTCCCTTCTCTCTCACACTGTGAAGGGAACCACAGAGGACCGAAACAGAATGGGAGCCTCTCCAGGCTGGCCAGACATTCCAGCAAGGCCCAGGCCTGTGGGAGGGCTTAGAGAAGCCTCTCAGACTCTCCCTGTCACCCACAGGTTTTGACATGACCGCCTGACTGGACCAGGACCCAGACTCAAAAGGTGGGGTCTGGGCCTTCTGCACTCCTCCAGCCTCGACATGCCTGGTCCAACACAGGGCTTCCTCGTGTGAAGCTTCAGCTCACAGCCTCCCTGTCTGGGGGCCCAAACCCACAGTGCCCCAGGGACCCAAAAAATATATAATAGGTTTCTGCCACACACATGGGTCTGCTTGCTTCTATTTCTAGGGATAAAAGAAACTTCCAATTACACAAATATGTACAGACACAGCAAGCCCACGGGGTTGCTGTTGGCTCTGCCCCTCTCGGCATGGTGAGGACCACTCAGGAGACAAGGAGCTGACCTCACCCCAGGAAAGGGTTTCTGGCTGGTTGGGCAGTGTAGTTCTGGAGCCAAATAGGAGGTAACAGCAAGCCCAGCCCCCACCCTTGCCCAAGGCCACCTGCCCATAGGACAGGCATGATGGTGGGGGTGGGGGGGATAAGGCGTGCCTCAGTCGGAGTCGCAGGCCTCTTGCTCTGTCGTAGCGTCCACTGCAGAGGCGAGGCTGTCCTCCTGGCCTTTTAGCCTCTCACCTGGATGGATGATAGAAGCAGTGGGGAGGGGCCCTGTGCTTGGGCCACCACCCAGAGGGCAGGGACCCCACCTTGCTAGGCCCTGTACTTACGGATCAGCTCGGCAATGGCCCTCTGGGTCCGCTTTTCTAGCTTCTCCAGCTTTTTAGCTACGTCTCTCTTGAGGTCCCTGTAGCAGGCAGGTGCGAAGAGGCCGGAAGGTGAGAGCTGGCTTGGTGTGGCCTTGGGACCCTCCCCTCCCAAAGCCCCTGTGGTGGTAGGAATCACACTCAGCTGCCTGAGGAGACCACCCTGGCGAGGCAGCCAGGACCTTCCCCTCTCCGTCTGTGTACTCTCCCAAACCCGGCATCGGCCAATAGGCCCTGGCCGCTGAGGCAGCAGCTGGTGCTGCAGACCCACCGGCCGTGGGCCCGAGTCAAGGTGTGCAAGGGTGGATGGCTGCTCAGGGTGGCCCTCTTGGTTTGGTCTCACTGTGGGTCCTGCTCCTCCTCCAGCCACATGCTCACTCTCGCCAGCAGGGGCTTCCAGAAGCGCGCACACAGCCTACTCTCCCCACTCTGGGATTCCTAGGACCACGCCCCATGCTTTTGTTTCAACAAATGAGAACACCTTCAGTGGGGCCGCGCCGGCCACAGGATCGCGGCTGCGAGGGATGCGGCCCACCACTCTGGCCCAAGCTCAAGCAGAACACAAGGCCCAAGGCGCGCAGCCCTCTCTCACCCTCTGTATCAGCCTGATCACAGGGGCACTGGGGAAAGACACGCAGTCCCCTTTCACAGGAGAGGAAATGGAGGCCCTAGCAGAACAGGCCAGGCGGTGGCAAACTGGGACAGAAATTGACATCTGCCCTTCCCATCACCTTGCCTCCATCATGTGGCTCCGTGAGGGCCACGGCTGGCCTTGCTCAAATGCAACTCTCTGAGGTGGGCCGGATCCTCGCCCTTGCAGAAGGGACTTCTAGAGGGGACGGCTGCTGCTCCCCTCCCCTTCCCGTCCTCCAAGTGTCGCCCCCCACAGGCCTCCCTCTCACTCTCCCTTTATGTCCTGCCAGGAGGTTCTGCGGGCAGTTGTTAGCTCATGTAGCTGCGTGTCCACACTGTCCATCTCCCTGCTTTGAGGGCAGGAGAGGCCCAGTTGGAGGGCCATGCCTAGCACGAGTGGCCAGTCAGTCCACGCTAGTCCTACGTGGCAGCGCTCACCAGTCAGGCTTCCGGGGCGCGAGGTTGGCCAGGTCCTGGGGAGGAAGCAGACACATGTCAGGACTGGAGAGGCCCAGCCCCAGGGCACAGAGATAGAAAGCGGGGAACAAGGGAGGGAGGGAGGAGAGGGTCAGGGAAAGTGGGGTGGAAAGCGAATACAGAAGTGGAAAGACAGAAAAGACAAAGCAGAAGAGAGGAGAGCATGGGGCAGGGAGACGGAGCAGAGGAGGGCCCCCAGTGGGTTCCCGGAGCACTCAGGACGCTCACCACTTCCTCAATGATGGGCTCGGGCTTGGCGGCCTCCAGTTGCTCCTTCACCTTCTCTTCCACTAGAGGGTGCAAGACAACCACATAGGCCGGTCGGAAAGGTGCCGCCATTCGATGGGGCGCACCCTGCAGCCTGGGGAAGGGGGAGAGGGTGCAGGCGGGGACCCACCCGTGGAGACCCTGGGCCTTCTTGGCCCTCTCGCGGGGCTCCCAACCTCCAGAGACTAAGACTGCAAAGGCAGCCCTGGAAGAAGGGCTTGGGGTTCCCAGGATGAAAGCAATCCTGGGGTGAAGGAGGGCCCGCAGAACTGGACCGCTAGAAAAGACAGCGTGCAGACCTCCAGCCGGGGCAGACCTCCAGCCAGAACGCTGGGCTGGTACTCTCCCCTGCTGGGAAATGCAAGCACTGCCTGCGTATTTCCACAGACAGTTTTGTGAAGAACCATGAGGACCAGCTTTCCCGTACTCTAAAGGGGCTCCTGGGCTCTGAGGGTGTCCTCTGGGCACCCTGGACTGGCCGGGACCCAGGTGTCTTTTCTTCCCATCCCACTTGGATATGTGTGACCTGGGGAACAGCTGTCCTCACGCACCTCCCAGCTACGCCCCGTGGCTGAGCACGCACAGTGATGATGCGTGATGAGACCAGGAGGGCCTTGCCCCCCTGGGGACAGAGACCAGGAGCGCTAATGACAAGTCTGGGCTCCAGGAGCTTCCCCCGACCCCCACCACTGTGGCCACGTGCTGCCTCCTGGCCCCTCAGCCCTGCCTTACTTCCCTCCAGCCACAGGTGCTGACCCAGTGGCATGGGATCACTCCCCGCCCCCTCCCTTGTCCGGCCTTACTGTCCCCCCCACAGTGCGGCCCACACCATGAAGCAAATCACCTGGAAAGCATGTGAATCTCGGGGCAAACAACATGGGGAACCAGACTGGGCTGTGACTGAAGGGGCAACACTTTACTATTTTCAAGATAAACAATTACTCATTTTTAACTTGGAGAATTCAAAACTGGTAACACAAAGGCTAAACACAGGGCCAGGGACCCCCGGGCTAGGAGATGCCCGGCATCTCCAGTGTGCAGCCCTCCCACGAGCTCCTGGCACTGAGCCGCTCCCCACACCGCAGGAGAAGGGCGGCCTGGGGGCCGGACCCTCGCCTGCCAGCATGAACGCCTCTTCCCTTCTCTGCGCCCGGCGGGCGTCTGCCCACAGCCCTCTGAGCACCTGAACACTCTGCTCTTCTTCGGGGTCTCACTCGGACCCCCAGGTGCCCACAGGACCCGCCCCACCCTTCCCGCTGCCCTTGCCGTCCCAGGGCCCCAGGGCCACTTCCGTCCCTCAGCCCAGAGAGGTCCTCCCAGGGGATATGGCCTCTTCCCTCGCAGGTCCCCGAAAGGCCCTCGGGTGCCCTGAGTGCCTCTGCTGTCGTTCAACATGGGTTACGGCCCCACAGCTGTGAGATGAGGCCGGAGGTTCCTAGAAGCCCGACTTCAGCCCTGGCGCTACGGTTATTTCCCAAGGGAGCACGACACCTGCTGAGGCGAAGGCATCCAGGGGCGTCTCAGAGCAGAGGTGGAGCGACGCAGCCCACCTACCTGCGACTGGCTTGGCCGGGGGCACCCGCCTCCTCTTCAGGTCCTCATCCTCGGGGACATAGTTCCGCAGCCTGAGTTCCCTATGAGAGCAGACAACAGGCGGCGATGCAGCGGAGGGCGTGGCCACCTCGGTCACCTCCAAGGCCGTGAATCAGACCCTGAGGAATCAGATTCCTCACGGGAATCAGACCGTGAGGAAGCCACATATGCTGGAGTCTCTCGGGAGACAGCCTGGTGAAGAGGGAAAGCACAGGTACAGAAGACTCATGGGGATAGGCCCCCGTTCTCTGAACCTTGGTCCCATCCCCCGCCAGGTAGCAGCTGGGCGGGCCACTCTGTCCTCGCCCAGAGCTGGGGCCGAGGAGCCTTGGGGAGCATTCACCGGCCACCCGTCCCGGAGGAGCTCCATTTGACAGTTAGGGGACCTGAGGGTCCGAGAGGCTACACCACTGTCATGATGTCCTACGGCAGTAGCTGCAGCGTCTGACTTGGGAGTCAGGGCCAGAGCTCCTGGACTGAGTTTCTCCTAAGGGAGAAAACCCGGTGGTCACCGGGTTCTCCAAGCCCGGCCTCCTCTTCAGAGCCTCTGAGGTCGGGAGCTGCTGGAGCAGAACTCAGGTCTTGGTGGCAAGGATGCACCTGTGCTAGGGGCAGGCAGCAAGGGCGGAGGACAGGAACAACGGTGTGTGAGGCTGAAGAGCCAAGCCCACCAGGACAGCCAGGAGAAGAGCCCAGCCCCAAGGTCGCAAGAGCTCCTTAAAGTGCTCCGGGAAGGACCCTAAGAGCTCTGTGACAGCAGAGGAGCCACGGGGGGACCAGGATCACACAGTGGGCCTGCCTGGCCAGTCCCCTCGGGCAGGGTGGGCCACACCACGGACTTGCCGCCCTGGCTCAGCAGCTCATCCACCCCACGCCCCCACCCAGAAGCTTGCCTACAGAAGCGGCCCTGGCCAAGCCCACAGGGTGGCAGAGCAGTTCCTGGGGGCTGCTGCTTAATAAAAACCAGAGACTGTGGGCCAGACCATTTCAGCCCTGAGGAAGCAGAAGGGACCCTGACACACCAGCTGGGGAAGCCTGGGCTGGGGGTCCTCCTTCCTCACTACCTCTTCTGAGCCCCTCAAGGACTGCCGGCCCCTCTGAAGTCCTAGACCTCCAGGATAGGGCCTGCTTCCCCAGCAGGAGGGCTCCCACCGTCCGTCACCTATGCCTATGCCGGGCAAAAAGGCCACTCACATCCCTGCGCAGCAAGCTTTTCTAGAGCCGAGGCAGCAGGTGTCTGTGGCCATACACTTAGCAAGCAGCAGTGGTCTGAGTTGGGGAGCTCTCTGATGCCAATCATCCCCTAATTCACCAGCCCCACCAGTGCCCTTCTCTGCCAGGGCCCCAAGGGGCAGTGCTGGCACGGCCTGCATGCAGAAAACCTGCCGCCCACTCCCACAGGCCGCCTCCTCTATGGAGTGGGGAAACCCACCCTGTCCTCTACCTGCTAATGGCTCCCTTGGGCCCACTGGCAAATGCCACAGAGGCACCAGGAGAGAAAGCCGCGAGTGATTTGGTGGAGGTACTTTCGTTCACAACAGGGTGGGGAGAGAAGCGGAAGAGAAACTGGGTGTGGGCAGAAGACTGCAGGGGTTAGTGAGAAAGAAAACCCCTATCACTCTCAGAAACCAGCTCCAGGGCTGTGTGAGAAATCAGCAGGCAAGAGGGGAGGCCACTGGGAACTGTGCCGGGGCTCACGGCAAAAGCGAGTGCCCACACCCCGGTCCCCCCGCTGCTCAGGCTTCAGAAGACACTGGAACAGGGAGGACATGGCAGGGGGACAGGGAGAGGCAGCACAACAGGAAAGAGCAGCACGGCCAGGGGGCTGGCCACCCAGCACCCCCATGTCCCACAGCAGCCCCGCTTCCTGCTGCCCCCTGCGCCCCTGGAGCTGAGTAAGGGTACTGGAGTCATGGACACATGGGTCCCCATCACTGTGGGACTGTCCCATCTGGGCCTCAGTTTCCACATCAGTAAATAGCAAATTTGATACTGCCCAGCTGTGGCAAGCTAGGTCCGAGCCCTCCTTGCTTGACTCTGTGAGACCTAATGAAGAGACTGCCTCTCACTAATCCCCAACTAACCAGCCCTCCCCTCTGCCTATCACTGACATGGGACAAGAGCCTCAGGGGCAGGTCATGGGGGCAATGGGCTCTGCTCAGGGCCTGGTCTTTCCAACACGGGACCAAGGTTTAACCGTCTGCTTCTGCAAACAACTTGAAAAACCTGACAACAGGGGCACCTGGGTAGCTTGGTCTGTTAAGTGTCTGCCTTCGGCTCAGGTCATGATCCCAGAGTCCTGAGATCGAGTCCCATATAGGGCTCCTTGCTCAGGGGGGAGCCTGCTCTCCCTTTGCCCCTCCCCCTGCTCATGCTCTTTCAAATAAATAAATAAAATCTTTAAACAGTAACAACAGGGGCGCCTGGGTGGCTCAGTGGGTTAAACCTCTGCCTTCAGCTCAGGTCATGATCTCAGAGTCCTGGGATCAAGCCCTGCATTGGGCTTGCTGCTCAGCAGGGTGCCTACTTCCCCTTCTCTCTCTGCCTACTTATGATCTCTCTCTGTCAAATAAATATATAAAATCTTTAAAAAAAAAATCCATTTGTTAGCCTTGGACAAGTACCTGGGCAACCAGGATCGGAGGGGCTGCGGTCACAGAGAGGGGACAGTGCAACAGGTGAGGCTGACCCTGGGCAGCTCTTCTCCCTTAAAGCACCCACTTACATGCAGAGGCTAAAAAGCAGAGACCCCAAGCAGAGCTTCCCGCCAACCCATGGGCTGAAGAGACAGAAGTTTGCATCAGTGCGAGGAAGGAAGCCTCTTCCTAAGTCCTGAGAGGGTGAGTGAGGGCATCCGTAACCAAACCACCTGCCAGAAGCTGGAATACATCTCCGGAAGAAAATAAATGATTCGGAACCCCAAATTATCCCTAGGACTTTTCATACACAACGTCCAGGATTCTACCAAAGCCATGAGAAAAATAAATAAATAAAGATGCCAGAGATACACCCAAAGGAGATCCAGGCATTAAAATGATTAGAAATGAAATACAAAACTGAAATTAATGAAAGTTCGGGAAGGCCTCTCACACAATGGAGAACTGCAGCAGAGAATGTGAAACTGTAAAAATTAATCAAATGGGAATTCTACAACTGGAAATCTAACCAAAGCTAAAAGAGCTCAATAAATGGGTTCCACTAGAGCTTAGAACAACGAAAGGGGGGATTAGGGAACCACAAGGTAAGTCAGAAAATATCCAGACCAAGGCATAGAGGAAAAAATGTTGGGAAGTACAAAAAAAGAACAGGAGAGACTCATAGGACGTGGTGGAAAGAGCTAACATAACATGTAATGAGAATCCCAGGAGCAATATTTAAAGAGATAATAACTGAAAATTTCACAAAATAAGTGGAAAACATTGAGCTGAGCCACACACAGATGAAAGAAACACTGGGAACTCCAAAGAAGAGCACAGTCAGGCAAATCATTATCAAACTACTCAACGCCAAAGATAAATTCTTAAATTAGGTAGACACACGGCCTTCAAAGGAAAACCTAAGACGAACAGCTGACTTCTCGACAGAAACAATGGAAACCGTAAGACAATGGAGTGATACATGGCCAAGGCCAGGAGTCATGAGAATGCTGCACCAGAGTGATACATTGAGATAAACTAGCCTTCAAAAAGGGGCACCTGGGTGGCTCAGTCGGGTAAGTATCTGACTCTTGACTTCGGCTCAGGTCATGATCTCAGGGTCGTGGGATCGAGCCTGCCATCAGGCTCTATATTCAGTGGGAAATCTGCTTGGGATTCTCTTAACCCTCTCCCTCTGCCCTCCTCGGTGCTTGCGCGCTCTCTCTCTCAGATAAACAAATAAATCTTAAAAAAAAAAAAAAAAAAAAAGCCTTCAAAGAAAAACTAGCAAAACTGGCCGTCAGGGAATCTGTCAAGAAATACTAAGGGGAGTGCTTTTGACTGAAGGAAAACCATTTCCTTCAGTCAGTTGCAGAAGGAATGTAGAAGGAATTGCAGAAGAAATGAAATGCATGAGACAGAGTAAATATGCAGGGAAATCTAAAAGAATACTGACTGTACAAAATACTCATAATGACTCCTGGGATCGAAAATGCAGCATTGGGGATGACTGGCTGCACGAGAAATGGTATGGATTTTTTTTTTTTTTTTTAAATTAGGCTCCATATCCAACGTGGGACTTGAACTTATGACCCTGAGATCAAGAGTCGGATGCTCTACTGACTGAGCCAGCCCGGTGCAAATGCCCTGGGCCACCCCCAGGTCCCTCCATGTGGGCAGCCATGGTCTGAGCTGAGTCTATCTCTCCCACAGAGCGGGCGCAGACACAGAAGCCATCTGGGTACCCCCATTTTCACCCTCTCTGATCCAGTGCCCCCTGTGTCCCCTAAACAAGGCTCAGCCTCTTCACACAGTCCTGACCTCATTCCCCATTGGTCCCCACAGCCTACTTTCCAATCAAATGTCCCCTGGGTCACTGCCACCCCGGTCTGCTACACTTTCCTGCCCCTGGGCTTCAAGACCTAACTCAATCAGATGGCATACTGGGCAGCCCAAAGATTGCCATCCACCCCAAGACAGAGCAGACGACTCCTCTCCTGTGCCTCCCCTTGGCCCTCCCCTCTCTGCAGCAGCCCGCACACCCCATGCACGTGGCCCTTTCATGGCTGTCCCGCACACCCTGCCCCACAAGCTCCCAGAAAGTCAGCCCCAGCACTCCACTGCCAACTCATGCTTGTCTCCACTCCACAGAGGAATTCAGGGAGGGCATGTGGTGGGCGGCCTGGGGCTCTCTGGGCCTTATAGTACTTGTGAAGATAATCCCGGAAGCAGAGAATTTGTGCCCAGGAGATTCACAAAGGGCAGGAATGTGGCCAGGCCAGGGCAGCCAACTCCTCAGGGCCTTCTGCTGTGTTTGTAAGCAAAGCAGCAGTGATACCCACGTTCACATCCTACGGAGTCTCCTTAAACAGGGGAAATACCTGTTTCCATCTCCTCTCCTCCACTCCCTCCCCAGCTATCTGAGGAGACCCAGCAAGAGCCTGAGCAGGATCAGTGACCACTGTGAGGTCTCCCTCAAGGCCAGCTGCGGGGACCCCGGGTGTGGGCTGGCCAGGGAGATTCTGGGGAAATCACCTCCCACAGATGTCCCTCAAGAGAAGGGGGAGGAGAAAGTTGGTATTCTCTGTAAAATATGAAACTCTGCCCAGGAGCAGAGTTCTAGAATGTCCACATTAAAGGAGGTTTCCAGATGATCTGGAAGGTCCAACCCTTTCACTGGCAAACAGGTCTCAGAGAAAGCCTGCTGCTCATAGAGGGTTCTTAGCCCTCGCCTACTTTGCCCTTATCAGTGCTCCCAGCCTTACACTCGGGAACACCAGACCCTTGTCTCACCCCTTTGCCCTCAGTTCCTGCCCTGGGCCCTAAGAACACAGCCCACCCCACCCAGCTATCTAGGTCTCTCCTGCCAACACAGGCTCCTCCAGAACCAGAGAAAGGTGGGGAGGGTCTTGAAGCTCTCCTCCCAGTAGCTGAACACAGGGCAGGCCAAGCCCAAGACAGGCCTGGGAGGTCCTGGAGGCCAGCCCTGGCTGAAGACAGTAGCTCTGACCACAGACGGCTTTCAGCTTGCACATCCAGGGTCTGGAGCCATGGGCCTCTTTCAGGGACGGACGGACACACACACACACACACATACCCCCAACAACCTTCTGTGTGCTTTGGGCTCTGCACACGCACACTCACCCCCGTGTCTAATGTAGACAGGCCTGGTTTGTGGCTACCAGAGGCCAGACCCCTGAGGCCCGTGAAAACAAGGTGACAAGCAACTGTCCCAAACGGTTCACAAGTGCTCCGGAGGCTGGTGGTCACTTCCTTCCAGACAGATTAGAGTGTTCAAACCCCATGACCTGATAAGCCTGCTCTGGGGAAATTATACCATAGAAATAGTACCAAAACAGGGTCAAACAAAACCGAATGTTCCACACAGAAATGCTGTCACACAGAAATGCTTCTGGTAGCATCATCTGTAACATCCCCAGGCAGACATTTCTGGGCTCTCTTCTGGCGGAGTCCCCCAGAGGACACTGCAAGCACCCCGCCCAGACTGTGGCCACGATGGGAGCAGGGGCGGGGGGTATGGTCCAGCTCAGGACAGTGTCATCAGAACACCCGGAAACTTCCCTAGAAGTAAAGTACAAGGTTGGTATGGAACACGGACACTGGAAACAGATGGACTGTAGCGATTTCTTATTTGGTGGTTGCTCAGCAGTTTAATTCTGGAAACTTGATGGTTGGTCTGATAGTAAATGAAACTCTGAAAGAGCCCAGCGGCTTCCCCACTCATGGGCAGAAGACACTGTACTCCAGCTGTCCTCCCAAAGGGCAATGCTGGCCACACTATGGGGACAGGTACAGACAGAGGGCAGTCAAAGCGCCCCCCCCCACCCAGCCAGCCAACCCGGCCAGGCCCCCCATCCTACTGACAGAGAAAGTGTGGCACAAGAACAGACCACGTGCTGGACGGGGCCACATCCCACAGACAAAGCCTCTCACACGACTCCTGGCCAAAGACTCGTCCGAGGGCTTCAGGGAAAGGGGTGGGAGCTCCCATATCCTCCCGCCCTTGATGTCCAGCCCCCACCCCAAAGCGCAGGCCGAGATGGATGGGACGATGCTTCCTTCTCCATGGGAACACCCTCCACGTGCTGCCTCTCAGGACTGCCCTTCAACGTCAGGCGGTTACCGATACTTCCCAGATGTGGAAAACAGTCCACAGAGAGACTCGTGGATGTGCCCAAGAGCCTCAGAGGGCGGGAGAAGCGAGAGCCAGAATCCCAGCCCAGGTGTCTGGCCTTGAGGCGGACCCCAGCCCCCCTCACCAAGTTCCTTAGGGACTGGCAGTCACGTGGAAGAGGAAAGGCCAGCTGACAGCACGCCCAGGAGTCCTGCCCAGGTCTGCAGCTGGGTCAGTCTGCGCTCCGGGCCCTCAGTGTTTTTGAAGGGAAAAAAAGAAATCATGCTGGCCATTCCCACATCTTCTCACTCTCTGGAGTGTGGCCCACAGCACCATTCTTGAAACTCCTCCTCCCTCCCCAGATCCCATCCTCCCAGCTTCCCAGCCTCCAGGACCCTCCCTCAGCCCCTGATATCACAGTGGGTCACAGGCGTTAGAAGAAGAAGGGGTTTTAGAAATCTAGAATAGAAAGGCAGTCAGGCCTTGTCTTAAAAACAGGGTGGCCAAAAGCACCAGGGCTGGGCAGGGGTGAGAAGCCCCACCCAAGTTCACCCCACTGTGTCAGCCCCAAGGCCCACCAAGGGTACCAGGTGTCCAGTCCCTGATGGTTCGGAACAGCCAGCAGCTGGCCAAGGCCATATCCAGGGCCAAGCACAAGTTAATTCAGGCCCCTCTGTCTAGCTCGAGCTGCCAAATCTGTCCGTACCCACTGACACCCAAGACTCTGTAGGGCCCAGGACACGTTCCCTAGACTTCCAGGCTGGGCTCCATACCCATCTGACCTGAAAATGCACAGCTGACGGGCATTTGAAGTACTAGAAACAGACGATGTACCGAAAATCAAGGACTGAAGAAGAAATGATGAGCAATACTCCCTCCAAAAATAATAAGCAGCCACTGAGTTCGAAGAAGTGTATTTATCAAAAGATGATCAGAACACAGTGTGTGGAAAAAGGTCACAAACAGCAGGAATCTATAATTCAGTACTTTAAGTATCAATTCAAATCTTAAAAGAGGAGACGGCAAAGGTCTGGGCAGCCGAGCCAAATCCCAAAGGGCACACAGGATGAGACCTGAACTGGCCACACTGGCTGTCTGGGGACAGATGGCGGTGGGGGGGCAAGGGGGAGGGAGCCTGCACAGCCCACTGCCTCCCACCCTCCTGGGCCCCACCTGTCCCACACGCCACACTGGGGAGGTAGATGGTGCTCAACCCCATGGGGCTGCCCCGGGCTGTAAGCCCCAGTTGAAACCTTCTCTTCTCACCACACCGCTGCCCAGCCTCCCTGATGCCCGCCCCACCGGCCCCAGCCACAAGCCACGAGCGCACAGGGGCCAAAGGCCCCCCGTACCTCCGCACCTGGGAGAGGCGCGAAGGGTGAAGGAACAGAACAGGCAGGGCCCTGGGAGCTTGCAGGCAGAGGGGCTGGGGATGACTCCCAGCGCTGGACCCCTTCTGCTCAGCTGGGAGATCATGGGCAAGTCGCTTCACCTGCATGAAGTGAGGTTTCTTCACCTCGCAGTCGGACCACACCTGCTCCCGGAACAGAGAGGGGGATTTCATGAGAAGGGCTTGGGAAGCCCTGATGATCATGACCGACAAGATCAGGGCTTCTTCCCAGGCAGAAAGGACCCAGCCACCCTCCCCGGTTCCCCTGCATGGAAGGGAAGTGACTGGCCTGCTCGAATGGTAAACACCTCCTTCTTACACCAGTCCTCTTCCTGATTCACTATCCCTCGACCCAGGGCCTACTCCTGAGTGGCAGGGCCAGGAGAAGCAGGGTGACCCACGGAGCCACAGTCCATCCCACTGCAACGGACAGGGCCAAGAGCACATGGAGGTGACTCAGGAGGAGTGGGTGAGAGCCACCCCGAGATCACCACGAGAGCGGGATCAAGGTGACATCATGGCTGTGCAAGCACAAGACACTGTCCCAGAGCCCCAGCTCGCAGAGGAGAAGGCCTGACACTTGCCAGCCTGCAGGGTTCGGGCACTGGGCCAGGCCTGGGCCGGGCCTCAGCGGGGTGGGACCTCTCTCCACACGGAGCTGCAGAACTGGTTTTCCATCCTGAAGAACGAGGGCTTGGGGCCCAGTTTCTGCGGTAGCAGTCTGTGACACCCAGTCCGGAGTGAGCGACTGTCCCTGCGTGGTGACTGCTCCAGCTGGGGGCACACCTTGATCCGAAGGAGAAGGGAGGAGCTGGCGGCGGGGAGCTGAGGGTTTGAGGCTTGCTTGTTCGGGCAGGCAACAAGACACGCTCTCCTGCCCCGTGCCCGCTAGGGTGTGCAGCACCTCCCCCTCCTCCCCGCTGCCAGGGTGGCCATGACTCTCCGCTAAAACCCTCCCCCAGACACCCAACTGTGGCACACGGATCAGCTGACTTGCCCTCAGGAGGAAGTGACCAAGGCTTTAAAAAAAACATAAAAGCTGACAGAAAAGCCCCTCTTGGTGGGCCAGTTTTCCAGGGCTGCCGGGTCCTGTCTTACCAAGGCCATAAGCAAGGGGCTGTGTTAAGACACGAGTCTCAGGGGCGCCTGGGTGGCTCAGTGGGTTAAGCCTCTGCCTTCAGCTCAGGTCATGATCCCAGGGTCCTGGAATCGAGCCCGGCATAGGGCTCTCTGCTCAGCGGGGAGCCTGCTTCCTCCCCTCTCTCTGCCTGCTTGTGATCTCTCTGTCAAATAAATAAATAAAATATTTTTAAAAAAAGAGAGAGAGAGAGGAGTCTGGGACACCCCTCAGAGTCAGCTACAGGAAGGGTGGCTGGAAGAGAGCGGTTCCAGCCCAGACAACAAGCAGAGGCCTTCTGGGAAGGCAAACACGGCTTCCCTTCCCACAGGGCCTGGCTTGGGCTGGTCTACCTTCAAGGGACTGACTCCCCACCCCAGTGGGGATTTGCTTGTATGGGGACAGGGCAGGATTTATCCTGGAGAGAGTCATACAGATTTTAAGAAGACATAATGAATCTACAGATTCCATGCAATTCCAATCAAAATCCTAGCAAGCTTTTTAAAAAATAGATATTAACGAGCCAATTCTAAAGTTTATAAGGAAAGGCAAAGGAACCGGAAGAGCCTAAGATTCTGAGAAGTGTCCTTAGGCAAACAGGCGAGAGCCCAGGCAGAGAGAAAGAGGGGTGATTCTCTAGTCTAGCAGGCAAGGAGTGAGGTCCCTGGGGTGCCTGCCTCTGATCCTGCTGGGTGCTCCCGTTTCCTTGGCCTCCTGCCCCAGCCCCACACAGCACCTGCCAAATGATGGCACACAACGGCTTCGCTGAAGCTCAGCTGTATCGGGGGTGGGGGAGTATGTCCCATAAAGGACCTGAACAATTCATTTCTCAGCCTTACTTCTTCTCTCATCCACCCCCCCTTGCTGTCTCCACAACCACTGCCGCATTTGCCAAGTGACCACAGCCTGTGTGAGAGTTCTGCCTTCTCCACGTGTCTGGAGTCCCTCAGCTCTCTTAGGAGAGCCTCAAAGTGACTTCTTTCTGCCCAGAGCCCAGCATGAGCCAGACAGAAAGTGATGGCATTTGTTGCGCTCATCAGAGAAGCGAGCGCTATTGTGCTCCCCCCTTTCTGCCGGAGATACTCGGGTGAGGCTCATTGAGGCAACAGGACTGGCCAGGGCCAGAAGGCTAGTACCTGGCGGGCCTGGCCTCCCACCTAGAGCTGCTCCCAAGCCCCAAGCTCCCTCCATCTGCCTGGTTTCTACAGTTTTGGGGCCCTGCTGCCGCACAAAGAACAGTCTCAAATTTTCTTACTTTGCTCAGTCCTGTCTGTGTAACCAGAAGCGCATGATGAACGTCCGGGAAGTCCATCTGGAAGTTCATCACCAGCCGGAGACACGGGCGGCCCCCATAAGCCTGTGCAGCACCTACGGGGCCACCATGTTAACCCTCCCTCCCTGCTCTAGGGACCTGTACGAAGCCTGCGCTGGGCTTTCCAAGCCATAGGTCAGAGGGTGTCTGTCCTGCCTCCCCAAACAAGAGGTTACCCCACTCACCCTTCCACCCTGCTGGTTCATGCCTCTGAGCCTTCTCTGCCCAAGTCCTACCCGCTAAGATTCCAGACCCAATGCAAGAGGAATGTTCTCCGTAAGGCCTTGTCCTGCTGCCCCTGGCTGAAGGCAGCCCAGAGTGGGCCCTGCGTTCCTCTCAAGACACTTCAGAAGGGCTGGTGCCCACAGAGGTGCCCATCTGGCACCTAGGCTCAGCGAGGGCCGACCTGGACCGAAGCAGACTGTTCTTACCTCCCAGGAGCCAAGAAAGCAAAGATGCTCACTGGTAACCGGCTTCTGAGATCATCCCCGACCCCGCCCCTGTCTTTGGTGCAGCTGGAAGGTGGCCCCTTCTCCCCACTGGCAGAGAGGGCCATGGCAGGGGCTGTGACCTAGGGGCTCTGTAATGCGCGCTCCCAAGCCATAAGCATCCTGCTGGGAGTCCCTTTCCAGATTTGGGGTACCGATGAGGAGAAAGGTCCCCTCTTGCCTAGGACAGACACAGATTCTACGGCCTCAGGCTCTTCCTGGAAAGCCCACGGCCACACCTCAGACCCTGCAGTCTGGGCTTAAACCCACAGGGGTCTGGCCACTTGGTACAGGGACTAAAGCTCTGCCCTGCCCTGCCCTGCCCTCTGGAATAACCTGGGTGGCCCCTTTGCTCTAAGCCTGTTCAAGTCCAGGCTTAGAGTCCACTTTTCCTGGGGGGGGTTACAAATTCAGGCACAGCTCCATGCCTGGCTCAGGCGGGGCTTCCTGACAAGCAAGGCAGTGACTGAGCAGCAAAGGGACCAACACAGAAGCCATGTTCCTGATTCCCAGGCCAGACCTGTCCCCCACACACCCTGCCTTATAGAAGGCAGCGTCAGAAAAGTGGGAGAACAGGATGGAAGTAGAACTCAATTGAGTGTCCCACAGGTTTGGTGTCTGGGCAGCTCTGAGCGGGTCTTCCTGCCTCCCCTACCGGCCCCCACCTGTCCAGCCCCCGCAGGCTCAAGAAGGGACTTCAGAGGGGGTCTCAGGCTTTGCCACAAATGACTCACTAAGGCCTAGAAGGTGAACTAGGGCTCTCTTACCCAGAGCTCCGGCACAGGAACCTGGGGCCCTGCAGCCCTTTCTTTTCACACTGTTTTTGTGATGAAATCTCTCAGGCACACAGAAATAGAGAATAACACCACACTTGTACTCTCTTCCTCAACAAAAGCAACACGGCCGTTTTTTGAGACAGGTTTGTTCCTGGCCCCCCCTCACCCTGCCTTTTTGTTAAAGGAATGGTGTATCGTGGCTGGTGAAAGCCTTTCCCTAATCCGGTTTCCTCCTGGCTTCCCAGCAGCTAACCTGAGGGTGGGAGCGGGCGCACGTCCACGAGCATGGCCCCATTTCCATGGCTTCCATTCCACTGCCCTCTTCCCAGTCTGTCCCCCTCCAGAGAACATGTGCCCCATGAGGGCAGGGGCAGTGTTTTGTCCTCAGCCGCCTCCCAGGCCAAATCAGAAAAGCAATCAAGTCAGGACTTGCGGAACGAGTAACACCTCTATCATCGTGTGGGTTTCTGAATTTCATATGAATGTTCCTGCCCTGTCTGTTCTCAGTCCCGAAGCCTGCTCTTCCCTCCGTCGACACCATGTTCGGGATTCAGTCACGCAACTCAACAATCAGGTGTTCTGCGGTGTGACCCTGCTCACATCCGGGAGGAGGGGATGAGAGCACCAACATCCCAGCAAAGCGAAGACAGCCCAGAAATCAGAACTCTAGGCTCTAGCCAGCGATCAACTGAGAACCTAAGTAAGATCAAACCAGCAGAAAACCACAGGTTCCCCCAGCAGGTCCCAGAGAACGGGGAAACCGTGCAGGTATGCACCCCCAAACCACACATGTGAGGTCACCTGGCAAAAGAGCAAGGACGCAGCCATCATCTTGGACACCAGTGAGGGGCCCCTGAGGTGCTGGTGGAGGGGCCAGACCCAACAGGGAAGCACAGAGCCCAGCACCTAAGGTGGCGGGGTCCCAGCACCACCCACCTCTCAGCACAGAGCCGTTCCCATCTCTGATGAACAACTGAGGAGGCAAGGACCCTCTGGGGCTGCCTGTTAGGGCAGTATGAACCCCCTCTGTAAACTTGCAAGTCACACAGGGGCACACACACATACCCTGGGGGATGAAGACGCCCCGTCTGGTTTGAGATCAGCTCCAGATGAGGGGCCCGCCCCCGGGGAGGTTCCCATCACACTGGTAAGGTCAACATAAGGCCATGGCATCAGGAAGTTCTGCTCCCTCCTCCGGGGAGGGCCCCCCCCTCTGGCTATCCCCCCTCAAAGCACAGCCTGCCCGGGGAAGTTTTCTTCAGACATCAATATCCACTACCCGACGCAAGCAGACGCCTTCAAGCCCTGGGCCTTGAGGAAACTGCTCAGGACAGAGGACATCAAGGTGACCTGTCCATTCAGAGACCAAGTCTGATCCCAAGCACAGCTCCCCCGCTGGCCTTGTGGCCCGAGTTCAAGGCTGGGCGTGGGAGGGAGGGCCCGAGAGCCCAGAACTCTGGCATGGAAGTGCTGGGTGGGCTGGAAGGCTCTCCCCAGCTCATGAAGACCAACCAGCTCCTGAAGACCAACCAGCTCCTGCCCGCCCCACACTGCGGATTTGCCGATGTTTCAAAGGTACTTTTGAGGCAAAGCAGCCCCCGAGCTGAGCTCCACAGGAAAACTGACCCACAGGAAAACTGAAGGTGGAGGGGAGAGGAAGGCGTGGACAAGGAACCCAGGCTGGGAGAACAGCACACACAGAGGGCACCTTCAGGAGACGCTGAAGGGCCAGAGGGGTTACAGGGAACCGGAAGGGGCTGGATGAGGCCGGGTAGCCCCGGCAAAGCGAACACGCCAGGCACGGTTTGGACCTGATTCTGCAGGTGCTGGGGAACACGCCAGGCCTGTGGTCTGGAGAGGAGAGAGAAACCTTAACGAGGGTTGGGAAGAATCTGGGAAGAATCTGCGGGTGGCCACGTAAAAGCCGGCTGGCCAGTGGGGGAAAGGGAGCAAAGCCTCCGACTGGGGGGAAGGGCAAGCTTTTCAGACCTGCACAAGGCAGCCAAGGGGTGGTGGGGAGGTGGAGGGGGAGGGAGTCGGGGCGCAGGGCACAGTGGTAGACACTGTCAGCGACGAGGTGGGATGACATGGAGCTGCACATGGGCCTCACCTGTGCTTCTCGCCTTCCTCCTCCCCTTCTCTGAGCTGCTTGGTTTTGGGCTCCCCGTCCTCCTTGTCCTGCAAAGGAAGAGAGAAAACCTCTTGCTCAGATGGGTGCTCTTCCCCAGTCCTTGATGCCCAGGGAGCTGGGCAAGTATGGGACTGGTACAGGGACTGAGCTCTGCCCTGCGCTCCCGAGAGGCTCAGCAGCCTCTCACCCTGGCAAGGAGCAGCTTGGTGTCGCAGCAGCCCCGACAGCCCCCGAGTGGCACACAGCACCGGAGCCTCACTGTCCAGCCTTCAACTCCTCCCCTGCCCCCCCCCCCGCCCACAAAACTTAGCAACCAGTGACCCCAGCCCAGACCGGGCACACGGTGACCCCACAGAACACATGCAGGAGGAGCTAGGTTTGAGCGGTGAGAAATGCAGGTGGTTGGCGACCCCCGGGGTGGGTCTGGATGGAGCTGCCTGCTGAACTGAGAAAGGCAGTGGAGCGGGGAAGGGCAGTCACCAGCGGCCAGGGTGAGGCAAGAGCTTGGGCCTCCAGGGCTCCCTTCCAGGCCAGCAGACTGGTGTTCCTCCAGGAACAACTATTCCCTTACCTTAAGGGGTAACTAACTCCAACTACAACCAGGCTTAGAATAAGACTCCTGCCGTGTATTCAGGGGATGGAGGGAAGGAGAACTAGTGTCAAGTTTTTATGGGGAAAATGTCTTCTTTTTTTGTTGTTGTTTTGGCTTTTTTTTTTTTTTTTTTTGGCCTTCCTCTTGCCGCTCCCCCGGCCCCGTCTCTTGGTAAGTCTCAAACCTGACACAGCGTACTCATTCTCTGGGGACACCAGGGGCCACAACAGAGGACAGCACCATGCAGCTTCCAGCTACAGAAGCAAGTGTCTCCCTGGGCTTTCTCCCTAACTCCGTAAGATCAGACTGGCCCTGGGCACAGACGGACATGCAGGGTGTGCGCCCAGGTCTGTGCTCAAATGCACGACCGTGTTCTCAGTGCACGTGCTGGGGCACTCCAGGGTCCCCGTGCCTGCCAGGACTGGCCCTCCAGTTGGGGGGGGGGGGTGTCACCGTGCACTTCATTACTGGCAGCAGCGTGCCTTTGACCATCCCTCTGGAACAGCGTTCTGAGACATCAGTAAGGCACTGCCATAAGGAGGCCGCTTTGATGTAAGCAAGAGCTAGAGGGGTGCCTGGCAGGCTTGGCTGGAGGAGCACACAACTCCTGATCTTGGGGTATAGACTTCATGTTGGGTGCAGAAGTTACCAAAAAAAGGGGGGGGGGACTAAAAAAAAATTCACCATTTGCAAAATGGAACTAGATGGAACTAGAGAGTATTATGCTAAGAAAAATAAGCCCAATAGAAAAAGACAAATACCATGTCAATCCTATGTGGAATTTAAGAAACAAAACAGATAGTGGATAGGAAAGAAGAAATAAAATAAGATAAAATCAGAGAGGGAGACACACCATAAGAAACTTTAAAAAAGGGGCACCTGGGTGGCTCAGTGGATTAAAGCCTCTGCCTTCGGCTCAGGTCATGGTCCCAGGGTCCTGGGATCGAGCCCCACATCAGGCTCTCTGCTCGATGGGGAACCTGCTTCCTCCTCTCTCTCTGCCTATCTCCTCTGCCTACTTGTAATCTCTGTCTGTCAAATAAATAAATAAAAATCTTTAAAAAAAAAGAAAGAAAGAAAGAAAGAAACTTAAAAAAAAAAGAATATATATATTTTTAAAGATTTTATTTATTTTTTATTTGACAGGTAGAGATCACAAGTAGGCAGAGAGGCAGGCAGAGAGAGAGGAGGAAGCAGGCTCCCCACTGAGCAAAGAACCCAATGTGGGGCTCGATCCCAGGACCCCGGGATCATGACCCGAGCCGAAGGCAGAGGCCTCAACCCACTGAGCCACCCAGGCGCCCCCCCACAAAAAAACCAATATTTATTTGACAGAGAGAGAGCACAAGCAAGGGGAGCAGCTGGCAGAGGGACAGGGAGAAGCAGGTTCCCCAAAGGAGGAGGGAGCCTAATGCGGGGCTCGATCCCAGGACCCCAGGATCATGACCTGAGCCAAAGGCAGTTGCTTAACCAACTGAGCCACCCAGATGCCCCAACATGAGAGACTCTTAGCTCTAGGAAATGAACTGAAGGCTGCTAGAGGGGAGGTGGGTGGGGGACGGGGTAACTGGGTGAGGAACATTAAGGATGGCATGGGATGTAATGTGCACTGGGTGTTTTAGGCAACTGACGAATCACTAAATTCTACCCCTGCAACTAATAATACAATATATGTTACCTAAATGGAATTTAAATAAAAATTTAGAAAAGAGCTAGAACAGACATATAAATTTTAAGCGAAACATCTATGTGTGCTGTGCTAACTCTCCTTGAACTTTGCTCGTGCCACTGACAGCTGCCTCCCTGAGGCATCTGCTCCATGAATCCCTTCCCAACAGTGATCGCCACGGAGACCTGAGAACAACAAGACCCCACCATTCCTAGGCCTCACGCTTACAGGGAAGGAGAGCCGGGAAACCAGCCTGGAGGCTTTTGGCCCAGAGAAACGCTTTTATGATGTGCATGGATCAAGATAAGGCTCGCTCTTTCAGCCCCGGGCAGCCTAGTCTCAGAAATAAAGAAGCGGAACGAGTGGCCGCAGCCACATGAGAGGTGGATGGGGTGGGGAGGGATGGGCAGAATGTGGGGGTGACTGGAGTAGGACAGGCTTCCTGGACGGGGGCGCAGCTGGAGCATAGGAGGGTGTGCTGGCTGGAGAAGCAGGCCTTGGGGAAGGGAAATGCTGGTCACAGAGGGCTCTGGCCAGTGCCCTAAGTAAGGCAGTAGGAGCCAGAGGAAAGGCTGGGGGAGCTGTTGTCAGAAGGACCTTTCCTAAGAGCCTGGCCACCTCGCTGGACAAGCAAGCCCTGGGCAGAGAGGCTCTCGGATAGCGATGGCCGAAGAGGGAACGGAGGACAGAGTACAGATTTTTTTTTTTTTAAGATTTTATTTATTTATTTGACAGAGAGAAAGAGAGTACACAAAGTAGGCAGAGAGGCAGGCGGAGAGAAAGAGGAAGAAAGCAGTTCCCACCGAGCAGGGAGCCTGACGTGGGGCTCCATCCCAGGACCCTGGCATCATGACCTGACTACAAAGCAGACGCTTAACCGACCGAGCCACCCAGGTGCCCGCAAAGTACAAATTCTTAAATGAGAAACAAGCTAGGGTTCTCTGTGTGGCCTCCGGGGCTGTGGGGGCCTGGGCAGGACCTTCCCACGGGTGCACGCACCCCTCTCCATGATGAAATGCCAGCAGATTAAGCAAGCCGTGAGCCTGAACAGTCAAAAAAAAAGTTCCCTTCCAACTGCCCGTGAGCAGACTCCCCAACGGCCTGCCTCCCCCTGGTGAGTAAGGACAGAGAGGGAAGGGCAGAGAAAAAAGGCTCAGCTTTCCCCCGTGCAGGCTGCTGGGCACCCTCACGGGAAGGCATCTTTCCATGGGGTTCGGTTAACCTGGACCAGCTGGCAGAGGAGGGTGGGGACGACGGGACCGGCCTCTGGGAACCAGTCCTCGGCAAACACTGTGCCCCTTCTCCGCAGCCGCCGTGGCCACCACAGTCCTGGAGTCCCAGAGATACTCAAGTGCTGTGGCGCAGGCTGGTTATTCATTAATGAATGAGAAAACATGCACCCATCTCTGTGACATTTTTAAAAAATGCCCAGCTGTCCAGTGGGTGGGCTGCACCATTAACAGCCCGCAGCGTGAGGTTAAGGATGGCCCTGGCCTGGGCTGCTGGAGGAAGAACAGAGACGCTTGTGGGGCAGGAGCAGGATAACCTGCAAAAGGCCGCAGAAATGCGAGCTCGAGGCGCGCTCCCGTCTTCACACTCCACAGCAACTCGGGAGAGCGAGCGTTCTTGAGCAGGGAAACAGCTTCTGGGTGATCCTGGCCTCGGTCCCCAGGCAGGGCATTCATTACCTGGGATGGTGGCAGGAGGTAGAGACGACCCTCACAGCCCACCCCAGGCTAAGAGACTCAAAGGGCCCCCAGGGGCTGTCTCCCAAGTCTTCAGTTCAACGCACGGGAGCCTGGCGCATGGCCATCAGGGAAAGGGAAAAGATTCGCCTGAGGACACAGAGCCTGTCCCTGGCGGCTGAGGCCTGGATCAAAGTCTCTCTGACCCTGGCCCTGCGTTCTCACCACGGAGACAAATGAGAGAGAGTGGAAGAGCGGCACTCAGTTTCTAAAAATATCTCGGACCCCAGCCACCTCTCCCCTGCTCCCCAACCCCCCCTCCCCCCGTTCAGGTTCAGCCCTGACTCTGACCGGCTACAGCCAGCCCAAGTCCAGGTTCAGGCCGTGGCGCGCACCCTCCGAGGGCAGGCGGGGCCTGAGGGGCACAGCATCCCCCCGAAATCTGGAGACACCCCATCTACCCCAAGACAGTTAAATCTGACTCACTGCTTAACCCCTCCCCACACACACCCTTCCCCAAATCTCCCACCTTTCTCCCTCTTTCCCAGTCTCTGTTCTCTGGTCCTTGCCTTCTCCCACGCTGCCGCCACAGGCACCTGTGCAACCCAGCCCACAGCTCTCTTTCCCCCTGCCTCCCAGCCATGCCAGCCTGCCAGTGTGCTGCCCCACTACGCCGGAGAACACAGCTTCCTGGGGCACTTCCCTGCTTTTCCTCTTCCACCTCCCCGAAGTCTGTCTCCACTTTCCCATTTGTCCCAGATGCGGGTCGTATCACACCATTCCTCTGCTCCAAGTTCTTGCTGGCTCCTCAGGCTCTCAGGACAACAGCCATTCTCCTCCAGGAGCAGCCTCATAAGGCCCCAACACTCGCCCTACAGCCCACTCACACTCGCCCCTGTCCAGAACACCCTGCCCCTACAGCCAGTCTTTCAAATCCTGACATGCCCACTCTCATAACCCCTAAGAGAACCCACCCTCTGACCAATTCTGGAGGTCAGCTCAAAAGCCACCTCCTCCAGGCAGCCTCCTGAGGTTCCCCGACAATATGCGAGTCACTCCTCTGGGCCAGGGCATGTAGTCATTCCTGTTCCTATCCAGGCCTCCCTCAAGTCCTTCATATCTTCCTCAGGTATGGGGGCATCTCCTGGAGCAACTCCTGGCCTGGACTAGACAACCGTCATCAACCGTCTGCTAATTTAACTACTCTTTCCACCAACTCCAGAAGAGCCAAACTCTTGGAAACAGTGGTGGCGGAGGTCAGGAAAGCCACATCCTGGACTAGGGTCCTCTTGCCTGTTCCTGGAAATGCCTCCCACAGCCTGCAGGGGGAAGGGGTCTCTGATGCAAGACTTAAGGGGCCTCAGAACAGCCCCGCCCCCACACAGAGACCAACGGAGCTGTTTCATACTGTTTGAAATCCTTCTGCCAAGAAACCATATTTCTGCAAATAAAATAAGGGTTGTGCAAGATCAGTATTACTTCTTCCTTAAATCTATGATAAGACTTCAGTGAAGCCATCTTGACCCAAAGTTTTCTTTGTGAGAGTTTAGATATGGGGCTCTATAGATTTTCTATTTCTTCCCGTGTCAGTCTCATTAATTTGCATGTTTCAAGGAGTGTCCATTTCACCTAAGTTACTGAATGGATTGGCATAAAACGGCTTACAATAGTCTCTTATTTATTCTCTTCAACGTCTGTAGGATCTGTAATGATATCCATTGACACTGACAACCTCTGCCTTTTCTCTTTATTAGACCAGCTGGAGGAGCACCTGGCTGGCTGAGTCCCCATATAGCAGAGAGTGCAACTCCTAATCTCAGGGTCATGAGTTCAAGTCCCACATTGGGCGCAGAGCTTACTTAAAAAAATAACAGCTGGAGGTTCATCAGTTCTGGGACCTTCTAGACTTGGTGTTTTAACAATGTGTTTGCTCCCCAGTCCCCTCCCAGAAGAAGCCCTCATGAACTGAGCACCACTGCAGGGAATGGGAGGAGCACCTCAATCCACATTTGCTGCCTGAACCCCAACAGAAACTCAATCAACCACCAGAAATGCAGAAAAGTGGGGGGAGAAGGGAAGTTGCTGCCTCTCCTCCTTCTGCCATCCCCATCCAGGCAAAGACTGGGGTCCCTCTTCCCTTGTAACTGTTCCCCTTTGTGTGCTGGGTCAGCAGCCCTGGGCACAAAGATAAAGGAAACAAGAATGCTATCCTCAAGAATCTCAATTCTACTCAAAGGAACAGACTCAGAAACCGTAACTCTGCATGGTAAGGAAGACTTTATTCCGTGTCTGTATACCTAGGGAACTGGCAAGGGACAGGTGTTGTCAGCGAAGGAGGTAACCCTAAAACTCAGCTCTGCATGTCCAATGGGAGGTTTCCAAGCAGCTGAAGAATGGTAACTGCCTGGGAAAAAGCCATGAGGGCAGAATAAGGGCACTGTCCAGACCTGCGGGGCCATCCCACATGGCTGGCTCAGCCAGGACTGGGGGAGGTCAAGGCTGGAGGGGGCTGACAAGGCCTTCCTCCAGGGCTGTGGGTGGACTTAGCTGGGCCAAGGCCCACACTCTCAAAGGGCTCTGTGGCAGGCTGGAAGGGGAGTCGTGGGAGACGATGGGGAGACCAGAAGCCAGGTGAGATGGTGCACTCCTGGGCTGCACCTGTCCCAGCAGCTGCTGGTTCAGAGTAAATGAGGGCTGGGAACTGCCAACAGCAGCAGTGCTGAAGGAGGAGCTCTCGAGCTGAGGGGACAAGGAACGAGCCCCTCTCTCATCCCAAGAGGAGTTGCTGCCTAGAGTTCTTCCTTCCAGAAGAGAAAGAAGGAAGCGGGAAAGGGTTCATAGAGAGACATTCCAATCTGTGATCTAGGTCCCCCTATCACGAGCCCATAACTGAAGCAGCTGGAGACCCAACAGAACTCGTAGGTACAGAAACCCTTTCCGATGGCCAGCCCAACAGGCCTCATTAGCTCTGGGGATGCCTGGGGAGCTGTTCATGGTAAGGCCCTTCTGCTCAATAGTCCAAGAAAGAATAAGGCCCCAAACCTAGTCCCTTGAGAAGAGGGGAAACCAGCCCCAGCTTGAGCCTTTCCGGTTGATTTGGGCCCAGGGTGGGGAAAAGTCAAGGCGAGATAGGCACAGGAAGGGGGCGAGGGGGACAGGAAGGGACTGATGCCGCTGAGGGTCAACCTGGCAGGTTGCACAATCTCACCCTGCGCCCATCCTCAGAACCAGAGCAGCCCTCCATCTGGGTGGTGACGACAGGTGCTGTGCTCCGAGGGCACTCGGGCAGGGCAGGCACCCAGAGTCTGACTCACCCTGAAGATGCGGTGATAAGCCCCGGGCTGAATGCCACTGCCCAGTCCTCCACTGCCCCGAGACGGGAAAGGGTGGGAGGGAGACTCTGAGTCTCTTGGGCAAGCAAGAATCCCGGCAGGGCCCCCTGACTCGGGGTCCCCAGAACTTGGGTTTGCTGCAGGGACTACCTGACCTATATGTCTACTCTGCTCAGCAGGGCGGGGGGGGGGGGGGAGTTCCTCAAGGGCAGGTCCCTGCCTTACCTGCCTATACCCACAAGTCGGACCCCACCTACAACAGGTGCAGTGGTGGAGCTCACAGGCTCTGGGCCGGACCCTGCCTGACACAGCCCAGCTCCATTTCGGCCTGCTGTGTGACCCTGGGCAAGTTTCTTAACCTGTCCGGCCTTGGTTTCCTCTTCTATGAAAACAGACACTGTCACACTTGTATCTCCACACTGCCACAAGGGTGGACTGGCCAGGGAGGAAGAAGAGCCTGCAGTCCGAGTGGACAAGGCCGCAGCCCCTGAAGGGCAGAGGGAGTGGGGCCAGGGCAGGAAGGGCAGGGCTGTGGAGAAACCGCAGGGCTGCAGGCCCAGACTGCCTGTATCTGACAGGTCGAGAGAAGCTTTCACTTTCATCAGTCCTGAGAGCAGACAAGCTGGACAGCAACATCTGCTTCACCGAGACGTCAGATGACGGGTCTGACCCTCCGTGCTGGGGGACAGATCTTTTGACTCTGCAGTCAGCACGGCGCCCAGAACACGATACGGAGAGTCCAGCAGGGAGGGTGGGGACCGACATCTGAGGCGGAGAGTCACTGCTCTCCTGTGGGCCCGGGGAACTGTAAGGACGCTGGAGATAAGGCCTGCAGATAAGGGCTGGAACCAGGCCTGTGGTGCTGCGACAGAACGAGGGGGTGCCTGAGGGCTCTGGGGGACAGGGAGGAGTCAGACATTACCCCTAGGTTCTTACCGGGACTCACAGGGAGAAGAAGGTGCCTATGGCCACAAAGGTGGCAGTGCCCAGGGGACAGAGAGCAAGGGCACAGCAGCTATTGGGTGGACCAGGCTCTGGCGGAGGCCGGGGCAGACACAGGCCGGGGTCCAGCCAGGTGTCCCCAGCAGCAGAGAAGAGGGCCTGCTCCTCCGCAGAGGTGGGGCCAGCCCCACCACCAAGGCCCCATTACCCGGCCTGGCCGCAGGATGGGGGCTGACGGCCTTCGCGGGGCAGAGGAGTTGCAGGGGCCGGCCCTAAGCCAAGTCTGTGCTATTCTTGCTGCAACGTAGCTGGGGCCCAGGCTGTGTTCAAAGCAGGCGGCAGACTAGCCCGCCAGCAGATTACTGGTTAACCAATATTGACTGGCTCCCATGCTAGGGACCCCGTATCAGGTCCTGAGCAGGAAAAAGAACAGAACGAGAGGGCACCTGGTATTCACACACCTGGGGTGGGGGGCACTTTTAGCCTGGGTCCATGGATTGGATCCCAGAGGTGAACGGTCACACACACACACACACACACACACAGGCCAGGTATGAAAGGCTCATTTTCCTGGAGTACGAATCCACAGAGCTTCAGATCCTCAAGGGGGTAGCACCCCGGAGGAGGAAAGGGAAGGGCTCAGCAGCATGGTGGTGGCATGAGGGTGCAGGGGCGGGGGGGTGTTTGGGCGGCTCGGGAGGTTATCTGGGGAGGCTCTCCAAAGGAGTGCCACCTGTCCTGCACCTTCAGGAGTGGGGGGAAGGGGAGGGCAGCAGATGGAACAAGTAGCCCCAGAAAGTACAGAGGCTGGGGAGGGCCCCCATGGTCGTCCCCCCACCCCCAATCCCCAGCAGGAAAAGAAGCCCTTGAAAGGTCATGCAGAGCGCAGGGCAGGGACCAGTGCCCCCCCCTTTCCCTCACACACAGCCGGTCTGGACCGGTTCTTCTGGGCTGCCAGCAAGGCTCCAAGCTCCACAGGACCCTCCCTGTAGGGGATGCTGTGGGCCGAGTACAGCCAGGAGCAGGCCCGGCCAGCACAGACCTGACACAGACTACAGCTTACCAGAGCTGGCACCCAGGGCAAACCACAGGACCTCTCTATTCCCTCCCCTGGGGCGCAGGTAGTGCTACTTCCGTGGGGACACTGAGGGTAGGGAACCTGGGTCTACCTTCGGGTGCGGGGCCCTGTGTGACACCCAGGGTGGGAGACAGCCTGCTGGCATCCTGGGGGCCTGACCTGAACCCCGCCCCTCGCCACACAACCCCTGGAGAACAAGCTAGTCTGTTTTCAGCTCCCGACCCCCTGCTCTGCCTGAACCCCCACAAACAAACAAAGTGGACAGCCAGTTGAGTTCTAGGAACCAAAACAGACCTAACAGGGACCCAGGACCCAGGACCCAAAGCCCAGGACCCAGATCCAGGCTGGGAAGCAAAGGACAGACTACCGTCAGTCCCGCCCGCAGAGAAAATGCTACCCGCCTAACACTGTACAAGGTAGTGGCCTGGGAACGGAAGGCATCATCCTTTTCCAACAGTGCTGCTTTATCTTTGCTAAGTTTCTGTAGATGACAAACATGGAATTTTTAAAACTGAAGCTCAAATTAAGAGTGACCTGTCGATTCCCTGGGAGGGGAAGGGACAAGGGCCCCAGGCTGGAAGCACGGGGACCATGTGTGCAAGGCTTCCCCACTGAAGCCTTCATTCTGCACACGCCACTACCCCACACGGAGGCAGCCGGCACTGTAGCCTGAAGGTCACCCCCATGTTCCACAGAAGGGTTTTCTTCCCGGGCAGCCCCTCCATCAAGAAGTGTCCCAGGCGTTCAATTTCACCTGGGTCTGCCCTCCTCGACTGGAGGCTCTGAGAGGCCTGTCCGTCGCTGCCCCCCAGAACCTGGCAGCCAACACCAGCTACATTACCAGCAAAGGAGAGAAGGGGCAACCCAGGGGAGGCGGGACACACGTCTACTTCTTCCCCTGACAGACAAGGCTCTCCTCCCAACAACGGCATCCATCAGGCATCACATGGCCTGCCTCCTAGACGCAAGGACTGAGGCTCGGGGGCACCTAACTCACATCTGTGCATGTCAGAGCCCTAGCCTTCCCACCGGTTTGGGGACCCAGCCAACAGAAGCCCGTCCAGTTCCCTGCAGCGACACACACAGTTCTTTCTACCACATCATCTGCGTGTTCCCCACTGAGATGTCTGTTCTGTGCCCCCCACCACCTCCCGGCAAGCACCTGCACCTGTTTCTTTCCTGTAGACTGAGGGCAAAAATCTCAACCGTGCCCGCTTCTCAGGGGCGTGGTAGGGCTGTCAACTCAGAAGACTTCCCAGGAGAAGGGGAGCCCTGGGGAGGGCTGGCCCCCACTGTTGTTCATCCCTGCTCTGCTGTATTTCTTATAATAACAGCCCCCGTAATAGTACGCCAGGCAATTGCTTATCCAATTAACTGAAGTAATCATTACTTAACTAGCGATCATAAAAATCTAGGGGCACCTGGATGGCCCAGTCGGTCAAGCGTCTGCCTTTGGCTCAGATCATGATCCCAGGGTCCTGGGAGCCCCGTGTCTCGCATCGGCTCCCTGCTCAACGGGGACTCTGTTTCTCCCTGCCCCTCTGTCCCTCCTCGCTCATGCTCACATTCTCTTTCAAATCAAATAAAATTTTTTAAAAAATCGAATAAGGTCAGCACTGCTTTCCTTCTTTCACATGTTAGAAAAACGGAAGTCTAGTGCAAGTAAGTAGCCCACCCAGAGTCACACAGCTTGGGCTGCCAGAGTCCAAAGGACAGGGTGGGCGTCAAGCCCAGGCTGCCTGCTCCCTGTAGAAGCCAGCCCTCTGCTCCAGCCACACTCCCACGCCCACCTCAAACACACAGGGCGTCTCACTGGTGTCTAACAGCCCGTCAGCATCAGCATCACACCCCCTCACATCTCCTCCTGGTGCCATTTCAGAGAGACATGATGACCAAACCATCAGGAGCCTGATACGACCATTCCTGGGGCAGGAACTGCAAACCCACAAAAGCAAAAGGAGAAACAGAACGATGCACGGAGAGGTGTTCACAGCTGTGTTTCTCCTAACAGGGAGAACTGGAACTGCGAGGTGAGTCCAACCCACTTGTGCACCTGGCCTGTGCAGTCACGGAAACGACACCACGACACAGAACACCGAGGACCGCGAGAGGCGCGGAGCCCACGCACACAGCCAGGAGCCGAATGGTGGCAACACGACACATACATGGCCCAAGCCTTCATGGGCTCACACGTGACTGTGGGTAGTATTTTTTCCATTTCCTTTCATTCTGCTGTCAAAATGACTTAATAACAAAATGATCTAAGAACAAAAGCAGGCAGAGGAACCCAGCTGCCTGCGGCTCACTGTCTTGACTACTCACGCCCTAAACAGCCTCTCCTGACCTTCACCTGGCTCCAGGGGAAAGCAGGAAGCCACGGCTAGTCCTCACGGCCTGACACAGCCCAGGCAATGTTTAGTGACCTTTCTCGAGCTTAAAAACACTCAAAACCCAAATGACCAACATGCTGCGGGGCGGTGGGAGGAGAGACAGGCCTGCGCGCGCCCCTCTGCGGCCCGGGACTCGGCCCAGCAGCCAAACCAGCAGCGGCACTGGAAGCCGAATGCTCTCCAAGCAGGCCAGACGGCTCCCGTTTGGGACAGAAATTTCAGTTAAGAAACGAACTGATGGTGAACGATGAGGTTACCTCCCCACTCTCTCACCCTGCCCCACCATTTCCCGTTTTTTCTAGGGGGAAAGCGCCTCTCTGCCACAAAGCAGAACTCGCAACCACCAGGGCTTCCTCACCACGGTAAGGCTCACAGCCGGAGCAAGAGCAAGCAAGTCACAAAGGGCAACGGGAAGCTCAGAAACTCCCTGTCCTGGTAGGAGACAGCCCTGTGTGGCGCTGGGGGGCTGGCCTGGAACCCCTCTCCCGTGGCCCGATGCGGACAGCTGGAGTCAGGAAGCACCGTGCGGGGGCCCAGCTGGCCAGTTCTGGGGAATGGAACAGCCACCCAGAGTCTCTGGTCCTGAGGACACGCAGCTGGTGTCGTGACCCTCACCAGATCCATCCTCTGCACGTGAACCCTGGATGGTGGACGGGATTCTCAGCCTGAGCCCAGGAGGGAAGAGGGAACCTATCTATAGTGTGTTCACCATGCTTGCATCCAAGGGAAACAGCAAGCAAGGGCCTGAATACCCCAGGGAGTGCCCCTGAAAATCACAGCCCTCTCTGCCCCCATACCAGGCCCACACGCCCGTTCACACCAGGCCCACGTGCCCATTCACACCAGGCCCATGTGCCAGTTCACACCTGTGCTGGCTCCAAAGGCCGTTCCCTGACAGCCGCCAACAGGACCACATCAGGGCTCCCGTTATCCACATGACACCGCTGGCTTCCTCCAAGCCTGTGATCGACAAGGGGTGCAGCTCTTTGCCATGTGGGCAGGTGTCAAAGCGCCCCCAGTCCGTACCCGAACAACTGATTTCGGAGACTTCACAGTCTCGACAGACTGCACACCCAGTCAAGTTCATCTCGCTGGGTCTGGCTGCAGACTACAGACTTTTAAGGAAAGGCAAGTCGGCTGCTCCCTGAGAAAAATCTCAGCCCAGACAACTCTCAAATCCACATGTGTCTGTCCAGTTGCTTCATTCTTCATTCAAATATCGTCACCAGGTGGACAGAAAAGTGAAGAAGCCATGACTGTGGCCTTCAGGGCTCAGGGCAGATGAGAGGGTAAGAAGACAGGTGAACTGACAGTCACCACACAGTATGCCCCAAGGAAGCACCGTGGCTTCCTGGGTGCTGTGGGAATGGCCGGTGACTAAAGGCTGATGAGATGAAACCTTACTCACCTGGAAAAAGTATGGCCTGTCCAGGGAGGGCAGAGCAGGCAGGGTAGTGGGGCTAGAGTCACTGGGAGGAGCAGGTGTAGGGAGCCTGAGCCCTGTGTCCTGCAGAGAGGGAAGGAGGAGCCCACATGGGAAGGCTTGCCCCAGGCGCCACCGACTTCACCCACAGCTCTGAGAAGCTGGCAAAACCCAGAGGACAGACAGGGAGGGGGCAACAAAGGGACTAGAGTGTTATTTGTAAAGAACATGAGGAAAGGACCAGGATGGGAAGGGCAAGGGTCACCCGTCAAAGCCAGGGAGAAATGAGTGGGATATGGGTCAAGAGAGCCACTTTCTCAGTCCCGGGATGGCAGATGGCAGCTGTTTTGAGTCTGTGCAGAGGGACAGCTCCCCGCACCGCCCCCCCCCCACTCCCCGCCCGCCGTGGTGCTCACGGAAGGGAGCCCGCACCCTTCCCTCCCACGCACACAGGGCCCCTCCCCACCCCCAGCCTCACAGGGGGCTGGTATTTTTGTCCCAGCAGCACAATGACGTTCTGAACCACTAAGGGACATTCTCAATGGCCCACAGCTAATAAGAGATAGGTCAGCACCGAGAGGTTTTCTGATTGCATCATGCTTCCAAAACTCTTTCAAAGAAGGTTTGGGTGTGTGTTCTGTGCCAGAGCCAGAGAAGCGCCACCTCATCCATTCTTACCAAATGAGAAAAGAAAGAAAACCACAAACCGTCAGGGCTGCAAAGGCCTCCGATAACATCTGGGACGGGATGAACTAGATCCAGTGGCCCACGGAACGTGTTATAAATAGAAGTTACCAAATCAGAATCTTGCAGGCCAAGACCTGGAAGCCTGAATGTTCTCAGAGCCTGCCTGCCCTGGGGTCACGCTTCCACCACACGGTCCAACTGAGGCTGAGTCAGACCACATCCCTTCCCTTACAGAGGCCGACCCAGGGGAGGAAGGGACCTGGACGAGGCCACACCAAGCTGCCTGAGGGCTCCTGTGGCGACCAGGGAGGGCTCTGGACACAGCACAGGCAGAGGACGGGAAGAAACACAGAGAAAGCGCCCACACAAGGGAAACATCCTGAGGGCAGCAGGAGGTGCAGGGAAAGTGTGCAGGGAGAGAAGGGGAAGAGCTAGTGCCAGACCTTGGGTCTCCTGACTTCAAGCTGGTCGGTCCTGAGGGCCCAGCACTCTGTGGGCCACGGGGGGCCTGCACCCCTCCCTTACTTAGGACGCTCTGACTGAGGCTTGGGGAAGGAAGAACCAGCTGAAGGGCCCCACACTGGCTTTCCCCGCGGGGTGCGGCAGGGAGGCCGGCAGGCTGGGGGGTGTGGGGATGCACGTGGGGGGCCGGAATCCAGGAGCACGCTGCAGACTGCAGAGTGTCAGGCCCGGAGGCAGTAGGGCCTCCTCACTGAACCACTTCTGAGAAATGTGGGGCTTCTTTCTGGCTGCATACCTCCAAGGCTGGCGCTCGCTCGCTTTCTCTTATTTTTAGAGACGGAGAGGAGAGGGATGGACAGGAAAAGAATCTGAAGCAGGCTCCGTGCTCAGTGCAGAGCTCGGCGTGGGGTTCGATCTCATGACCCTGAGATCATGACCCAAGCCGAAATCAAGAGTTGGATGCTAACCACTGAGCCACCCAGGCACCCCTGGTTCTCCTTTTTTTAAACAGACAAACTAACCAACCAACCAAGCAACAAACCAACCAGCCAGAATAGATTTCTGTTGCTTGCAACTAAGTACCCGGGCTACACATGACCTTTTAGAGCAGTAACCTAACAGCAAAGTATGTGGGTGTGTTCAGAGCTCAAAGCCGTCTTAGGTCGCACAGCCCATGGGATTCACAGGGAGACCCCGGGACGCAAGTAGAGCAAAGGTTCTGATGCCCACTTTGCAAACGGAGAAGCCGGGCACAGGGTGTCAACTGTTCTGTGTACTTGGCCCCGGCATCCCTGCCAAGTCTATCACAAAGGCCAACCGCTCATGCGCCCTGGGGTCCGTCTCCCCATCCCTCCACCCCAACGTGGGGTCAAGCATGCCTCGTACAGAACCCCAACACAGGCACCCAGGCTGGAAAAGCAAATGTTTTGGGCATCAATTCCAGGCAAGCCCGAGGTTCACAGAGCAAAAAAGCACGCTGAAGCTTCTGGGAGACTAGAAGCTATTTTAACCTCTGATCAGCTGCTTCTCAGAGTGTCACAGTCTGGGGACAAGTAAAGGTAAGACAGCTGTCTCCTCTCTGGTGTGATCTACAGGTGATAAAATTCTAATTGAAACCAAATTTAAACTATAAACCAGAACTGGCACATTTATTTGTGGGAGGAAATACTGCTTAAACAAGGTCTTTTAATCCTCACCTACACATATCTCCTCGAGAAGCCACGTGCACTTTTTTAAACCCCGTGCCAGGCTGAAGGGCTGAGAAGGAGAAGTGCACAAGGAAGCAGCCCCCATCCTGCAGTGGACCTGGGCGACCAGCGTGCTGGGCTGTGTGGTGAGGCAGACCTGGGCCACAGTGAGCTTTGCGGGGTCTCACTCTCGTCAGCCACAGGGAGCTGACAAACCAGAGTGGGAGCGGCGTGAGGAGCCCTGCGCGGTGGCCGGCATGGAGTCGGTCCTCAGCAGGCAGGCACCAACCACAGTGAGGACGGTGATGGCAGGGGAGCCCAGTGTGAGGCCTGTGGCCTCAGCGTGAGGCCTGTGACATCCCATCCCCACAAGCCATGCTCATTCCCCCCACCCCACTGCCAAAAAGGGTCAAAGCAGATCCCCACGAGCATACCTCTTCCCTTCCCTGCGGTCACCCCGAGCGGCCACCAGCGTCCCCCAGGGGACAGGCCAGCTCCTGCCCTCAGGTAGACCCTACACGCACAGAGAGAATGTGAGTCCAAGTCAGAAAAACCTAGCCACAGGGTGTGGGGGGCCTGGGGGAGAAGGGGGCTTCCTTCCCCCGCTCCGCCTGCTCAGCCCCTGCCCCTCCTCTTCTCCCACGCCTCCAAAGAACTATCACCTTCCATGTCCTACACTCAGTCCCTCCTCCAGGCCCATCAGGTTCAGAACTCCAGGCCCATCAGGTTCAGAACCCCAGACCGGTCGGGCTCCGCCTTGAGAGCTGTGCAGTCTGGGCACAGAGCCCGAGTGGGGACATGAGCCAGAAGCTAACCAAGGAGATAAAGTGGGGTCGGTGCATTCACAGCAGGTTCAGAAGCCTCCTTGTCCGTGCAGCGTACTGGGAACTACAGTGTGCAAACGCACCCACTGGCCCTCTCTCAGGACGCTCGCCGTTCTGGGCTGTCCCCCCAGCGTACAGCAGTGCCCTGTGCTGCAATTATAGCTGGTGGAACGCGGGTCCAGTCTCCCCAGTGGGCCCCGGTCCGCCCTGGCTGACCTCAGTCCCCAAGCCCTTCGCAGGCCCTGGCACAGAGCAGGCACTCAACAGAAGAGTAATGCTGGCTGGTGCACAAGAAGGGCTCGAAAGGCTCAGTCATCTGCTCCTTGGCCCTGAGAACCCAGCGCGCTCTCCCACTCCTGACCAGTCCCAGGCTCCTGGACTCAGGGCAGGAAAGTTCTGCTCTCATCTGATGGCTTCCTCGCCTGGGTAGCAAAACACAGGTGCACTTTCTTCAGGATTCAATGACCATGCAAGAAATCTAGTGGTCCCCGGCCCAGAACAGGGTGTGGAGGCGAGTGGGAGGGGCTGTCCTTGAAAGGACAATCGTCTTCTGCTCCAGCCACTCACATTTTCTCTAGACAGAGCTGCTCTTTAGAAGCTTGAATCAAAACAGCTCTGGAGTGTGGATTTTACTCCCCACAGGGCGTCGTTACCACAGTGACCCGTTTTTCCTCTTGGAATTCTTTCAAGAGTACAAGCTGGTGCTTCCCTCCCAAACAACCCCGGGGAAAGCCAGGGAGCCAAGGATTAAGGGAAGGGCCCGGAGGAAGCAGGACTGAGCCACATGGAGCTCTCCAGTGGGGTCTCCTGGACCTCTGCAGTGGCTTCGGAATGACAGCCCCTCCCAGCTGCTGTGGGTGTGGGGGGTATGGTGCTGAGGGTATGGGAGGGTTGTGAGTACAGGGCCTTATGTGCGTGTGTTTTGGGGAGGCCTGGGCGTGTGTAGGGGTGACTGGGGGCACTGGGGGCTGTGCATGTAGTGGGAGTGGCCGTGTGGCATGTGGGGACCGGAGTGAGCAGGGACACTGCCATGTGTGTACCTACACGCGCGGTGGTGGTGGCTTGGAGGCAGGCGGGGACCCTGTCAGGGACATGTGGGGAAGCGTGTGGGTGTGGGTTGGGGAAGCGGTCCTCACAACCCTGAGGTGAAACACGGGTCACATCTTGCCCTGAGACAAAACATGAACTGCATTCGGAACCTGCATGGCAACACTTGGTGCTACAGATCAGCCTGAACTTGGCCCAGACATCTGCGGGGGTCTGTTCACCACATATGGCTCAAGGCTGAAACAAGTGACTTAGAAGCAACTGTTTGAGGCAACTCGCACTTCTGGTCAGAACACCCCTAGTCAGTTGGTCCGGGGCCTGGATGGCAGGGCCCAGTGGCTCTGGAGGAGCCGGCGTGGCGGGCCCCCGCCTTCCCTGCGAGCCCGAGGGAAGTCCTCCAGGGGGTGCGCAAAGCCTGTGGGAGCTCAGGGTACTGGGACACAGAACACCCAGCACGGGGCCACTGCCACGGGAACTCAGAGATGTCTGAATGCTCTGTTAGGTAAGTGTAAGAGTTGTCCCTGCCTGTAAGGAGCTGCCTGTCCACGGAGGAGCTGGCAGGTATTGGGTCTGAGTAACATCCCAAAAAAAAGGAAAGAAAAAAAAAAGCTACTACCACCACTACTTTTATAATAACTACAATGATCATGGAGATGTCGTGGGAGGTCAGCAATATTATCAAGGAGGCTGCGTGCCAACCATTCACGCGAAAACAGTCTTCTTTCTAAAACACAAGTGCCCAATACTGAACAGTGCAAAGTCACCGATATCCACACAGGGGGGTGGGGGGTAGGGATCTTGATGCCTACCTCACACCATGCGAAAATAAATAAATTCTGGATGGACTGGGGGCGCCTGGGTGGCACAGTCAGTTAAGCATCTGCCTTGGGCTCAGGTCATGATCCCAGGGTCCTGGGATGGAGCCCCCAGTTGGGCTCCCTGCTCAGCGGAGAGCCTGCTTCTCCCTCTCCCTCTCCCTCTGCCGCTCCCCACGCTTGTGCTCTCTCTCTTCCTCTCTCAAATAAATAAATAAAATCTTAAAAAAAATTCTTGATGGACTGGAAACCTAATGGTGAAAGGTAAGATAATAAAACTTATAGACTAGAAAAAATAAAATAAGACGAAACCAGAGTGGAAGATAAACTGTAAGAGGCTCTTAATCACAGGGAACGAAGTGAGGGTTGCTGGAGGGAAGGCAGGTGGAGGGATAGGGTAACTGGGTGATGAACATTAAGGAGGGCATGTGATGTACTGAGCACTGGGTATAATAGAAGACTGATGAATCACAGGACTGTACCTCTGAAACCAATAATATATTATATGTTAATTAATCAAATTTAAATAAAAAATGTTTAAAAAACCCCTAGAATATAATATAAGAGAATGTCATCATGACCTAGGAGCACACAACTATTTCCCTAAGCAGGCCACAGAAGATATTCAGGGGGGAAAAAAAAAAAAAACCCTGATGAATTGGATTACATAAAAATAAAGAACTTCTTTTGTTCACCAAAGAATGCAATTAAAAGCATGAAGAGTCAAGGCCCAGAGGGGGAGAAAAATGCAATATGTATACTGAAGAGAGGACTTACCCAGGTGTCAAAGAACACCTAGAAACGAACAGGAAAAAGTGTCAGGCAACCCAACAAAAATGGACAGGAGGCAGAAAGGCCTGAGCAGGTTCTTCACATAAACACCTGACAAGAGACTCAACTGCCTCAGTTAGGAAGGGAATGCAAATTTACACCACAAAGGGATACACTACCCCTCCACCAGCAGTGCCAACTTGAAAAAGACTAACCAAGGCAGGAGCGTGGAAGAGGAACTTTACAGCTGGTGGGAGTGTGGACTGGTTTACTAGCCACTGGGAGGGCTGTATGGTAGTGTCTCTCCTATGACCTACCGATTCTACTCCTAGGGATATACCCAGCACATGTTCACCAACACATGGACGAGACCGGGAATAGCAGATTATGGCCCCAGCCTGAAATTTTATAGTGGGACGGACCTAATGTTGTATATTGACACAATCAGTGCTGGGCAGTAGGAAGAATGAACTGATGGCCACACCCAATGGCTCACAGACACAATAAGGAATGGAAGAACCCAGATCCCAGAAGAGTATGTAGTGCATGATCCCACTTATCTAAAGGTCGAAAGAAGCGAACCTCCAGAGTTGGAAGTCCCAAGTGATCACTCCTGCAGCACGAGCACCTGGGCAGGGAACCTGGATGCTGTCACAGTTTCTTGATCTGAATGACTGATGACATCTGTATTCGCTTAGTAAGTCACTGGGCTGACCTGTCTACCTTTCTTCACATATTGAAAAGGGAAGTTTTCTTAATCCCACAACAGAGTTGTTAAAAACAGAATTTAAGCCCATGTAGAAACCAAAAATACATTACTAAAATCTAAAGAGAGGACGAATTCAGTCTCGAGGACAGCAAGAAGTCAGTCTTCAAAGAGAGGATGACCTCAGGACCCCCAAGCACACCCAGAAGACGGCTGCGGCAGGGAAGCACAGTCCCTCCCGCCCTCTGGGCTCCAGGGATTTGCCATCAAGGTCACAAAAATTCTTCTGTTTCAAAAGCTAATAGATTAAAAGCCAGCTTGAATTTCAAGATTCCTTCACTTTACAATCCCTTGTGTCCAATCAACGCGGCCTTGCAAACACCTGGTGACGTCTTGTCACGTCACAGCAGTCACTCAAAGGGGAACATGAGGCCTCAACAGCGAGTCGGAGCAGAGCAAGAAGGAAGGACCCTGTCTCGCAGCCTCCTGTCCAGAGGTGCTTCACGCACACAGCTGCCTTGGCCACCACAGGCAAGCCAAACGGTGAGAGAGATCCAGAACAGCCTGTATCTGCCTCCAGAAGCCCTGCCCTCTGAGGGAAATTCAGAAGGAGGCCCCCCCCCCGGCCCACCCAGTAGGTTCTTCCCAGGATCTGAGACCAACTGAAGGAAAGGTCCACTTCCCCGTACAGCGGCCCACCACAAGGCCCTCCCGGCACCGCTCCGAAGAGAAGTCAGTGCCACACGGGATCCAGGAGGTGGGGGCTCCCCAGAGCCCAGCTCCAGGAAGGGGACCCAGGTCCGCGGGCCAGGGGGTAGGCCCTGGGTGCCACTGTCTAGGTCTCTACTGTCACGTCTGTAAAATAAAGGGGCCCCTTCCCAGGGGTAAGAAGAAAGAACAGCAGGAAAGAGAACTGCACATCCCCACTTCCCATTCTCCACGTCCACACACACCATCTCCCTTCATCTTCGTCCTGGGAGGCAGGGGTTACTGTGGTCACTTCTGGCCATGTCTCCTAAGGGCCAGGAGCAGGAAGACACTTATCTACCTACTGGTCCTGAAGCCCATGGAGCAGGGGTGGCCAAAGCCGCTTCTGCGACAGGCCCTGGGGCAGGGAACCCGGAGTGAAGCTGCACCTGATGCAGGGCGTCCGGCTCAGACGGGAGCAGCCCACCTGCAGGGAAGCGGGCGGGGACCAAACACCCAACAGAAAGGGAGCAGCAGGCTACCCGCCCCGCCACGCCGCCCAGCCCACAGAACAAAGCCTCGAGAGCACAGCCTTGGCCGGGCTGCCTCTCCTGACATCAGTGGGTCTCACAAGCGAGGGCTGGTGAGGCCTCCAAGCGGTGCGAAGGCGCACTTCACAGGGTGGCTGGGGCCGGGACCCCAGCGGCACCTTTCCCTGCACACGTGCTGCCCGCAAACAGCTGGACCAAGCTCACGGCCCACACCCACTCCAGTCCTCACCCAGCTTCTCAGTCCCCCTGTCTCCCTCCCCCAATTCCCGCGCCCCTTCCTCCTGAATGCTGCAGGGGGAGCCCCTGGGCACTGTATGTTCCAGATCCTCCTTCTCTGCGTCTAAACCCTGGCCCCAGGGGACCTCATCCGGCCCCAGGGCTTCAGCTTCTACCCACACAAGCCTCTCCTTGCAGTCCCAACGCCCGCCTCACAGGCTCTCTCTACTCACATGGCCAACAGCCAGGCCCAACATGGCCCTCACCAGACTCCTGGCTCCCCTTCAAAAACACTCCCCCTGCATCTCTCATTTTGGGAACAGGCCCTGCCGCACCCCCCAGCCCGTCTGCCCCCACAGTCCACCCGCTGGGACGTCCCATAACTCTGAATGCCTCAGCCTCACGGCTGAGCGAATGTGGCAGCCTCCCGCCTCCACACACACTCAGGGCAAGACCCAGCACTCAGGCCTCCAGTGGCTCCCCAGCTCCCCTAGAGCACGAGCCTGCCCCTGTGGCCACAGCCGGCCAGGGCCTTTCTACTCCCATCCCCTTCCCACTCCCTAACCTTCACCTGACACCTGCCATGCAGGGGCTCCTTCTCTCCCTCAAACATGCCAAGCTAGTGCTCTGCTCAGCTTAGAATGCTCTTCCCTAGACCTGGCATCCCATCCCTCCCCTGCAACCACCACCATCTCCAGCCTCCCACTCAGAGCGGCCTTCCTGTCATAGGCCAGCTGCACCAGCCCTCCTTCAAAACACACACACACACCAGCACTCCCAAGTTCCCAACACTCTCTTCCCTGCTCACTAGTATACACTCTTTACCCACCCCTCCCACAGAAGACTCTCGAGGCAGAGGGACGGTCTGATTCACAATCTGGATCCCCAGGCCCAGCACACAGCTGGTGCTCAATAAATACTTCTTTGATGGGTGGTGGCAGAGGTCCTGCAGTGAGCATGAGCAACTCATGCTCCAGGAAAAGGAGGTGTTCTGCTTCCTTTTGTCAAGGGAGAATGTCAGGGAAGTGATCAGAGATGTGCAGGAAACTGAATCATCTGCGAATCTTTCCAAAATTGCATGATTTCCAGGCTCCCTACCTCCTCCCTACAGGAGATCTGGGGAGGAGCCAGAGAAAAGAATGCGTAGGTCGCCCCAGGTGATCCTGACGCACAGGTAGGTCTGAGAACCCCGGATTGATCCAACACCTTCATTTCACACATGAACAAGTCAAGGCCTCCAAAGGGATGACTCAGAGAGAAGTTGCAACACTGGTTTGTCAACAGGTGTCTGTCTGCGCTGGGAGTCCCCAGTTTCCCACCCACAGTTCTCCCTCTCATTGGCTCCCAGACCTCAGGGTCTGAGCAGAGCTCGGGAACAGAAGGTCAGTCTTGGGGAGAAATGGGGAACACACACCCCACCGTGGCTGTGGCTCTGCAAATCCACTGTTTTGTTGATGTAACACTTTGTACGCCAAGTGAATTCCACCTTCAAGGAAGCACGGCTAGGCTGAGGAAAGCCAGGGGACCAGCAAGATGTTCTCTTTGCTTGCCTTGGAAACAGGGTCAGCTACACCCACTGTCACCCAGCGGGGAAGGGCTGGAGGACCACCTAGACTTCCTCACTTCAACAGGGTGGGTGAGAAAAGACATACACCTATATTTATAAGAGGCCCACGGGCAAGATCTTGAACTAGCCACTTCACAGACATCTTTCTCTGTTCTTCCAGCTACTGATAAGGTCTGAAGCCAAGTCTTGATTTTAGAGACAAGGCTAGGGAGGTAAAGAGTTTTAAAGACCCACCCTGGGTCCCACTGATGGGATGAATGGAGCTGAGATTTAAATCAGATCCATCTGACTCCAAAGCCTGAGCTCCCCACTATGCCACCCAGCTCCCACCAGGTGGCCTGATGGCAGTTTGTGTGTGGATGGGAAGAAGACCCCGTCCTGGGGGCTACTTCTCCCCAAGCACCTGGGGGTGACAAGTGGAGAGGGATACAGGGCCCAGGGCTCAGGGAACCATCTAGGGTCTGCAACATCCCCAAGCACAGCCATGAGCGGTCCCTCAGCCCAGGCCTCCTGGCCTATTAAATAGGGATAAACTTTTATTTTTTTATTTTTTTTAAAGACTTTATTTATTTACTTGACAGAGATCACAAGTAGGCAGAGAGGCAGGTGGGGGGGTGGGGAAGCAGGCTCCCCACTGAGCAGAGAGCCCGATGCGGGGCTCGATCCCAGGACCCCAGGACCCTGACCTGAGCTGAAGGCAGAGGCTTTAACCCACTGAGCCACCCAGGCGCCTGGGGATAAACTGTTTTAAACCTACCTCGAAGGGCTGCTTCTGGACTGAGCAAATCAGGAGATCCCATCACAAAGTGCCATGTAAATGTTATGAAAGCCTATCTGTAAGAGGCTGTCGACATGGTGGCAGTGACTCCTCCATGGTGGCAGTGACTCCTCCACCGACAGGCGCGTCAGGCCGTTGGGCCTGGGGACAGAGCCGCATGCAGCCAGGCCAGAGGCAATGTCCTCAGGGATAAGCAGGCACAGACAAGTTCGACTCCTCCCCCAGAACACTGGGCTCTTCTCCACCCCCACCACCCCACACCTCGCTGCCCCTTCCTCTCTGTCCCCGCAACAGTGGCCAGCCCTTCCCTCCAGCTTCCCTTCCACCCTCAGCCCGCACTGGCCAAGACCCTCCCCGGTGCACCCAAGTCCAAGATTATCAATGAGCTGCCCTCCACCTTGGCACCGATCCCACTCTCCAGACTGCCCATTTCTTAAGCCCGTTTCACAACTGTCAGCATTTAACTCCTACCGGATATACACAGAGAAGGCCAGAAACAAGCATCTGCTGGAGATGCTGGCCAGAAAGACCGACTACTTTGAAGCCCTCTGCTCTAGCTTCGAAGCCCCAGGCTCCCCAAGCCTGAGCGCGGGGTCACCTGGGTTTCCGCCTACCCTCTCCTTCACAGCTCTCGATAAATGAGCGCTCAGGCAGAGACACGGTGTCGTACGAGCTGGGCGAGAGGGAGCAAGGTCTCCAGAGACACGCTGTCCAATGATGCAGCCTTCAGCCAAGTGTGGCTGTTCAAGTACGAATTAAGTAAAACAGAATAAAATGAAACATCACGTCTATCACGTTTCAAGGGTAAAAGGGCCACACGTGGTTCCTGGCTGTGGTACCGGGCAGCACAGGTTCCACAGAGAACTGCAGGGCACTGTCCCGTTCCGAGAGCCAGGTGGGAAGCAGGAACTGCAGCGCAGCCTGCTAGCTGACAGCCAGAGCCCGCGCCGGGGCCCCGGAGCAGCCCCGGAGGGGCTGGGGATGACCACCCTCCCTGTCCCCGGGCTCAAGGAGGCAGCCCAATCCAGGCTAGATGCTGGCGAAAGCCGACAGCCAAGGGCAAGTGTTTGGGCCAAGTTAACAACCTTCAGGAGCCTCCTTCTGGCTGCTGAGAAAGAGGTCGGAGCAGGACAAAGTGGCCTCACACCGTGCTGTTGGGCGGCACTGTAGACAGAGGCCCCGGAGCTTCGTCTACACAGCCTGGGACGGTTCCCCAACTCACCCAGCTTGTAACTTCGGGAGGAGCCCCAAGAAATGAGGTTCCAAAACAATACAGAAGTGTGGGTGGCTGCCCTCCCTGCACTAAGGCTGGGCTCCTGCAGAACTCGGCCACCAGAGCACCCAGCAGCCCCTTCAGACCTTATCCCTACCCCGATCGTTGCCAACTGCTTGCCGCCAAACCCTCTGGAGCATCCCTGACCATCCCCTCTGGGCCCACCGAACATTCCCACCTCTGAGCTGCACCCCTGGAACACTCCTTTCCAGCTACCTCAATATGCGCTTCCCGGTCCCATCCTCCACAGGTCAGCCCAAAGCCCGCTCTGCCTTCTCGTGAAGCATCCCCAGGACCAGCCTGGCTTTCCCAGGAAATGACTGCCAGCAGCACAGTCTGACAGTCTATGTGCTCTTCCCACCTGTCACCAGGACTGGCTGACCCACAGGCCTGCTGCACCCTGCAGAGAATCCCCCTCCTCCAGGGGTCCTGTGTGCTGGAATCCGGACATCACTTACACTCCTCGACCTTGGGCATCCCAGCCCCTCGGAACGTCAGCCCTCGGGATCAGCCAGGTACGCTGACGAGGAAGTACTCTGTAAGACTGCCCGCCACACAGCTACAACCGAACTTGACTGCAGAATAGTGTGCGGAAACCTCATGGCCCGGATCTCATCTCTGTTTGTCACAATGTCAGGATGGGCTCTTCTAGATGATCACTACTTTGAGCTCATAGTGCAGTGCAGGGAGGAGAGGAAGCTGGCACCAGGACGGATGCCAATGCCAGGCATGAGATCTTCCATGCCTCCAGCAAAACCATGTGCGTGGCAGGTATCAGTGAGGGATATGTCACTGAGTGCTAGGGGACTGGCAAGAAGCCATCCCCTTGGGGCAGACAGGGACTCTCCCACGGCAGGAGCGGGCTGAGAAAGTGCTGGGCCCTGGAGTCCCTCCTACAGGGGTCACATCTTCACATCAGACAACGGAGCTAAAAGCAGGGGGCCCCTTCCACCCGAGGGAGGGACCTCCTTGCTCCCTGTCTGCCCGCAGCAGGCCGGCTTTATTTCCTTGCCAGCCTCACCACTCCTCGGTCTCCCAAGAAATGACTGGGCTGGAAAAGTAACTCAAACTTAAGACCTTTGACTGTCTTTCTCTCAGGCACTGACCCTCACAGAAACATCCCTCAGGAACTGCAGAGATTAAATATGAAGCGAAAAGCACTCTTACAAGAAAAAAGAGAACCTGGGCTTTCCCAAAATTTAAAAATCTTTGTGCATCAAAAGACACTACCAAGAGAATGAAGACAGCCCACAGAATGGGGGGAAAATACCCAGAAGTCCCCTACTTAGTAGCGGTTTAATATCCAGAATATATAAAGAATTCGACCTCAACTCAAGAACAGAAAGACAAACGACCCGATGGAAAAATGGGCAAAGAATATGAATAAATATTTCTCCAAAGAACATATACAAATGGCAAAGGAGCACATGATTGGATGCTTAAAAGCACTTATCATGAGGGAAATACAAATCAAAACACCAATGAGCGACCACTTCACTCCTACTAGGACAGCTATGATTTACTTTGTTTTAAAAGGAAGGCAGACTGCCCCATAGAGCGCCTCATGTGGATGCATCTGGAGTCTAAGGACACAGGTGGAGCAGTGAGGGAGGAAGGGGACACCCGCCTAGTCACCCAGATCAGCTGAATCAACCCTGGCGATCAATGAGGCGACAGATATTACAGCCAGATTGCCCTCACATCCTATAATTTTTTTTCTAAGCAGGCTCCATGCCCAGCATGGGAGCACAATGCAGGGTTTGAGTTCACCACCCTGAGGTCAAGACCTGCACTGAGATCAAGAGTTGGACACTTAACCGACTGAGCCACCCAGGCGCGCCCATCCTATAATTTTTTTTTTTTTTTTAAGGAAAGTAATTGTGGGGCAAGGATGTAAGGGAACTGGAACCCTCGTTCACTGCTGGTGGTAGTGGAAAATGTACACCCACTGTGGCAAACAGTTCGGTGGTTTCTCCAAAAATTAAACACAGAATGGCTATCTGACCCAGCAATCCCACTCCTTCTGTATATATCGAAAAGAACTGAAAACAGGAACTCAAATAATACTTGTGAAGCCGATAAGTACACCAATATGCCAATGACAGCATTAGTGACAAGAGCCAAAAGGTGTCCATCAACAGAGGAATGAACATCCACTGCATGTGGTGTGTACGTACAATGAAATATTATTCAGCCTTAAAAAGGAATGAAAGGCTCTTGCATGCTAGAATGTGGATGAACCCTGAAAAACTGATGCTTCTGCTAAGCGAAGTAAGCCAAACACAAAAGGACAAATATTGTTAAGACCCCACTTACACGAAGTACTTGGAATGGGCAAACTCATGGAGACAGAAAGCAGATGAGTGGTTGCAAGGGGCTGGGGTGAGGCTAACAGGGAACCGCCGCTTGGTGGGGGTAGAGTTTCTGTTTGGTGTGATGAAACAGTTTTGGAAATCGTGGTGATGGTTGCAGAACGCTGTAAATATCCTAATGACAAATGCTTAAACAGAAAATTTTATGTTATATATGTATTTCGCCATCGAAAGATAAAAAACAAAACAAAATTGTGGCAAATCAGGGTATCCCCTTCCCCATCAGGGGAAAGGAGGACCAGATCAGGATCCACAGGGGATTAAGACATGCACATCAGGGCAGACTGGACTTGGGGCCTATCCTCTTTTACCACTGTTGTTTCTTGTTTTGTTATGTTCTTGAACGCGTAATTCACAAAACCAAAGGGTATTAGAAAGTATACAACTGGTTCCTCCAGTTTCTCCCCTACCTTGCATCTGGGCAGCCAGTCCAAGTCGGTACACAAAGAGAGTCACCACCTGTTCTCATGGCCTCTCCTAAGATAACACGCACTTGGGTGCCTCCTAGCTATGTGACTTCAGGCAAACCGCCTCACATTTATTAGCCTCAGTGCTTCCATCTATAAACTAACCCTCCTCCTTTTTTTGGTTTGAAAATTTTATTTATTTATTTGACAGAGAGAGAGAGAGCATGCGCGCACAAGTAGGCAGAGCGGCAGGCAGTGGGAGACGGAGAAGAAGGCTCCCCGCTGAGCAGGGAGCCCAATTTGGGGCTTGATCCCAGGACCCTGGGATCAGGACCTGAGCTGAAGACAGCTGCTTAACTGACTGAGCCACCCAGGTGCCCCTAAATTAACCTTCCTCTTGCCTTCTTCTCAGGTTTGTATCAAGACCTAGACAAGATAAAGCAGGCAGCTGGCATTGTTTCTATGTCAAATCTGAAAACACTGTTAATAAAGAAAATTAAACCATTAGGAGCTACAGAGAAAATCAGGAGCACTAGGTACTCCCCACCTCACTTTCCTTCTTTCCTTTCCTTGCACCTTCTCTATCTAACACTACCTATGTTGCCTGACCCTCTGTCTCCCCAGCTGACTGCAAGCTGCTCAGGGCAGAGACTTCTGTCTGCTCTGTTCAGCACTATACCTCTAGTGCCTCACAAGTGGTGCCCAGGCTGTACCCGGTACACGTCCGCAGAAGGAAGGAATTACCAGCTCCAATAACCCACTTTCAACCAAGCCAAACAACAATTCATCACCTGCCACTGATCCACCCACTGATAACCACAGCCTGGAAACTGAAGAGTCAACAAAAATTCTAACTTCCCCTTTGTAACAAAAGGACTAGAGAAAGTAGGAAAATCAGGAGCTCCTGAATAGGAAAGATGCAACAGGAAAGGAGAAGACTTCTAATGGAGCAAGAATGTGGCTTCACAATAACTCTTCCTTAAAAAGAATGAAAGGAAACTCCAAAGGCCAGTGAACTCTCAATTCCAACATAGAAGCCACGTGATTTCCGGCTGCACATTTTTTTTAGAAATGAGTTCATGGCCAAGAGCTTTCTGAAGCCAGAAATGGGAAGATTAAAGCCAATTAAAGTAGCAATCAATACACCAAGAAATTAGAAAATCTAAATGAAATGGGCAAAATCCTAGAAACACACAATGTACCTAAACTGACTCATGAAGAAATAGAAGATTTAAATATATCTGTAACTAATAAGGAAACTGAGTAAGTAATCAAAACCCTCCTAATAAAGAAAAAAGCCCTGGGCCAGACAGTTTTACTGGTGAATTCTAATACTAACAAATTGAATCCATCAAGGACCAAAGACCAGGGGAATTCACTCTCCAATGCAAAAATGGTTCAACATACAAAAACCAACTAATGCAATATAATAATAGGATGGGGGGGTAAATCACATGATCATCTCAATTGATGAAGAAAAAGCATTTGACAAAAATCAACTCTCTTTGTTATGAGAGTGATACAATATAAAGTCAACAAGCTAGGAATAGAAGGAAACTTCCTCAACATGATAAAGGCCATATTCGAAAAACCCACAGTGAATGTCACACTCAATGGTGGAACACTGAAAGCTCTTCCATGATAAGGAACATAAGAAGGATGACTGCTTTCACAACTTCTAGCCAACATGATACTCAAAAGTTCTAGCCAGAGCAATCAGGCAAGAAAAGGAAATAAAAGACTTCCAAATTGGAAGAGAAGTAAAATTGTATCTGTTCACAGATGATATGATCTTATATGTAGAAATACCTAGAGTCCATGAAAAAACTGTTAGAATAATTAACAAATTCAGCAAAGTTCCAGGATGTCAATTTTGTAAATCAACAGGCAAATATCAGTTGCATTTCTGTATGTATTAACAATGTACTTGGGGCGCCTGGGTGGCTCAGTGGGTTGGGCCGCTGCCTTCGGCTCAGGTCATGATCTCAGGGTCCTGGGATTGAGTCCCGCATCGGGCTCTCTGCTCAGCGGGGAGCCTGCTTCCCTTCCCCTCTCTCTGCCTGCCTCTCTGTCTACTTGTGATCTCTCTCTCTGTCAAATAAATAAATAAAAATCTTAAAAAAAAAAAAAAAAAAAAACAATGTACAATCTGAACAGGTAATTAAGAAAACAATCTCCTTTACAACAGCACCAAAAAGAATAAAATACTTAGGAATATTTTTAACCAAGGAGCTGAAGGCTTGTACATTGAAAACTAGAGAACACTGCTAAAAAAAAAAATTAAATACTTAAATGAAAATTAACAACTTAAAGGGGTACCTGGGTGGGTCAGTTGGTTGAGCATCTGCCTTTGGCTCAGGTCATGATCCTGGAGTCCTGGGATCAAGCCCTGCATCAGGATCCCTGCTCAGTGGGGAGTCTGCTTCTCCCTCTGCCCCTTACCCCACCTGTGCTCTCCTTTTCTCACTCTCTTGTCAAATAAATAAATTTTAAAAAGAATTAACAACCTAAATGGAAAGACATCCCATGCTCATTGACTGGAAAACTTAATATTGTTAGGATGGCAATACTCCCCAAAATTGTTTACAGACTCAGTACAATCCATATCAAAATCTCAACAGCGTTCTTTGCACAAACAGAAAAATCCATTCTAAAATTCATATGGAATCTCAGGGATCCCAAAAAGCCAAAACAATCTTGAAAGAGAACTAAGAGGATTCATACTTTCTGATTTCAGAACTTACAACAAGCTATAGTAATCAAAACAGTATGGCACTGGCATAATGACAGACATATAAACCAAGAGAAAAATAGAGTCCTGAAATAAACTCTCACAGATATGGTGAAATGATTTTGAACAATTCAGTAGGGAAAGGACCATTCAACAGGGAAAGGATATTCAATAGGAAAGACCATTCAATAGGGAAAGGACAGTTATTTCAACAAATGGTACTGGGAAAGCTGGATATTCACATGCCAGACACTGTATTAGACACATTATACCTACATAAAAATTAACTCGGAATGGATCAAATGCCTAAATATAAGAGCTAAAACTATAAAACTCTTAAGGTAAAACATGGGGGAAACGCTTTAGGATCCAAGGTTTGATAAAGGTTCCTTAGACAGGACACCAAAAGCAGACGCACCAAAAGAAAAAATAAATTGTGTTTTATCAAAATTAAGAACTTTATGCATCAAAGGACATTATTGGGAAAGTGAAAAGACAACCATGGAATTGGGAGAAAACATCTGCAAATCCCATATCTGATAGGGGATTAATAGTCAGAATATATTAAGAACTCCTACAACTCAACAACAAAAGTCAATTAAAAAATGGGCGAAGGGGTGCCTGGGTGGTTCAGTCAGTAAAGCACTGGACTTTTGGTTGGTTTCGGCTCAGATTATGACCTTATGGGTTGTAGCCCCACATACTCTGCGTAGAGTTTGCTTGAAGATTCTCTCCCTCTGACCCTCCTCCCACTCGTGTGCGCAAACTCTCTCTCTCTCCCAAATAAACATATCTTTAAAAGAAAAATGGCAGCAGGGGAAGGACATGAACAGACATTTCTCCAAAGAAGATATACAAATGGCCATAGGCACATGAGAAGATGCTCAACATGACTCACTGATCACTACGGAAATGCACATCAAAACTACAATGTGATACCACTTCACATCCAATAGGATGGCTATAATCAACAAAACAGAAAATACCAAGTGTTGACAAGGATGTAGAAAAACGGGAATCCATGTCCATGGCTGCTGTGGAAAACAACATGGCAGTTCCTTCAAAGGTTAAACACAGAACTGCTCTATAATCCAAAATTTCCACTTCTGGGTTCACACCCAAAAGAACTGAAAACAGAGACTCAAACAGATATTTATTTATACATTCATGGCTCACAACAGCCAAAAGTTAGAAGCAACCTCAAACAGATAAAATACGGTATAGTACAAAGGAGTATGATCCAGCTTTAAAAAGGAATGAAATTTCACATATGCTACAACATGGATAAACCTTAAAAATGTTATGCTGGGGACACCTGGGTGGCTTAGTCAGTTAAGCGTCTGACTTGATCCCAGGGTCCTGGGACCAAGCCTTATATCAGGCTCCTTGCTCAGCAGGGAGGCTGCTTCTCCCTGTGCCTGCACCTGCCGCTCCCCCTGCTTGTGCTCTCTCTCCCTCTTTCTCTGACAAGTAAATAAATAAAATCTTTTTTAAAAAAAAAAGTTATGCTGGTTGAAATAAGCCAGTCAAAGAAAGTAGTCAAATAGAATGGTGGCTGTCAGGGGCTAGGGTGGGGAGTTACTGTTTAATGGGTACAGAGTGTACATTTGGGATGGTGAAAAAGCCCTGAACATAGTGGTACGGTTATATAACATTATGAACATATTTCAAATGGTAAACTTTACGTCACATACATTCTGCCACAATAAAAAAAAGATAGGGAAAAAGTAACCATCGGGCCACATTTTCAGCCCTTTGAGAGAATCCGTCTTTAAAGGCCAGTTCTCCTGATGGCCTGCGCATCCTTCCCATAGCAACAGGCCCTAAGGATGCTATGTTATCCGTTGTATTCTGACCTCAAGCCCAGTCACAGTAATCTGGGCCCCAAATCCCAACCAACAGCACAGGCTGGCCAGCCACTGAAAAGCTGAGGGCTGAGTTTCCCTCCGCCAGGCAGTTTTGGGACAGAACCCTCTGACAGGGCCAACAACATGCCAACAAAAGCAGAAGCCAATCCAGCTAGCTTTCACTATTACTTCCCCTTTCACTTTCCCACAGGGTGGCCATGCAGAAAGGAAACACAGGCCTGGCTGACCAGCCTGACTCTCTAAAGTTGGAAAGCTGAGTCCGTTTTCCCTCATCCATCCAAGGTCTAGATATTTACTAGCCTTTATATTTTGTAGAATTTACAGTTTTTGCTCATCCAACAACAGCGGAACTGACAGGCTCCACCCTCTGTGGGTTCTAGTGCTCTTTCATTCCGAGGACCCTGTCAGATCTCAAAATAACCCAACTAGAATTAATATAGAGGACTTCTTATCCTCCACTGCGGACATGAAGAAACAGGCTCATGGATAAGAAGCAATTTGTCCCAAGTCCCACAGCCCCAAGTGACAAGGCCAGGGTTTGCACACCGGCAATGAACTTCAGAGCTCTCCTTCCTCCTGATTACTCGGAGAGAGCAAGGAGGTGGAAATGGAATGGGACCATTTTGGTGTCAAACAAAAGCAAGAAAGAGGCTTCCAAGTTTGGTAACTAATAGGATTAGGAGGTCCATCCCCAGAGAAGTAGCCTAGGAACAACTAAGTGCCCTCCTCTTTCCCTGAGGTGCACCGTGACCTAGAAATGGGTCTTTGTTTTTGCACTTTTGTACTCAAATTCCAGCTGGGTCCCGAGAGTACCGTCCCGTACTGCCCGGCCCAGGGTGTGGTGGCGGACAGGGAGGGTCTGCCACATTCACTGAATTTCACCAGGCTGGAAGGCCGTCTGGGTCGTGGGGGAAAGCGGATGATTCAGGGCGCTCAAAAGCGAAAAAAATTACGTCTAATACAACGAGCACCCAAAACTTAGAAACTGCTCTGGAGACGCATAAGACAAACACCAGAAAGAAACCAAAATCCCCCGTCCCCGCCTCGCGCATGCGCGGCGACGGGGAACCAGCGCCAAAAGAGTCCCAGGCAGCTAACCACTACACCTGGTAGGCGGGCTCCGACTCCTCGCGCAAGCACCACCCGCGCGCGCATGCGCGTCACCCGCAGCTGCCTTTTCCTAGTAGTCCCCTGCCCTCTCGTCGCTGTTCTGGACCCGAATACTGGCTACCTCAGTCACGGCCCTCACTCTACATTCCTCACCTTGCGCCCGGTTTTTTCCCTTAGGGCTTTCAGCCGTTCCTTTCGCCGCAAGGCCTCTTCCTCTAGCCGGCCCACACCAGCCGCAGTAGCCGCCATGTTGCCCACCCTCCTCTTCTCTCGTCCTACATCGCGCAGGCCCCGGGAGTAGATGAACCTCTGGCGGCCAATCCAGTGACGAGAACGGGAGATCAGGAAGTCCTGAAAGCCAATCAATACTGAGTTGCTATAGCAGGGCCCGCCCCACTATTCCCCGCAACTAGCCTCGCCTGGGGGGAGGGCACGGTAAAGAGAAAGGCCGTAAGGCTCGATTCGTCCAATGCCCATCAATGAGAAAGCCTCAAGTGGAATCAGACCTGAGTGAAGGAGGATAGAGCGCGTCGATTGCTCTGCTTTTGCCTAAGCAAACGCCAACCACGCCCCTCACTCCACACCCGCCGCTTGGAATGCACTGACCGAACCCTGTCCCCTGTCCAGATTCTTCAAGGCCCGAATGCCTTCAAGAAGTCTTCCCTGACCCCATCTCAGTTTAATAAAAGATCTGCGTCTTCCTTCCTCTACAGGTGTCAGTGACTTCCTGGATGCACTTGTTCATGGGCCCCTAGGCCCTTCTGTATCCGCTCTCAGCTCAGATAAGGCATGTGCAGTGCAGGGCTTGGCTGGATGGCCGTTTCCTCCAGGCTCATGGGTGATGCCCTCCCACCTCCAAGCCCCCCCGGAGCAGCAAAGTACTCAGAGTCAGACTACCTAACTTGGAGAAGAACAAACCCCCAAAGTGGGCCCAGTGGGCCTCCAGGAACCCCCTGAGCTTAGTTCCTGATAACTACTGAGAGTTGATTTGGCCTTGATTGCAACAGGTAGGCAAGAGTTACACTGCTCGCCAGCAGGAGCTGCCAGGGTCTTCTTTCCTGCATTAACCAGCATGTCCTGACAACCCGGAGACCACTTTGGCTGAAGTTAAGCTCTTCCTACAGGATGCCAAGTTCCCCAAAGCCACCTAGAGGCCATGCCTCCCTCCCCCAACACATACCATGACTTGTCTCCTAGCAAAGCTGTCTCCTGCTTAGGGTCTCCATTCCCAGGTTGGTAGCAGGTGGATGCCCACTCCTCCCACTTCCTTTCAGAGACCCCTGTGCCACAAGACATCTGTCCAGCCCCTCCAAAATGACCCTCTTAACCTCACTAGCCAGGGCCTTTTGGTGCCCTGTTCCCCCACATCCAGAGGGGCAAACCGTCAGAACCTGTACCAGGGTCCCAGGGAGTACCAGGTAGCAGGTGCTCAGGAAATGTCAGCTTAGAGGTAGGATGCACAGGGCAGGAAAAAAGGCCAGAGTGGAGCAGCTACCCAAGAAGAAGTCAGGAGGACAGAAAAGGATGGGAACTGGGAAAGAGTCTGTCTTCTCTTGGCCACTCAAGGTCTGGGAGACTCCAGACTGCAGTTCTTCTACCTGAGAGTACCTTTCTGGGCTCCACAAATTTCTCCCTGACTCCAACAAAGGGCCTGACCCCTGCCCAACACCAGGTGGCCCCTCACCTCCCTGGCAGGCTGGCCAGGGGAGAGGGCAGGGAGAGGTCCTGGGGTTGATGATGGCAGTGGGCCAGCAAAGAGTCAGTCAGGCCTCCATCCCTGTCCACCCTGTCCACACTGTCCCCGGCTACCCAAATAATTCTCATTTGGCCCATCTGGGCTTCAGTTTTTCCATCTGTAAAACAGAGGCATGAGACATCCTCTTGCCTTTAACCTCTTGAGGTTAAAAACAAAAGATGTGAAGACCAGTGCTGGGCCCTAAAGTGGAGGATGCCTTTACGGGAGCATCTAGAAGGCTTCTTGGAAGAGGGAACCCGTGAGGATTGCTTAAATCTCCCAGGCATCTGCAGGACGGATGAAGGGCACTGCTCTCTGATGTCCCCATCCTGCTCCACAAACAGAAGCAAAAAGGTGGCATGTCGGTCTCCCCATTAAAGGGCTTAAAACAACACCAGGCACGTGGTAAACCCTACAAGTGGCCGCTGGTTGTTGTTACCATTTGTTGAAGGACTCTGGCCATCTGAACGCGGCCCGCAGCCCCTGCACCCCCCACCCCGCCTCCTGCCCCGGGAGACGGAGACCCCATCCTTGCACGAAGGGAGGCGATTCCAGCCCAGCCCTGCGCACTGTGAGGGGGGCAAGTTTGGAATACCTGACCCCGACCCACACCCAGGAGGCTCAGATCGGCCCTTCCGGAGGCGCAGTGGGGGGCGCGCACTGCTGAAGGCGGGACTGCTGGGCACCCTCCCGGACCGCCCTGACCTCAAGCTCCTCCTCCCTCCGGGCTCCCCGCCCTTTGCACGGTCCCGGGAGAGGCGGGGCGGTGGTAGCGGCAGCTAAGTGCAGGAAGCCGGGCGGCGGCCGGCCGCGAGGAGGAGGAGCGTGCGGACTTGGGTGGCTTAGCGCGGCGGGGGCCAGTACTACTTCCCCGAGTAGTACCGCGCCGCTCCGCCCCGGAGTGACGCCCTCCGCCCATGGGCCTGGCCGAGTGCAACCCGCGGGCGGCGCGGAGGAGGCGGCGGCGGCAGGTGGCGCGCAGCAGGGCCGGAGCCGGGCCGGGATATGGCCGCCTCGGAGCGGTTGTACGAGCTGTGGCTGCTCTACTACGCTCAGGTGAGCCCGCCGCGCGCCGCTCCCGCTGTGCCCCCAGCTCCGCGCGCCCCGCTGCGGCTGCACCTGCGCCCCCGTTCCCCGGGCCGCGTAGATGCACGCGCGCGCCGAGCGGACTCGGGTTCCGCACACACGTGTGCGCCGCCCCCGGCCCGCCGGTGCCTCCGGCGCCTCAGGCGCTTATACCTGGGGGATGACCCCCGCAGGCGTGCATCTCACAAGAGCTTCTTGGGTGGGGACCGCGCAACCTCGGTTGTGCCCGATGAGGAGAGGGTCCCAGGTCGAGACGGCCGGACACCGACCCTCTTTTACAGATGGAGAAACTGAGGCTCGGAAAATAAATGAAAGACTTTTTGGGTTGGGAGGGGCAGGAAGGCTTAGTTTGCATTTGGGTTTGACTCTCCTGTACGCGCGGCCCTACTGGGTGGTCAGGGCGGAAGGGTCTGAGTGGGCTGCGGGGTGGGGTGGTTGACGGTAGGCGGGCGTTGGGGGTGAGAGGTAGGGGGCGTCCCTACTTTGGTCGGATTTGAGTCAGCTCAAGCTACTCCGCATCAGTGCGCGGCAGTGATGAGCTCCTCCCTGACCCTGATCCTAGGAGGCCCTTACCCCGCCCCTGGGTGGATCTGGGGGTCCAGCCCGAAGAAAAGATTTGCCTTGGATGCAGGGGGAGGGGATAGGGGAGGTGAGATAGAAGGGATGTTTGAAAGGGGTGGAGGGAGGCCCTTCCCTCCTGAGCTCCCTGTCTTGTCTTAGAGACTACCTCACATGGCCTCAGCAGGTGAAGGGAATGACTCCCACCCCGGTGTCCTGCGAGAGCTGAGAGCCTGGTGTTCCCCAGACTCTGTGTCACGCACCTAGGCTCCCACTTTCCTCTGCTTTCACAGCAGGGAGGGATCCCAGGGTAATGCCCCCTCCTCTTCATCTAGCATCAGCCTCCCTCCCTGCACCTGCCTAGATTCATGCTCCTGGCTCAGGTGTGCCCTGGGTACAATGGACTATTGTGTACCCCTGATCTCGTCACTAGGGGGAAGTTCATGACCAGATCAGCTGGCCCTCTGTGAAGAGGCTGGCCGACTGTCTCCTAGGACTGCAGGCTGGATGTGGGGCCCGAGGGACCCAGAATCCAGGCCACAAGGACCATGGCTTCTTGAGTCCACTTCGGGGGTGAGAGGTCCAGGCCGCTGGCAGGAGGCAGTGTTTGTAGGGTCCCTGTCTGGTGTGATCCAAGGCAAAAGCTCTTTACACCTGAGTCTCTATTTCTCTGTCTATAAACTTGTCCCAGCCCTGACATCAGGGATGGCCTAGACTCTACAGAGGGATAGCCCATCTGGCTTGTTTGGACCAGGTAACGCTCCTGGCCCCCTGGGGTCCCCTCACTCAGGCCTCTCTGTCTACATCTCCAAGGGTTGGTCCTTGTGAAGAGAAAAGATTCAGAAGGAAACCTGCATCTGGCCCTCATGCCTCTGATTGCCCCAATGGCTGTGGGCAGATTCTTGGGTCTTGGTTTTGCCACCTGTGACGGGATGAAGGGGTACATGAACCAGGTAGTGAGTCTGAGGGATGTTAATGTTAGTGCTGTGGGGGGAAGGCCATCTAGGTGGGGTCTCCCAGGACTGGACCTCCAGCGGAGTGTGGTTGCCTCCTGCTGCCCCTTCTAGGCTGCGCTCTGCAGAAGGTCAGCGCCCCCATTCCCTCAGGAGGGACTTAGCACCATTTCCGCTGAGTTCCCTCTACTGCCCCAGCTCCTCCCCTCACCAGGGCAGGTCTGGGGCACGGGCTGGCTGGCTGGAGCCCTAGAAGCCCGGGTAGTCAGGGGGCGGCCTAGGGCCTGGCAAACAAATCCAGGATGTGAGTATGAACCGGAAGCTTCAGCCAACCTCCCAGCGCTGCCTTCCTGCCCGCTTGGTCCTGCTCCTGCTCCCGGAACAGGTCCCCACCCCTCCATGCTGGGCTCCCAGGGAGTGGTGCCTGTGCTACTTTGAGGCCTGCTAGGGACCTATTGTGTGTGTGTGCCTGCGTGGGAGGGCGGGGGAGGAAGGCGAGGGAAGAGACTGAACTGATAGAGGGTGTTGAGAGACCCCTGAGTTGGCCAGCCACCCAGCCAGAAGGTTCTCCCAACAACCACGCCCCTCCCCTCAGCTGAGAGAGCTGACATCAGCTGGGAAACCTGTTTTCCCAGTTGTGGGTCTAGGCCCGCCCAAGGGAGCACCCCCTTTCTGCCCTTCCGTTCTCCTCACAGACCCCAGGTTCAGACCTGCCCGTCCCCACCTCCCTCTGTGGGCCCTACTCCGTTGGGGGTCACAAGTGGGGAAGGTGGCGCCAGGTGGCTTCTGAGAGAGGAAGGAGGACCAGAGTGTTCCTGGACATCACTTAGTCTGAGCCCCTCAGGGCCCCGGTGGGGAAAGCAAGGCAGGGTCATACCAAGGTCATGGGACAAGTTGTGGGTAGAGTCTGTCAGAGCTCCAACCCAGTCTTCCTCCTGTGTTCCTTTGCCCAGGAAAGGTCTAGTCCTGTGGGCAGGAAGCCTCTGGTGGGTTCTGCACCCTGGGATGGCACAAGCTGTTTCCTCTACATGGAGCCTTCTCCCTCCTGCTTGAGCGGGCATTTGTCTCCTGTCCCCTTGACCAAGCCGGACCTCAGCACAGGTCCCCATTTCACCCTCACTGTGCTTGCTGCTTGGCAGTTTCCCTGCACCCCACACTTCGAGAGGCCCCCTGCATATCCACTGCGTGGCTGGCTGCAGGAGACCAGCCCCCCCCAGCAGTGACTGGTTGTCAGGGGGCCGAGTTTGGGCCTTGTGGGCAGAGGGGATGGGAAGGCCAGGAGCAAGCACCTGGAGAGGCCAGGGGTCAGGAGTGAGAGGGAGACCTGGGTGATGGGTGGGGCTTCCCCAGGAAGGTCCAGGATGGGATCAGAGGCCTGGGGCTGGCTCTTGGGCGGCATATAAAAGTTATGCAAAATAACATGCAAACGAGCAACTCCTTTGGGCTGGAGCAAAGTGTTGCTCCACAGACCCCCAGTGAAAGGGAGCGCTGTGGGGCCTGACATCTGGGGCACTCAGGGCCACAGAGGTCAGGACAGGACAGACATTCAGGTTCCAGGTCGGGAGCCCAGGCTGAACTCTTCAGTTATGCCACTGAGGACTCAGGGTTCAGAGTCAGAGGGAGGTCAGGACAGAGCTGGAGTTGACCTTGCTCTGTGCACCCTGCCTTGGTCCTTCACCCTGACTGATGAGCTCTGTTGCCTCATGGAAACCTGGTCAGGCTCTCTGCTCCCTCTGGGACCTCAGCTGGGTCCTATGCCTCCCTGTGCCTCAGTTTACCCTCTCGAACCAGGAAAAGGGAAGGTAGGCTAGTCTCCTTAGGGCAACCAGGGCTCCCCCTTCCCTGCATTTATTACCAAGGCAACTGAAGGGGGCCGGACTGAGGTGATGGGGAGAATACCACAGAGCCCAGGCTTGGGGGGAGGGGCTGGTAATCCCTGGAGTTGTTATGGCAACTGGGGCGCTGATGTGGAAGTGTGGGGTCCCCATGGAAACAGGGTCGGTTACTATGGGAACCCTGAGAGGAAATTCTCGGTTTCCATAGTGATAGGACAAGGGGAAGGTTAAGCCCTGGGGGGCATTATGGAGACCAGAAGTTCTGCCCCTTCCAAGACCCCGTCCCCAGGTAATGGGGAGAGACTGGCCCAGCCACCTGGGCACTTGCACCACTGTGCCTCAGTTGCCCCTGCCTCTGGCAGAGTCCCCAACTTCTAGCTTCCTTCTTTGACTCAAGGTCCTCCAAGTCTGACCTTCAGGCATCCTGGTGTAGCCAGAAACCACCTTTGGCTTGACATTGCCATCTCCTGATGCTGAGTGGGGAGACCCCCTCCCCAGGCCTGAAAGAGGTTATCCTGATCAGAACCCACCCCACTCTGTCCCATTGCTGCTTGCCTGTCTCTGGAAATGGGGTACTCACTACCACCCAGGCAATTCTGACTAGGTGGAGTCACCCACTTTGGAGCGACAATCTTCTCTCCTTACCCCCCTGCTCCTAGCTCTAACCTGGGGACCCCCACGCCATTCTACCTGCCTGGGCCAGACACTCAGGAGACCTCGGCTCTGCCAGTGAACCAAGGTCTGCTACTTATTGGTCACTGTTGGAAGTGGGTGGGGAAAACATTAGTGTCACCCTAGAATGCCAGAGGCTTGGGAAGGCAGAGCCCCTGGATTTGGGGAGGGAGCTCCCCCTCACCTTCTCCTGTGCTGGGGGGCGCGGTGCAGTGTGGTTGGAGAGGCTTTACCTGTGAAGCAGGTATGGAGGGATGGGTTTCAAGGAGCAGCTGCAGTGCAGAGAGATGAATGGTGAGTAACAAGCTACGGAGTCTGAGAACCACGGCTGGACTCCAGAACCCATGCTCTCAACCACTGGTCTGAGTTGGCAGCCTGACCTCTGAAGCACCAGGCAGGGCTGGGGCTCAAGAAAGGTGCCGGCTCTGGGGAGCATTCAGGCAGAAGAAGCATGGAGGGCAAAGCGCTTGCGGACCCGTGGGTGTGGGGACAGCGAGGAATGCCCTCGGGCTGAGCCATCTGGAGGGTAGGGGCTGCTGGGCAGACAGTGGTGGTGACCTGTGTGTACTGGGGCACACGGGACGCCAGGCGGTGGTTAAGGAAATTTCTGTATATTGCACCATTATGAACTCCGAGAGGAGGTGACGGGCTGGGATCGGGGTTTGAAGCAAGGTCTGGGTGTCCCCTCAGGGTGAGCCAGGTGGAGGGGCAGCACAGTGTCCAGCAGCTCGGTAGTCCCTGTCCCCTGGCAGACAGCCCCTTAGCCCCTTCCCCCCATAGTATGCTACAGCCACCTGCCTTCAGCCGTCCTGGGGTACCTCAGAGTTCTACAGAAGTGGCAGTTCCATGCACCCCCAGTGACTATTTGGGCCTAACTAGCCCTTGGGAGCCCCGCAGCCCCAGTACTGAGTGCCCTCAGGGCTGACCAGGCATAGACAGAGGCCCACTGCCCCCGGGGTCACTGACCTCCCCCTCCCCACAGCTTGCTCCCCGGACCTCCAGGGCCTGAGGAGGAGTGTGGCTGCTCCTGCCCTGCCTTCAGGAGGCCCTGGCCCCTTGGAGTTGGGGACTGGGCTGTCCCTGCCCAGTATTCCTGCTCCGAGCTGGAAAGGGAGGGAGGAGCTAGTCAAGGTCTCTCTGTGAAGTGTGGGAAGGCCGGGCACTATAGCCGCTTCTTCCGCTGGACCCCGTGGCGTGCTGCATGGCCACCAGGGCCTTGTGAGTCCCATACCTCCCAGCATGGCAGCCACAAGCCATGGGACCCAGGTCAGAGGCAGGACAGGCAGAGACCCCATCCCTCCCTAGTATCATGCTTTAGAGACCCCTCGTGCTCTCCCAGAGCCCGGAAGGCCACCTTGACTGCCGCAGCCCTGAACCCAGCCCAGCCTGGACCTGTTGGACAGGCAGTGGGTGTGGTTCTGGGGACAGAAAGTCAGGTGTGCAGAGTGTTGAGGGGTCCACCCAGGTTCTGGAAGGGTCAAACCAGGTGATGGCCATGAAGAGGCAGGGAGGCTCCTGCTTAAGTACCAAACGCCCAAAGCCACGGATGGCAGTGGGGCCTAGGATAGACAGAGGCCTGGACTAGAGGATGTGACTCAGATGGAGAGGGGCGGAGAGGCTGGAGAAGCAGCTGTGATCCGGACTCAGGACCTGGAATGCCAAGCTCAGTTCAGGCCTTATCCTCAGGCCAGGGTGGAGGAACATGGTCAAATCTGGGCTTTCAGGTACTCAGTAGAATGGCGGGTGGGGGGGGCAACACGAACTTAAATTTTGGGTGAGACATGTCTATGGCTTGACTGGGGGTGATTTGGGGATAGAAGGGGACAGATAGTGTTGGGCCAGTTTGAAGGTAGACCAGGATCTGTGGGGTCACTGAGGCAAAGGCCACGTGGTCAGCTCAGACCAGCTGGCCAGCAACCATGAGTGGCCCAGGCCTAAAACAAAGGTCTGGCTTTGTTTCAAATCTGGCACCTCCATGGCCTCAGATCTGTGACAAATGCACAAGGAAGGTGCCCAGCCACAGGGTGAGGGCTGCTCTGCCTCGGTTTCTTGTGGACCTGGCCCAGTCTGCTGGGGTCTGACCCCTTCCCTGGGGCCCATTCAGTCCCTACCCTGAGGTCAGGAGCCTACAGGCAGCAGAGAGGAGCCAACTACCCAAGGTAGTTCTGGAAGACCTTGAGTCGAGGTGCGTGGCACCAGGGACATGGCACCTATGATGTGTCCTTACCCCTCCAGCCTTCTGCAGTCTGGTCCCTGCCCCTGGGAAAGAAATGTGCCTTCTGGGCTCAGCTGGTTTGGGGGAGCTGCAGATGAGGTCAGCAGGTAGGGAAAGAGGGCTGGGTGGGAGAAAGAGCTCCAGACCAACACCCACTCTGTGCTTACAGGGTAGAACAGACCGGGGCTAAGCTAGGATCTGCTAGGATGTGGAGTAGAGACCAGTAGGGCCAAGCAGGGAGGCCAGGACACAGGGGAGGGGGGGCCAGGGCAAAGGTATGACTGAGTCCTCCACATCGATGGTGTTCCCTAGGCCTGAGGCTTGGACTGGGGTCAGGGAGCTGTGGGTGCCTTGAACAAAGGGTTCTATAGCAGCAGGTGTGGGAACCCTCCCTAGACTCCAAGATGGAACCTCATGCCAGAAAAAAATGAGTCTCTGGTCCACAAGCCCCACCCTGGGCAGTGTGGCCCCGCCCCTTTGCACTCCAAGCCCCGCCCCCGGTGCTGGGCCAGGTCCCTCACCGCTTCTCTTGCAGGGCCCTGGGTGCCCCGGTGGGGCTGGCCCCCCCACATCCCTGCGGTCTGCCGGGAGGAAGCAGCCCTCCTCCCCCACCGTGACTCTGCGCTTCCTGCCCCGGCGGGGCGGGAGGCGACGTTTCCCGTTCACACCAAAGTTTCCCTGGTGGCGGGCGCCCAAACTCGGGCTCAGCCGCTGCCCCTCTTGCCCATGGAACCAGCTTTGGGGCCTGGGGTCCAGGTAACCAGCCAGGGTGGGCATTAGGTTTCCAGGGTGAGATAGGGCATTCTGCCTGTATGTGTGGGGAATGTGCATGTGCATGGGTCCTCCTGGCCCATGGTGTGCGTGCAGCACGGTCTCCTGGAGGTGGCGGCTGCTGAGCTGGGAGAAGGTGGCCCAAGTCTTTGGATCAGGGGTGGCTGGCGGGTGGAAAGCCTTCAGCCCCAGCATCAGTGTGGGCCATGGCCCCATCCCAGGAGTGTGCACACCAAAGCCCCATGTCAGGCTTGCCTGAGTCCCCAAGGGTTAGGGAGGTGGGAGCAGAGACTGGGAGACTGGGAAAAGCAGACAGGGTGGTCAATGTACAGGACAGCCCTCTGCGGCTGACCTTCCAACTTCCTGTCCTCCCTCCTCCCCTACCACCCCTCCCTCCATCCACCCACACTGCCCTGCCTCCAATCCCTGTCCACGGCCCCCGGTCTGCCCCCACCCCTGTTGCCCCCCGCCCCCCCCCCCCCCCCCCCCCCCACAGAAGGACCTGGGCTACCTGCAGCAGTGGCTGAAGGCCTTCGTGGGTGCCTTTGAGAACAGCATCTCACTGTCCTCTCTGGAGCCACGCAGGTGAGCCTGGATCTACCTGGAGGGTGGGGACCGGCACGGGGAGACAGCGTCTGTGGTGCCCTAGCGACCCCCTCCCTGCAGGCCGGAGGAGGCAGGTGCCGAGGTGCCGCTGCTGCCCCTGGACGCGCTGCATGTCCTGGCCGAGCAGCTGGACGCTGGGGACCCGGAGCAAGCCCTGCTGCTGCTCAGGCTCTTCATTGTCCTCTGCAGGTAGGTCCCTGCCTCCTGCTCTGGGGAGGGTGGGCAGCCGGGAACGGGGGGGCGGGGGGCAGAGGCGAGGCTGCTGTACCCCCTGGACCTCTCTCCCCATTCCCTCCCAGGAACCTGGAGAACGTAGAGGCCGGTTGGGGCCAGGTGCTGCTGCCCCGGGTGCTGGCCTTACTGACCCGGTTGATGGCAGAGGTGAGGTGGGCTCTAGCCTGGGGTGGGGGTGGGGGGTGGTAGGCGGTATCCGGGGCCCAGTGAACCCCCTCCGCCCTCTCCCCATGCCTCCAGCTGAAAGGAACCCCAGCATCACAGGAGGGCCGTGGGCTGCTGCTGGAGAATGTGGCCCTGCACGCCCTGCTTCTCTGCGAGGGCCTCTTTGACCCCTACCAGACCTGGAGGCGCCAGCACAGTGGGTGAGAGCCAGCCCACCTCAGAGGACCCCCCCCCCCGGAGGGTGGCCTCTCTGGCCGGGGTCTGGAGGTGGGAGGGGGCCCAGGGGTAGGCTGGTGTGGGAGGGTGGCCAGGGCGGGGTGCCGTGCCTGGCCTCACCCGGGCCCCTGCCCATTCCCCACCCCCACCCCCAGGGAAGTCATCAGTTCCAAGGAGAAGAGCAAATACAAGTTCCCTCCAGCGGCTTTGCCCTGTGAATTCAGCGCCTTCTTCCGAGGTCAGGCCCCGCCCCTGCCCCATCGGCCCCCACCTGGCACCACCCCCAGACCCGAGCCCCTTCCTGCAGTTCCCCATCCCAGTGGCCACAGGGGTGGGACACCCTTAGTGGTGGCAGCCAGCAGGGCTGGGAGCACCACGGAAAACTGACGAGGCCTCCAGGGGCGAGGGAGTTCAGGGCCAGAGAGGAAAGAAAGGGCAGGTCTGGGCAAAATGAGTAATTTCTTTTCCGGGCCGGAGTGAAGGCCTTCCATGAGGTGGGGGAGAGCAGTTTCCCTTCCCTCTTTCCGCCCACCTCCTGGGTCGGAGAAGCCACTTGGATCTCACTCTGGACCTTCTTAAAACTCCCTGATCTGATCCCTTTACCCCTGGAGGCTGCACCCTTCCTTTAGACAATGTCTACACCGATTCTGCTTCCTGCTCCCGTGGTCCTGGACAAGCGACCCCCTGGACATCTCTGGCCACCTCTGGCCCCTGGGGACCCTCTACTCTCTGGTCCCCTCTTTTCCTCTCTTCAGAGGGAGGCTGGCCAGGACTTTAGATGGGACAGGGCAAGATGGCTGTGGACTGGGGCAGGCCAGGCTTGGTGAGGCGGTGGCCTGTTAACACAGAGGTGTGGAAGTGTCACTGGGATGTGCCATGTTGCTGTAGGCCTGGGGTCTGGAGCAGGGGCCACGACTCCAAGAGGGGAGACACGCCCCCCACACCCCACACCCCAGGAGCTGCTGCCTCCGTTCTCCCACAACCTGAGTGCTCTTCGCAGAACAGCCTGGATTTTGTTCCTCCTGCCGTCAGTCCCTCATCAGTGGCCTGGCATCTCAGGATCCCATCCTGCTCCCACACAGCCTCCCTTTCCAATCCCATTCGCCCTCTGCACCCTGTCCTCTCCCTCCCGAAATGCGCTATTATTCCATGACTTTCCCTATTGCTTCCTGTCCCTTCCCAGACCACCTGCATTCTTGGGCTTCAGCTCAGATGCCCTCTGCCCAAGGAGCTGTCCCACCCCATCCCACCTGAATCTAGTGAGCCCTGCTCTTACCCCCATCCCCCACCATACACACCACTCATGTGACCCAGGGCTGGTCCCTTCTTCTCTCTGAGTTTCAGTCTGTGGCCTGGCATCCTGTCCAGCTTGGCTGGAGCAGAGCCAGGTGGGCCTCCCACATGGGAGACTGTGAAAGCCCCTAGAAGTCCCCAGCGGGGGCATGGGTGAGGGTGGGGGGGGCATCTGTACGGTAGATACAGCGAGGTCCCCAGAGCAGGTCACAGGAAGCTCCAACCGTCGCAGGGTAGCAGGAGCAGCTTTGTATCTGAGAAGCTCAACTCTGGGTTGCCGTGGGGAAGTGGGGTGGGCGTGTGTGTTGCCTACCTTGGGGTCCCCGCTTTGGAGGTTAAGGATCTGGGGGAGCGACTAGGATTTCAGGGCAGGACCACAGGCCTTCAAGCTCTCCAAAGAAGGGCCGTGTCTTCCCTAGACCTCCCTAGCAGAGAGCCATGACATTTTAGTTCCCAAGGACAGTACAGGGTCTTTTCCCCTCACACGAGACATCCCAGCCCTCTCCCCCGACCCCAGGGCACCTCCCTCTTGGGTAGTCCCCCGCAAGCTTGATGACATCGTCCTGTCCTGCCCACCCACCCTATCCAGAGAGCCTGCAGGGGGCAGACGGCTTGCCCCCCATGCTGCTGCTTCGCCTCGTCCACCTGTTCGGGGCTGTCCTTGCAGGAGGGAAGGTAAGCCTGGAGGAGCCTGCAGACCAGAGGGCGGCCACCTCAGGGGCTCTGCTGCTCAAGCCCCTTGACCATTGCCATCTCTGCCCACACCTGCAGGAGAACGGGCAGATGGCCGTGAGTGCTGGCTCCGTGCAGGGCCTGTTGGGTGTGGTGCGGGGCTGGGACCATGGGCCGGCGCAGGACCCCCGCCTGGTGCCCCTGGCGCTGGAGGCGCTCGTGGGGGCTGTACATGTCTTGCATGCCAGCCGCACGCCCCCCCGTGGGCCAGAGCTCCGCACCCTGCTTGAGGGCTACTTCCGCATCCTTAATGCCGACTGGCCAGCGGGCCCAAGCCCAGGCCCCGAAGAGGCCCTTGTCGCCCTACGGGTCAGCATGCTCGGTGGGTATGGGCCCCCAGGCTCCTGGGGAGGTGGCTCGGCCGGGGAAGGTCCACGCGCTGATGGAAGGCAGGACCGGGCAGCGTGGGAAGAAGGCGAGAGGCTGAGCGGGCGGGGTCGCTGACGGGATGGAGCGGGGCTGACCCGAGACCCGTCCACAGACGCCATCCCCCAGATGCTGGCGTGCGAGGACCGGCCGGTGCTGCAGGCCACCTTCCTGAGCAACAATTGCTTTGAACACCTTACTCGCCTCATCCAGAACAGCAAGGTGGGCGGGGCCCAGAGGCTGGGGAATCCCTTGTGGGGGCTGCTAGGCGAGCCTGGGCTGGACTGGGCTGGGGCGGTCTGTGGCGAGCAGGGTGGCCTAAGGCTTGGGATGGCTCTGCACCCCATAGGAGGAGGGATGTGGCGGAAGGACAGGAGCTGCCCTGGCCCCTTGTCCCCCTTTCTCCAGCCCCAAGGCCAGGGGCAGGAGGAGGGCCTGCTGTTTTAGATATAGTCCCTGCTCCTGCCCACTTACCTGCCCTGCCCCCAGACCCAGGTCTGTTCTGAGTATGGGCAGCTCTCGGATCCCTGACTTCCTCAGTGCCTAGTGGGGCTCTCTGCCTGGGTGTCAGGGCACACATAGCCTTCCCACAGGGCAGAACCCTGGCAGCTGCCCCTGGTCCCTCTCTAACCCCCCTCCCCCCATCTTCCTCCTCTTCTCTCTCTGCCTCCTCCACCTTGTGCCCTCCCCCTTCCCCACAGCTGTACCTGCAGGCCCGGGCGCCCCCTGAGGGGGACAGTGACCTGGCTACCCGGTTACTGACCGAGCCCGATGTCCAGAAGGTACCACCTTGGGGCTGACCTGCTCAGGCACTTACCTCCTTGGGCACCCACCCCCTGCGGCTCCCTCTTTGAGCCCTTCCTGCCTGTGCAGGGGGAACGAGCAGATATGTGTAAGGCCTGCGGTGGCCTAGTAATGGGGCTGGATCCCCCATGCTCTTTCACCCAACTTCCAGACGCTTATTCAAGGGAATGGGCAAGAGTGATCTGTGCCCTACCCAGTATTAGTATTGGGAGCTAGGGTTTGGCTTTACCAAGCTGGAAGGAACCTTCGAAACTCAACCACCTACCCACCCCCCATTCCCAGAAGGGGAAACTGAAGCCCAGATACTAAGGGGCACGACTGTGACAGAAAAGGAGGTTCCCACACATGGGCCCACTTCTTTCCATGGATCCTTGTGCCGGCCTTAAGCAGGTCACTGGGAGTCCCTCATCCCCTTATGATGTCTCCCTGCCTCACCTTGCATGGGAGCTGGAAGAGGCAGCAAAGCTGTCAGGGGCTCGCATGGAGAACCCTCTCTCCTTACTGCGTGGGCCCCAACCCTGAGGTGCCCCTGCCTTTGTCCTCATGAGGCAGCCCCTGTGGCTGTTGCTTTAACCTGTTTTCTGAGAGCGTGCATATCTACTTTTCCACAAAGCAGACAAGGCGGGTGAGACCCCTCGTTTTTACAGATAGGAAACTGAGGCCTGGGGAGGGGGAGGTTGTGTGAGGTCGCTGGGGGAATCAGGCCCCATGGAGCCAGGGTACAGCCTAGCAGTCTGGCAGCTGTGGACACATTCTCTAAGCCCATTCCCAGGGGTGGGGCAGGGCAAGTGAATGGCTTGTTTCCAGCTATCAGGTTCAGCCAGGGTGAGCCTTAGTGCTCCCACCTGCATCTAGGGGCAAGGGGGAGGGTAGGACTCAAAGGTCTCGAAGGTTCTTCTGGTTCTAACCTCCTGTGATTGGTTGTCCCTCGATTCCCCACCCCCTGTCAATCATCATGGGTGATGGAGCACTTGCCTGCTTGTGTGTGTCTAGCTTGGGTGGGGATGGGCGGGGACTGAGGCCTGTAAGCAGTGAGCGACAGAAGGGGTAAGGCGAGAGGGTCCCCTGTTGATCTGTCACAGTGAGGGTCTTGGTTTCTTCCCTGGCCTCTTTGTCAAAGGGGGTCTGGCCAAGCTACTCAGAGAGGGCCCTAGGGTCAGGGTGAGGGTCACAGTAGCATGGGCAAGGAATAGAAGGCCCGGTACCCCACTCCCAAGGCTTCCAGCCAACTCAGCAACACGCCTTGGGGCACCTGCTCCTGGCCCTACACCAGGAGCAGGGGGCTGCCAGCTGTGACACATTGGTACCCCTGCTGCTGACTCCCCACCCCACCCCACCCCAAGGTTCTGGACCAGGACACAGACGCCATCGTAGTACATGTGGTCCGAGTGCTGACCGCCATCATGAGCGGCTCCCCATCAGCCAAGGTGAGGACATTACAGTCTGGCTACCAGAGGGGTGTGGGGTGGGGGTTAAACTGACTGCATGCCCCCAGACGGCTCTGGCTGGTGGCCATTAGAGCAACGGAGCTGAGGGGGCAGGCGTCTTGCCCTGTGGGGTACAGGTCAGAGCCGGCAGCTGGGTCTCCGGGGTCAGGGCTGGACTGGGGAGGATACTTGGGGGCTGACCACCATCTACAGCCTTCCAAGGGGACCCTTACCCCCGCAGCCATCCGTGGGCCCTTGCCCTCACCAGCACTGCGACCCGGAGGCAGAGCCAGGTTGGGGAGCCCTGAAAGATGCTCCTTCTTCTGGGATTTCCATGGGGTGTGGGTTTGCCCTGGGGGCCCACATATGTGCTCCCTTCCTCCTGCCCAGGAGGTGTTTAAGGAGCGCATCGGCTACCCACACCTGCTCGAGGTTCTGCAGAGCCACGGCCCCCCCACCCGCAGGCTGCTGCAGGAGCTACTCAACATGGTGAGGTCCAAGGCGTGGGCTTGGGGTCCCAGGGGTGGTCAGGACCAAATCAGGCTTCCTGTGGAGGGTGAGCCCTCCACCTTGGGGGCTCTGTTGGCCATGGGTGTTATATAGTGGGACCCATGGCCTGACCAAGGTGTCTGTGTCCCTGGGATGAAGATCCAGTGCAGGGGAGCGAGACCGTGCCCCCTCGCCCCAGATCATCCCAGAACATGCCGTTGGGGTTGAGGCCACCCCGGACCCAAAGCCAGGCTCAGGGGGTTAATGGTGCCAGAGGCCTGGTGTAAATAGTGCCGCATGCCCACCCGCCTCCGTCTCCCCCAAGCTGCAACCTGCATGAGCAGGACGGGGGGGCACGCATTGCCCTCCAGCACTGGAGGCCGACACCCTGAGCCACGGAGGTCCCTTGGCCAGCAGGGTGGCCCTTCCCGTCACCTAACAGCTGCCCCAGGAACCATCCCGTGCTCTCCACCCCCAGGCTGTGGAAGGTGACCACAGTGGATGTCCGCCACCACCAATCGTCAATGAGCAGCCCGTGCTTCTGCTGATGCAGTGGCTGCCCGCCCTGCCCACGGTGGAGCTGCGGCTCTTCCTCGCGCAGCACCTCCGGTGGCTCTGTGACAGCTGCCCTGCCAGCCGGGGCACGTGTGTGCAGGCTGGTCTGGTGGGCCACCTGCTGGAGACACTGGCCGCCGGGGTCGCCTTGGGGGCCCACTGCCAAGAGCAGCTTTTGGCGCTGCTGCAAGCCTTGGGCCGAGTGTCCCTGAGGCCCTTGGAGCTGCGCCGTCTGCTGCGCCCGCCACCGGCGCTGGACTCAGAGCCCAGCGGGACAGAGGCTGGGAAGGCCAGACACGCGGGGGCCATCATCCGTGCATTGTCAGGCATGGCCCGGCGCCAGGGCCCCGCGAGAGCCCTGCACTACTTTGACCTCACGCCCAGCATGGCGGGGATTATGGTGCCCCCCGTGCAGCGCTGGCCGGGACCCAGCTTCACCTTCCATGCCTGGCTCTGTCTGCACCCCACAGCTGCGGCCCCTGCCCCAGCCCCCTCCCGGCCACTCCAGCGAAAGCAGCTATATAGGTGGGTGATGGCTAGGGAGTGGGGTGCAGTGCCGTAGGGCCGAGCAGGAAAGCCACAGGCATAACTGGTACCGCCTATCCCCAGCTTCTTCACCAGCAGTGGCTCAGGGTTCGAGGCCTTCTTCACGGCGGCTGGGACACTGGTGGTGGCCGTGTGCACCCGGAAGGAGTACTTGACCATGAGCTTGCCTGAAGTGTCCTTTGCCGACTCCGCCTGGGTGAGCCTCTCTGCTCAGATGGCATGGGTGGGGGGTGGAGACCCCAAGCACCAACCTGATGCTGAGGCTTCTGTTCCAGCACTGCGTGGCCATTGTCCATGTGCCTGGGCGCCGGCCCTTCAGCCAGAACCTGGTCCATGTCTACAAAGACGGCCAGCTGGTCCAGACGGCAGCCCTTCGATGCCCCTCCCTCAGTGAGGTATGCCAGGCAGGGTTTGGGGAGGCCTGGGGTAGCCGGGGCATCTTGGACGTGGTGGGGCCTCAGACTTCGGCCTCTGGGGTCCGTGTGGCCACAGGGGTCCGTGTGAGGAACTGGATGCAGGCGGAACCCCAGGCTTCACTGTGATCTGACCACTTGCCCAACCCCGGCCCCGCAGCCTTTCTCCTCCTGCTGTATTGGCTCCGCTGGGCACCGCACGACGACCACCACCACGGGGCTGCCTACGCCACCAGTCCCCACGGCCCTGGCTCCCCCTCACCCCTCCCTCTCCCGCTCACAGTCGGTCCCGGCCACTGCAGGGCTTGGCTGGGGGTCCGGGCTGGTGACCCCCTTGCAGGAGGGCAGCATCAGCTCCACCCTTGCAGGCACACAGGACACCCGGTGGGGCAGCCCTACGTCCCTGGAGGGTGAGCTGGGGGCCGTGGCCATCTTCCATGAAGCCCTGCCTGCGTCGGCCCTGCGGACCCTGTTCACCTTAGGTATGCAGCACCACCCCCCACCACCCCCCTGCGCCCTGGCCCAGCTCCTACCTGGGGGGTGGGGGTTCCTACAGGGTCCAGGCTGGAAACTAGGGGTCCAGGAGGGAGAAGGCGTTCCTGGGGGTGTATGTCCTCTGACATGGCAGGCTCTGGATGGGGTTGGGTGAGACACCCAGCCAGGTCTGAAGCCCCCTGGCCACCCCCCAGGGCCCAAGGAGATGGCACCCTTCAAGCCCGAGGGTGAGCTGCACGAGTTTAGCACCAAGCTGCTCCTCCATTACTCACCTCAGGTATTGGGTGGGGGTGGTTGGCTCAGCCCTGCTACCTTCCCCTGCCCCCCCAACTCCTGTGCCACCTCCTCTTCTAACTGACCCTGCCTCCCCGCCCACCCCCTGCCCCCAGGCCTGTAGGAACAACATCTGCCTGGACCTGTCCCCTGGCCATGGGCTGGACGGCCGCCTGACGGGCCACAGGGTGGAGACCTGGGATGTGAAGGTGCGTGTGCACCTGTGCACGGGCCAGGGGTGCCGGGGGCACTAGCACGGGCATGGGCACGCGTGTGTGCAGGGTGGGCTGGGGAGCCACACTGTGCCCTGCAAGGTCGTTAGGGGAGGTCCACTCAAGAGAACCAGAGTCCGCTGGACCCAGCTTCCCAGAGTGGAAGATCATCTGGGGCGGAGTGAGGTGGGAAGTGGCTGGGAGCTGCCTTCCCACAGCCAGCCCTTCCCCTAGGATGTGGTGACTTGTGTGGGAGGCATGGCTGCCCTGCTGCCCCTGCTGGAGCGAGTGGCCTCCCAGCCCCAGGAGGCCGAGGCAGGTCCAGCTGAGACACATGACCTCGTGGGGCCTGAGCTGACCTCCGCCCACAACACCCAGGGCCTGCTTCTCCCACTGGGCAAGTCCTCAGGTAAAGTGGCCCTGGCGCCTGGGTTAGGGCGGTGAGGGACTCTTGGCATGATAAGGAGGCTGGAGTGCCTGTGGCCTCTGCTGCTGGCAGACCCTTGACACACCTCTGTCCCCCTCCTGGTGGCCGGTAGAGGTGCGCATGGAGAGGAACGCCGTGGCCGCCTTCCTGCTGATGCTGCGGAACTTCCTGCAGGGCCATGCGGGGAACCAGGAGAGCCTGGTGCAGTGCCAGGGGCCGGCCATCATTGGAGCCCTCCTGCGCAAGGTGGAACGGGGGACGGGGGTGCGGCTGGCCCTGTCTGGCGGAGGGGACGGCGTCGGAGGGCTAGGAAGGGGAACCTGATGTTGTCGGGGAGAGCCTCCTGGTGGAGTGGCTGGCATCTGAGCAGGGCCTCGCCAAGCTTGGCAGGGTTTGGCCAAAGAAGTAACCAGCACCCCACTGGGGCAAGGAACCCACCCAGCAGGCTGGGGAGCTTGCCCCTCGGAGGCAGTGGGGAGCCACGAAAAGGCTTGGAGCAGGCAGGATGCTCCTGTCTGTCTGCCTGTGTGGGGCAGGGTGGATGCTGGGGGGGCTCAGCGGCACCCATCCCGGGCCTGCTGCCTCACATTGCCTCCTTCCACTCCAGGTCCCCAGCTGGGCCATGGACATGAACGTGCTCATGTCTGCGCAGCTGCTGATGGAGCAGGTGGCTGCAGAGGGCGGCGGGCCCCTCCTCTACCTGCTCTACCAGCACGTGCTCTTCCACTTCCACCTCTGGAGCCCCAGTGACTTTGCCGTGCGCCTGGGTGGGTGTGGGGACTTAGATGGGGGGATGCCAGCGGGCACAGTGAGGGCAGAGGTTTGGAGAAGTTAGAACCCCGCTTTGGGCCATCTGAGGGAACAGCTTGACCCTGGGGGATGTGGCAGGGACATGGCCCTGTCCTGGAGGGACAGCAGAAGGGGCCCAGCTCAGGCGAGGGGGCCTGAGTCCTCCGATGATGCCCATTCAGGCCATATCCAGTACATGTCCAGCATCGTCCGGGAACACAGACAGAAGCTGCGGAAGAAGTACGGGGTCCAGTTCATCCTGGACGCGTTGCGCACCCATTACAGGTGAGGCTGGTGGGGGCGGACAGGCTGTGGGCCTGACACAGCAGCCTCTGGCCCTGGGGATGGGGTTCGGTCCCCGCAGCTCACCTGCCTGCTCTCTCCCCTCTGTTCCCCTGCTTTCTCCTGGCCCTGGGTGGCTGCGGCCCTGGGTCGGTACCGGCCCAGCCCGCCGCGGGAGCTCCCCCTAGTGGCTGACGACGTGCGCACAGTGCAGACTTCGCTCCTGGGCCTGGTGCGGGAGTTCCTGGTTCGGAGCTCCGCGGCGGAGGACATGCAGGTGGTGCTTAGCTTTCTGGTGGCCTCCGCGGATGATGGTCAGGTAGGCTGGAGGCTGGGGGGGAAGGGCTTGGGTGCGGGGTGGGGTGTGGACCGTGTCAAGGGGAGTGGCCCGCCCACAAGGAGACTTTGGATCCCCAGGTTGTGGGAGCCCTGGACCTGTTCCTGGCGCTGCTGCAGGGCTCGCCAGCACAGGAGTCTCTGGCCGTCTTCCTTGTGGAGCCGGGGAACCTTGAGGTGCTGCTGGCTCTGCTGGTCCGGCCGAGGTCACTGCCCCTGGTGCCTGACCGAGTCTGCAAGGTACACCCAGCCTGCCCCTTGTGTTCCATTTGCCGTGGCCCCTGCCTAAGGGCCAGGGAGGCAGAACAGGTCCCTTGGAGCCACAGACCTGCGTGGTGACTTTCCCTGCTCCAGTCACTCCTTCCCCATGAGGACAACCCTCTATGTCACCCCCCACCCCCAGATCCTGCGAAAACTGCAGCAGAACGAGCGCTTACCTGAGCGGAGCCGCCAGCGCCTCCGGCTACGAGAGTACGGTCTGCAGGGCCTTGTCGCCTGCCTGCCAGAGGGGGCTGCTTCCCCCCAGCTTTGCCAGGGCCTCTACAAGCTATTCCTGGGGGCAGGTACCACCTGGGTAGGGCCAGGAGGCAGGCCAGGTGGAAGGGCGAGACGGGGCCAGGAAATAGGGCAGGTGGATAGAGGGAGGGCATGGGCACAGGGGCTGAGGCTGGGCCAGAGGGGAAGCGAGGTCCGCCGCCTATGCTCAGTCCCTCAGGGCCTCTCTGGCCATCCTTCCAGATTGCCTGAATCTCTCAGATCTGTTGGCTGTGGTACAGCTGTCCCTCCAGGCTGACCTCAGCGTCCGCCTGGACATTTGTCGCCAGGTGAGTATGGGGGGAGACAGCTTGAGGAGGATGGGGCTTCTAACATGGAGCTTTGCTTTACCTGCCTGTGAGGAGGGCTCCCTTGCAAAGGCCCTGGGGTGGGAGTCCGGGGGCAGAGCGCTGGCCATGTCCCTTACTGGCTGTGCCCTGGCCCCGCAGCTCTTCCACCTCATCTACGGACAGCCAGACATAGTGCGGCTGCTGGCCCGACAGGCTGGCTGGCAGGACATGCTGACCCGGCTATACGTCCTGGAGGCGGCCACAGCTGGCAGTCCCCTGCCATTCTCCCCAGAGCCACCCACCTCCCCAGACCCAGCCCTATGCCAGCCACCCACTGAGTCGCCTGAGACTTCGGACGTTTTCCTCCCCTCGGAGACCCCCAGCCCTGACCCTGACACCTTCTACCACGCTCTCTCCCCATTTTGTACACCCTTTGACCTGGGCCTGGAACGGGCCAGCGTGGGGTCATGCAACACCAGCGGTGGCGGCGGCGGTGGCAGCGGCACTCTTACTCCCGCCAGCCAGCCTGGCACCCCTTCCCCGCTGGATGGGCCCCGGCCCTTTCCTGTGGCCCACGGCCGCCACAGCTCCAGTCTCTCCAACGTACTAGAGGACGGCAGCCTCTTGGAGCCCACCATCAGTGGGGATGATACCTCAAACACCAGCAACCCTCAGGTGAGGCGGCCCGCTCTGCCACTGCCCGGCTCTGAGGGACCCCTCTGGGACCCCAGGCAGGCGGTATAACCTTTCCAAAGGTGAGGTCCTATCAGACATCAGGGCTATACCCACCGGTCGGCCCTGCTGCTGCCCCCCGGAGCTCTCATCCGCAGCTGTGTTCCTGGTTGGGGTCCCAGAACAGGATAAATGATGCCAAGCCCGAGTGGGGAAACCAGCCAGGCTTTGGGGAGTCCCCAAGAGAGCCTGCAGGGCAGAGACTTCACAGAGCCCACGAGCAGCATCACTCTAAGGGATCTGCCTTGTGTTTCTGGATTTGGGGATGGGTTTCTGCTTATACTGTGGCATTCTTCTAGAGGATTCCAGGACAGTTCTGGGGCCCGTGAGAACTATGAGGTAATTTTGTGAACCACACCTTCTCTCCCCGAGGAATCACTGAGACCCCAGGGTCCTCCCTGGGATTCAGGCAGCAGCTAAGTCCCCTCCACCATTCTTCCAGGCCCCAGCCTGTTTGTTGTCTGAAGGCTGTCCCTCCTGGTAGGGACACCAGGGAGTGGTGCTCAGGCAAGGGGTACTCAGCCAGGCTAGTGGGAGAGTCAGCAATTCCCTTCCTCCCCGGCCCACACCCCTGACCTGTGCCCCCAGCAAACCTCTGAGGAGGAACTGTGCAACCTGCTCACCAATGTGCTATTCTCGGTGACGTGGCGTGGCGTGGAAGGCAGCGACGAGGCCGCGTGGCGGGAGCGCGGCCAGGTCTTCTCGGTGCTCACCCAGCTGGGGGCCTCAGCCACGCTCGTGCGGCCGCCCGACTGCATCAAGCGCAGGTGAGGAGGCCACTCGGGAGGGTGAGGGGCCTCCGGGAAGCCCTCGTGTGAAGGCAGTCAGACAGACACCCAAGTCCGTCATCCATCCCCAGCCTTCTGGAGATGATGCTGGAGTCAGCCCTGACCGACATCAAGGAGGCCCCCGTTGGGGTCCTGGCCAGCCTCACCCAGCAGGCGCTCTGGCTGCTACGCCTGCTGCAGGACTTCCTGTGCGCAGAGGGCCACGGGAACCAGGAGCTGTGGAGTGAGAAGGTGCGGTAGCTCGGAGGCCTGTGAGCCACACGTGAGCCCGTGGGCCTCTGGTCCGGAGGTGGACGAGCGTGCGGGTGCCTCAGAATGCAGTCTGTGTGGGCAAACCCCACCTGGCGCCCAGCCTAAACCTTACCTTCCTCCTTCCCCACGGGCTGCTGGCCCGCTCTGCTGATGGTGGCCTGGAATACGCCTGGCTGCAGCTCTTCGAGGGTGTGTGCAGTCTGCTGGACCGCCTGGGGGCCTGGCCGCACCTGGCCAACGGCACAGCGGATCTCCGAGAGATGGCCCAGATTGGCCTGCGCCTAGTGCTTGGCTACATCCTGCTGGAGGACCCGCAGGTGAGCCCAGGGCCAGCTGGGGTGTGGCAGCGGCAGGTGTGGGGAGCCTGGGGAGCGGCTGGGGCCACCCACACCCCCTTCCGCCCCCCAGCTGCACGCCCAGGCCTACGTGAAGCTGCACTGGCTGCTGCAGACCGCGGCGGTGCCCATGCGGCGGGAGGAGGCCTGCTATGTGCTCTCCAAGCTGGAGGCAGCGCTGGCGCGGGCGCTGAACACCTCCCTGTCAAAAACGACCACCGAGGACACGGAGCCCCCAGGTGCAGCGGCCGCAGCCACGGAACGCTGCTCATGGCTGGTGCCCCTGGTGCGCACACTGCTGGACCGGGCCTACGGGCTGCTGGGCCTCCAGTGGGGACTGCCTTCCTTGCCGCCGACCAACGGCAGCCCCACCTTCTTCGAGGACTTCCAGGCCTTCTGTGTCACACCTGAATGGCGCCACTTCATCGACAAGCAGGTGCCTGGAGGAGGGGGCGTGGGAGGAGAAATGGTCGGGGGAGCTGCGTGGAGCGCTGATCTCCTGTCCCAACCCGGTCCTCCAGGTGCAGCCCACCATGTCGCAGTTCGATATGGACACCTACGCGAAGAGCCACGATCTCATGTCGGGCTTCTGGAACGCCTGCTATGACATGCTCATGAGTAGTGGACAGCGGCGCCAGCGGGAGAAGGCACACAGCCGGCGGGCTTTCCAGGTGTGCAGCCTGGGGCCAGGGTGGGGAGCTGCTCCACTCCTGCGCCCAGAGGACTGGGAGGAGAAGCCCGCTGCAGGACTGACCCATTCCTCCACCCTGCCCTCACCCCGCAGGACCTGGTGCTGGAACCTGCGCAGAGGCGGGGACGCCTGGAAGGGCTGCGCTATGCAGCGGCACTGAAGCAGCAGGCCGCGCAACACTCCACCGCTCTGCTGCACTGGGGGGCCCTGTGGCGGCAGCTCTCCAGCCCCTGTGGGGCCTGGGCCCTGAGGTGGGTGGGGCTCGGGCCCTGAGGTGGGCGGGGATGGGGGCAGAGGCTCGTGGGGGCGGGACTTGGGAGGGCCGGAGGGCCCTGGGCCATGCCACTGCGTTTGGGATGAGACAGGCGAGGAATGGGGACTTTGGCGGATGCACATGCCCACCCATGACCACCATCCCGGACGTATCCTCAGGGACCCGCCTGTTCCACGCTGGAAGCTGTCCAGTGCTGAGACATACTCGCGCATGCGTCTGAAGCTAGTGCCCAACCATCACTTCAACCCTCATCTGGAAGCGAGCGCTCTGCGCGACAACCTGGGTGAGAAAGGGTGTCCAGAGCAGTATCTGCCCAAGCTCCTAGGGCTTGCCCTGCCCAGCTCTGGCTGAGCACCCCTGGGCCCACTGCAGGTGAGGCCCCCCTGACCCCGGCGGAGGAGGCCTCGCTGCCTCTAGCGGTGACCAAGGAGGCCAAAGTCAGTGCCCTCCCCGAGGAGCTGCAGGAAGACCAGCTGGGCGAAGATGAGCTGGCTGCGCTGGAGAAAGCGTGAGTGCGGCTGGGAGAGCTGGACCCGGAGCGGGGCGCAGGGGTCTACTCCTCTGTGCACATGCCTCCCATGGGACTGACTCCTGAGCCACTTCGTCTTCGGTTATGGGGTGAACACCCTGCAGGGACTGTCCAGAGTCAGGTGGGCAGTTGGGGAGAGCTGTCTAGCTGAATGGGCAGCTAGTGATGAGGAACCCCAGGGCAGGGCTGAGAAACACAGACCCGCCCTGTGTGGGGGCCCAAGGGAGTGGGCAGGTGCTGAACAGGGGAAGCCAGGGATAGAAGCCCAGGTTTGGGGTGGGGACCAGGGTTGGTGGGCACTGGACCTTGGACGGTTCCTCCCTTTCCTGTGGGAAGCACAAGAATCTGTACCCCGTGACTTGATGGCGCTAGGAGAGTGTGGTCCTTGGGCTTATCTGGAAGGGGGTCCTGGAGCCTAGAGCCTGAAGTGAGTGCCGGCCCCCAGGATGCAGGCGGCGGAACTGGACGAGCAGCATGAGAAGCTGGTGCTTTCCGCGGAGTGCCAGCTGGTCACAGTGGTGGCCGTGATCCCAGGGCTGCTGGAGATCACTACCCAGCACGTGTACTTCTATGACGGCAGTGCTGAGCGTGTGGAAACAGACGAGGGTGCGTCCTCCTAGGGCTGCTGAGAAGGATGGCAGGGGGTGGATGGGGTCTGTTGGAGCCAGGGTGAGTGACTGCTGCTGCTGGTGTCCGTTGGCATAGGCATTGGCCACGACTTCCGGCGCCCGCTCGCCCAGCTGCGTGAGGTCCACCTGCGGCGTTTCAACCTGCGCCGCTCAGCACTCGAGCTCTTCTTCATTGATCAAGCGAACTACTTCCTCAACTTCCCATGCAAGGTGGGCGGGACCATAGCCTCATCACCTTGCCAGGCCCCCAGGCCCCAGCCCTGCCCCATCCCACTCCACACCCAGGTACGGAACCAGGCGTACTCGTTGCTCCTGCGCCTCCGACCCCCGAGCCAAGGCTACCTAAGCAGCCGCTCCCCCCAGGAGATGCTGCGTGCCTCGGGCCTCACCCAGGTAAGAGGCCTTGAGTGGGGGGGGGGGGGCAAGGCCCTGTGGTTGGCAGGAGGGATGGACAGCCCAGTGGACTCACCTCTGGCCTGCCCCTGCCCCCTAGAAATGGGTCCAGCGTGAGATCTCCAACTTCGAGTACTTGATGCAACTCAACACCATTGCAGGGCGAACCTACAACGACCTGTCCCAGTATCCTGTGGTAAGAGTCTAATCCTTTCCTCCATTCCTGCCCCTTTGCTCTGCCGGCCCTGGTTCAGCCTGGTGTGGGTGCTGGTGGTGGGCCAGCCCTGAGCCAGGCCCGGGTAGGGGGTGGGTGCTGTCTGACACCTGCCTCTGTTCCCTGCCCCTACCCACCCCCTCCCTGAGCCCTATCCACCCCCTCCCCGAGCCTTACCCCCTCTACCCCTGAAGGGAAGCCTGTTCTGGTCTGCTTCCCTGTGGTCCCTCCAAGTGGTAACGCGCCCCCTCCCCCGCTGCCTGTGGGCTCTGCCCATCTTCCTGAGGGTGAGGGCTGGGCAGACTGGGCAGGGAGGCCATCAGGACCCTCACACAGCTCCTTCCCTGGGTGGGTGGCCAGTTCCCCTGGGTCCTGCAGGACTACGTGTCTCCAACTTTGGACCTCAGCAACCCAGCCGTCTTCCGGGACCTGTCCAAGCCCATCGGTGTGGTGAACCCCAAGCATGCCCAGCTCGTGAGGGAGAAGTGAGCGAGTGGGCAAGGCTGGGCTTGGGGGCTGGGATGGGCGAGGGCAGGGCTTCTGCTGACTCCCCCGCCCCCCACCCCAAATGTGGCTGCAGGTACGAGAGCTTCGAGGACCCAGCGGGCACCATTGACAAGTTCCACTACGGCACCCACTATTCCAACGCTGCAGGCGTGATGCACTACCTCATCCGTGTGGAACCCTTCACCTCCCTGCACGTCCAGCTGCAGAGTGGCCGGTGAGGCCCGGGGCTGCCTGGCAGATGACGGGGTGAGGGTGGATTGCCGCAGATGAGGGAAAGAGGCAGGTCCTCCGGGTGTCTGGGGCCCTTCGTCTCCCTTCCTGCCCCCATCTATAGCTCTCCCTCCTTGTCCCAGTTGTCCCCACCTCACTCTGGCCTGTGCCCCTCCCCCAGCTTTGACTGCTCCGACCGGCAGTTCCACTCAGTGGCAGCAGCCTGGCAGGCCCGCCTGGAGAGCCCTGCCGATGTGAAGGAGCTCATTCCGGAGTTCTTCTACTTCCCTGACTTCCTGGAGAACCAGAATGGTAGGAGCTGGCGTGGGGCACAGGGAGGCCCCAGGGGTGGAGCGCACAGGCCAGGCCTGGCCAGGGAAGCGGGTGTAGAGGGCACAGCGAGACCGCTGACCCCGTCCTCCGGGCCAGGCTTCGACCTGGGCTGCCTCCAGCTGACCAACGAGAAGGTGGGCGACGTGGTGCTGCCGCCGTGGGCCAGCTCCCCCGAGGACTTCATCCAGCAGCACCGCCAGGCCCTGGTGAGGAGATGAACATGGACAGGGGACAGGCGGACAGCCAGGGTTGAGGGGTGCCAGGGAGAGTGGGGTATCAGCCGTCCATGGACTAACTGGTGCCTCCCCGCCCCCAGGAGTCCGAGTACGTGTCTGCTCACCTGCATGAGTGGATCGACCTCATCTTTGGCTACAAGCAGCGGGGACCAGCCGCAGAGGAGGCCCTCAACGTCTTCTATTACTGCACCTATGAGGGTGGGTGGCGCCCTGGCCAGGGCACAGCTCTGCATGGGGGCTGAGTGCGGAGGGCACAGCGCAGGTCCTGACCGCTCTGCCTGCCTTACCCAGGGGCCGTGGACCTGGACCATGTGGTGGATGAGCGGGAACGGAAGGCTCTGGAGGGCATCATCAGTAATTTTGGGCAGACTCCTTGTCAGCTGCTAAAGGTGAGGCCAGCTCAAAGGATCGTGGTCAGGGATGCCCATGCCGCTGTGCTGACCAGTCACTCGTCCATAGGAGCCACATCCAGCTCGGCTCTCCGCTGAGGAAGCAGCCCAGCGCCTTGCACGTCTGGACACTAACTCACCTAGCATCTTCCAGCACCTGGACCAGCTCAAGGCCTTTTTTGCGGAGGTGAGGGGAGCCAGAGCTTTATAGCTCTATCGTCCTCCTCTGTGCAATGGGTTTAACACCACTGTCCCTTACCAACCTCTTGGGGGTAGATGGAAAACCTAAATTAAGGTCACTGATGTTAGCCATCTTTGAAAAAGAGGTAACGGGAGAGGGATAGGGGAGCAGGGATGGGGGCGCCTTCTTTGCTGCGGCGGGGACAAGTTGTTGAGCCCCTAACCATCTCTGAAAACCTTAGGGAGACCAGAAGGAAGGCCGTCTGGCCGTGAATCATTTCCCTCACAATCCTCTGAGATGGAATCCCTCCATGAGAAGGCCCCCCCAGACCTGACCTTTTTAGTTTCCCATCCCCTCCTGCCAGCAGGCTGGGGGACGTGAAGTCAGAGGCTGGGAGGACCAAGGTCGAGACTGAGAGGGCTGTCTTGTCCATCCCAGCTTGTCACTCCCTCACCTTTGGAGATATCCTCCTGAAGGCCCACTGAGCTCTCCCGACTGTGTCGCAGAGGGACCTCTGCCTCTGTGACCCCCTAGTCTGTGAGCACTAGGGATGAGAGGAGAGGGAAGAATGGTGCCCCAGGTGGCAGGCAGGAGAGTGGGGTTTCCGGCTGAGCACTGAGGCAGAGCCAGCTCTGTGCTCTGCTCCTCAGGTCATCAGTGATGGTGTGCCCCTGGTGCTGGCCCTAGTCCCCCACCGGCAGTCCCACTCCTTCACCATCCAGGGCTCCTCAGACCTGTTGGTAAGTGCACCTCGCAGCCCCCAGCTCAGCTCCACTCCTGCTCTGACTCCGCCTTCCACTGCTCCACCTCTGCCCCCTCTGGCCCCCAGGTGACCGTGAGCGCCAGTGGGCTGCTGGGCATCCACAGCTGGCTGCCCTATGACCGGAACATAAACAACTACTTCAGCTTCAGCAAAGACGCCACCATAGGCAACCCCAAGTAGGACAGAGGGAAATGGGCAAGGGTGGGCTCTCAATGCCCCATACCCCTGAGCGGGTGCCCCACCCAGTCAGGGACCAGCTGAGGTCTCTGAGGGCCCGGGTCTTCTATGTCAGCCTGGCCTCACCTGCCCTGTCCCCTACCCCCCCGCCCCGCACTGGGTCAGGATGCAGCGACTGCTGAGCGGTCCGTGGGTGCCAGACCGTGGTGTGAATGGGCAAGCTCTGGCAGTGGCCCCCGATGGAAAGCTGCTGTTCAGTGGTGGCCACTGGGACGGCAGCCTGCGAGTGACCGCACTACCGAGGGGCAAGCTGCTGAAACAGCTCCACTGCCACCTGGGTACGCACAGCCCCGGAGCTGGGGTGGGGGATGCAGGGCAGGCTGGTCGGCCAGGCAGGAGGTGACCGCTGCGTTCCACTTGCCCCCTCCCCTCCCCATGCAGATGTAGTGACCTGCCTCGCACTGGACACCTGTGGCATCTACCTCATCTCGGGCTCCCGGGACACCACATGCATGGTGTGGCGGCTCCTGCAGGAGGTGGGCTGGTGGGCAGCCTCAGGGGCCCTCCCGTAGTCCATACCTGCAGCCCCCATCCACCCCTCAGCTGACTGGCAGTCCTGCCCTTCTCTCTGCCACCGTGAACAAGGCTGGGGCTCCACAACCCTCCAGCGCTCTGGCTCTGCACAAGGCGGTCACTTTCCGGAGCCTCAGCCTTCTCGGGCCAGGGCAGTGAGGTATCCCCAGTCCTGAGCTGGCCCTGGCTCCCCACAGGGTGGTTTCTCGGTGGGACTGGCATCAAAGCCCGTGCAGGTCCTCTACGGGCATGAGGCTGCCGTGAGCTGTGTGGCCATCAGTACCGAACTCGACATGGCTGTTTCTGGATCTGAGGTGTGTGTGTGTGCCTGTGCCCAGGGGAGGCTGAGTTTGTTAGGCAGTGCCCCCAGAGATTAGAGACCTATGCTCCACACCCTAAGCTGTCTTCCTGCAGGATGGAATTGTGATCATCCACACCGTACGTCGTGGCCAATTTGTGGCAGCGCTGCGGCCCCCAGGGGCCATGTTACCTGGACTTGTGTCCCATCTGGTGCTGGGGTCTGAGGGCCAGATTGTGGTACAGAGCTCAGCGTGGGAGCGTGTAGGGGCTCAGGTATGGAAAAGGGGTGCTCGGCCAAGAACAGGGTAGTTGGGATTCTGTCCTTGCAGACACATCTTGCTTTTTCCAGGTCACCTACTCCTTGCACCTGTACTCCGTGAATGGGAAGTTACGGGCTTCATTGCCCCTGGTCGAGCAGCCCACAGCCCTGGCAGTGACAGAGGACTTTGTTCTGCTGGGCACAGCCCAGTGCGCCCTGCACATCCTTCACCTGAACAAGTGAGTTCCGCTTTGTTGGAATTCATGGACCTGCAGGGTGGTAGTCATTGGCAGAGGATACTAGAAAGGTGTTAGCCTCCCCCCCCTCCATCTCTCTGCCTCCATCACAGTGGGCCTACCCATGACCTTTATATGTCCATGGGCACATTCTTCAGGGCCTGTCCCTTGTCCTCCAGTGGGTTGATCTTGCCCTGGGCCTCCCTTAGCCACACACCTGTGGGAGGTCCCTTTATGTCTTAGGGTTTCAGTTAAGCCATCCCTCAAATGCAGGTGGCGAAGGGGTGGGGAACACGGGAGAAAGAAGACACAAAGCTCCCTTGCAGCTGAGAGCTCAGATCCCTCCCTCCCTCCCTGCAGGCTGCTCCCGGCTGCTCCTCCCCTACCCATGAAGGTGCCTATCCGCAGCGTGGCTGTGACCAAAGAGTGCAGCCACGTGCTCGTGGGCCTTGAGGACGGCAAGCTTATCGTGGTGGGAGCGGGGAAGCCCTCTGAGGTGAGGATAAGGGTAGGGCGGGCCTCGATCGGGGTGGGGAGCGACGGTCCCGGCCCACCTCTCCCCAATCCTACATCCCCCCACCCCACCCCCAGGCGCGCAGCAGCCAGTTCGCGCGGAAGCTGTTACGGCCCTCCAGGCGCATCTCACAGGTGTCCTCTGGGGAGACGGAGTACAACCCAGGAGAGGCGCGCTGACAGTCGCCCCGCCCCACCGCGCAGGCTCCGCCCCCAGAAGCCTCCGCCCGTGGAGGCTCCGCCCAGGAGTCGGCGGGAATCCGGAGGAGGAGACCACGCGGCGGCCCTCGGCCCGGCTCCGGGGGTGGGCGGGACCCCACCCCCGCCCAGCTCAGGGATTGGTGGGCGGTTCACTCCAGGAAGTCCCGCCCCTCGCCGGCAGAGGGGCCGCCCGGAGTGTGGCACTGGCCTCCGCGGCCGCACAGCATTTTTTGCACAGTGTGGGGAGGGAGCCCAGGCTCCCAAACCCCGCGTCCCGGTGGAGCAGGGGCCGGGCTGTGGCCTTAATCTCTAAAAGCGGCCCCCGCGCTCCCGCTCTCGGCAATAAACCTGGCCTACTTTTGTAGCTGCTTCGCCTCCGAGTCTGCGTGCGCACGGCGTCTGCGCCTGCCCAGGCCCCCGGCCCGGGCTCGCCTTCCCCCGACCCAGAAGCCCTCCCGGGCGACTCGCCCCCTCCTCGTGGCCTCAGTTTCTCCGGCCGCGCCGCCCTCCTCCCCGCGGACCCTCCCCGGCGGCTCGTTCTCTCGCCCCAGCGCTCCCTCGCGACACCTCCGCACGTGTGCGCGCCCCTGCGCGGGGTGGGGCCGCGGGCGGCCGCGCCCCCCCGCCCCGCCCCCCGCGCGCCCCCGCGTTCCGGCCTAGGCCCCTCCTCCGTGGGCGCTCGGGCTGGCTCCCGGGACCGCCCGCCCCGCCCAGCTCCGCGCCTCGCCGGAGCTGGCCTCCCCAGGGACCGCCCGCCGCCTTCCCGGCTGGCCCACGGGAGCCTGGCGGCGCAGAGGCACGGGTCTCGCCAGCCTGAGTGGATCCTGGGAGACACGAGGGGCGGCTGCCGCAGGTCAGGAGGGGGTTGGGAATAGAGCCCGGGGTCTTACCCCCGACCGAGAGCCGGGGGTTGCTTTTCTGTCCCCTACCTCGAGGCCCGCGATTCTGCGGGTGTAGGCCGTCGTGGTGCGGGCGTTCGTGTTGGCACGCGTAGACGTATTTTGTGGCCCGGAGACGAGTGTGTGTATGTAGGCGGGAGTGGGGGTGGGGGCTCCAGCCCCGCAGCTCAGGGTGGGTCGGGCAAACAGAGGCCTGGCGTGGCTAGGCGCGCTGGTCACAGGCCCACCTGCCATCCAGGATCCAGGAAAGGGCCCCTTATGTGGTAAGTGATACAAATGTGTAACCCTCACTAGTGGCAAGGACTACTGCAGTCTCTGTCACAAACCTACTTGCTGACTGGGCAGGGAAGTGAGTTTGGAGACAAGGCCGGATGTGGTGGTGGATGTTGGTGAGGTGGAGGGCCTGCCCCCAGGTTTCTTTTCGGTGCCTTTCTGGGCAAGATCCATTCTCAGCCCAGATGGGGCTTCTCTTATCCAGGCCTTAGGAAGCAGATTCCAGCAGGATCAGCCCTGTAGGCCCAGGTGGGTCCTGGGACTAAGTAGTCCTGTCCTTTAGGTTTCTTGTCTCCAGGCCATCTGAATTCCCAGGTGAGAAGGGACCAGGGAGCCTCTGGGCCACCAAGGAAACTTCCTGTCCAGTTTCTGGGCAGGAGGTGAGGGCTGGATCCTGACCCTGGAGGCAGGAGTGGGGCTGTAGTCACAGGAAGCCCTGCCTTGGAGACTTGGGTTCCACTGGCTCATGCTGTGAAGTCCAGGGGAGCGCCCCCCCAACCCTGCCAACAAGTCTCCAGCCTGGCTCTGATTGAGGTGGGGATGAGAGTCTCTGTGGTCTTCCCGCGTCATCCCTGGACTCAGACCAGGGGTTTGCTAAGGTTTCCAAGCTGCTCTCCTCCATCCTGAGCTGCACCCTGGCTCCTCCAGCTTTGGCCTGTGGGGACTAGCTCTGTCTACCCCACCCCATCTGACAGAGGAGGGAACTGGTCCAGGTTGGTGAATAGGGAGGTTGGGGAGGCGGGGTGGGTAACCAGCCCGGAGTCAATCAGGATGGAGTGAGCCAGGAGAGGGAGACAGACAACACCAAGGGACTCCCTGCATCTGGCCTGAAAAATTTCCCCCATCTCACTACACATAGCGGATTTTGGACTCAGAGAAGACATCTCCCAGCTCCCTTGCCTGAGTGTTGGCATGACACTCCAACCCCTTCTCCAGGAGATGCAGTCCCTGGGAGCCCTGCTGGCCGGCAGAGCCATGCTTCACAACTCCAGCCACAGGGAAGGCATGATCCATGTGGGTAAGTGTCTTTTGATCCAGATTTGGGGCACTGGGTAGGTGGCTAGGTCCCACACAAGTCCAGTCACAAGCTTTAGAGTCTCTGTATCCTAGGCCCTGCCTGCGCTGGATCGTGGAGATAACTGGTTTCCAGGCAGAAGGAAGCAGCAGCATTCTTTTGCCTTCTAGCTCAGCTTTATTTTGCAAAACTTTACAAGGTCTCCTGTGCAGAAGCCCCCGTGGGGACCAACATGTATCAATTTGCTCTCACGGTCCAAACATGGTGGGAGAGACAGGACACACACTGTGATGCTGCCATAGACAGAGGAGGCACAGCAGGAGCCAGAAAAGGGAGAGACTGCGAGAGATCAAGGAAGCCTTCCCAGAGTAGGCGATACCTGCCAGTTGGAGAAGGTTGAACAGCAAGAGCAGATGTCTAGACACCTGGGAGGAGAACCCCCCGGGAAGGGCTAGGTGTCTAACAGTGGTGAGCAGAGAGGAGGCTGTTGGAGACGAGGGTGGGATAATGAGCCAATCTTGATGCTGTGATATGAATTTTTGATTCTGTCAAGTGGGGACTCTTGGTTCAAACCTTTCTGGCAGCAAAGTCTAAGTGACTGCTACTTGGGTAGCGTGCTCTTGATTTCGTGCTCTTGATCCTGTTTGTCCTTTTCTCTACAGATAAGACCCAGAGGGTGCAGGACAGGGACAGGGAAGGGGTATGGGTAGGGGGAGCTCTGGCCCCCAATACCTCCTCCCCATTCCCCCCTGAGCCTCCAGGGGCCCCAGGCAGCATTATCCCTGTCTACTGTGCCCTCCTGGCCACGGTGGTCCTTGGTCTGCTCGCCTACGTGGCCTTCAAGTGGTAGGTACTGCGGGCACTGCCATGTGGTGCACCCTTCCCCATCTGGACTCCCGGCCAGCTCCCTCTCTGTCTCAGTGAAGGCTGGAACAGGTTGGCGGGTCCCCCCTGCTCCCTACAGCTGGCGCTCACATAAACAAAGACAGCAGCTGGCCAAAGCTCGGACTGCAGAGCTGGGGGCCCTCGACAGGGACCAGAGGCATGGGGACAGCGTTGTCTTCCTGGACAATCCCCAGCTGCCCGGGAGCCAGGGTGAGCCTCCTTCCCCAATCTACAGACTTTCAGACCCTCTCAGCCATACCGCCCAGCCCAGCTGACCCTCATGTCTCCCACCCCAGGGCCACATCCTGAACTTGGCTGCCGGCTCTACCTTCATCTCCCTCGGCAGCAGCAAGAGGAAGTGGAACGGCTCCTGGAAGTGTCCGGCGAACCCGACAAGGGCTGGCAGGGCCTGGCCGACCGCCTGGGCTACCACGCTGATGCTGTGGAGATCATGGCCCAGGGCCAGGTGCCAGCCCACACCCTACTGAGGGACTGGGCCATCAAAGAAGGCAGCGGGGCCACCCTCAGGGTGCTGGAGGACGCCCTGGCTGCCATGGGCCGTGAAGATGTGGTCCGGCTTCTGAGCTCCCCAGCTGAGGGCTGCTCTGTGGTGTGAGCGATGCCACCACAGCCTGGCCTCTCAGGGAACCTGCTTTGGTGCTTCCCCCCCAATTCCACATATGCTTTTCCTTCCTTGAGCTTCCTGGCTTTGATGGCCTCAGCCTGCTCGGGTAGGAGGGAACAGAGAAGACCCGGCCACCACTCACCTCCCCTTATCCTACCTTCCTCCAGGACAGGGACCAGGAAATGGAGGGACTTAGCAGGGAGGAGTGGCCCTGCCCTCATCCTCCCCACTCCATCTCCCCTTATTTAGTCTCAGCTGGTTTTTCTACTTTTGTATCTCCTATTAAAGGCAACTTTGGACTACTGTGCCGCCTCTGACTCCTTGGGCCTGTGGGACAGTTGGTGGCTGTGAGGCGGAGGCCCAGAAAAAAAGAGGGTCCCTGGGATGTGGGAGGAGCGCGTGAGTGGCAGTGTGTCCCTGTAGAAGACATGCTCGCTCCAGAGGCACCGGCTGGCGTTCACGTCCTGCACCTGCCGTGCCCTGGCTGCGCGCGGGAGCTAGCTGGTTTAGCTTTCTGAACTGCAGCTTCCCTCGCTGGAGGACAGTAACTGGGATGGCGTGTTCAGGAGCCCCCCCACCCCCCAACCCCTTACATTCTCAGATTGGTACCAAGAGGCCTTGGGCTTGAGACCATTTTTGTGACTTCTGCTGTGACTGGCCAAGGGGAGGCTGGAGGCAGACGCCCTGGGCCGCAGGTCACCTCTAGATGAGAAAAAAGGGAGAAAGACTCTCCTCTTAGAAGACTCACGCAAGTTCCAAACATGACTCCATAGCTGCTTCTGTGATTTTCACAGAAGCCGAGGGCCCGCAGGTCAAACCCCCCGCCCGAGGGGCCTGCACCCCACGTGTCTGCCCGCCCGGAAGAAGCAGGCAGGTCGGTTACTGCCTTCAGAAGGGGTTGCTGCAGCAGACGGGCCCCTGCCTAGGAACAGTGGCCACCGTTCTGGCATCCATGAGGGTCAGAGCACTGAAGCAACACAGCTACCTGAGCTCGGGAGTCGTGGGGTTCAGTGGGGGTCCAGGGAGGTCTGGGCTTCATCCTGTTCTGCTGAGCCGTGACGGGGAGCGGCTGCTCTGTGAGTGCCCAGCATCAGACTGCTGCTCCTCAGAAAACCTTCGCCAGGACTGCTTAACCCTGGAAATCTCGTCCTTAAGGAAGGGCAGGTGAAGATAACCGTTGGGCAAAAACCCAGGAAACCGGGGCGCCTGGGTGGCTCAGTGGGTTAAAGCCTCTGCCTTCGGCTCGGGTCATGATCTCAGGGTCCTGGGATCGAGCCCCGCGTCGGGCTCTCTGCTGAGCAGGGAGCCTGTTTCCTCCTCTCTCTCTCTCTGCCTGCCTCTCTGCCTGCTTGTGATTTCTCTCTCTGTGTGTCAAATAAAATATTTAAAAAAAAAAAAAAAAAACAAAACCAGGAAACCCAGAAGGGAAAGCAGGAGGGGCTCAGCGTTCAGTTGGATGAAATCAGACTGGTCCCCCCGGGGAGAGCTCACACCTCGGGGGGGGCTGGGAGTCAGTCCCAGGGCTCCTGAGGACTGGACTGGCCCTGGATGTGCAAGCCGGTGCGGAGTGGCACCCAACAGCTTCTCCATCGGCAGGCAACCCTCGTCACAACTAAGGGGGAGCAGAGTCTCAAGGTGTCAAGGGATGTTGTGGGATGGGGAACGTTTCCGAAAAAACTCCATAGGGAACTAAGGTAACACAATCCCTCTCCAAAGGTGTCCTGTCTTGAAACTCTGCAACTCCCTGGTCACTCCCCTTTAGTGGAAGGCCACCTAAATGTCCTTGGAACATCTGAAACCTGGAGCCTCGGGTCAAACCATGAGTTTGACTTGGTTGAGAGCAGCAGCACAGCACAGAGCCGCACCCCTGCACCACAAACCCACCCAAAAGGGAGCCACTCCCTTTTCATGTGCACATTAACGGAGATATTCTCTGTAATAGCTCTCGAATGTTAAGAGGGTTGAATTAGAGTCCACCCACTTGAGATAATGTCCTTTAAATAGTTTTGAGAAGGCCGCAGCAGCCTGGGAAAACACTTCGGCTACATTATTAAATAGCACGCCTAATGAGCAGGACTTTAAAATAGGTGTTTTTCTCCTCTTTTAGCAATGAGGATAGGAGTTCCTGAGCCTCTCTGAGCCTGAATCTCCTCCAAACAGTGCCAGCTCCCGTCCCCAGGGTTGTAAGGATCAAGTGAGCACAACCCGAGCTCCAAGTGCCAAGCACAGCACCTGGCAGGCGAGTGCTGACAGCCCTCCACCCTGCCCAGGACTCAGCGGGCCACAGCCCCTTCCCCAAGGGCGTGGCTGCAGGGAGCAAAACAGCCCCGGAGAGGAAGAGATGGGACCAATCTCTGCGAAGATGGCTCCAGACCAGCCTGCAGCCTGCAGTCCTCCTGCAGCCCAGGCAACTGGTCCATTAAAGTGGAGGGCGGGGAGGGGGGCGGGGGACGACACTGAACCCCACCTCCTCCGGGTGTCCACTTTTTAATCACAGCCTGGGCACTATACCCCCTTACACGGGTCCTCCCTCTAGTGCCCAACCCCAGTGTCAGGGTGCCTGGTGGGGGAGGGCAGGGAACCTGTCTACCAAAGGAGCATTCCAGTGAGCTTGGGGAACTGAAGTTCTGGAGGGAAGAGGGTCAATGCAGCTCTCCTCAGCTAGGAGGCATAAAGGGGAAGACTCGTGCCCATCTCCTGCCTGACCTATGAACCAAAGTGAAGAAGCCAGAGCCAATGAGGCCCTCGGGTCCACTTCTTTTGCTCTGGAATACAGGTAGCACAAGCGGACTCCACCCTGAACACACGCATAAGATCCCAAGGCCACAAGTGTCAGTCACAGCGAGACCTGTGGAGAACTCCAAGCTCAAGGATTAACTCTGAGCTTCAAACAACTACGGCCACCATCTCTCCTCTCTCTCCAGTGACACCACTATTTACAAATATGCCTGACTAGCTTTTAGGGAACACACATGCCAAGTTCTTTAATTGATTTTATTTTTTACATAAAAAGTTCAGTAAAAATTGGGTAAAGTAAAGTGATTTTAAGCAGTAAATCAATCTTATCAACATAGCACGAGGCTGGCCGAAACCACAAGGCAGCCTGCTTTGGAATATTTACATGATAACAAATTAAACCTTGCAGGAGAACTTAAAACCGTCCTTACAAAGTCTTCCTGTGATCTAGCATGTAGAGGCTAAAAGCAAAATGAAAAACAAACGAAACCAGGAAAAAACAAATTATTTTCAATATATTCACATATACATTAAAATATTATACAGATCGTCAGGGTGAGGGGTCGTGGGTGGGGATGCGCATGGGTCTGTGCGCTGACAGCACCGCCAAGGAGGAGACCCAGGTTTGGGAGTGGGGCTAGGCCTGGCCAGGATCTTAGCGGGGTCCTTCCTTAAGCCCTTGCCTCTGACGGGCCTCCAACCACACCCCAACAGCTCATGACCAGGGATCGCTTGTTGTAGAGGGGGCTCGTTTTCGTGGCTTTCAGCTGAAATCTGCAGGTCTGAATTCCCCAGGGCGACGTGTCACCAGTAGCACAGCCCTGACGGGGGCAGGGGGCAGCGGGCCCGCAGGGTTACTTCTGCCCAGTCTGTCCCACCTGCTCACCTGTCCTCCCACCCTGGCCCCACAAGTCACTCTAATTCAGTGTCCTCTTTGGGTTTGTAAACAGCCCCAAACTTCTGCATGTACTTCTTAATGTACTCCTTGGTTTTGTGTTTCACGTTCTCATTGCACTCCAGGTCCTCAGGGTTCTTGCAGTACTTCAGCTCCTTGTTCATCACGCCGTGGGTCAGCTGTCCAGGACACAGGAAGAGAGACCAGAGTGGAAAGGATATCAAGGGATAAGGCCAGCCCGGTGCCATGGGGCCCTTCTCACCAAGACTGGGGTTGAGTAAAGAGACAGGCTGGGGCCAGCTGGGGCTGGGGTCAGCAGAAAGGGGAGGCTAAGCTCGGCGAGTCTGTGAGAAGCCCACCAGGCCTACCCTCCAGCAGGGTGCCCTCCCTTCCCTAACCTTCCCTCCCTCTCCCTGGGCCCCCAGCCCCGGCCTCTGGCAAGGAAAACCCATTTTCTATGATGAAGGGTACGCGGTTTGCCCAGAACATCATCTGGGCAGAGGGGATACCTTGCGAGCGAGGTGTTTGAAGTCTTCAGTTGTGGTGATCCTTCCCACTTTGCAGTCGGGTTTCCGGTAAGGGTTCAGGCACTGGACGATGAACTGCGACATCTGCAGGCAGGAGAAAGAGCACACGCTGCTCACAAGTCCGGAGAGGGCAAGGGGTTACGCTGAGGACACAATGAGACAGCCAATCCTTCCCATTCCACCACTCGGGTTGGCTGGTTTTGGATAGAAGAATGCTATGAGGCCAGTGGGGTAGAAGATAAAAGGATCCTAGGTCAGCCCCAAGAGAGACAGAGCTGCCTTGGATAGACGAGCAAGCCGGACTTAGAGCAGAAGGAGCAGACCCGGGCAAGGGACCGCACCGCTGAATCTCATGGCAGCCTCGGGTCTCCGCTAACAAATCTCCCATCCTTGGCATGAGGAGAGACTACGGCCTTGGAGGTGGAGCAGAGAAAACATTCCGGTGCTACCAGCAGGCTCAGCCATGCCACGAACACAGGCATTTTGTTGCAGAAGGTCACTTAGATCTGCTGTTACACGTCACCGGACCCCCACTGCAGCAACAGGAAGCACGTTAGGCCTGGTGAGCTAGCCAGTGCGAGAAGCCCGGGGCAGGACCCTTTCCCATACACAGTGTCCAGAGTCCTCCTGAGCTGTCTCTACAGTGTCTAGCCTACCAGTGGCTCTCGGAAGAGACCCCCGCACAGGACCTCTCAAAGCACCTGCGGTGCTAAGATCCCAGAGTACAGAGGAAGCAAAGAGGTCAGTGATCACCACTTTGTCAGGGAGCACCATGAACAGGGTCTCCCCATCCCTGGAACTCCAGAATGCAGCTGACGTTCGAAGGACAAGATCAAAGGACAAGGCTGTCAGCACAAGGCGGGCACTGAGCTAGCCACTGCTGGACGGCTGAGCCGAAACGCCAGTAAGTTCACAGGGGACAACCACAGACTCAATTCTAGCTTTGGGAAGGGCTTTTACTCAGTTTTTCTATGGTCTTCTGGCCCCCATACTCTCTCACTTCAGTCCACTTCCCCAAATAGTCAGGGAATCCCTTCTTCCTGGCTTCCAGCCCTGCACGGGTGCCCCATAACTGCCCGACACACAGGCCCTGGATGAAGCAGCCGTACTGGCCGGCCTCATCTCCCTACACCCTGCACATGCCCTGTGCTACGGCCTGTGGACTACTTACAATTCCCTCGAAGGGAAGATGATTTCTTTTGCTACTGCACGTTCTACTGCCTGAAGTTCCATCCCTCCCGATCTACCTGGTCCCTTCCTAAGCCCGACTCAACAGCCCTTCCTGACGCCCCGAACAGTGGCCTCCAGCCCCCAGATGGCAAGCTCGGCACACAGCTGCCATTCCTTATTCACAGGTCTGTTTCCTCCAACAGTTAGTGAATCAAGACTGGGGTTCAGAATCTAGATGCCCTGAGACAGACAAGGCTGGTGTCCTGACAGCTGGAGACACACACTGCCAGTAGCATGAAGACAAGCTGCTTTCTCCCAATCCCCTGAGGATAAGGCAGCCACCAAATGAAAGGCTGCAGGAACAGAACTAGACTTTGAGCCAGAGGGCTGGAGTTCAGGTCTTCTGTCTAGAACTTACCTTCTCTGAACCTTAAGAGGTCCTCCACCTGCATAAGATGACAGTTCCTGTCTTGCCTACCTCAGGAGCAGCTACAGGGATGAAATGACAATGGATATGAAAGTGCTTACCACCCACCTACAAAGGACCGTTTTGGTGGGCCCCCCTCACGTGGCGACCATACAGTCACACCACAAAAGCAAGGGAAGACCCAAATGCAGGGCAGCCTAACACTCAGGACAAGAAAGGAAAGGGCTCAGGCTTAAGCCTGTGGAGCTTAGGGCCCACACCCACCAAACCTTACCTCTTTTCTGAATACTTCTTTGCTTTTCTTAGCCAGCTCACTGGAGGTGTCCGCTTCTGCCGTCTTAGGCTTTTTTGAGGTCTAGAAATGGAAAAGAAAACGTTAACAGTGCTGGCACAAGAGGTCAGGTCAGTGATGTCCTGATGTTCCAGAACGCTCCTTTCTTTCCCCCAGTTGGGACACCTGACTCATGGTATTAAGATCCACTTAGAATCCTAAGCGGGCATGGCTGGGAGTCAGCTTGGCTGCTGTTACCCCCAGTCTCACCTCATGTTTCAATTCTGTCACCTGGCTGTGGCCTCCTTCCTCTGAAACACGTTCTCTGCCCTAAGTTAAAGTTACATCTTTGATATTCCTAGCATTTCCAGTTGTTTCAGAGTCACCCTCTCTGCAGAAGAACGTGCTGTTTGATGGACCTCTCAGGTCCCTGTTCTGAGTGTCAGGACGCACACTGTCAAGGAGGCCTGGGCTCAGGGAGTTCTACTTCTCCCGGCTCTGACATTCTAGGATTCCAGGATAAAGGCAGAATGCTCTGTTCTGAAGACCTTTCACCACGTAACTGGACAGTCAGACCACACCACGGTCCTCATCCATGCCTCTCTGTTCCCCCTGGATACACGTCATCTTTCCTCCGAAGGCAGTATGGCTGCACTGTAGGGAAGAGTCTCAGCCCTCGGCAGAGGCTCCCTGCAGGCTGCTATCTCCAGCTCAGGAATGTGAAGACTAAAGACAGGTCACGGTACGGGGGCGAGGGGCAGGGAGTGGGCCGCGGAGACGAGGACCATCCAAGTCACGGCCCACCCCAGTCAGTGAACAGATTAATCGATGCAAAGACACAGAAAATACTCTGTCCCAAGCTGGTAAGATGATAACAAACCTAAAAATACTCCTTCCCCGCTGTGCTAGAGAGAAGGCTGCCAAGCTCCCCCTCAGCAGCCACTGCTGAGAGGCCGGGGGCCAGCAGCCCTGGCATTCAGAGCACCTGCCACGCAGGACCATCTCCCCACACCTTTGCCCACCACCAACCATCAAGCCCCTCACTAGTAAACATAATTTTCCACAGAAAAGATTTACGAGCATTCCCTTCGGAAAGCTTTCAGACGGACAGAGCCATCGCAGTTGCTATTATAGGTACTTCATGTTTCCGCTAGCCGCTGAGAGCAGAGAATTTCTCGACTCCCCTCCCATCCCCCAGTGCTGATTATTCCATTTCCATAAACAGTCTGAAGGCACTGGTGATGGAGGAGCTGTTCAGCTCCCTTTGCTCTGGACTGGCTCCAGAGAAAGGTGGCACTCCCTTGGCTTTGGGCTGCTACAAATCTGCTTTCTCTGATTTGTTATAAAAACCTCACATATTTTCCATTTTTCTACTTTCTGTGGCTATGGGAGCGGGAAGGGGAGGGCAGAGTACATACAGATTCAGAACATACAGATTCGACCTGTTTTCAGGAAACAGGACCAAAAAGCACACTGTAACTCTGTTTCCTAATGTTTTGCTTTGGGGTTTTGTGGTTATTTTTTCCAGTAGGGGAGTGGGCTGCTGTGCTTCACGGTAAGACCTCAGGTAGCAAGGGCTCAAGAAGGGCCTGAATAAGCCAAGGAAACTTCAACACACCCTCAGCTGCTCTCAGAAATGAGGAGCAACAGGAAGGCTTCCAGAAAGCCCCTGGAGGTAGGACAGCCGTCTCAAGGCTCCTGGCCCTACAGGAGAGGCCAGGCTCTCAGTAAGGGCACTGTGTAAAGAGGAGTGTTCGGCTTCCCTCTGAATGGGGTATGTGTTCAGAAAGCTAATAAGTAAGCCTAGTGCATATGTAACAGCTTTCTAATTTAATCTCTGACTTGGTGAGGGTGGTAGGGCATTAAAGACACAGTTACAGAGTGCAGCCCACTGAGTTCTGTCTAGCTCTTGTGGTCCTTTTGAGTGCTGAGCAACTGGGACTGAGAAAAGAAAGGCTCAAATGAAGGGTGCCTAGACTTACATCATGGAAATCATTACCCAAAGGAAGTGCTCAAGGGAGTACTTGAAATTCACGTATCCCTCCTTGGTCTGTGGTCTGCAAATGGCATGAGAGATGATTTCAGAAACCCGCTAACACTTCCTAAGGCCCAATGCCGAGCAATACCTGGAGCCAGAGTCAGAGTGAAGGACAGCACCTGACGGACACGGACATGAAAAACCTCCCCAACTCCAGTAAAGTCCCATCGAAAATGTCAGCCTCTCTATAATATGTAACTTTTAAAACCAGTGTAGATAACCTTCTCAAATGCCTACTGCCAATTAAAAATCCTTCCACACCAGAAAAGACCGAATTAGCCTGGACCAATGGTCCCAGAAACATAACGAGCTCTCCCATGCAGCAGAGAACATCTAGCTGTCATGCAAGTGGTCTTCCTGAGATTCCAGGAACCCACCAGAGAGGGGGAAAGCACTCTGATAGGCAAAACAAAACAAAACAACCCCACAATGTTTTCCCAGGGTTTCTGCAATAATCAGCTTGCCTTTTCCACCCACTGGCTCCTATGGGGCATCATCAGCCAATGGAGGATTCGGGCGGGAAACTATGTGAACAACAGCCAGATGAGAGCACGCAATGAAATGTGGGTGGAGGGCCTGGGAGACAGCCAGACCTTACTGCCTCTAGCAGCTCGTCCTGCTGTCAGCCTTCATCAGGGGCATATCTGGACTCCAGGGCATCTGGCTAGAATATGACCAGATATGAATATAACAGGGAAGGCCTAAGTATCTTCACATTACCCAAGGTGAGGTTTCAAGTCTTTCTAGTTCAGAAAGGGAATGACTTTAGGTGTAATGGGTGGCTCTGGTAACCACATGCTGTTTGGCACAACAAACGCAAACTCCATCCTCTGTTATATAAGCAGAAATGACCATGTCCCAGAGCCCAAGTGCCTCAGAACTCAGGAGCACAGGCTGGCTGGAAGGAGTCCTGACAAAGAGAGCAGGATACACCAACCTAATGCTTCTCTCTCCTGGGATTTTAGTAAATGTCCTTTGGAACACAAAATGTAAAACATTATTCAAGAAGGAATTTTATCTTTCAGGGCAGTATGAATCCAGAAGCAGAAATTGAGCTTATCAGAAACACTACACAATTCAACCTAAATTCTGTAACATGTGAGCCTGTGTACATCAATTAAAAGGTGAAGTAAGAAGGAGGCTTGAAAATAATAAAAGCTCAGTATATTCTGTGTTGGAGTTGCGACCACCTCTGGTAGTAGAAAGAACAAAAATACTTATTTCAGTGTTAGTTCTAAATAAGGCACCAAACTTCGTTCTGTCAAGAAAAAAAGGGTGGAGACTGGAGAAGGAAGGACTGGATAGGAACAGAAAGATCTCTAAAGTGGCTTCTAGAAAGAGTGTTTCAAAAGCCTGACTAAATTACACATAGGCCCCATCTACTTCCCTAAAAGTGGAGCTGATCAACCCGGAACGAAGGTCCTAAAGCCATCACTAAGAACCAGAAGGCCTCCTACTCCTTCCATCTGGCCTTGAGTGTAGTACAGTCCTGGGAGTTTCTCTCTGGTCCCCCAGCTATCAGGCAGGCTGTGCTTACTGGGCAACTTAACTATCTGGTCTGCAGAGATCTGGGCTCTGGTTTTTGACAATCCTCTCTCAAATATGATTTCCTGGATCCCTCTCCATTGCTGGGAAGTGATTTCATATGGAATCCTTTTGCAAATTACCCCAATGCCAAAGATGGGACCATTAATTGAAAAGATTCTTGGCCTCTGATCCCATCCTCTTCCAACTCCCTCAACACAACAAACACTCCACATAGTTACACTTAGGACATCTACTACACTTGTGTCTGAATGTTCATTAAAAGGCAGAAAGCAGCAGTAAAAGCTGCTGTCTCTCAATCATGCAAGCAGTCAGGAATGATTCACGTCTGAGGTCCTCAAAGGGAAGGCTTGACATTACACTCACCACATGATGGATGATGGAAGAGAGCACAAGATGACCAAGAGGAGGGAACAACACTGGAGGAAAACAGAGAAGGAGGACTCTCACAGATGCTTAGTCTCAGCATCAAAAGCTTTCAAAACCACCCATCCAGCACCTCACAGCACTCCTCAAAGAATTCTCTGCCCATTAGACACCTTACCCATATGGTACCATATCCCCTTAATGTTTCAAAAAACCACCAATTTACTGATGACTCAAACCTAGACACAACTGTCTACCAGCCATTTCTTTTTTTTTTTTTTATTAAGATGTTTATTTATTTATTTGACAGAGAGAGATCACAAGTAGACGGAGAGGCAGGCAGAGAGAGAGAGAGAGAGAGAGGGAAGCAGGCTCCCCGCTGAGCAGAGAGCCCGATGCGGGACTCGATCCCAGGACCCTGAGATCATGACCTGAGCCGAAGGCAGCGGCTTAACCCACTGAACCACCCAGGCGCCCCCTACCAGCCATTTCTTATCCTGGATCCTGTAAGAAGGTCAAATTCCACACTGAACTTATTTCCAAACCTCCTCCTTATCTTTCCTTCATCCCCTAGACTGAATAATGAGATTTTACCTCCCCAAGCCATCGTTAGGCTATCCTTGCCTCTTCGATATCCTTGTTTGTGAAGCCTTGACCACAATGAATCTTAAACATCTTTGCATGAATCCCCAAAATCTCCATTCTTAACCCCCCACTTTGCCTAAGCTAATATAATACCCTCCAATCTGATCTCCCTGCTACCATTCTTACCTTTTCAAATGAGCCCATGAGCCCCCCAAATGTTTTGCTCAAGGGAAACACATTTAACTGATCCCCCTGCTTTAAAAGCATTCACTGATTCCCAAGTACCTATCATACAGTAATCACATCAGTAGGACACCAAGATCTTAGACAATTAAAATCTGACCTACATTTCCATATTTCTATCTTGCTCACTACCCCATATGCACCAAATTCTCATTGTACCAAATTATATTACCTTTATACACTCTGTCTTATCCTGACTTTATGCCTTTGCAAAAACTGCTTTATCTACCTAGAATGCGCTCTCCTGCTTACCTTGGCTACAGGTAAAATCATGTTTTCTCTGACATATCACTGATGCATCTTCTCAGACCATTAATCACTGTGTTCCCACAGCATTCTATACATATATTCTTTTTTCTTTTTATTTATTTCTTAAAAAGATTTTATTTATTTGACAGACAGAGATCACAAGCAGGCAGAGAGACAGGCAGAGAGAGGAAGGGAAGCAGGTTCCCTGCTGAGCAGAGAGCCCGATGTGGGGCTCAATCCCAGGACCCTGGGATCATGACCTGAGCCGAAGGCAGAGGCTTTAACCCACTGAGCCACCCAGGCGCCCTTCTCTTTTCTTTATTTATTTATTTTAGAGAGAGTGAGTGAGAGAGAGAACACAAGCAGGAGGAGCAGTAGAGGGAGAGGCAAGTGCAGGGCTCAATCCCAGGAGCCGGGACCATGACCCAACTGAAAGCAGACACTTAATGACTGAGTCACACAGGCGCCCCCACAATCAAATTCTTAAAAACCAATTATAAGGAGAAAATTAAGGTTTTTCTCCACACAGAAAGGGGGAAAGACATTATATTTGGGAGAACAAAGATAAGATAGTCTTATTAGAAACAACTGTTAAGCAAGGAAAAAATGGAGTAACACCTTTTAAAGTGGAGAAAGGGGGAAATAAAGTATCAACTTAGAAGTCTCTACCCAGTAAAAATATCCTTCAAAAATAAAGGTACTCTGGCAGTTTCTTACAAAACTGGACATACACTTATAATAGGATCCATACCTGTGATTCTCGGTATCTACCAAATGAATGGAAAATTTATGCCCATAAAAACTTCCACAAACTTGGAAGCAACCAAGATGTCCTTCAGTAGCTAGAGGACAAATACATAAACTGTGGTAGATCCAGACAGTGGAATATTGTTAAATGCTAAAAAGAAATGAGCTAGCAAGTCATGAAAAGACTCATTTGTATAATGAAGGAACTTTAAATATATAATGCTAAGTGAATGAAATGAATTTGAAAAGGCAACATTCTATGAGTCCAACTATATGACATTCTGTAAAAAGCAAAACTAGAGAGACAGTAAAAAGATCAGTGGTTGTCAGGAATAGGGATGAAGGAGGTAGAAAAGGAGGGAGGGATGCACAGAAGATATTTAGGGCAGTGAAACTATTCTGTTTGATACCGTAATAGTGGATACATGCCATTACACATTACCAAACCCACAGAGTGTTCGATATCAAGAATCCTCTTGCAAACTACAGACTTTGAGGGACAATGATATGTTAAGGCAGGTTCACTGTAATAAATAGACCACTCTGGCAGGCTGTTGATAGTGGGGGGAAGCCGCACATGTGTAGTGACAGGGAGGTGTTATATAGAAACTTTCTGTACTTTCCACTCAATTTTGACATGAACCTAAAACTGCTCTAAAAAATAGTCTATTAAAAAATAAAAGAAAACAGGAAAGAAAAGAACCTTGTTTCAGACAAATGAAAACTGAGAGAACTCATCACCATTAGACCTAAAATATTAGAGGAAATATTAAAGGAAACTCTTCAGTCTAAAGGAAAAGGGTTCCAGAAAAAGCTCAAATCTACATGAAAGAATAAAGAGTATGAGAAATGGCAAATATGTGGTCAAATAAAAGACTTTGCTCCCAAGTTTAAAAATTTTTCTTTAACCTGTAATAAACTATTTAAAGCAAAAAATAATAAATTCTGGGGTTCATAGCATATGAAAGAATAAAAAAATATATGGCAACAACAGAACAATGGACAGGAGGGGGCAAAATGTAAGGAGGTTCTTAGAATTATCCATAAAATGGTATTTGATGTAACAGGACACTCTAATAAGATAAATATTCATATTGTAAGCTACAGAGCAGTAGTTCTCAAACTTTTACATCTCAGGATTCCTTTTTGCTCTTCAAATATTGAGGACCCCAGAGAGCTTTTGTTCATATGGGTTCTATCTAACCAAATATACCGTATTAGAAATTAAATTCAGGGGTGCCTGGGTGGCTCAGTCGGTTAAGTGTCTGCCATGGGCTCCAGTCATGATCCCATGGTCCTGTGATGGAGCCCCACATCAGGCTCCCTGCTTGGCGGGAACCCTCTGCCCCTCCCCCTCAACTTATGTGCATGCTCTCTCTCAAATAAAATCTTTAAAAAGGGGGGCGGGATTAAATTCAAACAGAAAAAAATATTCATTTTTTTCTTAAACAGCATTAACAAACCCATCATATGTGAATATAATTTTTTTGTGAAAAGATAACTTTCTTTTCCAAAACTAAAGAAACTGGTAAGAGTGGCACAGTTTTTCACATTTTGGAAATCTCTTTAAATGTCAGGCTTAACAGAAGACAGCTGGATTCTCACTTCCTTCTGTATTCAATCATGTCATGTATCTTTTGGAAAATTCCACGGTATACTTGTGAATGGATGAGAGTGGCAAAGGCTTATATTTTAGCATTATTATGAAAATAGTTTTGGCCTCATGGCTCCCTTGAAAGGGTCTTAAAATCCCTAAGGTCCCCACACTACAGTCTAATAACCACTCCCTAGAGCAACTACTAAAACGTAAAAGAGGAATGGCTAATAAGCCAATAGAAAAGCCAGTGAACTATTTTAGGCAAAAATATAAATTTAATCCAAAAGAAAGCACACCCCCCCCCCCCCCAGACAGAAGACAGATGAAAAATTAGAAAATAGTAAGAGGGTAGATCTTAAACCCAACCTTACTGACACATTTACTAAATGTCCATAGATTAAACACACCAATCAAAAGGCAAAGACTGGGGGCACCTGGGTGGCTCAGTGGGTTAGGCCGCTGCCTTCGGCTCAGGTCATGATCTCAGGGTCCTGGGATCGAGCCCCGCATCGGGCTCTCTGCTCAGCAGGGAGCCTGCTTCCTCCTCTCTCTCTGCCTCTCTGCCTGCTTGTGATCTCCGTCAAATAAATAAATAAAATCTTTAAAAAAAAAAAAGGCAAAGACTGTCAGAGTCATGGGTAATGAAAAGATATGTTGTAAAACCATTCATAAGAGTTTGAGTTTCTCTGCTTTGGTGCTTACAAATCCCTCTATCTGAAGCGTCATTCCGAATTTTAGGGCTCTGACAAAAGCCCTGAGATATAAACATTGTAGACATCAAGGAGCCACTCAGCTACTCTCCTGAGAGATTCATTCAATCAAATTTTATTTTAAGTACCTCTAGGTCATAGATAAGCTGAATAAACTTCCTTTTATTCTTGATAGGTAAAGCATCTAAAGCCAAAATCTGTACAAAACCTTCTTAAATCTTTAACTTGTGAAAATTTCATATATAGTTTATTTCTTCTCCGTGAGGAGATTTTGAAAAATCTCTGAAGAACATCTCTCCTACCGCCCAAAGTGCCTGCCCTTCACCAAGAAATGTAAATGTTCCTGAAGTCAGGCATCTCACCATATCACTGCCCACTCAAAGATTTCCCATATGGAGGGGCAGCCTTCTGTGGCAGGTGATGGTCAGACTTCTCCCAGCTTCCACAGTCCACAGCACCTGAGTGGATTTCACAAGTATTCTCTTCTACCCTCTAGGTAATGAACCAAAATAACACCAAAAAAATTATTCATACTCAAAGATCACTAAACTCTAATTTCATAAGAGCTGAAGGTGACTCAGCTCCTGGCTATCCAGAAATTGATCTTACTGATTCTGTATGTGAATCACTAACTGAAAATCAAGGACAGTTAACACAGGAGTCACAGGGATCACCCCATGAGCAGGTGAGCTATCTGAGTGGTGGGGGTTCAGGGCACACCACCGTCATCCCTCACCCTCAGCCACAGCACACAGCGCTTTACACAGGACTCCCAACTACTACTGAGCTGTTCTCCTTAAAAGAATTTCCACATTTGACACTTGCTGTGTTTACACACAGACAGAAGCAGAATCAAAGACTGCAATAATCTTCTACTCCCAAGTTATACAGACCAGTATGTCTCTTTATGTTTATGCTGGCTTGAGCTGCATTTTTGTTATTTACAACTGAAAGAGCATTTGCAAATATAAAGGTGTAATATTAAAGATGCTGCAGGGGAGCCTGGGTGGCTCAGTGGGTTAAAGCCTCTGCCTTCAGCTTGGGTCATGATCTCAGGGTCCTGGAATGGAGCCCCACATCGGGCTCTAAAAATTCAGAATGGCGCTACAGATAGAGGGATTTGTAAGCACCAAAGCAGATCAACTCAAACTCTTATGAATGGTTTTATAACATATCTTTTCATTACCCATAACTGACTCTCTGCTTAGCGGGGAGCCTGCTTCCCCCTCCTCTCTATCTACCTCACTGCCTACTTGTGATCTCTGTCAAATAAATACATAAAATTTAAAAAAAAAAAAAAAAAAGATGCTGCAAACAACAAAATATTTTATATGCAAGAGTAGGGAGAAAAATTTTAGACAAAAGCAAATGGCCATAGAAAGAGAGTTTGTTTTCCTTTCTTCTGAATTACATGGCTAGAGTGTTTCGAGCTGGTTACCAAATGTGCCATTTACATAAAATCTAACATTAGGTGTAAAACCTCAAATTGATTTTTACCTTCTGCTCAGGTAGAAATAGTACACCTATTTCATGAACAGGCAAATGCACTCAAGGAACTGAAGTTATATTATAAATGTCCTGTTTTGGTCTGACTCTGATTCCATGTGGGAGAGAAAACACCTCTAACCTATCATTATCTGTTCACAATGAGAACTTCATTTGGCAGCCTAATTACTTTGTGCACTCTCACTATGATCTGAATTCCCAGAGAGAGGGTTATGTATGTATTTGTACTAAGGCAAAGAAGAAGAATGGATCAGTTTCTCTCCTATTTTCTCTGAAAGGAGGTATCTTTGTATCTCTATTAGAGGTCTCACTCTGGGGACACCAGTGGCTAAGTGGGTTAAGTGTCTGCCTTTGGTTCAGGTCATGATCCCAGGATCCTGGGTTTGAGTCTCGCACTCCCTGCTCTGTGGAGAGTCTGCTTCTTCCTTTGCCTGCCATGGCCCCAGTTGTAATCTTTAAAAAAAAAAAAAAAAAAAAAAAGAAGTCTCACTTGTAACCCCTCTCAGGCAATTAAGAGGTAGGAGGAATGTTTTCTCTAATTTCCCACTCCTTCTCATCTTTACACATACACCATCACCTTATTCTGACACACAGGGGGCACAGCGATACAACAGAGTTATTTTTGAGTTAAATGCTGGACTTATATTTGCTTTTGCAGACTCCTGAATGGGCTTCTTGTTGTCTGTTGCTTAACATTCCTGAAATAATTTAATGATATAATTGAAACAAATGTCAGGAGAATAGCCTTTAAGAAATGCTAGAGAAAGGCTACACTATGTGAATTGGAGAAAACTCTAGTACTCTTACAAGTATACATTTCAGTCCTTCAGTCAAACACCTCTCTGCTATAAATGCAAGTGTGCTGATTTCTTAACTTTCCTGGTCTGTCCTTCTGTAACAAATGAGGCACACTTTGAGGGATAAAATACATGCTCACATATTAAACAAAGTAACAAAAATAATAAACCAAATATAATAAACCAAAATATAATAATAAACCAAAAAATAATAAACAGAGTAACAGTATATAGCTAATAGATTATTCTTTCAGAAGCCTATTACCCGGCTTCAAAAAAAGTATTAAAAATACATAGAGTTCTTTGCAGTCTCTTACATTAGACCACTAATTTAAATTTAAGCTAATGAGTGGTGGAGTACTATTAGTTAAGAACAAAATCTTCCCTCTCATCACTGATATTTTATTTGTTTATTTATTTAAAGTGGGGAGAGGGAGAGAGAGAATCTTAAGCAGGCTCCCTCCCCAGTGCTTATGCAGGGCTCGATCTCACAACCCTGAGATCATGACCGAGATGAAATCAAGAGCCAGACGCTCAACCAACTGAGCCACCCAGGCACCCCTTATTGCTGACATTTTAGAAAATCACAAAGGAACGCTCTTCCATTATTAGATAGTCGCTCAACCAACTGAGCCACCCAGGCGCCCCAAGAATAGTATTAATTCTAATCCTAACTTTGAACTGATGCTCCAGTATGTTTATAGATTAGAACTGTTTTCCACTAAAACCTAATTATACAGCCACATATTTCTCCACAGTTGTCACTGTGAATATCACATGAATTTAGAGTATTTTTTGGGAATTCAGTGTATGTATCTAGTGTAACTAATCTAGGGCAGGAGTTAAGAACCCACAGCCTTGACTAGAACATGTTTCTTACTTTCTCTGTATGTTACCAGATACAACCTGATAAATACAGTCACTTTGAGTAATATGTATATAGTGAGCTTTTGCATTATACATCTCCTACAATCAAACAATACTCTACAGACCAAAAGACTGAATCATGATTAACAGTCAAGGTGCAAAAGGTAATGTCTCTTGACATGCTTCATAAACTTGGTCTCAGAGCTCAGCTGTATTTCTGCACCAGAGATCTCTTCTCAAACCTTCTGTTTATTTTTCAAAAGATATAACTAACAGAGCTACAGAAGTCTGGAAAGAGGGAGCTACTGTGGCTTCTTGTTAGTGAGCTTCTGGATACTTTCAGAGGCAGCTGCCCGACACTCCTGTGCATATTCCTAAATGAGTCAAGAAGATGTGACAATACCATAGCTACAGTGATGTGGTTAAGTGACTCAAATGATTCTTTTGAAATTTATTAAGCTCCACATGGATTTAACTTAAGTGCATACTTTTTGGGGCAAATGCCAAATATATGAAGAAAGAAAAACATTTCTCCCAAACTGAATAAAATGTGAAAGAAAGTATGCTGTTTCCATTTTACTCTCTCACTCCAGCTCCTTCCTTTCTGTCCCCTTCCCAATCTCTCCAATGACTTAACTAGTTAAGAGACTCTTCTTGTTGGGGGGGGGAGTACTATTCACATCTTAGGACACAGAAATATGGTCTTTGATTTCATTCAGGACACCTCACCTTAGGAGACAGTTGAGTCCTGTTACAAACGGGAATAAAAATGGTTGTAAGTCAGTCACTGAGTATTTAATTTACTTGATCTCTAATTGTATTTACTATATTGTCAGAGGGAGAGATGAGGAATAAGCTTTTTGCCTTCTTCGTTGTAAAAATAGTATCTCCATAGTAAAATATTTCTGTTCCATCTCTTTAAAAAAAAAAAAAAAGTGGGGGTTGGGGGGGCATGTAGCATATTCCTTTGGTGAGGTTTTATGTAAACAGTTAACCTTTTTCGAGACCCATCAATCCCAAAATGGCAGGACACTGAACCACACCACCTATGTAAGATTTTAGTTAATGAGCTAAAACACATTTAAAAAGAAACACAGAGCATCAAAAAGAATGCAGCGTATCTACAAGAGCTAAGATAGATAGGTATTTTTAAGATTTTATTTTTAAGTAATCTCTACACCCAACGTGGGGCTCAAATTCACAACCCCAAGATCAAGCGTCGCATGCTCCACTGGCTGAGCCAGTCAAGTGCCCAAAGAGCTAAGGGAGGTTAAAGGAGGTTATGATGGAGTACAAATACCATGATTATATCTGTGTGTTTAAAATGGAAGGAAGGAAGGAAGGGGAGAGACACCTGTGTGTGCTTTCCAGAAAGTTCTAGAAGAACATATGCCAAAGAAAGGTTTCACAACCTTGGCACTACTGACATTGTGGGCCAGTTCTTTGTTGCGGGGAACTGTCCTAAGCACTGTAGGATATTTCGTGACTTCCCTGGCCTCTACCCACTAGAAGCCAGTAGCATCCCCACAGCTGTAACAAACAAAAATGTCTCTAAATATTATTATCAAATGTCCTCTGGTGAGCAAAACTGCTCTCAGTTGAGAATTCCTGCACTACTTAACAGTATCTATCTCCACAGAGGGAATTAAGATGATAGGAGAGCAACTGAAAAGAAAGTGAGGGCTTTTATTTTTTGCTCTACATACTATACTTCTGTACAGTTTGGATGTCTTAGTCCTCTCCAGCATTTATTACATGTGTTAATTCTCCAGAACAATGAGGAAAATAGAATCGCAAGACCACATGTCTACTGACCCTGCAAAATGAGGGACACAGACTCCCAATGATCAGAAAACATGTGTAAGCCACACTCACCTTCATGGGGTTTTCATCATATGTTGGGGTTCCCAGGTCCATCTCAGCTTCATGCTCAAGGCTGGCATCATCTCCTGGGCTTTCCCAAGTAGGAGGATCCCACTGAGTCTGCCTAGAAGAAGGTAAGAGCAGCCATGCTGTCATGGCCAGAAAGCAAAGAACTCTGGCACAGGCATCTCTGCTCATATACACATAAAACACAACATATATAATGAGGCAGAATAAGTCAGCTTCGTAAGATAGAGACATTCTTTTGTTACTTCTCCAGCAGCACAATTCTATCCCAGAGACATACATTGTTTAGCCCACTGTATTTCTCTAGCCAACAAGGTGGCAGTGTTTACTGGGTGTCAAAGAGAGCAGTAAAACAAAACATCCTATTTCTCACCAGGCTCTAATGTTCTGAAAAGAGGATTCAGCAAAACCTAAAAAGTACATGGAGTCAGTGCTTGCCTCTGCCTCCCCTCTGCAGGTGAGGAGATCAATAGTGACTGTACCTAGCATGTGCTTGGAGCAAAATAAAATAAATCACAACACACTCCTCATAATCCTTGGCCATGTGAGAAAATTGTTCCTTGCTTTAGGAGTCTTCTTGTCTGTGGTTGTGCCCCTTTGCTTTAATGACTGATAACATGGAAAAGACTTGAGGTTAAAAACTTGTGCCCTGGGGTGCCTGGGTGGCTCAGCCATTAAGCGTCTGCCTTAGGCTCAAGGGCATGATCCCAGGGTCTTGGGACTGAGCCCCACGCTGGGCTCCCTATTCAGTGGGAAGCCTCCTTTCCCTCTCCCACTCCCCCTGCTTGTATTCCCTCTCTCGCTCTGTCAAATAAATAAATAAAATCTTGAAAAAAAAAAAATCAAAATTTACGCCCTTGGCTCAAAATATTCTCAACTGACTGCAAGAAGGGTTCTACCCTGTTAGCTCACAGCACGTTTATTAGTTGCTTTGAAAATAAGCAAGCATAGATTTTTTTTTTTTTTTTTTAAAGCTAGATTTGTGAGTTAACAACTGGAAGTAAAACAATTCATGTTCGGGAATCTGAAGTCAGCTGCCACAGGGAATGCTATAGGGAAAATCACTTAAAACGTCCAAAGCCTCAGAGAACTAGCAGCCTATCTGACAGGCCAGTCCTGCCACTGCAGTCTTCTTGTGCTCTCCTACCACTCCATCTTTAGTCAGCAACATCACACAAGCTTGATAAAGCATAAAGGAAACTATTTGTATGAAATTTTTAAACTCATAAGGCATTACAAACAAAGACATCTGCAATACTCTTGATAAAAAGAACTAACAATAATGACAGGGAACAGGGAGATGCTCCCAAACAAGCAATTCACAAAAGATACAAGTGGCCAATAATTTACTTTAGATAGTCCATTTCAACAATAAAAGAATCAGAAATGAAAATAAGCTCTCTCGCCTATTAGATTTACAAGAGTAGAAGAAACTACATCAAGAAAAAGACAATACTGTATACTTTTTGTGGGAGTCTACAGTGGTACAATTTTTTTTAATGGTAAGGCTGACAGTAATTATCAATTTAAAATGTCGATTTCTTTTAACCAACAGCACAGTAAGATTAGTGTCTTTAAGGATGTCCAGGGTTGGAGTGAAAACAGTGAAAATCCAACAATGATGGTGGGTTAAGTAAAATTTCGTACAGCCATACAAGAGAGTAGGAGTTGGCAAACTTTTTTCTATAAATGATCAGAGAGTAAATCATCTCTGACTTTGCGGGCCATATGGTCTCTGTCACAACTACTCTACTCTGCCATTATAGTGTGAAAGCAGCCATAAATAACTCCTAAACAAATGGGGGTGGCTGTATTCCCCCAAAAACTTTATTTGCAAATACGAGTGGCCTGTGGGCATAGTTTGCTGACCCCTGAAACACAGTATAAGCATGCACTGAAAATGTAGTTCTATCTGAAACTGACAAAGTCCTCTACAGATTGGTAAGAAGATTATAAAACATGTACCCCAACAACTCACATAAAATTATATGCCAGTGAGTACACACACACACACACACACACACAGAGAGAGAGAGCGCACATACATTCACATAAAGCTATCTGTCTAAAAGATGTATTTTTTTAAACTTCTAGGTAAAAGATAAATTGGGCTTTTTGCATATAGCAGGGATCATCAAACTATGGCTCATGGACCAAATCTGGCCTCCTGCCTATTTTGTAAATCAAGTCTTATTGGACACAGAAGTGACCATTCATTTATATATGGCCTATGGGCTGTTTGCACAACAATGAGAGTTGAGTAGTTGTGACAGACTGGCTGGCTGGCAAAGCCTAAAATATTCATTATATCTGGGCTCTTACAGAAAAGGTTTGCTTCTGACCCCTCATACCTACACAATATTAGATGAAGTCATTATCTTTTTATTTTTTTTAAGTTTTTTGTTTGTTTGTTTTTGGCAGAGAGAGACACAATGAAAGAGGGAACACAAGCAGGAGGAGTGGGAGAGGGAGAAGCAGGCTTCCCACTGAGCAGGGAGCCTGATGTGGGGCTCAATCCCAGGACCCTGGGATCATGACCTGAGCCCAAAGCAGACGCTTAATGCCTGAGCCACCCAGGTGCCCCGTCATTATCTTTTTAAACTCCAGTTTTCTCCAAGAGTCTTGCAGATTAAAAATATACCAAAATATATCTCTAAAAAGGACTAAAGTCTATGGTCTGACATAACATTTAAGATGGGATTCTGGAAATCCGGCAGCCCTCAAGCGCAATGAACAACAGACAATGACATCAAGCCCACACCCATCAATCTCCTCTTCTGACGGCAGCTTCTTCCACCAACTGAGAGCTGACCTGGGATGCCCACACAGCCCTTCTTACCTTGTGATCACATGGTAGTAATAAATCTTCCCTTCTGGATCTCGGGCTGTCTTCCAGTTGGGAGGTAAGACGATGGTTTTGGGTTTGGGAGGAGAGGGGGGTGGCAGATCCAGAAGATTATTTGTCACTACCATTTCAGGCTAAAAAGAAACACACACAAATTCTTGATCAATGACATCTCTTCTAATCTAGCTGAAAAGGACAAAGTAGCCTACTTAATATGTAAAAACATATATCCTCCACCTCTTCTTTTGAAAAACAATAAAACAAAAGTCCAATCTGGGAAATGATCAGAGATGGCTCTATGAATAGCTTTAAGGATCTATCAGAAAACTGACAGTTGGCTCCAAATTCACCATCCAAGAGATCACCTTTAAAAATATATTCAGCAGCTCATTATCTAGAGCAGTATCTTTCAACCTTGATAAAACCAATGCTAAATGGCATATACCAACTTCAGGATACTAATTATAGAGAGCTCACTCTCTCTCTTTTTTTAAAGACAAAAATCTGAAAACCAAGTATGACAGAATGTTAACATTTATCCATTATCTATTTTTCCGTATGTTCAAAACTTCATATTTATATTAAAAAATTTAGTGTCACATTTTGAAAAACATAAAAACTTCACAATCACTGTTAGGGACTGAATTGTTTCCCCCAAATTCATATGTTGGAGACCTAACTCCCAATGTGACTATTTGGAGAAAGTGCCTTTAAAGAGGGAATTAAAGTTAAATGAGGTCATAAGGGTAGTGCCCTAATCCAACAGGACTGGTACACTCATAAGAGGAAGGGACATCAGGGAATGTGGGCAGAGAAAAGGCCATGTGAAGATACGGTGAGAAGACAACCATTTATAAGCCAAGGAGAGGCCTCAGGAGACACGAAGCCTGTTGACATCTGATCTTACGACTTCCAGCCTCTAGAACAGTAAGAAAATGAATTTCTGTTGTTTAAGTCACTCAGTTTGTGGCATTTTGTTATAGTAGCTCTGGAAGACTCGTAATAAACTGCTGTAAGAATATATGCCCTAAACTGTCCATTTTATGTAAACCAGTTAACATAGAATCATTCTTCCAGCTTTACCTTTGCTTGAGCAATCAAAGAGGAACCCAAGATCCCGGGCTCAGGTAAAATGCAACCACTTTTTTCTTTTTCAAAATGTGACTACTTTTAAACAAACACAGGTCTTGAAGCATCACTGCTTGTGTATACCACTAATCCCTACTTCATGTAGCTGCTGTTTTTGGTGTCCTACTTCAGTTCTGCTTCATTCCTGTAGTCCTCTAGCCTTTAAAGTGACCTTTTTTCCCTAAGCTTCTGTGTCACTTAAGAATACTTCAAATCCAGGGGCACCTGGGTGGCTCAGTGGGTTAAGCCGCTGCCTTCGGCTCAGGTCATGATCCCAGGTCCTGGGTTCGAGCCCCACATCGGGCTTTCTGCTCAGCAGGGAGCCTGCTTCCTCCTCTCTCTCTGCCTGCCTCTCTGCTTACTTGTGATTTCTCTCTGTCAAATAAATAAATAAAATCTTTAAAAAAAAAAAAAAAAGAATACTTCAAATCCAGGGGACCTGGGTGGCTCAGTTATTAAGTGTCTGCCTTTGGCTCAGGTCATGATCCCAGGGTCCTGGGATCGAGACCTGTGTTAGGGGCTCTACTCAGTAGGAAGCCTACTTTGCCCTCTCCCACTCCCCCTGCTGGTGTTCCCTCTCTCACTGTCTCTCTGTCAAATAAATAAATAAAATCTTTGCAGGAGGTAAAAAAGAATACTTCAAATCCAAAAAGAAAAAACAAAACAAAAAAAAAAACACTTCAAATCATTCAGAACTTAACCAAATTACTAATCCTTCCCACACTTGAGAATGGTTCTTTCCCTCCTCAAACTAGCTCTACTTTTTTTGTGATACTAATTGTACTTTTTTGTGATACTAATCTCTACTTTTAGGATTATTCATTGTGATCCTTAACTCTCTAAGTGGAATGTGAGCTTCTGAGAACAGGAATGGAAGCTTAGGTTTGTATTCTGAGTTCCTAGAAGGGCCCAACTCACAGCAAGCCCTCAAGTATCTGCTGGAAGTGCAAACGGTCTCAGCCCCCAACTGTCTCACATGCGGTCTTTATACTCCATCTCCACTCACTGTCCTACCCACCAAAAGCCACCATCACTCATGGGATCGCTGCAGGAGCCTTCTCTGAACTGTCAGAATTCCAAAGCGCTAATAGGTAAGTTATTCTGTTTGGCTGCTCAACTGCTTCCAATGTCAGCCTCCTGGTTCCCACTTCAAGATTTCCCCGTACCCTCCTCCATATGTGGAAGAATGCCATATTGCACAACGTGTACAGTGAAGTATATCACTCATTTCTATACCCCCAGTCCACAGTGTCTAGTGTAGTATCATATTCTAGGGCTCCGTAAAATAAAAATAGTGACTTGAGAAAACTGTTACATTAGAATTCCTAGCAAAGTATAAAAATACAAGTCAGTCAGATAAAATTACAAATAAAATGGATAGCAGGAGCAAAATATGTATCTATCAACATTGCTGTAAATTTCACAGAATTTTTAAAAAAAATGGTGAGTAATGCTTCCTCTGGGACATAAGCACTTACACGAAACTGGGGACTACAAAAGTTAAAAAACAGAGTGGAAAACAAAACAAAACAAAAAAGTAAACCTTCTAAAGATGAGATATGCAGCCAATGAGCATTTTATCAACTGAAATATTTCTCTTACTGGCTGTAAGGGCTGAGGTTGCCCTGGTGCAACTATTGTCGTCACGGCCGCAGCTGGCTGGACCACCACTCCTTGTGGGTGAGCTGTGAAAATCTGCTGTCCCTGGATATACTGAAGACTTGGCTGGGCATAATTCTAAAAGATAAAATGAAGAAATCCAAAATTTAGACTTTTCTAGCTCTAATACAGCAGTAATTAACTTCGAAGTTGGCATCACCTTATTGGAATCCAATAATTTAAAAAAACTTTTAGTAAAGAATATTTGGATACAAATGTGTAAAAGTCTTCTGTTGCAAACACCTAAGGATTCTTTTTTTTTTTTTTTTTAAACAATTCCCTAGTCATTTACTTACCTTGGTTTTATCATTTTAAAAAGAAAGAAAGAAAGAAACTCACCAAAAAAAACCCCAAAACACTTGGGCGGGCTGTGGGTGGTGCTCTTAAGAGCCGTCCCAAGCTGCAGTACCAACGGTGTGTGGCACTTATGATATCCAAGAGATCGCTCCCCAGGATTCTTTGCACAGAACCTTTATACCACCAACTCCTAAAAACTGCCAGGTATTCTGGGCACCTGGGTGGGTCAGTGGGTTAAGCCTCTGCCTTTGGCTCAGGTCATGATCTCAGGGTCCTGGGATGGAGCCCCGCATCTGCTCTCCGCTCAGCAGGAAGCCTACTTCCCCTATCTCTCTCTGCCTGCCTCTCTGCCTACTTGTAATCTCTGTCAAATAAATAAATAAAATCTTTGAAAAACAACAACAACAACAACAAAACCTACCAGGTGTTCTGACCAGAAAATGTCAGAGAGTGAGGTAGCAGAGGAAGTAAGATGGTGATCAAATTTTAAACTTGTTTTTTTAGCTTTCTGTAGTCTTCGATAATACAACTCCTTCCAAGTAAGACAGCAGAATTCATTTGATCCAAAATTCTTACCACATACAGGTAGGTTCATACTGTGCTTTATGAAACTTAGAAAGAGCCCTTTCACATACATGGTCTCATCAAGTCCTGATCACCATCAGAGGTGGGTGTCTCCCACACGGGGAGCAACCTAAGAAAGTGCCACAGCTCTTACACCTGGTCTGGAATTAGTCCTGACAGAAAAACTGCTTAAAGAAGAGGTGACAAACATATCCCGAAAAACAACTCTGTTGTCTTAAGAGGTGATGAATACCAAGGAAATGAACAGGTATCCTGTACTTAAGGACAGATTTTGATCCTACAGACTGAGATTATACCACATAAAACGATTTCAGAGGCATATATTGACAAATAGCCAAAATGTAAAATATACCCATTCCAAGTGATACCAGTAAAGAACCAAGGAGTCTGAATAGGCCAATGGAACTAAAAGATTTCTGGATGAGTAAGTACTGAGAGGGCACCAAGAAAAAGAGAAGAGGAGTACGACACAGTTGACCCTTGAACAACATGGATTTAAACTACATGGGGCCACTTAGCAGATGGATTTTCCACAGTATAGTATTGTAAATGCATTTTCCTTATGATTTTCTCATTTTTTTTCCCTCTAGCTTACTTTATTTTAAGAATACAGAACATAACACATATAACATACAAAATATGTGTTAACTAACCATTTACCATTAAGGCTTTCAGTCAACAGTAGTTTTGGGGGAGTTAAAATCATATGCAGATTTTTGTTTGGGGGGAGTTGGTGCCCCTAACCCCTGAATTGTTCAAAGGTCAACAGTACTTGATTCAATATTCTGGAACAGCTTAATCTACACAGAGAAACCAGACACAATGTTAATTGTCAAGGCAGAATTATTATCCAAATAATATCACAAAATAGAAATGCTTTCATCTCTAAGTATTTGGATACAAGATGGGAAACCTGCAAAACATCAAAGATTTTGTAGAAACAAGTATTATCTCCCAAACTAATTCTGGTCCCAAAGCATGAAATCTGGTTAAACCAAAAGGACTTTTTAACGCTGATGCATACCCAGACAATAGTGAATCAGAGTTTAGTACAAAACATTATCAGCAAAAAAGATGATCAAATACTATTCAAGAAATTTAAAAGTATAATCTTAAAAGTGAAGTATAAATAATTCTTTTTAAGTTCGATTTCAACTTTGCTGAAAATAAGCCATAAAACAAAACATATCTAGCTGGGTTCTAGTCTATGATCACCACTTTACCCGGAAAGTGAACTTCCAAGAGCCCTGATGGCCAGCAGGAAGAATCTTGAAGAGTGGATACAAGAGGCAAGTTACTGTGCATGTAGGGGGTTAATATATATGTGCTGGTAAATCTGATGCTGAGTAAAAACAGTTTCTAGGGGTGTGCCTGGGTGTCTCAGTAGGTTAAGGGTCTGACTCTTGGTTTTGACTCAGGTCATGATCTCATGGGTGGTTAAGACCAAGCCCCACACTAGGCTCTGTACTCAGCGCTGCTCAGGATCCTCTCCCTTTGCCCCTGTCCCCACTCGCGCACACACATGCATGCACACTTTCTCTCTTTCAAATAAATAAATAAATCTTAAAAAAAAAAAAGTTTCTGGGGGGCTGAAGAAGGCAGTAAACTGATAAACATGTTATCTCCAGAGTGATCAGGAGGTCAAGCACTCAAATCTGCAACAGAAAAATGCTAATATTTTGGAGGCTAAAAATTCCTTTGACCTTCAGTGAAAACTTTGCTCCTGGAAAATCTGACAAGATCAGAGTTAGTAAGTAAGGCTCATCAATGGAGACACTTTAAAGGACCTGATTAATGTAAAGTAATGAAGTAAAGCTATGGTTTCTTTAGCATGAAGACTCTCGCTCCAAGTGCTGGCTATGTGGTAACTTCTGAACTGCAATGGCTTTATCGAGCTGGATCATTCTCTGTATTTGCCAGAGGAGGCTCCAGACAAATTTCACCTGTTTCTAAAAAGCAAATATATATTTAAAGGATGACAATTTATCATCAGGAGAGAATGGAACATATACTGGAAATAACTTCCAAAGGAAATGCCAAAAATATCTGAACCATATCAGCCTTGCTAGACTAAAAAAAAAGTCACCCAAGATAGCAGCAAATCATTTAGAGGTACAGTCTTTAAAACCCAGACTGTCAAAAAGAAAGAGGAAAATGAACATCCTTCAGGCTTCTATAGAAGCTATCCAAACCAGCGGACAAACACATGTCAATGCCAAAACTAACAACAGCAATAAAAAGGGAGAACAGGTTTGCAGTCCCACTGAGGTTCATATGGAAGATGTTACACACTTGTGAGACACAAACAGCCGATCAAGTCTATCTGCGGGGGGGGGGGGGGGGGGGGGGGGGGGGGCGGGCAGAATCTGTAGGACACTGGCTCTCCCCTTCAAGAGACATGAAATTACATAAAAGCTAATTTTCTCAAACATCAATCCAGTCTACAAATATCTTTAAAATGGGACTTCCCATGGAATTTACAAGAGAAATCTAAAAATGTCTAAAATGTTATAGAAGGGAAAACATGATTATTCTGCCCCTACTTCTAGAGAGGGAAAAAAATCACTATTATTTTATAACTGAGTCACTTCACTTTATAATGTGAAAAATTATAGTCCTTAGCACTGCATTTTTTGAGATGTGATTCAGTACGACTTTGTAAGAATAGGCCATTAGTAATGTCACAAAACCACTATAAATCATGTGGTCTCTGTGGAAATCGGGCTTTTATGTTTAATAAGCAATTACAGCAAAAAATGAAAGTCACCTTCTGATCACACATCTGCTCCAAATGTCAAACATATTGCATATGTACACACACACAAACTTGTGTTATATCACCTATTTTCTTCACTGTCAAAGTTATATCTTGCAAACTCTCAGTAGCCCATGTTGGTACGGTACTATGCTCAAACACAAACCTCAAGGCCTCCTCCTGGAGGTCAGATCGTTAGACCAGACACTAGAAGATGACCCTGACTAGGAGGATTTCACACCCCAGTAACATCAATACTCTCTCAGTATCATTAAGGTAACTGAGTAATAACTATAATTAAGCCTTCAAGGTACATGGTGCTTTAAATCTACCATTATTAGTATCCATTAGCTCATGCAAACCTCAACCACTCTGAGGCATTCAGCTCATTTCATAGATAAGTAAAACTGAAGAATATAAATGAAGCACCTGTCTCCAAGACATACATGAAATGATGGACATGGACTCCAAACACACACTGAGAACATGTTCTATGATTCTCATCACCCAAAGCCCGGCATCATCTCTGATAACTAATCTCACAGAGAAAGAAAGAACAGTCTGGACCATCCAACTCCATTTACCTACCACTCCAGTACAAACAAAATACATTAGGGAGCTAACATATGACTCCTTGGTAGAACGAAAAGGAAAACTGCAAGCAAGCAAAATTGTAATGCTTGAGTCCTAAGGCTATGCCTAAACCTTCTGCTCAGTGGGATGGAAAAAACAGACTCCATTTCATAAGAATGGCCAAATGACCAGTTAACTCTCTCCTGGCGAGTCTTTAATAAGTATCCTCCACTGCTGTTGTTTATGCTCTAAAACCTAGGTTAAGGACATACTTCAGGAATAGAAATGGGATAGCAGCAGACCATAATTCTTACATCTGATACACATTCTCAGGGAAAATCTCAAAATGAATGGCTTGGTCCAAGAAAGAATATGGTAAGAAAGCAGAAGTCAGAATCTAAGAAATTTAAGACACTTAAAACATTCTGTAGGAGGCAAAATTAAACATACAAAAAGAAAGACAATACTTAAAAAATTGATACCTAATGGCCAATAATACCCATTTTCTTTTCTTTTCTTTTTTAAGATTTTTTTTTTAAAGATCTTTATTTATTTATTTGAGAGAGAGACAGTAAGAGAGAGCATGAGCAAGGAGAAGGTCAGAGGGAGAAGCAGACTCCCCATGGAGCTGGGAGCCCGATGCAGGACTCAATCCCAGGACTCCGGGATCATGACCTGAGCCGAAGGCAGTCGTCCAACCAACTGAGCCACCCAGGCGTCCCTTTTTAAGATTTTTATTTATAAGGGGTGCCTGGGTGGCTCAGTTGGTTAAGTGTCTGCCTCCACTTCATGTCATGATCCCAGCTGGGGTAGGATCCTGGGATCAAGGCCTTCGGGAAGTCTGCTTCTCCCTCTCCCCACTCCCTCCCACCCCCCCCATCTCTCTCTCTCTCTCTAGTAAATAAATAGAATAAAAAAGAAAAAAAAGATTTTTATTTTTAAGTAACCTCTAAACCCAACATGGGACTTGAACTCACAACCTGGAGATCAAGAGTTATATGCTCCACCAACTGAACCAGCCAGGCACCCCAACACCCATTTTATTAGCCTTATTTAGCACTACAATATTCATTGTAAGCCAAACATGAAAGAAAAAAACAAAAGAAACCTAAGAATGTTCAGTGAAGTGCTATTTATAATTATAAAAAGAACTTTTAAATGACTACCCCCAGAAAAATGGGTGAGAAATTATTTGATAAGCAAATGGGATGTTATATAGCCATTAAAATGCATATGCGTATATATATTCACATGCGCATATATAAAAATACAGAGTAATTTGGGAAAATGGTTAAGAATCATGTTAAGTATAAACAATGGGATAGTTCCAAATCTTCAAAATTACAAATACATAAACTATATAAGCATGTGGATAAAGAGATCATCCAAAATGAACGTAGTTAACACTTAGAATTTTAGGAATTAAAACTGGATACCTTGTCATAGCCTTACAAACTAAATTTTGACGCAGCTTCATCACAAAAATAGTGACAAATCACGGTACTGGTCAGTACTAAGTAATGTGTGCAGGAATTATCTCTGCAAATCTCCCCCATCCACAAAAATTCACCTTTAAGGAGTGATGTGAGAGACATACGAATGTGGTGAGGAGGATGCTTTATACATTCGTTTTTTTTTTTAAGCTTAAAATGTACTCCTGTATTCTACAGAAAAGAAACTTGATTTGAAAGCACAAAAATAGGGACACCTGGGTGGCTCAGTGGGTTAAGCCATTGCCTTCGGCTCAGGCCGTGGTCTCGGGGTCCCGGGATTGAGCCCCTCCTCGGGCTTCTCTGTTTGGTGGGGAGCCTGCTTCCCTCCCCACCGCCCGCCCTCTGCCTGCCTCTCTGCCTACTTGTGATCTCTCTCTTTGTCAAATAAATAAAATCTTAAAAAAAAAAAAGGCACAAAAATACACTTTGAAATATAAAATCAGTACACTCAGCCTTTAAATTTAACATTACTATTTCCTAATACAGTGATATCCTCCGGCTCAGTGCATCACAGACACTCTGGCAAAATTTGTGATGATAAACATGTAGGGGATAAAAAAATATATACACACCAGGTCTCAGAAGAAAAGGACAAGCCATCTCCTGACTCAGTTACCATGACAAAGGTTCTCCCATTGTAGCAATATAAAAGAATTAACTGTGTATTATTCACTGCCTATAAGCAAAAAGGAGAGAAGTATCTAAAAGCTTCTCTCCATCTCTTGCTTTGGGGGAAGTCATCTGGACACTGTAAGAAGCCCTATAGAAAGGTCCATATGAAGACAGAAAATGGAGTTAACTACCATGTAAGTGAGCTTCAAAGTGAATCTTCCAATCCTTTGCCTAACCTTCAGATGACTACAGCCCTGGTTAACAGTCGGACTCTAATTTCATGAAAGACTCTGAGTCCAAACCATCCATCCAGACAAGCTACTTCTGAATTCCTGACTCACAACAACTGTCAGATAATAATTACCAGTTGTCTTAAGCTGCTAAATTCTGGTGTAATTTGTTACATAGCAGGAGATAACTAATACATATGCAACTGATTGATATGTAAAAGTAATCAATGCCAGGACTCCCCCTTCACATCAGATTTAACATCCCATAAACAGAACAAGACAGACAAGAGAGGTTCCGAAATTAGTTACCTGTACAATTGGTGGAGTGGTCTGTGAATAGGGTGACGTCACACCATAGACAGTTGGGCAAGTCTGTCCTTGATAATATATGGTTGCTTGAGACTGTGCAGGAGAATACTGCTGCTGGACACTGACTGACTGTTGGTTTGAATCCCAAACACCATAATTCTGTCCTTGGACTGGGCCTGGGGCTGGCACTGGCAAGACGGTGACGCTGGAGTCTTGATGTACCACACCTTCACTTTGGGCCACATACTGTGAACTGGAAACTTCCACAGGGGCTGCCACATGGGGCACCACTGGCACAGGTGGAGGGGCAGCAAGGGGTTCTGTAGAATGTCCCACCAAGGGCTGAGAATGATCGTAAGGAACAGGAGAACAAACGGGGTCCATGTTGGGTGTGGGAAGGAGCACCTTCCCAGCATTAGGGTTGCTGGGATCCACATAGGCCTGCATGGGATAACCTGGTGGGTAGCCGGCAAAGGGGTGATGAGGGGCATTGTAAGCAAGAGAGTCATAGGGCAGTGGAGATGTCATTCCCAGGGTCTGCATCTGCTGCTGTTGTTTCTGAGCCTCCCGCTGAGCCACCTCTTGCTCAAACAACTTCCGACGCTCCTCTGTAGAAAGTTTATTGCGGTCTTTAATTCGTACTTTCTTTTTAGAAGTTGGTGTATCATATCTAGAAAGAAAACAGTCAGAGCATCACAAATGTTCTTCCCTAAATCAAGGACATAATCAAAGCATTAATAAAGGTATGTCACTCAATACTAAACCACTAATCACGCCAAATCCAATTTGGCATTGGTTAAAAATCAGTCAAAATTACTTAAGGAATCCTGCAGATAGAAGAGAATCTCAAGAAAACATTTAGAAGAAAATAGTAACTATTTTTTTAAATTTTATTTATTTATTTAACAAACAGAGATCACAAGTAGGCAGAGAGGCAGGCAGAGAGAGAGAAAGTGGGAAGCAGGCTCCCTGCTGAAGCAGAGAGCCCAATGTGGGGCTTGATCCCAGGACCCTGGGATCATGACCTGAGCTGAAGGCAGAGAGGCTTTAACCCACTGAGCCACCCAGGCGCCCTGAAAATAATAACTTTTATCTTTTTTTTTTTAATTTTATTTACTTATTTGACAGAGAGAGACAGATCACAAGTAGGCAGAGAGGCAGGCAGAGAGAGAAGGGGACACAGGCTCCCTGCTGAGCAGAGAGCCCAATGTAGAGCTTGATCCCAGGACCCAGAGATCATGACCTGAGGGGCCAATAACTTTATCTTTATTCTCAGATTCTAGAACTCCAAATTAAAGATACATATAATATTCTAAACACATTCTTCTTTACACTTGCATAGCTCTCTATACAGTTCTAGGTTTATAAATTCTGAAATTAAAACAAAATACACTAATAAAAGCTACAGAATTTGATGTCTATCTGGCCACATGTATTCATGACAAATTCAACAGAGAGCAGTTAAGTGAAGGATGAGAATGCACACAGAAAAGTATGGGGAGTTATATTCAGCTCCTCTTCTCTGTGCAATACCAAATATAATAATATATTTTACTGCTAAGCCTAACGCCCTATGATGGTTTTGACAAGGCCTCTTAGAAACCATCAGCTCTAACATTCAAAGGAAGAGAACAGACAGCTTTTCTTTTTTTTTTTAAGGTTTTCAAAATTTATTTATTTGACACAGAGAGAGACACAGTGACAGAGGGAACACAAGCAGGGGGAGTAGGAGAGGGAGAAGTAGGCTTCCTGCTGAGCAGGCAGCCCCATGTGGGGCTCAATCACAGAACCCTGGGATCATCACCCAAGCCAAAGGCAGACACTTATCAACTGAGCCACCCAGGTGCCCCAAGAACTGAAGGTTTAAAAGAGTTTGTTGTGAAGTTCTATGGAGTGAATCAAACTTCTGAGAAAGTGCTCTTTGCAAAAATTTAAAAACAACAACTAATTTCAAGAGGTTTCATTGCAAAAAAACATCTAAGAACAGCTTCACGGACAAGGGCATAACATTTATCCAAACAACAAAAAACAAATGGTATAAAAAACTCTTAAGCTGAAAGTTTCCTTTAAAGTGTTAATGGGAGGTGCCTGGGTGGCTCAGTGGGTTAAGCCTCTGCCTTTGGCTTGGGTCATGATCTCAGGGTCCTAGGATAGAGCCCCACATGGGGGTGGGGGCAGTTCTCTGCTCAGCGGGGAGCCTGCCTCCCCCCTCCCCGCCTGCTTCTCTGCCTACTTGTGATTTCTGTCAAATAAATAAATAAAATCTTTAAAAAAATTAAAAAATTTTAAAAAGAGAAAAACTTTAAACTCAGCAAAACTTCCTTTTAAAAAATGAAGAGTCCAGGGTGCCTGGGTGGCTCAGTGGGTTAAAGCCTCTGCCTTCAGCTCAGGTCATGATCCCAGGGTCCTGGAATCGAGCCCCAAGTCAGGCTCTCTGCTAGGCGGGGACCTGCTTCCCTTCCTCTCTCTCTGCCTGCCTCTCTGCCTACTTGTGCTCTCTGTCAAATAAATAAATAAAATCTTTTTTTAAAAAATGAGAGTCCATGTTCACATAAAGACTCATACATGTATATGTCTTACACTTGTAGTATTCACAACAGCCACCTGGAAACAACCCAAATGCCTATCCACTAAGGAATCTGTAAACAAACTCTGGTATACCTACCCAATGGACTACCACTTATTAATAAAAAGGAACTACTGGAACACATAAAAACATGAATGGATCTCAAACGCAATCTGCTAAGGAAAGACACATCAAATACTATCTAAAGTATGATGTCATATATACATGACATTCTGGAAAAGACAAAACCATTGGGTCAGAAAGCAGGGCAGTGGCTGGGTGCCAGGAACTATGGGTAGAAGAAGGGGACCGCCTACAAAGAACTCAAAAGAATTTTCTGAGATGACAGAAATGTCTATATGATGACTGTGGGTGGTTACGTAACTGCATGCATTTGTCAAAACACACTGAATTATATACTTACGATATTTCTGTAAGTAATTTATATCTACTGATTAAGTAAAGCTGATTTTTAAAACTGAAGGTGAGCAATGCAAACAAGATTTTTTAGACAAAAACTGAAAAATAAGATGAACAAAAAGTCACTAAACAAAATCTTCTAAAGGAAGGTCTAAGGAGAAAGAATGGAGAACAAAGAAATTGACAAATGTAAACAAATTAGTAAGTCAGTTTGTGTACACATAAAAAGTTGACAATAATGAATGGGACGAAGCAACAAGAAATTACAATGCTGGACAGTAACAGCATATAAACTGAAGGATCAGAGTATCCTAAAGTACAAATGTTGTTCAGGATATTGATTAGCTTTAGATTTATATTTAAGTGAAACAACCAGTTAAAGAAATGCCAATCAATCATCCATAAAGCTATTTATCTATCAGACACAGAAAAGTTAAAAGTAAAAGGAAGGAAAAAATACATTATCAGTTAAATCCTACCAACAGGAAGATAGCATACTTCTATTAACATCAAGTGAAATACATTCTAAAGCAAGTCTCAATAAAATTCTAAGAGCTGGTATAATATAAACTGATTAATAGCAATTAAATTTGAGATTTAACAAAAATAAATTTAAACACATTGCAAACCATAACAGTATCTAGAACTAGGTTATGATAAAACTGCACTATCGGGGTACCTGGGTGGCTGGGCCATTAAGCGTCTGCCTTTGGCTCAGGTCGTGATCCCAGGGTCCTGGGATCGAGCCCCACATTGAGCTCCCTGCTCAGTGGGAAGCCTGCTTCTCCCTCTCCTACTCCCCCCGTCTTTGTTCCCTTTCTCGCTGTGTCTCTCTCTGTCAAATAAATAAATAAAATCTTTCAAACAAAACAAAACAAACTGTGCTATCAAAAGAGTAGTTCAAATAGTACTTACGGAGAAATTTAAATCCTTCAACACTTTACTTTGAAGAGAAAAATGCTGAAAATTAATGAGCTAAAAAATCTCAATTATTCCAATTAAAAATTTATAAAAAAAATAATAATAAGCCCAAAAAAGTGGAAGAAAATAAAACATGACTAGAAATCAATTACCCCCTCCCCCCAAAAAACAAAACACTGTTATTCTGTGATTTGTACTGGAGGCACTGCTAGCAAAATAGCAAGAAAGGCGAAAGGAAAAACAAAATTTATATGATGGGGATTGTTGACAAATACAAAAACAAAAAGGGAAAAACCCCTATACTTTTGAGATATCGGTGAGTTTCTATGTGGTCACCAAACATGAGATCAATATAACAAAAGTCAACTGCACATCTACATACTAGCAACAAGCTGAAAACGTAACCAAAAATTAAGGTTCTCAGAAATGAATATACCAAGATACCTAAGACTTTCTGCAGGAAACTATAAACAAATAAGGAGATTAACAAAAAACTCAATATTTAAAATATTAAAGAAGACCTAACTAGACAGAGCATATCTGAATACTCAGTTTGAATATAGAAACAGAAATACTCAAAAAACTGTTAAAGATGTCAAGTCTCCTCAGAATCACCTTGTTGGGGGGACGGGGTGGAGAGAGTAGGAGAAATCTGACAAGCAGATCCTAAGGAGAACAAGTCTCAGAAAAGAGATGACATCCCAGAAGATCAAGCAGGGGTTTGCCCTACTTGCTATCAAGACTTAATATAAGCTACAGTCACATTATGAGCCCCAAAACAGATCCTCCCACATATAAAAGCTTATTAGAGAGAGACAGTGTTGCAGATCAAGGAGAAAAGACAGGCTTTCCAGTAACAATTGGGTATTCACTTAGAAAAAAATGAAAACCATATCCCTACCTCACAACATACACAAAAATTAATTCCCAATAAATTAAGCACAAGAAAAGAAGAGAGTATCATCACCTCAAGGACAGGGAAGAATTTCTAAAACACAGCACTAACCATGAAGGAAACATACACGTGATGTAGTCAATTACACCATAATTAATAAATTCTATATATCAAAAGATACAAAGGAGTCAAAATATAAGTCGCAAACTGGGAAAAAATACTTGCAAAAATTATTACCAAAGCAGAATTATATTTAGAATATAAAGAACCCCTAAAAAATAAATCCTAAACTCAAAAAGATAAAAACTAAACAAACAGCACCTATTAAAAGACACTTCACATTAGAGGAAACAGGGATGACCAATAAATATATGACAAGATGTTCAATCTATTTAACTATTAGGGTAATGCAAATTAAAATCATGATGAGGGGTGCCTGGGTGGCTCAGTGGGTTAAAGCCTCTGCCTTCAGCTCAGGTCATGATCCCAAGGTCCTGGGACTGAGTCCCACATCAGGCTCTCTGCTCAGTGGGGAGCCTGCTTCCTCCTCTCTCTCTGCCTGCCTCTCTGCCTACTTGTGATCTCTGTCAAATAAATTAAAAAAAAAAAAAAAAAACATGGTGAATTTACTATTACAAACTCTGACAATCCCAAATTAAAAATTCTGGCAACTGCATTATATGAATGCAATACTTCATGTTTTCAAAAAATAAATTTAATTTTATTTTTAAAAGTTTTTTTACTTATTTGAAAGAGAGAGAGGGAAGGAGCACATAAGCAGCAGTAGGGGCAGAGGGAGAGGGAGAAGCAGACTCCCCGCTGAGCAGGATTAGAGTGAGGGAATGGATCCCAGGACCTTGAACCATGACCTGAGCTAAAACCAGATGCTTAACCAACTGAGCCACCCAGGCACCCCTCAAAATAAATTTAATTTTAAAAAAACTTCTCTGGAATAAATGTTTTCTAGTACCCAGTGGGTCACTATGTGGCTTGTTTTTCTACAAGCATGGCAAAGACAGCCTCTGACACTGGGATCAATCAGCATTTTGACTGATCCACACAAGATTCATTAGAAAACAAAGTTCTGGCTTTAGAAGAGTTACCATTATCTTTAAAGAGTTATCTCCAACCAATCTCCATTCCCCTTTAAAGAACAAGTCTTTGGTTCCTCAAATAGCATTTAAACGTTATCAAGTAGAAACCTAATCCTCACTGTCAAAAGAAACTCTATTTCAATATTTATCAGTAAAGTTTTATACTCACTCATCAAGAGAACATATTTATTCCAAAACCCCTTGGTGCCCCAAATCAGAAGTATTGACTTGGGAACTTTCTGACTGGCTCAGAAAAGAGAGTAACTCACACAGGCCACTTACCTGTCATCTGGCCTTTTTGTTCCCCGCTCATAGGCAGAAGAAGGTGGTGAGAGAGAGCCCCTTCGTTTCCTTTTCTCTTTATTTTGAGTTTGCTTGTCTGGGTCTCTCTCTCTTGACCTGTTAGGAGTCTTTGGGGCAGCTGTTTGATCTCTGAAGCCAACAGCATCCCTTCCTCGGTCAGTTACTAAGAGAAAAGGGTTTTTAAAAATTTACTTGGCAGACTCTTCTCCATCATGATAGCATGTCAACTGTATAATACAATTTCTATCCAACAAATGGGTCTATAGACTCTCCTCCCTCAAAGGCCCATCCGGAATTTGGATGAGACAGAAGGTGTTGTGTGTGTGCACGCACTCTATCCTGCAAGCCTCTGCCATGAATTCACTTTTCCATCTTCCCCAACAAAACTCTCAGTCCAAGCCTTCAACATTTCTAACAAGTTCTGTGGAATACACGCATGCAAAATGTTCCCATTACCTTTAACAGGGGAGTCTGCTTGCCGTTCAAAATGTAAAAGCCTTCTACTGCCCCTGTAACTCTGCATATTTAGTTTATGGAAGAGCAGCCTGGCATGTTAAGCATAAAAACCTCAAATGGAAAAAAATCTCTTCAATTAAAAAAAAAGGTGTGTGTGATGGGGGGGGAATTAGACAATTTTTTTTTTTAACAACTACCATTTCAAAAGGAAAATATTTCAAACACAGATGATGACAGGTTATAAATCAGGACGTTATCCAAGCCAGAGAGCTACATCTTCCCAAAAAAATGCCATTTTCCAACTGAAGGATAATACTATTAACCTCTTCTACTCAGCTTCTTTACCTAGAATGGTCCTCACCCAATTCCACTTACTTACTTTCCAAAATTCAGCTGGGTCAATACTTACTGCTCCCAAAAGTTGTGTATTACTTTTCACTGACCTCACCTCCTACTTTCTTATCCCCCTACTAAGTCTAAATCCCACCACTGACTATTTCAATATAAATTAACTGGTACTACATGCTGCTGCTTTGTTAGCACCACTACCCTGATTAATCAGATGGCGCTCTTCTTAAGAGAATTTCTTATAAAATATCTCTCATAGCACAAAGCTGATTCACAATAAACATTAACTGCTTTTTCTTTTTCTCACCTCAGAAAAACATGCTATTACTTGTTTTCTTCCCTAGTGGCAGGATTAGGTTTATATCTGCCATTCTTGTAGTTCTTCTGTTGGTGAGCCCAAAGCTCCATTTATTTGCAAAAATGGTTCATCAATGGCCATATATGAGCATTTGTCAGTGAGAACAGAACTCACCTCCACACACTGGTAGAAAACGCTATATAATTACAACAACTGTTGCAGCTCACAGGGTATTAGAGCACAACATGGCTTTGGGAAGTACTACTATCTAATTACTTCTGGGTCTGCCCGTGACTACTCTATTTCCTTCTTAAAACAAGGTTCTTTGGGCTGGTATTAACTTCCTTAAAATGCAGCTATTTCTTCACTATATCCTGGTAAAGTAAGAAAAGGAATCATACTAACAGTTCATATTCTGACTCTGCATCCTAGAATATGTGAGGTAGAGAAATTGTTTCATTTATTCTGGCTGATTTTTTTTTTTCATATTATAAAAGGAAAGTAAAGCTAGACTACATATTTCCCCAAATAATTTATGGTTCTAGGGAATTTTAAAAGTTCTAAGCTCTTTAATTGCTTAACATTGAGGGGTAACATAGAAGCCAAGCTTTAATTATAAGTATTTCTTATAAAATGCCTGAGACTGATCGGGGGGCACATACGTGAAGGAGAGTAAAGTTGGCACACAAAACGTGGCTTCCTGAAAAGATCAGTCATAGATTATAGACAATTTTCAGAAAGCATCTCTCAGAGGGCACATCAGACTAGATATTTGCAAAATATTGGGGGTAAACCTTCACAGATATTTAAGTTTTGCCCATCTTGCTAATGATTTCAACTCACTGAACCCAGAGAAGCTAGGCTCTGATGACCAAGTTTACAGTGCCACTGGTTTTGCCAACCAGCACTACTCAACCCTGCCTTCTTTCTTATGGGAGAAATTCTCTGTGGCCTTAAGCACGATGTTTGGCTATAAAGAAACTAAACCAATAGAGTTAAAAATACTCAAAACAAAAATAAAACCCCCACAATGATGCAAAGTACACCTCACAGGGCTTTAACCTATAAGATTATTTAACCAGTAAGATTAAAATTATAAAAAGTTCTTCATGCTAAAAATATAGAAAAAAGACCAAAACAACACAAAACAAAAAAAGAAACAAGAAGGGAAAAAGCAAAAAATACGATCTTTTTTCTTTTTTTTTCCAAGATTTTAAAGTAATTTTTAAGTAACCCAACAAAGGGCTCAAACCTACAACCCTGAGATCAAAAGTCATATGTTCCAGTGAACTAACTTGTCAGGCACCCCTGTAATAATGATTCTTAACCTTGTAAGGGATCACTGACTTCCTGAGAATCTGATGAAAGTTTTCAATTTTCCCCAGAAAAATTAATGTAAATAAAGGATTCTGCATATAAACATCTACAGGTAAAGACTTACAAAGACATTCAGGAATACAGGTCTAACAATGCCTGCTCTAGAGGAACAAACAAATGAAAGAAAAGCAACTAAAAGCCATGACTTCAAGGAAAGCAACAGCACAGGCAGTATAAAGGGACATCTCCTTTGGCAAAAATTCACTAAGAAAGAATAAAAAGGCAAGTTTCCGAACTTTTACACCAAATACCTCATTTACCTAATTACATAACTATCCGGTTTCAAAAACAAAATAGCTGAAGTTCTTATCATTTACCTCTGCATATTTCCAAAAGAGTATTTGTAAAGCCATATACACAGAGTACCTCTGAATACCTACTTGTGTTCTCCTTTTCAGTTTGACTTTTCTTTGGAATTCGATATACCTCCTGCAAAAATAAACCAAAAGAAGGATTGTTAGTATGGAGTGGAAGTGGTGATTGTGTTGAAGCTGACTGATTTCACATGGTGACAAAGAAATAGGAACAGGCTGGTATTTAATTACTCTCCAAAATTTGACTTACATCTATCTTTAAACAAGGATACTGGTCACTTAAAAACAAGTAAAAATTTGTAGCATTAAGCTACACATATCATACACATAAACATTTATTATGCATATGTATGTTTCATTTTGTTTTTTGAACATCTACCAAGAAGCTTATATGATCTCATTAGCCAACGAGCAGAGTAAATAACTGGGACATTATATTTCTGGAATATACTTCCTGATAATCTTCATATCTATACGATTTCTGCATATAAAATGAAGTCATCCATAGTTGCTTTACTGAGAATATTCCTAAGAACAATTCTAACCTCTCACTTGCCATCCCTACTTAAGAGAAGAAGGGTTAGTAATTAGTTACCTAAGAACACCTCAGAAAAACTGTATGTATTAAAGACAATGCGTGTTGTTCATATTTTTCTATAAATGCAAAACCTATTTGGCTAATGGCCAATTGTAATATTTCCTTTCATACTGTTGTTATTTTAAAAAAGAAAAGCATTAGACCATTGTTGCTCTCAAAACAGCATCTAATAGCATACCAAAATTGTTCTTGACAAATGTAAACTAAGTTTTTAAGCCCTGAATACCTTTTCTTGATGTAGAAATCTAAGGCTTAGAACATGTTCTGTTCCCTGACAATCCCTCGCTGTTCTAGTCAACAAGTAGCTCAACATTTCCTTATCCAGTCACCTTGGTAAGTGGGCAAATAGCAAATCCACCCATTCTCAATGGTACATCACATGATACTCTCCCTTTAGAGTAATCTCATATTACTGACCATACCCCTATGACTTGGTAATTCCAATTTTTTAGCAACTGTACTCCAAGAAAATCAAAGAACTCCTCTTTCCACATGATTTTTGGTTCTAGCAATATTTGTGGAAAGTAAGAAATAATCTAATACCACACAACTGAGGAAGGGTCAAGATTGAATATTCAGTTGCAATTGCAGATGATAAATACAGACCAGAGACATTGGGCAATCTAAACGAACGCCGATTTTTTAGGAAAAATCCTTCAACACTCCATGCATGCTGACAAATTACCTAATAAAGATGATGACTGCCACGATTAGATGTGTACCTATCCTGTGTGTCAGGTTATCAAATAAAGCATTTCAAACGCATTATCTTTTTTGAGCTTCAAAACACCTCTATGAGGTTAAGTACTATTATCTCCAATTTACAAATGAGAAAACCCACTTAAAAAACTTAGCAACCTGACCAAGGTTATGATGCTATCAGACAGTATGACTCACAGCAATGTTATCTTCTGTATGAGATGACACAGGATATGGCGGACAGTCAGCATTATCTGGGGAGTACCACTTTAGGACTTGAGCATACATGCAGGCGGCATCCTTTATTCCCCCAGCCCCTCTTTCCTATGGAGGACTTCCACTAGAGCCGTGATTCTCAACTCTGGCTGCACAATTAGACCACTCCAGGAAACTTTCAAAGAAATACTGTGCCAGGGGCGCCTGGGTGGCTCAGTGGGTTAAGCTGCTGCCTTCGGCTCGGGTCATGATCTCGGGGTCCTGGGATTGAGTCCTGCATCAGGCTCTCTGCTCAGCAGGGAGCCTGCTTCCCTCTCTCTCTCTCTGCCTGCCTCTCCGTCTATTTGTGATCTCTCTCTGTCAAATAAATAAATAAAATCTTAAAAAAAAAAATACTGTGCCAGACAAATAAAATCTGAAATTCCGGGCATGAGTTCCAGGCATCTACATCATCATCATCATCATTATTATTATTATTGAAGCTCTCCACAAGATTCTGATGCCTACATGTAGAAGGCTGAGAACCACTGAACTACTAGCTTCTCCTAGCAGCCTTCACTCATTCCTCTTCACAAGGGAGAATTTGACAGAACAAACTGTGTATAGCTGTCCTCAGCTCAAAGCCATGGAGGGATGGCTCCGTGGAGGAATGTCTGGAGTTGTCCAGGTGTCACTGTCTAGCTGTGGGTAACAATAAATCAGGGATAAATACAGTAAGGACAAAGCGGACACTCTTAGTTCTGACTCTTCTGTCCACCCCCAGGAGGTTACCAAACTTGGGGAAAAAGTAAGAATGCTACTTATCAGCACCTACCCACACCATAAGAAAAAACAGGTATTCTATTAATTTTTAAAGGCTTGAAACTGAATGTTGCATTCGGTGCTCTGTAAATCTAAGCAGTCCAGAAGGCAACATGTTCATTCATAAAGGGTGCTTAGATACAGACACGCATGTCTGTATCAACTAAGCATTATGCAGTATTTCCTTTTGCCTCAGGTCTTGGGTTCAAGATTTGAGTCAAGTGTTCATTACAAGCATTTATAGCAATTTATCACACAGACCTCAAGTTTAGAGCAAATGCTAAGTAGAAAATGTATTCCGAAGTTCACAAAATGGATGGTCATTACTGAAGTGTGACCAAAAGCTACTGACTTTTTACTCTGTGCCTAATATTATGGGGAACAAGTTAAATCAACATGTACCCAAGCACTTAGGAGCTATTAACTTGATCCTCCTCTTCATATAGTTAAAGCTGTATATAAAATTTAAACTGGAAACTCAGATTATCTACTTCAAGGCCCTGAATTTTTCCAAAGTCCCACAATAATGCAACCTGAAAAGGAAGCAGTCCTGTGAAGATTACTGTAATATTTCTTAAAATCATTCTATCTTGTGGATAAACAGCAATAAGTTTAGCTTACATGACATGGAACGCTGGAATAATGTCATACACCTGCAGGCCACTGCCAAAAAAATGTTTATCTGAGTTGGCTTCACTCACATTAACCCTACACGTAAAACCACTTTCCTCTGTTAAAGATTCTACTCAAGAGACTGCATGTTATAAAAGAACACTCAATTGTGAGACAGGAGGCCTGGGTTTTGGGACTGACTATCCCTACCCTCAGAGGAACCTAAAAGAATCTGGTTCCCCACCCTACCTAATATTCTTTACCTATCATGCTGTTTTATTTCTTTGGTGTCTAGGTGCTTCTCCTAAGTAACACAGACTCACATGCACTCAAAGCTGTAATTCTTATTTTTTTAAAGTAATATTTTTGAAAAGATTTTATTTATTTATTTGTCGGAGACAGTGAGTCTGTGTGTGTGTAAGAGCAGGGGGAGTGGCAGGCAGAGGAAGAGGGAGAAGCAGGCTCCCTGCCAAGCAAGGAGCCCTATGTGGGACTCAATCCCAGGCCTCTGGGATCATGACCTGAGCCAAAGGCTCAACCAACTGAGCTACCCAGGTGTCCCTCAAAGCTATAATTCTTAAGGGCTAAGACTGTCTTAGTCTGCTGTATCTCTAGCACCAAGAAAATGTCTGACACACAGGCAACACTCAAATACTTGTTCAATGGACCAGTAAATGAAATTCTACTCATAATTTGCAGAAATCACCACGAAGTGCTAAATAACTTCAAAGTACTACACAGCTTGCTTTTTAAAAATCACTACCTCTATACCTTCATTCTCTCATCCCTGTAAGAATGCTGTTTATGGGCCTTACATATAACCACAAACATGTTTGTGGGGTTGTATTTCCAGGATCAGATTAATACCTGTGCCTCTGCAACATTTTGAATTCTCATCAATGCTTAGAACAGCCCACCCTTGGTCAATTAATCATTCCTCTTCAAAGGCTCAAAATCAATCTTCAGAAATTATTTGATAAACACTGAATCACTGATAAGCTCATGCACAAGCAATGCCTCCAATATCCCTTTATAAAAGTATGTAAACATGTGTGGAGTTGTTTTTAATTTGTAGAGACAAAGACAGCACGAGTTCTTTGATGGTTATTCGTGGAAATCTGGTATGCTCATTTATATAACAAGTATTTAGGTAGAAACTAGGTGTTAAAAGCACATTATCAAGAGTCTCCTTTTCAAATACTGGAGATACCTAGGAACAGCCACTAAGAGGTTCACAGGCTAACAATGGTGGCTGGCAATTCTTTTACTGTGTGCCATGTCCTTTAACTGCATTCTCATATACTCTTATACTGCTAAGGCTGACTTGAAAGAAAATAAAATTTAAAGGTGGAAGGTCTTTATACCTAATTCATACAGTAGGTTCTCTATTTTTTAATAAACACTTGCCAGCCATCCCACTTCTGAGCATATATCCAAAGAGAATGAAAACTGGATCTCCAAGAGAGCTGCCCTCCCATATTCATGGCAGCATCACTCACACTAGCCAAGATATGCAAACAACCTAAGTGTCCATCAACAGATGAATGGAGAAGATGTACTGTATAAGTATATGACGTGATATTATTCAGTCATGAGAAAAAAAGATATCTTGCCATTTATGACGACATGAATGAACCCCGAGGATATTATGCTAATGAAATAGTGAGGATGCAGAGAAACTGAAAACCTTATATGACACTGAAAGGAATGTAAAATGGTACAGCTATCATAGAAAAGGGCCTGGCAGTGCCTCAAACGTTAAATATGGAGTTACCATGATTCAAAAAATCCACGCTTAGATACATACCCAAGAGAAATGAAAACCAGTATTCACACAAAAGTTTGCACATAAATATTCATAACTGTATTATTCCTAACATTCAAAAAAGTAGAAACAACACAAATGTCCATCAGCTAACAAATGGATAACAAAATGGTTTAAAAACTATCTATACAAGGGAATATTATTCAGCTATAAAATGGAATTAAGTACTGATAAATGCTACAACACAGATGAATCCTGAAAACATTACGCTAAATAAAAACCAAAAAGAAAAGGACGTTATTATAGGATTCCACTTATCCTTGTTCACAGACTGTGCAAATTCACCAACTCACTAAAATTTCTTTGTAATCCTCAAATCAACACGTCAGAAAAAACATCACTAATTCTTCCCCCAAAAGTTAAGACCATCACTTGTGTTTTTTGATATACTTTTTCCAAATAATGTCTGATAACATGATGCAACACTTTATTCCCCAGTCTCTCAGAATCCTCTCATTATTCTTTTTGGAAATGCTTCTAGTACACTCACACCCTTGTATATTTTCTTTCCAACTTTTTTAATATCATTTTCACTGACTTTATGAAATCAATGCATTTTTATTTTGTAACAGCTCTACACTACATTTGGACTGCATTGCCCAATTTTTATAACAGTGAGACTTTAGCTAAGAAGGACAACACTTCAAAGACAGATGCTAATGTTAACAGAGATGGGATGTTTAGATGACAATTTTTTAGTGTTCAGCTCATCAATTAATGTTTTTTGTCATAATGTTTGTTTCTCTAAGCAATCTTGAAACTGAAGATTAAGATACTGACAGAACACCATATATTTGTGTATCTGTGTGTACATATATGTGAATGTGGACTTACATATTTAATTACATGTGAGAGAGCAGCTTTTCCAAGGTAAATGAATGAAAATGATTTCAAAAAACCCCATCAAGTGGCAGGATATCAAATCAATGCACAGAAATCAGCTGCATTTCTACACACCAACAAGAGGACAAAACAAGAGGAGACAATCCCATTTACAATTCCACACAAAACCAAAAGATGCCTAGGAATAAATCTAACCAAAGAGGGGAAGAATCTGTACTCAGAAAACTATAGAATACTCATGAAAGAAATTGAGGAAGACACAAAGAAATGGAAAACGTTCCATACTCATGGATTGGAAGAACAAATATTGTGAAAATGTGTAGACTACCTAGAGCAATCTACACAGTTAATGCAATCCCTATCAAAATACCATCAACTTTTCTCACAGAAATGGAACAAATAATCCTAAAATTTGTACGGAACCAAAAAAGACCCTGAGTAGCCAGAGGAATGTTGAAAAAGAAAAGCAAAGCTGGTGGCATCACAATTCTGGATTTCAAGTTCTATTACAAAGATGTAATCCTCAAGACAGTATGGTACGGGCCAAAAACAGACACACAGATCAGTGGAACAGAATAGAGAGCCCAGAAATGGACCCTCAACTCTATGGTCAACTTATCGGTTGTTTGTTTTTTTTTTTAAAGAAAAAAAAAGATTATTTATTTGAGAGACAGAGATCACAAGTAGGCAGAGGCAGGCAGAGGGAGAGGAAGGGAAGCAGGCTCCCCACTGAGCAGAGAGCCCCATGCGGGGCTCGATCCCAGGACCCTGGGATTGTGACCTGAGCCGAAGGCAGAGGCTTTAACCCACTGAGCCACCCAGGCACTCCCAGTCAACTTACCTTTGACAAAGCAGGAAAGAATGTCCAATGGAAAAAAGACAGTCTCTTCAACAAATAGTGTTGGGAAAATTGGACCACCATATGCAGAAGAATGAAACTGGACCATTTCCTTACACCACACACAAAAACAAACTCAAAATGGATGGAGACAGGAATCCACCAAAATTCTCAAAGAGAACACAGGCAGAAACCTCTTCAACCTCAGCCACAGAAACTTCTTCCTAGACACATGGTCAAATGCAAGGGAAGCGAGAGCAAAAATGAACTACTAGGACTTCATCAAGATAAAGGACTTTTTTGCACAACAAAGGAAACAGTCAACAAAACCAAAAGACAACTGACAGAATGGGAGAAGGTATTTGCAAATAACCTATCAGGATAAAGGGCTAGTAGTATCCAAACTATACAAAGAACTTATCAAACTCAATACCCAAAGAACAAATAATCCAATCAAGAAATGGGCATAACACGTGAACAGACAAATCTGCAAAGAAAATATCCAAATGGCCAACAGACACATGAAATAGTCCTTAACATCACTCGGCATCAGGGAAATACAAATCAAAACCACAATGAGATACCACCTCACACCGGTCAGAATGGCTAAAATTATCAAGTCAGGAAAGACAGATGTTGGCGAGGATATGGAGAAAAGGGAACTCTCCTACAACTGTTGGTGGGAATGCAAGCTGGTGCAGCCACTCTGAAAAACAGTATGGAGGTTCCTCAAAAAGCTGAAGATAGGCTACCCTACGATCCAGCAACTGCACTACTGGGTATTTACCCCAAGATACAAATGTGATCCGAATAGGCAGGTGTACCCCAATGTTTATAGCAACAATGTCCACAACAGCCAAACTATCAAAGAGCCTAGATGTCCATTGACAGATGAACGGATAAAGATGTGGTGTGTATATATATACAACAGAATATTATGCAGCCATCAAAAATTGAAATCTAGCCATTTGCAACAACATGGATGGAACTAGAGGGTATTATGCTGAGCGAAATAAGTCAATCAGAGAGAGACAATTATCATATGATCTCATTAATATGTGGCATCTGAGAAACAAGGCAGAGGATCATACAGGAAGAGAGGAAAAAATGAAATAAGACAAAACCAGAGAGGGAGACAAACCATAAGAGACTCTTAATCTCAGGAAACAAACTGAGGGTTGCTAGAGTGGAGAGGGGTGGGAAGAAGGGGTGGCTGGGTGATGGACACTGGGGAGGGTATGTGCTACGGTAAATGCTGTGAATTGTATAAGACTGATGAATCACAGACCTGTACCCCTGAAACAAATACTACATTATATGTCAGTTAAGGAAAAAAACAAACCCACCATATACCAGGATTTTAAGGCCTTCATGAAGGAAACATACCAAATATTTATCTGGATTTACTGAACACTGAAAATTTAGAAAAAGAGGTAAGAACTTAGAGAAACATACAATAAGAAACATATAACTTTGGGTAAGAAGATATGAACATTTCATGGAATCTGATTCATAATTCTATAAAGATTAAAAATCAGGGTGCCTGGGTGGCTCAGTCAGTTAAGCATCTGACTCTTAGTTTTGGCTCGGGTTGAGACCTTGGAGTTGTGGGATCAAACCCTGCGTTGGGCTCCATGCTCAGCGGGCAGTCTGCTTGGGATTCTCTCTCTCCCTCTGTCCCTCCCCCTGCTTCTGCGGGCTCTCTCGAATAAATAGATAGATAGGTAGAAAATAAAGACTAAAAATCCATTTTCTCAACAACAAAATTTTAAAAATGAACATAAAACATGTTTATGGCCCTACGCCACCCTAAGGCCCAAACAAAGAAAAAACATTACTGGAAAAATACTGCTGCTATGTACACTAGCTCTTGGGAAAAAGGAGCCAGGGTACAAATCAGCACAAATTCTGTGAAAAACTTTCAGTGATAATGGCTCTATAACCAGATATAGCTTTCTTTTTTTTTTTTAAAGATTTTATTTATTTACTTATTTGACAGACAGAGATCACAAGTAGGCAGAAAAGCAGGCAGAGAGAGAGGAGGAAGCAGGCTCCCTGCTGAGCTGAGAGCCCGATGCGGGGCTCGATCCCAGGACCCTGGGATCATGACCTGAGCCGAAGGCAGAGGCTTTAACCCACGGAGCCACCCAGGTGCCCCCAGATATAGCTTTCTTTAACAGAAGGAAGAACTGTTAACTCCTATCATGTCCTTGTACAGCATTTAAGAGTCTGTGGTTTTACCTCACAAACTGTATTACAAATGGTAGCAGAGGGATCTCCATTAGGTCACAGAGATTTTGAGATCTGACTACAAAGAAAATTTAGAGGAGAACATAAATGTCTGGAGATTTCATAAAATCACACACATAAGAGGGGCAGAAGAAGGAGAGTGAAGAAAAAGTGGAGTAGAATAATTTTATTTATTCTTTGAAACCCCTGAAAATACTCTTCTAACTTCAGACAACTGTGCTCCCATGAAATGAAAGATGTTAAGACTGAATTTCAGTTTTCACCCCCTCAGACAAATGGGCAAAACATATGGTCACAGTTCTTAAAATAGGAAACAGAAATATAAAGATACTCAACACTTCATGCATAAGAGACATGCAAATTAAAACTACAATAATATTCTATTTCTATCAGTCCATCCAAGATAAAGTTAGACAATACTTGGGCTGGCCAGGGTGTAGTAAAATATGCACCCTTATGCATATACATTACTAATGAGAGTTAAATTGGTATAACTATAAAAATCAATTTGGAAATAACTATTAACTACAGATAACACAGACCAGGACTCAGATATACCACTTTTAGTAATCTATCCAACATGTATATTCCAAACACGTGTATATGTGAATGTGTCTGAATGACCTATATAAAAGTTCCACACTAAGCTAAAGAAAGGAATCAATTACAATGGCCAAAGTAGGGAACGGATAAATATGATTAATAGGAGACTGATTATGCCATATCTTTACAATAAAGTACCACGCAGCTATGAAAACTAAATTCTTTAAAACCTGGTGTATAAAACAAACTTCATAATGTATTAAATAAAAAACAAGGAGCTCAATAGTGCTGCCAGCTTTAAAAAAAAAAAAAAGACTAAATACATGCACACAGCATGCACAAATTATCTCTGGAAGGTTACACAAGAAGTTGGTTGTGCTGGCTGACTTCAGGGAACAGGACAGAGGGAAGGGCCAGGAGCAAAACATTTTATTTGTATGCTTTTTGAATTTTGTATCATGTACAGGAATAGCCTATTTAAAATTTTAAATGAGAAGAAGAAAAAAAGGTAATATGCCTCAGAAGAAGCCCTCAACAAAGTACCAAAAGACTCTTAGCACATTATGGCTGTACTCATGGTAAAAAACAGTACCTGAGCGTTGTGAGGTCTCAGGCAGAGAGGCCTAAGAAACTGAAGACTCTGGGACGCCTGGGTGGCTCAGTGGGTTAAAGCCTCTGCCTTCAGCTCAGGTCATGATCCCAGGGCCCTGGGATCGAGCCTCGCATAGGGCTCTCTGCTTAGCGGGGAGCCTGCTTCCCTTCCTCTCTCTCTGCCTGCCTCTCTGCCTACTTGTGATCTCTGTCAAATAAATAAATTAAAAAAAAAAAAAAAAGGAACTGACGACTCTCAAAACAACTTCTAAATGCTGCTCTTCAGCAAGTGCCATACCTTAAAAGCCCTCCTAAGTCACTGCCATTCACATTAAACTTGTCCCCCCAGGTCCTCCTTCTTCTCCAGCCTTACCCAGCTTGACTCTAATTCAAAGAATCTATCCTAACAATGCTTGGTTTTATTTAACATACACCTAAATGTGCTGTGTTTACACTAAATACTACAGCACAAGGTGAACAGCAGAGACAAGTTCCTGTTTTCAAGGCCTCAATAGGAAATGTGTGGTAGAAAAATAAGTGTTTTCATGCTGATAAATAATCACTGAAGAATAATCAAGGTCATGGTGATTAAATGCTTCTCAATTTCAGAGTTCTGTTTTCCAGGCAAATTAATTCCAAATCTAAGATTTTCCTTACTCCTTTCAAATTTAACTACCTCTTCTGTAATTTTTCTAATTAAAACCTAAAAATCACGATAGCCCTCCAAATGACTGCTTGGAGTTCTGAGTTGCACTGGTCAATGCAGCACTGCAGTGAAGAGTACGTGGTTGTTATTTAACACAGTAGTAAAAATCAGCAATCAGACAAGAGTAAGGAATGAAATGCATCCGAATTGGTGAGGAAGACATAAACTTTCACTATCCACAGATGACATGGTACTATATATAGAAAACCTTAAATACTCCACCAAAAATAACTACTAGAATGATAAATGAATTCAGTAAGGCTGCAGGATACAAAATCAACATACAGAAATCTACAGCATTTTTATATACCAATAACAAAGCAACGAAAGAGAAATTAATAAAGTAATCCCATTTATAATTGCACCAAAGAGAATAAAATACCCAGGAATAAACTTAATAAGCAAGGAGGTAAAAGACCTGTACTCTGAAAACTGTAAAACATCCATGAAGGATACTGAAGACAACACTAACAAGTAGGTATTTCATGCTCACGGGCCAGAAGAACAAATACTGTTAAAATGTCCATACTACCAAAAGCAATCTACAGATTTAATGTAATCTTTATCAAAATGCCAGCAACATTTTTCACAGAACTAGAACAATCCTAAACTTTGTATGGAACCAGAGAAGACTCTGAAGAGCCGAAATAATCTTGGGGCGGGGGGGGGGGGGGGGGGGGGGGGGCGGCAGGGAAACAAAGCTGGAAGTATCATAATTCCAGATTTCAAGTTACAAGTCTGTAGTCATCAAAACAGTATGGTAATTGGCACAAAAACAGGCACACAGATCAAAGAAATAGAAAAGAAATCCCAGAAATAAACCCACATTTATATGGTTGATTAATTTTTAACAAAGGAGGAAAGAATACACAATGGGGAAAAGATAGGGGCGCCTGGGTGGCTCAGTGGTTAAAGCCTTTGCCTTCGGCTCAGGTCATGATCCCAGGGTCCTGGGATTGAGCCTCACATCGGGCTCTCTGCTCAGCAGGGAGCCTGCCTCCTCCTCCTCTCTCTCTCTGCCTGTCTCTCTGCCTACTTGTGATCTGTCAAATAAATAAAAATCTTTAAAAAATATATAAATTTAAAAAAAAAAAAAAAAAAGATAGCCTCTCCAACAAATGGTATTGAGAGAACCAGACAGCTAAATGCAAAGTATTCAAACTGGACCACTGGTTATACCATACACAAAGATAAATTCAAAATGGATTAAGGACCTAAATGTGAGACCTGAAACCATAAAAATTCTAGAGAAAAACATAGGCAATAATTTCTCTGACACTAGTCGTAGCAACACTTTTCTAAATAGGTCCTCTCCTGAGGCAAACAAAAGCAAAAGCAAAAGCAAACAAAAGCAAAAATTAACTATTGGGACTTCATCAAAACAAAAAACTACACAGTGAAGGAAATAATCAACAAATCTAAAAGGCAACATATGGAATGGAAGAAGATATATGCAAATGACATATCCGTTAAAGGGTTAGTATCCAAAATATATTAAGAATTTATATAACTCAACACCACAAAAACAATCAAGTTTAAAAATGGGCAGGGCACCTGGGTGGCTCAGCTGGTTAAGCGACTGCCTTCAGCTCGGGTCATGATCCCAGGGTCCTGGGATCAAACCCATGTCAGGCTCTCTCCTCAGCGGGGAGCCTGCTTCTCCCTCTCCCTTTGCCTGCCACTCTGCCTTGCTTGTGCTCTCTCGCTCTCTCTGTCAAATAAATAAATAAAATCTTAAAAAAAAAAAAAGTTTAAAAATGGGCAGAAGACATGAACAGACATTTCTCATCATCAGGGAAATGCAAATCAAAACCACAATGAGATATCACCTCATACCTGTCAGAATAGCTAAAATAAAAAACACAAGAAATGAGTGTTGGTGGGGCACGTGGGTGGCTCAGTCAGTTAAGTGTCTGCCTTCAGCTCAGGTCATGATCTCAAAGTCCTGGGATCAAGCCCCACGTGGGGCTCCCTGCTCAGCAGGGAGTCTGCTTCTCACGCACTCTGTGCCTCCCACTCATGCTCTCTTTCACAAATAAAGCCTTAAAAAAAAGAAAGAAAGAAAGAAAGAAAGAAAGAAAGAAAGAAAGAAAGAAAGAAAGAAGCGTTGGGGAGGATATGGGGAAAATAGGAACCCTCCTGCACTGTTGGTAAGAATGCAAACTGTTACAGCCACTGTGGAGAGGGTATAGAGCTTCCTTAGAAAGTTAAAAATGGAACTACCCTACAATCCAGCAATTGCACTACTGGGTATTACCCAAAGAATACAAAAACACTAGTTTGAAGGGATATATCACCTCTATGTTTACAATTATGGAAGCAGCCCACATCAATCAATAGATGAATGGATAAAGAAGATGTAGTGTATATATACAACAGAATACTATTCAGCCATAAAAAAACGAAATCTTGCCGTTTGCAACAACATGAATGGAGCTAGAGTATAATGCTAAGCGAAATAAGCTAGTCAGAGAAAGATAAATACGGTATGATTTCACTTATATGTGGAATTTAAGAAACAAACAAATGAGCAAAGGAGAAACAAAGTGGGGGAAAGAGAGAGACAGACCAAGAAACAGACTCTTTCTATAGAGGACAATCTGATGGATACCAGAAGGGGAGTAGGTAGGAGGATGGGTGAAATAGGTCATGGGGATTAAAGAGTACATTTACCATCATGAGCCCTGAGTATGGAAGTATTGAATCACCATACTGTATACCTGAAACTAATATAAAACTGTATGTTAATAACACTGGAGTTAAAATTAAAAACTTTTTAAAAAATTTTAAAAGGAGTAGGCGGTCAACCCAGCACTACAGTTAAGAGTAGGAACCCCTCCCCCTTGGTGCCCAAATCATCTATCTAGAAAATACTTTGGGGACCACAGTTCATTCCTTCCCCAACTCACACATATACACATCCCTGTTTGAGAAGCTGCTCATATTTATAAGCCCCTGCCCCACAAAATCCCAGCTTTGCCTGTAATTTCAGGGGCCCTGAAAATCCTGAAGTTCAATCATAGATCACAGATTGACAATCTCTGCAGCACTGAGAAGAAAAAGATATTGAACAAAACACTAAATGGTAGTTTCTATGATTTCAGAATGAATTTGAACTTATTACAGTTTCTAAATCAGAAGCAGATTAAGAGAAATCTGAAGTATTCACCAAAGATGCATAATTATGTGAATTGCCTAGTAAGGATATAGAAGTCACTACTTACTGAAACAGAAAAAGTAATGGAAAGAATATGGGATTTAAATCAGAAGACTTGAGTCAATTTTCAGCTCTGTCACTCAAAAGATAAGTCACAATCTCGGAGCATACAAACAGCACCATTTACTTCACAGGGTTATAAAAATCACACGACACTCATGCAAATGTTTTCTGACCACCTATCAAGTAAAATACACAAACCATGGATTCAATAAGCAGCGTGATACCATGGTAAAAGACTGACCCTCCTCACGTCTTCATTCAAAGATTTATGAAGTGCCGAAGGACATATCAAGCTCTCACAGTACCCTGGGGAAACCTGAGTGAACAAGACAGAAGTGTTCTCTGCCCTCACACTCTGTACAAGCATGAAATGTTACATGCTATGGCTGGAAAAGATGTTATGAGAGCGTATATAGAAAGGGCAGAATAATTTTAGAGGAATGAGAATGGCTTTCTGGGGGTAAAGGATGAAACTTTAACAAGAGACATCTAAACAAAAGAGTGTTTTGGGGGCACCTGGGTGGCTCAGTGGGTTGAAGCCTCTGCTTTTAAAGCCTCCCAGGGTACTGGGATCAAGCCCCGCATCGGGCTCTCTGCTCAGCGGGAAGCCTGCTTCCCTTCCTCTCTCTCTGCCTACCTATGATCTCTGTCAAATAAATAAATAAAATCTTTAAAAATATATATATATATATATATTTTTTTTTTTTTTAAAAGACAGTCTTTTTCACAGCTGAGCAAATGTGTTTGTGTGTGTATGAACATTAGTAGCACAGACCCACTGGTGGGTCAGAATGGCTTGAGGTGATATGGCGTAAATGAGTAACTATGCCATGGTATGCAAGCCCCGTAAGAAAAATGGATTTCACTGGAACAGTGTAATGAGGAACCATTTAAAAGCTTTAAATGGGACAGTGACATGAACAGATATGCAGTTCCGAAAGAAAAAAAAGTAGGGGGCATATAGTAGTCATTCACTATTATTAAGAGGTATTATTATAACCACTATTTAAAGATACCATAATAAAAGTAACCCTTACTCTAAAAATCAAGAAATGGTCCCAGCCCTGGAAGATGTCAAGGTCCAGTGAGGGGAATAGGCATCTGAACAACTAACTTTAGCAGTACAGACACACAGGAAAGGACAAAGCATCACAATGGGTGAACTGCATCTCCAGATAAAGGACAATTTTAAAAAGGAAAGAAAAGAGATGATATTCCAAGCAAAAAGAACAGCATATACAAGGACATGGAAGGGTGAGTATGTATGAACAGCCTGATGTGACTCATGCACTGAATGTGTAAGAAACACTGCTGGGCACGAAAGTTAGACAAACACAGAAGTACCTCCCAAGCCATACACTAAAGGCTCTATAATTAATAGAAGTCTCTGTGATGCTACAAGCGGTTCCAATGATGACATCTGTGTTTTTAAAAAGGTAACATCGAAGTTTTATAAAGGATAACATGAAGAGGGAAAAAATGTAACAGGAGGTTGTTACAACCATTCTAGCAAGAAATGACAGGAGCTTGAATTAAAAATGGCTAAGAGGAGACAATGTGATCTATTTAACATATAGGACAAAAGAAATCTCAGGTGCTCCAATAAATACCAGTTTTTTTAACATTTAATTTTATTTATTTATTTAACAAGAGAGAACACAAGTAGGCAGAGAGGCAGGCAGAGCTTGGAGAGGGAAAAGTAGGCTCTCCGCTGAGCAGGTAACTCCATGTGGGGCTCTATTCCAGGACTCTAGAATCATGACCTGAGCCAAAGGCAGACGCTTAACCAACTGTGCCACCCAGGCACCCCGAAATATCACCTTCTAAGGGAAGGCAGAATAAGAATGATCAGTAAGAGGCACGGGGAAATCAAATGATTCAGAAGAGGGTGTGGTCTCAGACTAACAGAAGGAAAGACAAGGAAATTTCAAGTACATGTTCACACATTTACTCATATATAGAAAAACACACATACATATATACATGTAAATATATACATATGTATATGCATGGATCTATAAATACATGTGTATATATTTATATACATGTATGTATATAAATATGGATATATTTACAGTCTGCTGACAGCTCCTACAAGCCATGCCCCAGTAGCAAAAACTTCTTCATCTAAAGCCCAGATTTGGTTTCTAAATATCATTTTCCATTAGAGGAACCTGAGCTTCTTGGACAAATGGCCAATGCCAGGGTAAGGGAAAATTTATGATAAGCCTGGAAATGCATACTGTACCAGATTAAAAAAAACTAATGGCGACATATCGAAATTACACAGAAGAGAACTTAAAGGGTCTCACACTGGCCAAACGAGGACAATTTAAGCAAATACATAATGAAATTAATGGGTCACAATTCACTGTATAAAACAAGAATCCATGAGGCTCTGCAGCATAACTTGGGTATCAGAGGAGCTGTGGTTGTCACAACCTACAAGACGGGTTTCCCTGAAGCTGCCAGTTCTTGTAGAACTCATCAAATTGAAGTTGCTCCAACCAGATCTGCAGTTGGTAGATTTAAAGCAAATCTCGTTTTTGAGGAGACTCAAAAGAAGCTTGAAGAGGAAGAGGAGCAGTATGGGAAGAAATTAGTGTTATTCTTGCCTTTAAGGTGAAGGATAGCCCTGGGGGTAAAGAAACCACCGGCTTCATGCCTGTTGTGGGGCTTGAACTCATGACCCTGAGATTGAGATTTGCATGCTCCACTGACTGAACCAGACTGGCGCCCTGAGATTTGTTTTTACATGGTTGTGACCAATTCTGTTCTTCCTAAATTCCAGGTGAACAGAGCCTAATGGTATACTACTGCTTTGCTGAACTGCATACAACAGAGAATATTACAAAGCTAATACGGTAATTATGGTTTGGATTAAAATTGAGTTTCAGAATAAAACTGGGAGAAGCAAAATCTAAAAGCTATGTAAACAAAAGCTCTCAATTTGCTTATAAGTTTATTTAAGGATCATTCTGCTAAAGATTCAATTTAAGTTTTCCTTGAGAAAACTAGGGAAGAAACACCAGTAGCTGGCTGGTAATTAGCATGTTGCACTTAATGTTCTTCATCTACTCTCCATTAATAGTTTTTTTAAAATTCTGTATTAAAATGTTTAAAAGTTGGGGCACCTGGGTGGCTCAGTGGGTTAAGCCTCTGCCTTCAGCTCAGGTCACAATCTCAGGGTCCTAGAACAAGCACCGCATTGGGCTCTGCTCAGCAGGGAGCCTGCTTACCCCCCTCCCCCGCCATCCTTTGCCTACTTGTGATCTCTGTCAAATAAATAAATAAAATCTTAAAAAAAAAAAAAGATGTTTAAAAGAAAACCTTTAAATTTTGCATTACATGCCATCAAGTGGTATTTTCTTCCCAGATCAAAATAAATGTGATCAGAGTTTGAGGGGAAAATATCTATAGCTGAACACAGGCCTATTTTTAAAATTTAAAAAAAAATTTTTTAATGGGTTTCCTTCTTGAAAAACCAGTGTAGTTTTGTTGTTAAAAATTAATAAACAGAAAAAAAATAAAAATAAATAAAAATAAAAAAAATTTTTTTAAATTTAAAAAAAATTAATAAACGGGTGCCTGAGTGGCTGAATTGGTTAAACATCCAACTCTCAATCTCAGCTGAGGTTTTTTTTTTTTTTTAAAGATTTTAATTATTTATTTGACAGAGAGAGATCACAAGTAGACAGAAAGGCAGGCAGAGAGAGAGAGGGGGGGGGAAGCAGGCTCCCTGCTGAGCAGAGAGCCCGATGGGGGACTCGATCCCAAGACCCTGAGATCATGACCTGAGCCGAAGGCAGCGGCTTAACCCACTGAGCCACCCAGGCACCCCTCAGCTGAGGTCTTGATCTCAGTGTTGATCTCAGAGTCTAAGCACCTCCCCCTCGCAAATTAAGTTTGCTTAATTTGCAAAAAGTTTGCTCTGAGATCCACTTTTTTTTCTTTAAAGATTTTATTTTTTTTTTTTTTTTTTTTTAAGATTTTTTTATTTATTTTATTTGACAGACAGAGATCACAAGTAGGCAGAGAGGCAGGCAGAGAGAGAGAGGAAGGGAAGCAGGCTCCCTGCTGAGCAGAGAGCCCGATGCGGGGCTCGATCCCAGGACCCTGGGATCATGACCTGAGCCGAAGGCAGCGGCTTTAACCCACTGAGCCACCCAGGCGCCCCAAAGATTTTATTTATTTATTTGACAGAGATCACAAGTAGGCAGAGGCAGGCAGAGAGAGGAGGAAGCAGGCTCCGTGCTGAGCAGAGAGCCCGATGTGGGGCTCGATCCCAGGACCCTGGGATCATGACCTGAGCCGAAGGCAGAGGCTTTAACCCACTGAGCCACTCAGGCACCCCTGAGATCCACTTTTTAAATTATAATCTCATATTTAACTAAATGTGTAAAGCTCTCAGTCCTTTGTTAGAATTTTCTTTCTTCATATAAGTTTAATTATCCATATTTATCTTTCTTCCTAGTTCTTTTAATGCTGATGTGATTCCTTATATCAGTGAGATACAGGGTAAAATAATGCTTTTGGAATAATGTTTAATAGAAAATTAAAATAGCAATACACACACACACACACACACAAAACAAATAACCAAGAATCCATGAGTCTAAACTTAAATTAATCAACAAGTAAGAACCACATGGGAGAGCAGGAAAAGCTCTTGCTTACAAGAGGGTCAACCAAAACATTCAGAAGTTAAAGTAAAGAGGGTTAGAAAATCACCACTTGGCAACCATCATAGTTTTAAGTGATTCAGGCAAATCCACCAAACTTTGAAACTAATGAATAAATTTGATAAAAAACAGAATATTTACATACTTCCAAAGGTGTTCCTCTCTGATACTTTTTAATTATAGTGAGAAAAGAGTAACTTTACACTGGGAAAACCTGGCAGACACCACCTTAACGAAGTGATCAAAGCTGACGATGCCAATAATGGGACAAATCAACATTGTGTGGACACAATTTAATACTCCTCACAAAACGTATGACCTGAATCCAAAAGAAAACTTCAGATGAGCCCAAGCTGAGGAATATTCTAAAAAATTCAAAAATATTTTAAAAATTTGAAGTTTATAAAAGGCAAAGAAAGATTGAGGAACCATTCCAGATTAAAGGCTACTAAAGAGATACAACTCAATGTAACTCTTTAGCTCAGATTCTGGATCGGAACTTTTTTTTCTTTTTTTCTTCTATAGAACACATTAGGTATACAATTGGTAAAATCTGAATGAGATCTGCTGGTCAGATAATAGTATTAAGTCACTGTATTTTGTTGGTTTTGATAAATATATTGCAATCATAAAGAAAAATGTCCTTGTTTTTTACAAAATATACACTAAAATATCTAGGGGCAATTGGCATCATATCTGTAACTTATTCCTTAAAGTTAAAAAAAAAATTAAGAGAAAATGAAGCAAATTTGGTAAAATGTTGACACTGGGGAATCTGGGTAAAGGGATAAGAGGAATTTTTAGCTGACTTTTTTCTCCATTTGTCCCTAGAATGTATATATATACCATGCAGAATACACAGAATAGTATTCTTACAGTTTTTCTATAAGTCTGAAATTACACAAGTAAAAGTTAACAATATTAAGAAGGAAAATCTATACATTTTTATTATGGTTTCATGTAAGATTAGATTACACCAACTTATCTATACTCAGAAAGTCCCTTAAGTTTCCAACTAACCTGATCATGGTCCTGAGGGAAAAACAATATTCTTTAAAGGTCTCTTGGCCCAATAGTTCTATCATATATATCCTCTCCCATTTCTCAGTCTTACATCCAAATCATTTAAAGTAACTTTTCCTAAACAGAGTCAAGACTTTTTTTTAAAAAATACTTCATGAGGTATAGAAGCATGATCATTAGGTCTTTAGGGAAACAGAAGACGTAATCTCAAAGGATAAACTGTCAAAATGACTTCACTCGAAATCAGAATGTTTTGGGGCGCCTGGGTGGCTCAGTCAGTTAAGCACCTGCCTTTGTCCTGGGATCAAGACCCATATCAGGCTCCCTGCTAGCGGGGAGCCTGCTTTTCCCTCTCCCCCTGCTTGTGTGGTCTCATCCTCTCTCTGTCAAATAAATAAATAAACTTTTTTTTTTTTTTTTTTAATCAGAATGTTTCAAGCAGCCAGGCTCTGAACTTTACCGTTTAGATCACTTATTGGCAAACTTTTTCTGTAAAGGACAAGACAGTAAATATCTCAGGCTTTGTTGGCCATTCAGTCTCTGAAGCAACTACTCAACTCTACCCCCGCAGTGCAAAAGCAGCCATAGACAATATGAAAATGAATGAGTATGGCTCCGTTCCCAAAAAATTTTACAAAAACAAGCTGTAAGGCAGATGTGGCCAACCCGATTTAGATGAAAGGATTTATCTGATAATAACAAAAGGGACTACTAATAAGTTTTAGACTAGTTTGGTCTTTTACCAAGTCTGATACTTACAAAAAAATTTCAATGAAGTAGTATCAAAAACCATGTTCTTTAGGGGCAAATTAAAAAAAGGATAATATTGATCCTTACGGAAACAGAATAATCTCAATGAAGGATTTTGAAATTTATTACAGAAATCCAGGGCACATAATTTCATTTTGAAATGTTGCATAGCAGATTCCACATACAGTATTTGTTACAGACTGAGATTCCAATAGTGACTCAAAACTTTTCAGCTGGGTAACTCTGTATTTTATTTAAACTTTCTACAAAGAGTTTAATGCTTAACTTTCCAGGCAAATAATACGTTTGTTGAATTAAAGATAATGTCTTGAGATAAATATGAATAAAATAGGAGTAAGGATATCATTAAGGGCGCCTGGGTGGCTCAGTCAGTAAATTGTCTGCCTTCAGCTCAGGTCATGATCCCAGGATAGGGATCAAGTCCTGCATCAGGCTCCCTGCTCAGCAGGGAATCTTCTTCTCCCTCAATCCCTCTCCACAACTTGTGACTTCTCTCTCTCTCTCAAATACATAAAATCTTGGGGCGCCTGGGTGGCTCAGTGGATTGAGCCGCTGCCTTCAGCTCAGGTCATGATCCCAGGGTCTTGGGATCGAGCCCCACATCGGGCTCTCTGCTCTGCAGGGAGCCTGCTTCCTCCTCTCTCTCTGCCTGCCTCTCGCTGACTTGTGATCTCTGTCTGTCAAATAAATAAAAAAAATAAATCTTAAAAAAAAAAAAAAAAAAAATATATATATATATATATATATATATATAATATCTTAAAAAAAAAAGTATCATTAAGAATAGTGCAACTTGGGGCACCTGGGTGGCTCAGTCTGTTGAGCATCTGCCTTCAGCTTAGGTCATGATCCCAGAGCCCTGGGATCGAGCCCAGTGTTGGGTTCTCTGCTCAGTGGGGAGCTGCTTCTCTCTCTCCCTCTGCCTTCTGCTCCCCCTGCTTGTGCTGTCAAATAAATTTGAAAAAAAAAAAAATAGTCCAACTTATCGCATATACAGAATGTTGCCCTTAAATCATCTAATCCAGGTGTAATTATAACTACCCAGATCTCTTTATAAGGAGAAATGCACATCCTGTAACCTCAGTATTTACAAGAGAGGCTCTGGAATCACTAGCCATCATAATCTACTGGGTATTTAACTGAAACAAAAACTGCCAAATTCATGGGAACCTTACCTCTTCTTCTCATGATCCAAATGAATGAAGACTTTTCCAGTCAAATTATAATTAATCACCACTTAAAACCAGCTGTTTTGCCCTGTGAAGTCTAGGGTAGATTTTCAGCATGAGGGGTGATGTACAATAATTCCTTTTGTGAACAGAAATATATGCACATGTCCCTGCTGAAAATGTAGCCTGGTAAATCTGCATGTGACAATGAATCCATGCTTATGTGTAGCAATGTGTTAGGTGATGTTTCTTGTTGAGGTCTACTTTAGGAGTCAAAATGTGTAAGCCCTGTGAAGCCAAGGCAGCAGTCCTGTGTATAGAGGTATAGAAAAAGTAGCTCACTTAATCCTTTCTCGCCAGGAGTCGGGATTTTCCCAGAACGACATCCATTGTCGTCAATGGACGCACCAAAATAACGCCGGCGCCAGTGAGTTAACCACCTCTGTCCTCTTTTCACCTATTATATTTTTCATGCATCATCCAACTTCCCAACCATCTTCCTGTTTCTTCACAGAATGCACGCTAGGTTCTTGTTTTTCTTCAGCACGAAGTTGAAAATGGAGTTGAGAAAAGGAGACACATGGTCAGCTGGTGATGTTAACAAGCTCCTTGCTGCCCTGAGAAGCTAGATGGAAATGGTTCAAGTTACAAGGGGGATCATCATCAGATCTGGGAGGACAAAGAGTAATTCATGAAGCTTCATTCCCTTCCCTCCCACCCTCTCTCATTTACTGATGATCCCTACGGTCTGCCTTCACAGCAAAATCAAGATTAAGGATCTGAAGCAACCTCTTTCAGTTCTTCACTCCATCCAGTGTGTAGAAAGGCCAAGTGGAACACATGTCCAACAACGTTACAGTGGCCCCAGAAGGTCAGGGAAGCTTGGAGTGGCTAACCACAATCTTAGATCAATGCTTTTTAGTATGATCTTGGAATTAACATCAGCAACTAACACAGTGCTTGGCAACAGGTGCTTAACAAAGGTTGGTTGAGTAAGACATTTTCTTTTCTGCCAATGTCTACTTGAACACATAGGTGGAAGTCAGACAGAAGTAGTTAACTCTTTCAATGCCGGGATAGTATGGGTATATAGTAATCACATCAAATCCATGTGTTTATCTAAGACATGTTCATATTACAGGTTTCTGATTTCAATGTTCTGGTTAAATGCTAGCTAAAATATTTTATTTAAGGACAACCACAATCAGAGTTTTGAAATTAGAACCATGGTAAATGTTAATTAGAATGACAGATGAATTAAGAGCCCCAGCACCAATGTGTAACAAAACATCACAGTTCAGTCAAGTAACAACCTCTTTCAGTATTCCAATTCTAGATGGGTAATGATTCCAGAGCAAAATAGAAGTGTGAAGAAGGAAAATCTTATTTAATGGCTTCTTTGATGCTAAGAATCAGATAAATCCAAAATATGAAGGTTAGGAAGGCTATATTTTAAAAGTATGAATAAAATTTTAAACCTCAAATCAAGAGGATCATCAAACTACGTAGTACTATGCAACTGCTTTGATCTTTCAGATAGGAGGAGGGAGGATGACAAGCAGGGGAAGGAATAAGTTCATAGGACTCAAAAATGTCTAGAGTGTGAGTTTAAATGACCAGTTATAGCTAACTGAGTTAAGGATATCCCAGAGAGTTATTCATACCGCTACCATGACAATAAAAACTACCACATAGAGAAACAAAAGTACTTACTTCTCCTAGATTTTAAGACAGGTTTTTAAGAAATGATGATTATGTCTCATTTCTGAAAATTATGTCAACCAGAGACTTAGCAGGCAGAAGTGTACTACTGGGTCTGCCCCCCACCCTTGCTCTATAAAACCATGTCTGTAAGGCCTTTCTGTGTCCACTCATGTTCATGTTTCCATTCCCACCTTCCTTATGAAGCCAGTCATGCCATAGGCTCTACTAGCAGTCTCTGAACACAAGAGGGACTTCTTCCAGACTCCTGTGCCCTCACAAAGCAGGCCTTAAATGAAGGTTCACCCAAATGACCATCCCAGCATCTCTTTCAATTTAACTGAAATTCTGGTTCCTGTAGTTCACATGTCGTATCATAACCCGATTTACTATGAATCCTTCCTTTTACTAAAGTTTATAAAAAGGAAGAATTTCATAAGGTTGAGTTAATGATAAACTCTAAGTGGTGAGAAAGAGTAGCATGAATAGGTCAATGAGAGCTGAAACCACACAATACTTAAAGAAGGGTCTCAACACAGCAAATTACAAATGCCGAAAGTAAGCACAGTGCACAACCAACCCACTACTCATTCTGCTCAGTATAAGGCCAGTTTCGTATGGGTCAAATTGCAGGATCTACTGGGTGAGCTTTGTAGTCATAACTGGGGACAGAGAGGATTCAGATGTCCATCTTGCTGCACATAAACCAGCACTGCTGGTTTATCTGGCTGCTTTACTTCTGGCAGAAGAGAGGAACAGAAAAACAGAAGCTAGCAAGTAACCTGGTCCCACGGGATCCTCAAGACCTGAACCCCAGATCCAAATCACTTACAATCAAAATGTAACACCTCTCTTCTAGGCTCATCCTGTTAATCACTTCTGTGTTTATCCAAGACCCAGCCTGGGCTTTCTATAGAGCAAACCCTACATATCTTGCTACATTCTTTAACCAGAGATTATGTATGTATTAAGCGTTAAGGGTTCCAGACCCCTCTATTTTTCCTCTAGATCACATATTTGTCCAAAGAAATAGGCATTTAAACAGCAGGCCTATTTCAAAAACAACGGGGGAACTGAATACCAATTACCTCTATATAAAGTTATTTTACTGGAACAGAAATTTATGTTCAATCATTTTTGATGAGAAGTTGCTAAATTACCTTGGTTCTCCATTTAATTTTTAATTTTAATTTCTAATTAATGCAATATATTAATTTCCAATCAACTTAAACATTCTTTTTTTTTTTTTTAACCTAGGATCTTACAAAGAATTTTCAAACATAAAATCACACGTTTGCTCCTCAAAGGATTTCTGGCTTTGTTTTTAATGTAAAGAGCACTTGAAAAACTGAATTCACTGCTGTGATATGCTTTTCTAAATGAAGAAAAGGGGATATATCTGTATATTAGTTTGGCTGCTATATCTCTTGCCAAGGTTTAAAAGATGTCTGAGACATTTATAATCAGCTGTCAGTAAGAGAGACGACATTCCATTTTTCAAATAGATGTATAGCTAAAGAAGTAGGTAATTCAACGTAAGATTCGTGGAACTCTAGATGTGAGTAATTCAGGTTAAAATAAACAAAAATGTTTTCTTACCTTTAGGTCTTTCCAACTATCCAGGAGCTTGGTGGCCAAATCACTTATATCTACTGTTTTATCTGGCTGTTCCTGGCTCCTCTCACTCTCCACATCAGATACACCCTCCTCTTCATCCTGGGACGGCGTTTCCTCAGCAATGGTTTCTTCCAGTTTCGGGCCATTGCCCTCTTTGGGCTCTATTTCAGTGTCAGCCTCTGGTTCAGATGTGGGTAGCTTACTGGCTTCCACAGTGATTTCACTCTCAACTTTAGATTCAGGTAGCTGTTGTGTGAGTAGCTGCTGTGACTGTAACTCTTCCTCTTCTTCTACAGGGACATTTTCTAACTGGTCAAGGTCCTCTTTGCCGTCCTTGCCTTCCAACTCACTGGTAGCATCAGAGATAGCACTGTCCATGCTATTTTCACTTATAATTTTGAGTCTCCGAAACATGAGCTTCTTGGGGGTGTCTGTGTCAGCTTCTGTGCTCAGCTTGGTGGAAGGATCAGGTGTGTTGAGTGGTGTGTGAGCACGTGATGTATTCTCACTTGAATATCCATCTCCTTCACTCAACTGAGGAATGGCAGTTTTGGTCTGAGACCAGCGTTGAATAATTGGAAGTACTTTGCTTTCCTCCAACATATTTTTAGTAGGAATGGGTAAGTGTTCCAAAGTCTTTATAATCTGATTAAACAAATTAAAAAAAAAAAAAAGTCACATCACTCTATATAGTTGACTTTTCAAATCTCTGGTTGGGACTCAGATCATTTTTGAAAGACCTGTGGGTTTTCTTTACTGTCTTATCAAGACCTAAGTCTCTATAACTACAAAAGGGTTAAATGTTATAATATTAGTTTCCTCTTTTTAAAGACTGACCAGCAAGAATAAAATGTAGAGCAGGTAACTGCTCCCAATATCAAACAGGATCGATTAATATCTTCTACCAGTAGTTCTCAAACCTGTGTCGATCTTTTAAAATATATATACTAGTGGACCTTATCCTGCTATGTTTTTCTAAAAAGTTTTCCAAGTGACTGTGATATAGGCTTGGGAACTATGCAACAACATATATTTAAATGATATTTCACCCACAAAAAATGCAGCTATTACTTACCTCTTTTAGCCTCTGATAAACAGCTAACAAAGACTCTCTCTCCAGAGATAACCATCCCCTCCACTCTGAAATCCAAGAATTTCTTCCAAAGTACTCCCCAATGCAGATCTACAGAAACCCCAAAGTAAGTTGTTCCTCTCTACTTTCTAGATGGAATACTGCTGAATTCATTTAATCATTACTCATAGAATCATTTAATAAAGTCAACTAGATCTGTACAAAAAGGAATGGGGAGGGGCAGGAAAAAGGGAGAAAGGAAGGGAGGGAGGAAGAAACTCCAAGTCTTCCTCAACTTCTACTTATTGCCAAATCTCCTGGGAGAAGAAGGGAGGCAAGACAACCACTTACTTGCTCACTTCTGTTTTGTTTTTAAAGTGCATTTTTAAATGACTTCAGTATTATATTAGAAACCATGATTAAAAAGAACTACATTTAAACTAGATTAAAAATATTACTTCATAGGAAGGTATAAATATCACAACTCCACTAATGACAATGCCAAGGAACACTTATTTAGATCTTAAAACACTTATTGATTCCTCAAAATGTTCTTACTCTTGCCATTCCAGAATTCAGCTCTTCACCAATTTTTTAGAGCCCCCAAATATAAGTTTCACATGGTTGCCCGTTTAAAACTATGGCTTTAGCAACAAACTAGATCCTTCACTTAACTATGATGTGATATCCTGCTCTTGCACTTCCCAACTACGCAGTCTCAGCTACAGGGATACTTTAGGAAAAACCATGGGGCAAACTCACTACTAGCGAAGTCTACGTAAAAGGTTATAGCTATAGGAATGACACTGAGGTGATATTTATTTCAGTCCAATGGTAATTATGATGGTAAATTCATTATTACTCATATTATCACTTAACCTAAGCACTCTATATGGCAGTTTTAAGAAATAGGCAAGTTGATTGTGAACTGACCTCTTCCTGAAGCTTCTGGTTACTTTCCCGGCCATCACCTAGTTCTGCCATCCAAATCCACAACAAAGACAGCCCATGACGTTCCAGAAAAGACTTCAGGCAAGACTGTGAATGTGTGTTCTTCCGTGGGGGAAGGGAAGCAGGATGCAGGGTATTGGATTGGGGGTGGGCAATACCAGACAGAACATTAAAAAGGGTCCACAGAGAGGAATAAAAAGTCTGTTTATATTCACAAAACTTTACCTAGAAACTCTATTGTGATTAATGCAACTAAAAGTATACAAATAAATGCTTTAAAGAAATTATAACTTTTTTTTTTTAAAGATTTTATTTATTTATTTGTTAGAGAGAGAGAGAGAGCACAGGCAGACAGAGTGGCAGGCAGAGGCAGAGGGAGAAGCAGGCTCCCCACAGAACAAGGAGCCCGATGTGGGACTCGATCCCAGGACGCTGGGATCATGACCTGAGCCGAAGGCAGCCGCCCAACCAACTGAGCCACCCAGGCATCCCATAACTTTTTTTGATACCTAAATTGTATCCAGTCAACTTGGACTTTATATAAATAGACTTTACAGAAAAACAAACATCAATATGTCATTTACAATGAAATTCAAATCTGAAAGACCAAGAACCAAATTATATTCATTTTTATTGAAAAACCTAAAACTATAATAGTGTAAATCATTTTCATTTCTCTCTTCCATTCAGATGTTTTTTCAAAAGGCTTTTTTCTCTTAGTTTTCTTTTAAATCATCCTTTTTTAAAAATTGTTCAACTTCTTGTGGCATACTTAATAAAGTGGAGTAAACGAGATTATCATTAAAATTCCTTGCTTCAAGATTCTGTGGTAAAAATGGCCTTGGCATACTAATAATCATAGAGGGGACTATATCAAATGTCATGAACTGTTACACAAAAAAAATCCCACCATGCTCTTTGGCTAGAGAGAGAAAGCAAACAAGAGCTACTAAAAAACTAAATGATGCCAAACTCGACATTTTTAAGAGTACAAACTTTCAAAGTCATATAGAATTTTCAAACCATTTTAAAAATAAGAGTAACTCTTCTCAGAGTTATCCCTTCTCCTGCCATCATTCTAAACTGCACTTTAGATGCACCAACTCAAATTCAGAAACAAAAAATAAATTAATATCAAAGAACTCACCTGTATAAGCTCAAGACAGGTAAGTTTCTGTTCCAAGGTTTCAATTCTAACCATTAGCCGGGATAAGCTGAGCACCTGGTTTTTATCAGAGAGACCCTCACCGTTCTCCAGCAGAGCTTCTAGCTCTCCATCCACCTGCCATAGCAAAGAAAAAGTATCTGGTTATAAAAACAACAACAAATGCGCCACTAATCTAAGAATCAAACAACCTAAAAAGATGCTCAACCTTGCCAGTGATAAGGAAAACACAATTAGACCCACAGTGGGAAATCATGTCATATTTACTAGGTTAATCTGGGGAAAAAAATTAAGTCTGATAATATCAAATCTAGGCAAAGATGTAGATCAAAAGGAATTTTTGCTGTTGATGAAAGTAAAAACTGGTACGATCAATTTGAAAAGCATTTCATTCACTCATCAAATATTAACCAAGTACTTAATATATGTCAAGTATAATCCTAGGTGCTAAAGTCACTGCAAATGAACCAAAACAAACAAAAATCTACTCTTACAGGAGACAGAGCAAATTAATGTTAGGTGAAAAGTATGCCAGAAGAAATAAAGCACTGGCTTCAAAAATAAAATATTTGTATCCCCTATGCGTAGCACTGCACACCTAAGAATAAATCGTAAAGATACTTCTAGACACATGTTATACCAAGCTCACTGAATGACCACTGTAATAGCAAAGAACTGTTAACAAATGTCTGTGGCCAGGTTATATAAATTAGCATTTTCATACAATGGATTATTATAGCACAGTGAAAGGAATCAAGTGCAGCCAATGCAACAAGATTCATCAATCTTATGAACATGTTACATGAAAAAAGTTCCAGAAGATTACATGCTGTATGACTCTGATTATATAAACCTCAAAAACAAAATTTTCATAGATGCATGCCTGAAAAATCAATTTTAAGAAGGCAATGGAGGTATGACACAAAATTCAAAACAGTGGTATCCTCTAGGGGCTAAGCAGGGAGCACAAAGGAGAGAAGTGCTCACAAGTGGTTCTTTTATAATTATGCCTTGTAACATATATAATTTCTCTGGAAGTTTCAAATATTACATTTAAACAATGGGAAACAACAACAAAAAACCCACCAATGGTTGTTTTCCAGCTGTCTTACAAAAGATATAAAGATACCTTACAGAACTTATTATTGGGGAGATAAAATTCATATGAAAACAAATAATAAAGCATTAATTGTAAAATGTTAAAAAACTATGAGGGAAGGGAGTGGTTAGAATGAGAGTCATAGAAGCAGGGCTAGCAACAGGTAAGATAAAGGAGGGAGTGAAGTAAAATCTTGAGCATAGGGAAATGGAAAATTGTGATAGTGCCAGCTTGGCCAGGCTGGAGCAGATAAGGTATGGTGAGGAAGTAAGAAAAACCTCATCAAAAGGAAGGCTGGTGTTTGATCAGAAGATCTTGGAGGTGTTATGTAAAAGAATCTGTATTTGATGTGAATGAGCAAGAAAGCTCCATTACTGAACCCAAAAAGGGGAATAATATGATTAACATGGAATTTGAGAATAAGTAGTGTGGCAATAACAGAATAAAATCTACACAAGACAGCAAGTAACACAGAAGAGATATAAAGACAGCAGTAAACCAATATGGCCTGAAATGATAAAATTCTAGAATGCACTGGTAATAAATTAGAGGAAAGCAAATCCAAAAGACAAGAATCTTTTTTTTTTTCTTTAAAGATTTTATTTATTTATTTGACAGATAGAGATCACAAGTAGGCAGAGAGGCGGGCAGAGAGACAGAGGAAGGGAAGCAGGCTCCCCGCTGAGCAGAGAGCCAGATGCAGGGCTTGATCCCAGAACCCCGGGATCATGACCTGAGCCGAAGGCAGAGGCTTAACCCACTGAGCCACCCGGCGCCCCTAAAAGACAAGAATCTTAAGGAAATTTTCCTTTTATTTAAAGATTTTTATTTGTTTATTTATTTATTTGCCAGAGAGAGATTAAGAGCATGAGCAGGGAGGGTGGCAGGCAGAGGGAGAAGCAGACTCCCCACTGAGCAAGAAGCCCGACCAAGGACTTGATCATAACCTGAGCGGAAGGCAGAGGCTTAACTGACTGAGTCACCCGGCATCCCTTAAGGAAATTTTCTGTTACTTAACTTTTTATCATCTCAACATAATTTTAGGCAAGGCACTAAACATTTCTATTTTATATTATACCACAAAAATCACATAACTCTAAGGAACAAAAATAAGAAAACATGAAATGCTACTTACAAGACTCTGAAGAAATGTAAACTCACTTTTTTCCTTCTAAAATGTACACTTAAGGCTCATTTCTTTTTCATTTCCAGTATCACTTATGTTTTGAAGAGATTAAGGACATATACAGAAAAACCAGTTTATGGTTAAACATTAATTCAGGACAATTTCCTTAATGATGGTTTTCCCCTGCATATCCTAAATGTAAAACCTCCTGTGTCTTAAATTCTAGAGGATTAGAATAGGAAAGACCAAGGGCTTTAAAATTCCACTTTTCCCCAAGTGCAACAGCCAGAACCTCACTTTGGACAGAGTTTTGAGACACAAATACTACTGGGCTAAGAGATGGGGTTTTCTGGGGCACCTGGGTAGCTCAGTTAAGCCCCTGACTCTTGAATTTCAGCTTGGGTCATGATCTCAGGTCCTGAGATTGAGCCCCACATGGGGCTCTGCAACCAAGGCAGTCTATTTGTAACTGCCCCCACCAAAATAAATAAATCTTTTTAAAAGAAGAGAGAGAGGTGGGGTTTTCTTTTCCTAATTAGCCAGGAAAGGCCTCTCTAACTCTGAATACTTAAGAGATAAAACTGAGTTCTTAAATTTTTCATTTAATAAACATTTATTGAATAGACATTACAGTATATAAAACTCCACTGGTAAATAAAAACAGTAGCATTCTTTCTTAAGGAAATAAACAGTAAACCTGCAGAAACTGAAGTAAAAATAACAAAATTTTGCAAACAAAATACAGAAACTGAATAACCTTTGAACCTCCCACTACAATTATGAGCTTAGTGGTTGTACTGACATACATAAAAGTTATCATGCCAATCCTATGTATGATACAGCGTCCATAATTTTGGGTACTCAAGTGGACAATCAATTGTGAATTGTGGGATTAATAGCTTTTAGGATACCTGGGAGGAAGGGAGCCAGGAGGCCAACTGATTGCTTTCATTAATCTACATTTACTAGAAGTACTTATTTTTAATTTATGTATCACCACCTTCCAGAAAGGATCTGAAGTAACTAAAAATCAACAGGAATGGGGCGCCTGGGTGGCTCAGTGGGTTAGAGCCTGTGCCCTCAGCTCAGGTCATGATCCCAGGATCCTGGGATCGAACCCTGCATCAGGCTCTCTGTACAGCAGGGAGCCTGGTTCCCCCCAACTCTGCCTGCCTCTCTGCCTACTTGTGATCTCTGTCAAATAAATAAATAAAATCTTAAAAAAAAATCAATATGAAAGTATAAAAATGGTTAAGGTATATTTTAATTACTGATACATGAACATTTATATATACAAAAATGCAAAATTCTATAGCATTTAAAAATTTATTCTGTTAAGTGCTTAATCAGTCCAAGAAATTATTTACTTTTTTTTCTTAAAGATTTAATTTATTTGTCAGAGAGAGAGAGAGAGAGAGAGAGAATGAACACGGGAGGGGTAGGGAGAAGGAGAATCAGGCTCCCATTGAGCAAGGAGTCCTGTACAGGGCTTGATCCCAGAACCCTGGGATCATGACCTGAGACAAAGTCAGGTGCTTAACCAACTGAGCCACCCAGGTACCCCTAATTTACTCTTTTTTAATACTTTAGTATTTTGGCCATCAACCATCTTTAATTGGTCTAAGCAGTATTTTTATTACTTCCTGATGAAATACAGTACACATAGAAGTATATAAATGATTTGTAAACAAGTAAGTTTAACAAACAGGTGAGCATTATCCATAAAATCAGCATGCATGTGATAAGAAGGCCGGGGGGATGACAACATTGCCAGCATCCCTTAAGTGCTCCATGTGCCCTCCCCTTCTTATAATACCTCCTCTTTGCTCTTAAGAGAACATCTCCTAACTTCTTTAGAAAATCATTATTTTTAAAATAGGTTTATCATCTATACAAAACCCTAAATATTATAATTTAATTTTGTCTATTTTTTAAATCTTTCTGGAAATTATACTGGACAAAACTTTTGTCATGCTTGTGTTTCATCCTTACATTTTAGGAGTCCTCCGTTCTGTTGCATGGAGCCCTAGTCCTTCACTTTCATGACAAATTTTTAAGTCTAGGATTACATTATAAATTGTCTATATTAGTGTTAATGGATATTTGAGTTGTTTCTACTTTTTCTAATATAAGCAATGCTGCTGTGACTCTAGATACATATCCATTCACTTTCAGTAATTAATTCCAAAGTGTTTTCAAAAGTGGTTGCACCCAAGGATGCCAGGGTGGTTTAGTTAGTTAAGCGTCTGCCTTCAGCTCAGGTCATGATCCTGGGATCGGGTCCAGCATCAGGCTCCTTGCTCTTTCTCCCTCTGCCTGCCACTCCCCACCCTGGCAAGCTCTACTCTCTCCCTCTCTAGGACAAATAAAGAAAATCTAAAAAAAAAAAAAAAAAAAAAAAAAAAAAAAAAAAAAAAAAAAAAAAAAAAAAAAGGCAGCTGTACCCATTTACAGCCCCCGAGCAGTGTAGGAGATCCTGTTCTCACAAGTCATCAGACTTTTTACCAATCTGATAGGCATGTAAATGACACCTGATAGCTTTAACTGATACTGCCCTGATTCCTAATGAGGTTGAACATCTTTCTATGTTTATTGGTTATTTGGATTAGTGAAGTGTCTGGATGGTGTCTTTTTATTTTTCCTTTGTGCTGGCTTTTTCTTTATTAATTAGTAGGAATGCTCTATATACTTTAGATATTAATACTTGTTTTGTGTTGAAAGCAAGTATGTACCTTTTCACCCTCCTTATTGTGTAAATTAGTTATCATTAGTTTCACAAACTCAAAAGAAACTAAGAGAAGTTTCCGACTATTTCCTGCTTGTACTTCACAAACTACAAATATCATCAGGTTATAGGGACTTAATATATTTCCATCAGCTAAGTATTTAGTTACCTAGTAAAATACATTGGGTTATTAGTTACCTGGTTTGTGACATCCCCAAAAAAGACAACCAACTTCAATTGGAAGAGCTTTTAGCTTTGTTAAGGAGGTGACTATATAAAGATGCAATCATAAGAGCAAGAAATAAAAAAAAAGTTTACCAATCAAGGGCTGATATGGAGGTTGTAGGCTATAGTACTATTAACATACTCTTCTTAATAATTAAAATATGCAAAACTACATTTTAAACTGTCCTATCTTGTCCTCTCCATAGCATCCTCTACCCAACAGAATTCCCAAGACTCTCAACTATAGCTGACTAAAATTCAGAATCTAGGCATGCAAAAGGGAATTTCAGAGGGCAACAATCCAAGAAAAAGTAAACTAGAGCTCAACTCTTCATTATCGGCAGGGCAAATAACCCTCCTAGGAATCTAAAATCGTTCTGGCTCATTCCTCTATCTGGCCAAAGTTTTAGCTACAGCATTCTATTCCAGAATAAAGTCAAATTCATACCTGGGGCAACCCATGATGACTGGATTCATGTTACACCTAACTTAGTCTATAATGCCAAAGCCTATACTGATACTGACACACCATAATCAAAATAAACACAAGCAAACAAAGGAATGCCTACACTTGGTGCACTGGGATTGTTCCTGAATCTTATCAGATAGAAAGCCATCTGGGGGCGCCTGGGTGGCTCAGTGGATTAAAGCTTCTGCCTTCGGCTCAGGTCATGATCTTAGGGTCCTGGGATTGAGCCCCGCATTGGGCTCTCCGTTCAGTGGAGAGCCTGCTTCCCTTCCTTTCTCTCTCTACCTGCCTCTCTGCCTACTTGTGATCTGTCAAATAAATAAAAACTTTAAAAAAAAAAAAAAAAGGGGAAGTCATCTGGTAATGGTATGATGGAGTTATAACACTGCCTAAGAAACCATCACATTATAAGGATACTCCCCACCAATAATACAGTTTTTAAGAAATGTTTATTCTGTAAGCTTTGAGAATAGGAGATAGCCAAAGGGAAGTTTTTATGAAGATTTTAGCATAGGTCAACACGTTTAACGACTATTTTGTGGCTATTCTGATAAACTATCAAAGAAAATGAGAGTTGGGGCGCCTGAGTGGCTCAGTCCTTTAGCGCCTGCCTTCTGCTCAGGTCATGATCCCAGGGTCCTGGAATCGAGTCCCACATCGGGCACCCTGCTCAGCGGGAAACCTGCTTCTCCCTCTCCCACTCCCCCTGCTTGTGTTCCCTCTCTTGGTGTCTCTCTCTATCAAATAAATAGAATCTTTAAAAAAAAAAAAAAGAAGAAGAAAAGAAAAGGAGAGTTAAAAATAAAAGCAATATTAATGGAGTTCAGAGAAAAATTTCCTGCAATAGTCAAAGTCAAGAAGGCTAACAGGCGGGGGGCGGGGCCTGGGTGGCTCAGTGGATTAAGCCTCTGCCTTTGGCTCAGGTCATGATCTCAGGGTCCTAGAATCAAGTCCCGCATAGGCTCTCTGCTCAGCAGGGAGCCTGCTTCCCTCTCTCTCTCTACCTGCCTCTCTGCCTACTTGTGATCTGTCAAATAAATAAATAAAATCTTTAAAAAAATACTAATCAGCTAGGACCCAGTGACTCCACTTCCATGGATATACCTTACAGAAACATGTACAGATGCTGTGACAGGAAGAGCAAAAGCTTAAAAACACTAGTGTTCATTAGAAGGACTATATATTATAAACTCATATGATGAAAAACTTAATAGTAGTTAAAAATATGTTTACATATTTATCAATGTGGATCAAATTTTAAAATAAAGAGTAAAAAAAAAACAAATTGCAGAAATAAACATATTATACCACTTCTAAAACTCTAAACAAAACAATGTAATAAATTTTAAAATTTATTTTCTAGCACACAGAAACATTGGTTGTTATCTATCTAGTTGTCTAGCACAACTGTCTGAGTTGGAAGAGGATGGAACTACTCTCCACAATCTGCAGTGCAACATAACGGTTAAGAGCAAAGACAAGAGCTAGTTCACTTCCATTACCTACTAGGTGATACCTTAATGTTCTCATCTGTTTAAAAAAAAAAAAAAAAAAAATCCTTGTACCCAATTTCAGAGCTTATTGTGAGAATTACATGAGTTAATGTGTCAAGTACTTAGCAGAGTGCCTGGCAGACCACTATGGTACATATGCTCTCCAAAAAGGACAGCTAAAGTATACACAATACTCTAAAGAACGCGTTCATCTTGGGTGCTATTTGTTGAAACTTTCCTTTTGGTACTTTTTAAAAGGCCTTTTAAAATTTTTCAACTGCCCTTTCCAATGCTTTTTGCTATCTATATCTCCTTACAGAATTCAGATGTTCCATAATTAATTCTCTCCAATTAATTTGGGCTTACTGACATCACCTTTTAACCATTACACTTTTATCCCTTTGTCCCAATACATCTTCTATCTCCTAATCTAAACAGTAATTTATACTTAATCTATGCAGCCATTTATAAGAAAAGCCATGGCATGAGCTAGCTGCTAAACAATCATAGGGGAATTTGCTGACTAATCCCTTTAGACCCCTAGCTCCTGCTCCTAGCCCTCCACTAGGATTCATAAGTCTGGGGATGGACCCAGGAATGTGCATTTTCATTACGGGCCCTGCCAGGTGGTTCTGAGGCTAAGAAATACTGTTTTGGTGTAGGGATTCTCAGAAAAAGGGAAGGGGGGATTTAAAAAACAAAAACAAAAACAAAAAAAAACCACAAAGTCCTTGTCCCAGGCAAGAGTCCCTTTATTAACAAGATAACTCCTTCCTCCAGTATAACTGAGGTGAGCTGAGGTATAAAAAAGGCCATTAATTACTATGCTAATATAGTAAATGAAAAGACTACCTTCACCATTCCATTCTCACTCTTTGGTTGCCTGTCACCTCTCAAAACTCACCTTATACTCCAAAGAGGGTTTTCAGAGATTGTAAGAACACTTGCAACCTTTTAAGAGTTCCAAACAAAAAAACAAACCACTATGAAACGATTAGGAATGTAGATCAGACTTAAGTAAGCTAGTAGATGAACATTTTATTTGTACTTAGGATTAGATTTTTACAGGCCCCAAAAAAACTATTAGCCCATGTGTTTTACAACATGACTTCAATAGTTCTCTGTACCTAATTCTAATCTCTATGAACTGGAAATAAAAATAGCAACCATACTTCTTTTCCTGATTATCTCATCTGATCCTGACTTTCTCTGTTTGTAGTTTGACTTTTCAAATTTCAATCAGAAAAGCTACCTCCCTTCTTAAAACATACATGGTAAAAATTGAAAGAAAGAACAAAACACTTACTGAATCCTTCTTACGGGACCGTTCCTTCTTCATTTTTCCTCCTGCTGCTCTGATACTGACTCTGTTCTCTCCTCCCAGGTAACCTCGGCAATTAGCTGACCCACAGAAACATTTCTGAGCTTCTTTTCTGTTTAAAGGGCACAGGAAACATGTTATGTGAAAGTAAACCATATAAAAATGTCAGCAATATAACAATCACATATGAAAGAGAATTCTATTCAGCCTAAAACAAGTAATTATTTTAAGAGACTCCAACAAACCTGGTACTATTTAAAGGAAATGCCTGAAAACTGCTCTTAAAAAATATTCATTCTTTTTCCAACCTTCCCTTATTAAAATCAGTCAAGAAGTTAATGAGAAATTTCTTCATTTTGCGAGTACCTACTAATATATAAAAATAAAAGAGCATATACACATTTGAGCTGAGAACAAAACTGCTTAAATAGTTCAACATCTCTTATATGTAAATGTAACAGGTACACAGAATAAACAAAACATACTGTTATAAATACATATACACAGATATAAAATTCAGTATGTTCAGGTTATTTAAAAGGAAACATGTAAAAGTTACCACATAAGGATGAGATACTAATAAGAAACATTGTTAAGAAGTAACTACTACAACGGAGTCAAGGAAAAGTGGTGGAAAGAATACAGGCCTAGTCTACAAGCTTGGGTACAAACCATCACAGCCATTTATTCTGTGACTTGAGAAAAGCATGAAAAACTATACTAAAGTAAACTGATAGATTCAGTTTATGACAGCAGTAATCAAAGGCATAAAAATAAATCATTCAATAAATAGAGCAGGACATCACAAACACTTGATTTCTAGTATTTCTAGTACCTTTTCCTTCAAAGAGGACAGTGCGAACATAAGAGGAAAAAAATACAGAGCCCTACATACAACGTGGTCTGGACTCATCCCGTGACTGCTATACCACTGACTGCCTAGATCCATTAGTTCATGAGGTGCTGCAAAACGCTGATACTGTTACTACTTCATTTATTAGCTGAAATGACCTCCAAGAGAAGAACTTCTTCTCATCAACTATTTGGTTTAATCTAAAGCAGAATTCACTTGGGGAAGGCAGGATAAATGCTTGACTCTTTTTTTTTTCCCTTTTTAAACTTTTAAACTACTTTTTAAAAATCATGAATTGATTGATTCACCAATGTTCACTGCAGCATTATTCACAATAGCAAAAAAGTGGAAACCACCCAAATGTGCATTAACATATGAATGGAAAAACAAAATACGGTATATACATGCAGTGGAATATTATTTAGCCATTAAAAAGGAATGAAATATTGGTACATGCTACAACATGAATGAACCTTGAAAACATTGAATGTTTTCTAAATGAAGTCACAAAGGACCACATTGGCATGATTCCACATATGTGAAACATCCAGAAAAATCCACAGATATAGAAAGTAGATTAGTGTTTGCCAGGGGCTAAGAAAAGGGGGAAATAGGGCATGAGAGCTTGTTAATACATACGGGGTCTGCTTTTGGGGTGCTGAAAATGTTCTGGAACTAGACAGTGGTGATAGCTGTACAAAAATGACTGTACTACTAAACTATATACTTTAAAAAGTTAAAAAGGTGAACTTAATGTTATGTGACATTTTCCACAATAAAAAATATCTAAAACATGGGAAAAAAATCATAAATCGGTTCCCTTCTATTATAACTAATGCAGTTTTATTTTTAAAGTATCATTAAATCTCATGGGTTTTACATAGTAAGTTTCAAATCACCATAGTTATTATCCTTATTGATGCTTAAGTGTTAATGAGAACTCTCTCACTAATATGAGAGCCTATTCAAGCTAGCTCCAAGTTCCTTTGACAGGACTCTCAACTATTATAACTGGTTTTCTGACACAACAAAATAATCCAAGATCACCCTGTTCAATTTCTGTCTTAACCTGAAATCAACACTCCTCCAAGGAACCCTGTTCCTTTTAGTGGGGTTCTATGAAACCACAACATAGATGCTAGGTGTATTCACTGCTACTGCATCAGTTATTATTTTGCTAGAGAGAACAAGTAAATTATCTTTCACAGTACAATGAGTAGAGATCAGAAAAAATTAGTCATGAGCTGGTAACAAAAAGATAAATGATAGATACACAGAGATTATATTCTCTTTATATGCACACACAAACACACTAGACATTTCTATAATAAAAAGGGGTTTTTTTTAATTACATATGGAACATAATTATATAAATAAGACAGCATAGAATTCAGAGGAAGATTATACAGTTCCTGCATAAATCCCTTAACGTCCACAAATGTCATACAGTAGGAAAAACACACAAAACTGAAAGAGTAAAGACCTGGAGGCACATACAACTTTTTAGTTGTTCACATCAAAGTTTTATATCTCTATATCTGAACAGTCTACTGCCCCATCAGAAGCAGCAAAACAGAATCAAAACAATACTCACCCGTATCTTTGGAACTGATAGTCAAATGTTAACTCTGAGCCTGAAGTAACCAGTTTGGTGGTAAAAAACCCGACCCTCAGTTGTCCGTTCACAGTCCACTGAGATGTTGGTTTTAAAAGAAAAGAAATTAGTAACTGATTAATCTGTGTGTTTTTTTTCTTTTTTTTTTAAGATTTTATTTATTTATTTGTCAGAGAGAGAGAGAGAGAGCACAGGCAGACAGAGTAGCAGGTAGAGGCAGAGGGAGAAGCAGGCTCCCTGCTGAGCAAGGAGCCAATGTCGGACTCGATCCCAGGACGCTGGGATCATGACCAGAGCTGAAGGCAGCCACTCAACCGACTGAGCCACCCAGGTGTCCCAATCTGTGTGTTTTTCTTTAAAGATCCTCATCTGCCTTAATTATGTATGTGCCTTTAGACAATAAAAGCTTTTCCAAATAGCAAATAGGGAACTTTCTTTTAAAATAAATGTATTTGTTACTCTTACTTAATACCATCATCTATAATTTATCTCTAATAAAAGCAACTGCTACTTTAATTTGTATAATATACATTTCCACAGAGTAAATATTCACTTGTACTAAAAATAGACAAATAGGGAATGCTTGGCATCACTGACTATAATTATAGGCCAACTGGTACTACCTTATGTTAAAAGTAACTGTATTCTGGGGCGCCTGGGTGGCTCAGTGGGTTAAAGCCTCTGCCTTCAGCTCAGGTCATGGTCCCAGGATCCTGGGATTGAGCCCCGAATCGGGCTCTCTGCTCAGCAGGGAGCCTGCTTCCTCCTCTCTCTGCCTGCCTCTCTGCCTACCTGTGATCTCTGTCAAATAAATAAATAAAATCTTAAAAAAAAAAAGTAACTGTATTCTAAGATAAAATGGAGCATGGAACCATGTAAATAATGATGCCAAATGTTTAATTTCAACAAAAACTGGTGGTCATATGACTCAGAGTAGTGAAAGGGAAGGAAAGCATGAGAACAGCTGCATGAAACTCAAAAATTAAAATGGGACTAAATACACAGGGGTTAGAACTTGTAGTTCCAGAACATGTAAGATATAAGTCAACTATAGAGCTCCTGTCCAGACCATGTGAACATGTTACTGATGAAAAAGCCCAGACTTAAAGAGATAAAGGGACAGAGTACACCTGGAGTCTCACAGTTAGACGTGTGGCCACCAGCTACAGGCAAAACTAGAACCAGAATTTTGGTTAAATGATTATGGACTGGGTTCTCCTATTTATTATATGGCTTGGCTCTTGGAAGAGCCATATCTAAGATCTATTAGCACACAGATTCAAAAGACAAAAAAATTTTAAAAAATACTATTTTAATATGAAATGGAACCATTGATTGAGAACCATTAATATGAATTGCGAACCATTACTTCTCTAGGGAGCAGGTCCATAGCCTTCTTAGCCTAAAAAAGAACCAATGTTCTAACATATATATTGTTTCATCTAAGCTCAAAAACAAATTCAATAAATGAATTTATCAAGTGTCAACTATGTGCCAGGCATAGGGACATTGAGATGAGCAAGACCCAGAGCCTAGCTTTGTTGAGGAGAAGCAGTGTAACCACATGTGTATCACATATAATCCTTCTCATCTGTGGCTATTCAGCTCCTTATGTTATTAAAACAGCCAACTTTGGCACCTGGATAAGAGCTGATAAAAATGTGAATATAATAGTACATGTTGGACTTCATCAAAATTAAAGTTCAGTTTGGTACCTTGAAATAACAGCTAAAATTAGGGCGCCTGGGTGGCTCAGCCACTAAGCATCTGCCTTCGGCTCAGGTCATGATCTCAGGGTCCTGGGATTGAGCCCCACATCAGGCTCCCTGCTCGGTGGGAAGCCGGCTTCTCCCTCTCCCTCTCCCACTCCCCGTGATAGTATTCCCTCTCTTACTGTGTCCCTCTCTATCAAATAAATTAAATCTTTAAAAAAAAAATAGATAAAAATTTATGGGCAAAGAGAAGTGACAATTAAATGCAATGGGAGTTCCTGGATTGGCTCCTAGTCAAGAAAAAAATGAGAGATAACAAAATCTGAATAAAGACTTTAGATTAGTTAACAGTTAATAGTATTTCTTGGATTGGGTACCTGTATAATGGTTATATACAATGTGAGCATTTGGGGAAGCTAAGTGAAGCATATGGAACTCTATACTGTTTCTGCACTATTTTATATACTTAAACTTATTTCAAAATAAGATTTTTAACAATAGAGTAGGAAAAAACAATTCAAATGATTGAAAAAATAAAATCCACAGGTACCCTTAATGTAGAACAGCAATTTTTTTTTTAAGATTTATAATTATTTATGACAGAGAGAAATAGCGAGAGGGAATACAAGCACAGGGGAGTTGGAGAGGGGAAAGCAGGCTCCCTGCCGAGCAGGAATCCCAATGCAGGGGCTTGATCCCAAGACCCTGGGATCATGATCTGAGCCTAAGGCAGATGCTTAATGACTGAGCCACCCAGGTGCCCCAAGAGAACAGCAATCTTGAACAAATATCCCAAACTCTAAATCTACCTCAACTTACTTTTTGAGTTTCACAGTTTGGTTCACAGCTGTGATTCATGAAACGAGAACAGTTTCCTTTCTGAGTGGCATCTATTATCTAGGGAAAAGGATCATTTTTAAGAGTTAGAAATGAGACCACAAAATACATGTATATTTTGTGAAGGAAAGGCACTAGGCAAATGTACGACCTATATTTCCAATCCCTCCTCCTCTTTTATGTATAGACACATCCAAGAGACATATATCCAACGGCTTCCTCTAGGAGATCTGCTAACCATAAACATCTTACTTATAAGGAAAATTATCTCCATATCCACCAATAATTCTTCCATTTACTTTTAGCTACTTCTTATACCCTCTTATATTCCAATCTCATTTCTCATGTACAAAACTCCATTTTAAAGTGCATATTATACCACAGTGCAGGAGCTCTCAAACTACAGTGTCTATCTGAATTCCCAGAGAGCCTGTTAAAACTCCTGCTGGACCCACCCTTAGAAATAGATTCAACAGGTGCTGGGGTAGGACCTAGAATTAGGTTTTCCAGGACTAAATAAAGAGACAGATATGAGAATCTAGCTAAATTTTATTATACCAGACATTAAAGAGATTTGTAAAAATGTAAAACAATGGTACTCACGTTTAAAACACAAATCATTTGAAAATGCTTTATTTTCATAAAAACATTTATGTCAACGTATAATGGGGCTTGTTGCTTTTCAGTGGTTTAGTAAGTATCTTTCCATTTCTTAGCTTTAATTTTTATTTAAGTATTGACAAATAAAACCCACATCAAAAAAAATAAATAAATAAACCTCTTTGGAGATATCAGTCATTTTTAAGAGTTATAATATGAAGCATGTATGTTTACATTTGCCTATATATGTAAATATCTCCCTCTCCCACTCTTTTTATAAACAAAAACTATATATACTATTCTGCTCCTCTTTTTTGTCATTTAATGTCTTTTAAAAATCTGTCCGTTCAATGACCCTTTCAAACTCAACAATATCCGGATCTGTTTCAAAGCAAACACATTCATGCTGCTCACCTCATCATTCTTCAGGGCCATGAAATAGTAGTGGATGTTTTTGTTCCGTGCATACTCCTTTACCCGGGCTTTAAACTCTTTATGATCAAGTACTTCTCCACAATATTCTAGCACAAAGGTGTTCCTGGCAAAACAAAGGGGAAACAATAGCACTTCCTGCCTAGGAGCTTTATGGAAAACATACATCCCTGTAAAAATAATGCATTTAATAAAATGTAAGTGGATAAATTTGGTATTATACAAAATACATATAAAGTACCTAGCATTTAACTGAGGTTTTCTCCTTCCTAATATTTTTCCAAAAAATGTTGATTATAAGACACTTTTACATTTATACATACTACCAAAATATGTATTCCTGATCTAACCAGATACTAAAACAAACACTCAAGTCTGGTTTATAATCATGAAAACAGTGATTTACAGCTGAGAAACAGCTCTGAGGAAATCAGGAGGCACTGAAATATTAAAGGCTTTATGCCTAAGAAAAAAGATGGCAATTTAAATATAGCGGCGCTTCTACTGCCTTTATTCAAAGGTCTCTGAAGATGTTAAAGGTCAAATAGACCTTTTCTCTCACAACATCCTCTGTGAGTTTTCTCTAGTATCTATCAATACTCCTGATTAATCACTCTTCTTGGCGTCTCTCAGATACCTTCCAACCCTGACTGGTCTTTCCTTGGTTATTTAATATCTTCAGTACTGGAGAAGAAAGGAGTATACTATACACAGGGAATGTCATGGTATTTAACAGTAACTAACTAGCAGATTAGCTCCAAAGCCTTCCTCACCCTGTGCATATCTCACAATATGTCCTCTTCGACAGGAATGATCTACCGGTGAAGATCTAAATAGTTTGGAACTAAAGCATGAAACTGACACTACCATCAGCATATGGAAATTATATGAGTAGGAAAATATGGGAAATCTGGAAACATTCAGTGCTAGGGTATTTTACCAAAGCAGGGTTCTTTGTGAAAAGCTTAGAAAGGCTAAAGAGCTTTAGGAAACAATTGAAAATATTTTCTTTTTAAAAAAAAATTTTAGGGACACCTGGGTGGCTCAGTCGGTTGAGCAGCTGCCTTCGGCTCAGGTCATGATCCTGGAGTCCCAGGATCAAGTCCCAAATAGGGCTCCTTTGTCCAGCAGGGAGCCTGCTTCTCTCTCTGCCTCTGCCTGCCACTCTGCCTGCTTATGTGCTTTCTCTGACAAATAAATAAATAAAAGCTTTAAAAATTTTTTTTAATTTATTTACTCGTCAGAGAGAGAGAGCACAAGCAGGGGAAGCGGAAGGCAGAGGGAGAAGCAGACTCCCCAGTGAGCAAGGAGCCCGACTCAGGACTTGATCCCTGGACCTGGGGATCATGACCTGAGTCAAGGGCAGATGCTTAATCAACTGAGCCACCCAGGCAACCTCAGAATAATCATTATTAAACTTTATTAAACTTCAGTGTAACAAACACATTATTTTCCTACAAAGTAGCTAACGAACTTCAACAATACAAAAATAAAGTGAAAGAGGATTAAGACATAACTTACGAAGGAAGGTCTTTGGCAGCTCTCAAGCCCCAGCCTTTCTTTTCTGTGAGTATGACTTCCACATCTGCATGCTGTTTTCTCTGAAACCGTCTATTGGAACAATAATCCCCATTTGGACACCGAGAAGAACTAAAATGAGAAGTGGAGAAAATTAATCTCTAATGACACATAGGATGTGGATAAAAACGATCAAATAACAACAACAACAAAAACAAACAAACAAGAGATACAACAAAGGCATCTGCCTCGGTGCAGAAACAGGGAACAAGGCCCACTTGAGGGATGGAGAAAACAGCAGAAGATGACTGGTAAGAGAAGTGGGCTGCAGGAAGATTGAAGGGCAGGTCGTCGATCAATTATGTAGAGTTACGAACACCAGCTTAAATTTGAACCTGATCCTGACAACTACTCCAAGTTTGACTGTGGGAAACACATAAAGAAAGGTATCCTATACTTCCCATCTCTTTAGCAAGGTTGGAAGGAAAAGTCAGAAAAGTACAGAGGCCAGGGCCACAATGTCAAGTTAGAAGAATAGTGCTAACTCTTCTGTCTCCTCTTCTTACACATGTATGTCATCTCTACTTTCAGTTTAATAAAAGAATATCAAAGTGCTTTCTCTTTATTTTTCTGAGGTATAGGTTTTATTCTCCTAACACTAGAACATGAGCAAAATAAAAAACTGAGTTTGAAAGAAAACACTTTATTAACACTAAGAACAAAGTATCTACATTATAAATCACCTTCATATTCTCGTGTTAAAAAATGATCCAATTTTTCATCAATCAAACTGGTAAAAAAAAAATTAACCACACTTTTTTAATGTAAAGACGTTTATGCCTTATAAGAAAAATATAGAAGAAAATGTCTTAAGAGGAGATAAATAATTATGAGTTAACTATAAACAGACTATATAAAGCAACCTAGAAAAGATTAAGATAGGTCTGTATGCATTGCTCTGAACAGGCATCCAAAACATATTTAATTATGTGTTCATGTGTGTTTGGGCCAGGGTGAGGGGATAAAATTCAAAAAAGTACATATGGTAAAGATTTCATTTCTATATGTAAAAAGTGGAAATATCTATGAATGTTGGTATAGGTATAAAAAGTACCGGGAAAGACCAGAAATAGAGGGATTGGGGTTTGGAAGACATTTTACTTTATGCACTTTTGAAATGCTAGGGTTTTATCTCATCTTATAGTAAAAGCTAAAAAAATACCAACATTTACCTCTCAAGACACGAACATTGTAAGAGATAAAAGGTTACAACATTAGTTTTAGGGGTACTTTACAGAGCACTGTCAAAGTATACTATAATGTACAATGCAAGAGAAATCTATCTCCTTATAAACACTGTTATACATTGGAGATTTCATTGCTTATAAATACTCAACGACAGGTAGGAGAAAAATTAAATCTGATTCATCACTAATTCTTTCTACTATTTTGAGACATTTAATAGAACGACTGAACAAAATCAGAACATTTTAATTTACTTACCATTCAATCATGAGGAGACGGTTAAGACAATCTTCCCCACATGCTATTTCACCTTGAGCTCTTTCATCTTTAGAAAGAGGTGTACACTCACACTGCATTCGCTTAATATCCCGATGGGATTTATTCTTCTTTCTATTAGGTAAAATTTCGTTAAGAATTGGTTTAAGAAATCTCCTGGCAATGATACAACGTACACAATCAAATATGTGCTAAATCTCCTTAGTTTCACATTTAACAAGTCTGGTTAAGTCAAACATTCAAAAGGAAGAAAACATCTCCTCACTAGTATCTGTGAGACTAAAAACACTAAGACTTATGTTGCAAAGAGAATGAGAGGCAACCTTCAGCCCCGACAAATGGGAGGATAGGGGGGCGCCTGGGTGGCTCAGTGGGTTAAGCCGCTGCCTTCAGCTCAGGTCATGATCTCAGGGTCCTGGGATCGAGCCCCGCATCGGGCTCTCTGCTCAGCAGGGAGCCTGCTTCCTCCTCTCTCTCTGCCTGCCTCTCTGCCTGCTTGTGCTCTCTCTCTGGCAAATAAATAAATAAAAAATCTTTAAAAAAAAAAAAATGGGAGGATAGGGTAAGTTCAAGTCTATCATTTTGGACTCAGCCCTCATTTCCTAGTCCATTTCAGCTAAGTCTCAAATTCTGAGCAATTTCAAGTGTTAATAGTCCTATTTGGCTCAGGAGAAAAATGAGAATCAAAGGTGACACAGCTGATTAAAATGAAGTTTAAGAATCAGTCCTCCTGGGTGCCTGGGTGGCTCAGTGGGTTAAGCCACTGCCTTCGGCTCAGGTCATGATCCCAGGGTCCTGGGATCGAGTCCCGCATCGGGCTCTCTGCTCAGCAGGGAGCCTGCTTCCCTCTCTCTCTCTCTGCCTGCCTCTGTCTACTGTGATCTCTCTCTGTCAAATAAATAAATAAAATCTTAAAAAAAAAAAAAAGAAAAGAATCAGTCCTCCTGGGAATGTGTGGGGGCCTCAGTCGGTTGGGCATCTGCCTTTTGGCTGGTTAGGATTCTGGAGTCCTGGGATTGGGTCCTACATCAGGCTCCTTGCTTAGAGGGGAGCCTGCTTCTCTCTGCCTGCTGCTCCCTCTGACAAATAAATAAATAAATAAAAATCTTAAAAAAATAAAAAGAATCAGTCCTCCTCGATGAGCAAATAATGGTTGAGGAAAAAAAAAAGATATTTAATTTATAAAACACAGAGACCGAGGAAGGAAAGAAGTTGCTAAAAAAATAAATTAAAAAATAAATTTTTTTTTTCTTTTAGAGAGAGCATGAGAGCATATGCACACACAAGCAATGGAGAAGGAACAGAGGGAGAGAGAGAATCTTAAACAGGTTCCATGCCCAGATCAGAGCTCAATGCAGGGCTCTCTCTCACAACCCTGAGATCATGACCTGAATCAATTATCAAGAGTCAGACGATTAACAGACTGAGCCACCCAAGCATCCATAAAAATAAGACTTTTATTAAGAGTTTAACTCAATCTTTCAGAGAATCTTTCAGTAACAATGCATTTCTAAAAATCTTATTTAACAGAAAATTAAATGATTAAAAAAAAGAATGAAGTATAATTTACAGAACAGTATTACAGAATAATAAGGCATTGCAGAATAATCAGAGGACTAAACTTTCTCAACACAGACTGATTTGGGGGTATAAAGGGAAACTGTTCAAAACGGACTGGGTTCATAAATACCTACACCAGAGATTGCAAAGAAAGTGAAAATGTGATTATTTCCTGCCTTTTATGTTGAACTTTCTTTCTGACCCTGGTCCAAAAGGGAGGAAAAAAAATCAAAGGTGGTTGAAGAAGATCGCCTTCTTAAGATTAGGGCAGTCTGACTCCAACTATCAGACAGTGAAGACCACAGCTGCTCTATGCGGCTGTCTTAATCTCCTAACTAATCTGCTTTCATCTTCAACATATGGTCTATTACAGTCCCAACTTAAAAAGTACCTGAAGAGTGTCCTGACAGCTTCAACTAAGTTTGAGTAACAGGAATGACTCATCTGGATCAATTCAAGGTATCATTCATTAATAAGTGTATGACTATTCTCAGTCTGAAGAAATGGAACTAAAGATAAACCATATATCTATTTACAAGTACTTTAAGAACTATAGTTTTGAAAAATCAGCAAAAGCTTTATTTTGTATCACTTTGTAAGGACTAATGGGCACGGATTCAGATAACCCTATTTTCATTAAACCTAAGAAAATTTTTTCACTATACTCAATACCATTGCAAAATTTGTGTTCTTGGTGGCTCCTAAAGGCCCAGCATATAAGAATAAGCACTTTAAAAATGCCACCTGGGTGGCTCAGTGGGTTAAAGCCTCTGCCTTCAGCTCAGGTCATGATCCCAGGGTTCTGGGATTGAGCCCTTGCATCGGGCTCTCTGCTCATCGGGGAGCCTGCTTCCTCCTCTCTCTCTGCCTGCCTCTCTGCCTGCTTGTGATCTCTGTCAAATAAATAAATAAAATCTTAAAAAAAAAAAAGTCGAACATATATAAATGCTTCCCACTCCAAAAAAGCTCTCCAACGTTCCCACCAGCCAGATCTATATGTATGGTGTTACATGTATCTGGATTTCACTGCTGAGCAAATCCCAGAGGACTGGGTTGATTAGTTTTACTTTAGTCTTTTAAAGACCCTGTTCGTGAATACTCACGCAATTCCTAAAAACTACTACTTAAAATATTCAATATTGGGAGCCCGAGAAAGAAGGTGGCGGCAGTGCTGGTAACTGAGTGGAGCCCAGTGACAGGATGCTGGTGTTGGTATTAGGAGACCTGCACATCCCACACCAGTGCAACAGTTTGCCGGCTAAATTCAAAAAACTGCTGGTGCCAGGAAAGATTCAGCACATTCTCTGTACTGGAAACCTTTGCACCAAAGAGAGTTATGACTATCTCAAGACGCTGGCCGGTGATGTTCATATTGTGAGAGGAGACTTGATGAGAATCTGAATTATCCAGAACAGAAAGTTGTGACTGTTGGGCAGTTCAAAATTGGTTTGATACATGGGCATCAAGTCATTCCTTGGGGAGATATGGCCAGCTCAGCCCTGTTGGCAGAGGCAGTTTGATGTGGACATTCTTATCTCGGGACACACACACAAATTTGAAGCATTTGAGCATGAGAATAAATTCTACATTAACCCAGGTTCTGCCACTGGAGCATATAATGCCTTGGAAACAAACATTATTCCTTCATTTGTGTTGATGGACATCCAGGCTTCTACAGTTGTCACTTATGTGTATCAGCTAATTGGAGATGATGTGAAAGTAGAACGAATTATACAAAAAAAATCTTAAAATCCAGGCCTGTCTTGCTGTTTTTTTTTTTCATTCCCCTGTTCAAATCAAGTAAACATATGAACCACAAAATTGTATCACTTTTATAATATTTTGCAGTAAAATATCATCTTCTGTTAATACAATGTTCTAAGCTTCTTGTAAACTATAAGAATATATTCTGTTTCCGTATTTGATTTCTATGAAAAAATGTCCATCATACAGTACATGGTCATGCGTTAAGAAAAATTTATCCTTGTAAATATCTTCAAAGTTGATTATCTGGAACTTTATTACAAAAGTAGTGCATGAGGAAAATGAATCTAGATTTTCTTGTATACGTTTTTCTCTCCAGTAATAAACAGTTACCTTTCATTTATAATAAATAAATAAATAAATAAAAATAAAGTTCAATATTTTAAACTTAAACCTAATTTACTAGATGTAAATTATAACTGTAAGAGACTCTCTATATTATAAAAAGGGTTTTATTTTTCAAGATTTATTTATTCAGAAAGAGAGAGGGAAAACGTATGAGCAGAGAGAGGGGCAGAGGGAGAAAGAGAATCTCAAACAGACTCCAAGCCCATCATGAAGCCTGACACAGGGCTCGATCTCACAACCCTGAGATCATGACCTGAATTAAAACCAAGAGTCAGATGCTCAACTAACTGAACCCAGGAGCCCCAAAAAAGCTTTTTTGTTTAAATACGAAAAACTTCTCATGAGACCTAATTTTAACTTTACCTTAACCACAGTGAAAAAAAAATTCATTATAAAAAAAATTTTAACACTTAAAAGGATGATGGCTAGGTAGAGTCTTAGGTAGAAGAGAAATTTGCAAAAGGAAAGACTACAGGTTTTTTTGTTTAAAAAGGCACATTCAACACATATTCATATTGGGAAAACAAGAGGACTGTCGAGGAAAGGTGAAAGAAAGCAGGCTGTGCAGCTCTGCTTTGGAGGACTATGTTTCATTACTCCTGTTCTTATTATACTTGCTTCTCGTTAGGGATCTGTAGTAAACCGTTTTATCATTTAATTCTAAAACAGTGGTTATGCTATTGCCAAATTTAATCATTTAATCTATTAGCAATAGACTAAAAGACCAGACAGAAAATGGTGTTCTAGTCTAGTTCCAGTTTTATGAAGTACCTTTCAAAGATACTTCATTCTGAGCATTTTTGAAAATGAAAAAAAAAAAAAAACAAGCACAATTACATTTTTCTTTTTCTAAGAGCAGACTATTTTGCTGAGATTTTATTTCATTGTTCATCATAGTTACACATGCAAAAGGAATTTAAGAAAAATAGGGCTTGCCTAAATCATACTTTCAGAACCCAAAAGGTAATAAGACTCACCCCTCAAATAAAAAATAATTAGACATCACCTTCCTGGGCAGGGGGGGATGGATACTGAGGGAAGGACCCTATGACATCAAATCTAAAGAGGTAAATACTTTTTCAATTGTTTGATGTGTATCTCATCACAAACCTGTATTTCATACAATTGACCTCATGTGACGTGAATCATTGAAAGCTGATTTTTTTTTTTTTTTTTTTACAAAAAGAGGTTAAAATTTGCTGCACAAGTATTAAGCAAGCTTACCTTTCTGTTAAATAAACATTTTCTTCAATCAGATCGAAGTAACAAGGCATCTTCCCTTGCTTGGCATATTCCTTCCATCGCTGTGGGTCCCTGAAGTCCTCCATGACACAAGAAGGCCCAACCAGGGCTGAGCCCGGAGCCACTGCTGTTTCCCCGGGCTCTACCGCCACTCGAACTTTCTTTCTGTCCTGAAGTTCACCTTCACTTTCAGAATCACTCTCCAATTCCTGTCTCCTTTTTTTTGGAGGCCCTCTATCTTTCATATCATTTTTTTCTAAGTTTTTTGAAAGCTCTTTCTTTTCACTCACAGTTAAAGACTCCTTAACGGAATTGCTGCTTATTTCCGGTGCTTGCACTGACCCCTTGTCCTTCTGAAGGGACAGAAAAAACTTACTGGACTGCGTTGAAAAATGAGATCCTCCACGTTGATCCCAATTCTCCTCCTCTTCACGGTCATCTGTTAGGGAATCTGGTACCTGCCCTTGAATTCGATCATACACAACCCCAGTTCCAGGAGGTCTACCTGCTGATCTTGGATCCCAGTAGCCATTGCCTTGCCAGTAATTACGTGTCCCACCATAATGCTCTGCACTTTGCTGATACTTGTGTCCACCACAGGCTCCATAGCTGCTGTCAGGTTGTTGATACGTGGTAGTAGGCTTTTCTTGTTGAGAGAATTCCCACCCTAGGTTTCGGAGCTCTTCTGATGAACGGAAACCATCCACTCGCTCACAAGAAGAAGAAAAACTCAACTCTGTTTTTCCCAGTCGACTATCCGGCCTGTTAGGGAAAGTGATCTGTTGCCGAGACTTACTTGGGACATCTTCAAAATCATCAGAAGAATAAACTGGCAGCTCTTCCTGCTGCCTAGAAGCTATTTTGGCTTTTGTGGTTTCCTCAGAATTTGGATGACCTAGAAAGTCAGATTTCACATCTGTATGACTTGTACTATCAACCCCATCACTCTGAGGATGAGCAATTTCAGATAGGTGGTTATCTATTTGTTTTCTGCTGGGCTGTGAGAAAGAAACTTCCAGATTTTTCTCTGTCCCTTTATGATGGAAGAACTTCTCGGTTTGAGAACAGGGTTTGCTTGCTACACTCTCGAATTTTTCCTCATATGAATGTCTCCTTGACTCCAATCTCTCATCTTCCCAGTGGTCAGAATAGTGTCTGTAACTCTGACTACTCCGAGAAGAACAAGGACTGGTTTCTTCCATAGGCAAAGTAGAATTCTTTGGCACTACCACAACAGACTGAAGACGGTTTCTTGGAATACTGCTATCATCAGAATCTGTATCTTCAGAGTCACTTTCATCACTTGAACTTTCAGAAGAACCAGAATAATCTTCATGGACAGTAGATACAATCTCTGAGGCATGCCCACTACTGTCACATTTTAAGGTGTATGTTACACCATCACTGTCTTCCATGGTTAAATTCAAGTCACAAGACGAAAATACAACTTCTGAATCATCAGAGGTATGCACATGTCCTCTTCCTCCTTCTTCATCTAAAGAGATTTCTGCTCTTCCTCTTCTATCAGGCAATATGGAATTCCCTTCTTCGTGAGCCTCTTGCACACATTTCCCAGACAACCCATTATTATGCCTATTTTCCCAAGAAGCAAATCCTCTTCCTGAATCAGGCAGGCCGCTACCTACTTCTGCTACTGTTTCTTTCTCTGCATGCTTTAAAAACTCTGTGCTTTTACTCTTGAGCACAGCATCCAAAACCGGAGATGTGTTCTCTCCACATTGCAACAGGGTTAAACTGTCCACTTTTATTCCTGGGGGAAGACTTGGAAGAGATGAAGCAATGCCTGAACTCTCAATAGGTTGATATAAATCATCAAAATGGTTAACAGAAGCCGAACTAGTGCTACCAACATTCTGCTTATATTCTTCACATGCAAATTTTGAGTGCTGATCTGTCAGATTCCTATTATCACATATAACTGTTTTTGATTTCAAATGCACATTCATAAAGCTATTTGAAGAAATCTTCATAACTGAAGGCTCAATCTTTTCAGCTTCAGAATGATGCAATGAAGGGTTCTTGTCATTTGAAGTACAGCATATATCTGAATCTTTGGTTTTACAGCAAGAAACTGTCATATCGACTGGTTCTTTAATTACAGTTTTAGAATAATCTATAGTCATAACCGGCAAAGACGTAAGTTTATCTTGGTGTGGTGACACCAGAGGTTCTGCTTCTCTAAATGGGCTTCCTGACTTACTATGCAGCATGCAACTATCATCCGAGTCTTTTTCTTTACATCTATTAACATTCTGAAATCCATTTGATGGAAGCATGCATCCTTTGACCAAAGGGGACACCTCCGATCCAGTCACACTATCATCAGAAGACATCAAAACAGTGTCAGCTTTAGAAGTGCAAAATGTTGCCAAATCAGATTCTGCCCCAGGAGATCCATTTATATTTAATTCTATGGGGCAATAACTTCTTAATTGATCATTCTTCGCCTTAGATAAAGAGTCTAATTCCTTAATACTATCATGGCTATCATGTCCTATAAATTCAGATTTAAAAATAAGTGATTCATCTAGCTTTTTAAAAGTAGGTGAATCATTTAATCGATTTGATGGAGATGGAGACCCAGTCTTTTCTCTTTCAGGAATTTTACTAATCATTCTTAAATCACTACCTTTTGAACAAGGAGCCTGTAAATTAGAAGAATGAGACGGTTTGATTTCCTCATTTAATTCTGTACAACAGAAAGAATTTTTAAATTTATCAGACTTGGATATAGATTTTGAAAGGGTAGATTTGTAACGGGAAGCACTGTTATCATGCTTGGAATAGGATGACCCCCGTCGGAATACCAGTTCATTAGCGGGAGAACAACATCTTTTCATTGCTTCATTTTCTGAAGTCCTTTTTGATTCTCTTTCTAATTTGGAAGAATACTTTCCTCTCTTCTCCATCTCTAAGTAAGAGGACTCAGTTTTGCAGTCCCTATCAGATTTAGAATAGGATGATGATGTCCTTAGGTCTCTGTAAGAGAAGGAATGAGAGGAGGTGCGCCTTGAGTAGGTCTTCTTATACTCCTCTTCTGAGTCAGAACTCTCTCGAGCTCTGTTATCTGTATATGGCCGAGAATAGCGTGCCCTCTCTCGATAAGGGGAACTCCGATGGTAGCGACGATCAGAGTCGTAATAATGGGATCGCTCCGACCGGGAATAGGATAAACTAGTTCTAGAGCCTCTGTCAGATCTGGAACGAGATCTGCTCCGCCTTCGCTCTCTCTCTGATCTACATCGAGAAGATATATACCGAGTATCTCTTTCAAGTTTTGAGTAGCTAAAATATTTATCATCTCTCTCTGTTTTAGACCGTGAAGATTTCCCTAAATCCTCATTTTTTAAAGGTGCTAAGCTCTTTTTTGAATCTCTTTCCTTTTCAATGCTTGCTGAAAATTTTAAATCATGTGATCTTTGACTTGAGGAAGTCCGTACAGAATCTTCATCAGATTCTGAAGCAAGAAAGGTGCCTTCAGATTGCGAGGATTTCTTCTTAGAACCTGTTTTTTTGGAGCCCAGATTACTCTTCGAACTATCTGGAATTTCTTCTTCCTTCCCAATATGGGAATCCTCTTTTTGTGAGGGAATATCTACTTGCTCATTCAAATTTTGAGTTATGTGTTCTTCTGAACTATTAGATACAGAAGCCTCCTGCTTAGTGTCCACTTCTGAAGATTCTGGTACAGTTGTAACTGGTGGTTCCTTCAGTGCTCTAACTGCTACATCTACTGGTGCTGTCATCAGAACTGGGATTGGTGTGTGTGGCAAGGCCACTGGCTCTGTTACTGGTGCTGGTGGTGAGGGTGTTGTGGCCTGAGGAGGTGGAGGTGGTGGAGGTGGAGATGAGGGTGGCGAGTCTACAGTTGTTGATTCTGCTATGACTGCTGGTAATGGTGCTAAGGGAGGAGGTGGAGAGGTCAGCAGTGGCCTGGATGTCACATGAAGCAGATGTTTCTTAAAATGAATTTTGCCCAATTCTACCCTTGATTTTGGTGGGGAAGATTCTTCGGTAGTAGATAAGGTATCTCCAATGTCCATTTTAATTTTAGGGGTCAAGTCTACTTGAAGAGGTCCAGCTGGGGAGTTTGGAGTATCATTTTGCTTTTCATTGCCAAGTGCAGTCAGAAACCTGTTCTGCAAAGTTTTCTTTGTAAGGCTGAAACTGAAAGACACCTTCTGTCGTCCCTGTTCCTCCAAATTAACTTTAGTCTTGGTGCCTTTGGGTAAAAATCGACTAGAAGCAACACCTTTGAACATTGGTCCTTTGATGAAACCTGTTTTCTGCACATTTTCAATCTTTGCCTATAAATGAACAAAACAAGCAGTTACTACAACAATAAAGTTACTTTCAAATGACTAGTATCACAGTTTAAAATGTCAGAAAAATGAAAAGTCATTTTTAAGGACAGTATGAATTTCACTAAGCTAGATAAGCTCTTCTTTATTATAGAAAATTTCAAACATACTTAAAAGTATAGAGGATAGGGCGCCTGGGTGGCTCAGTGGGTTAAGCCGCTGCCTTCGGCTCAGGTCATGATCTCAGGGTCCTGGGATCGAGTCCTGCATTGGGCTCTCTGCTCGGCAGGGAGCCTGCTTCCCTCTCTCCCTCTCTCTCTCTCTGCCTGCCTTTCTGTCTACTTGTGATCTCTCTCTGTCAAATAAATAAATAAAATCTTTAAAAAAAAAAAAGTATAGAGGATAGTATAAAAAATCCTAAGTACACACCTCAGTTTCAACAATTACCCATATTTTTCTATTCTTGTCTATTACACAAAGAATTTATCCATTTTATAATTTTGCCCCCAGGCAGAATTTTCAAGAATGAAAAAAAAAAAAATCCTATGTAACTCAAGACACAACACAAAAAGACAAGCGGATAGAGAGCAATAACTAACAACTCAATGAGAATAGTCTAGTCCTGTGTCCTAACTGAGAAGAAATAGAGAAGTCATTATAACTAGTGGTCTCCTGACATCACACAGAATCACTTAGGTGCTTGGTAAAATATGGATCTGTGACAAAACTCCAAGGAACAGCAATTCACTGGTTCCAAGGTAAGGCAAGAAAGTATGTTTTGTTTGGTTTATTTTGGGGAACTAAGCATGTGAGGCAATTCCAATGGACTTTCCAGATTTGAAAACCACTGGTCTATACCAGCAGTCTCCCATCTTATTTTACAGATGAGGTAAGCAAATGAGGACCAGACTTTTCTGCTTCCTGTAAATTAATCCGCCCTTGCACACTACCACTGTCTCTGCCTGGGCCTCACATACTCAGGCCATGCTAATTTATAGTCCAATCCTACTGTATGAGTATGAACCACAAAGTATATATCTAAGAAGATTTCTCCCTCCCTTTTTTGCCAAACCACCAAAGGAAATAGTGGGCTTTAGAAGTTTAAGGCATAACCTAGGTGGTAAAGAGAACATCAGAAAACTCTATCACCCTCAAGCCTAGATTAAAGATGGTACACTGGCCATCTGCAACACTTTTCTAATTGATATTCTTTAATCAACTCTCACTGTTTAAGAGAACAAGTTTTCCCTTTCAATATAGTAAAATCTGAAATGAGTTTTCAGTATTATACAGTAACAATTCAAGTGGGAAAGTAAATGTTTCCTCACGCATTATCATAGAGCAGTGGTCTTCAAATACTTTTAAGAAACAGAGTCCACTTGAAAAATGACATCTTACATGGTAGCTCAATACATAAAAACAGGGAAAATGCTGTCTCCAGATCTGCCAGTTTCCTCTATCTTGCCTAAAGCTTCTGAAGCTCCAAAGTTTAAAAACCGTTTTCTCAAGATATAAAGCGTTCCTCACTGGATGAATTACTACAGATCTTAAAATTCAGCAAAAACAATTACTTCATTTCACATTCAAAATGATAGCTAGGGTTGCCTGGCTGGTGCAGTTGGTAGAGTGAGCAACTCTTGGTCTCAGGGTTGTTGAATTTGAGCCCCACATTGGGTGTAGAGATTACTTTAAAAATAAAAACTTTAAAAATAAAAAAAAGATAGGTAAATTCTGAGTTATTGTGGGGGGTTTTGTTTTTTGTTTGAGAAAGCAAACACACACACGAAAGCAGGGAGAGGGAGAGAAAACCTTAAGTAGGGTCCATGTCCAGCTCCTCAGAGTCTGATGTGGGGGCTCGACCTCACAATTCAATTCTGAATTTTTAATCCAATAATTACTGAATAACTAGTTAAAATTATACTTACCTCATTTTCTTCTTCTCTATTGCCATCCAGCCAAGAAAGCATGCAAAAGAATAAACAGAAATCGTAAATACTTAAAACCAATTGAAATCAAAGTTGTTTTTTATTAAAACCTAGGATACCTACAACCTATTCAATATGGTATTCGGTAAAGTTTCAATTACATTTGGTATAGCAAATATTTATTGAAGATAGCACCATGAACTGTGAAATAAAAAGGTGAATAAAGCAGAGTGCCTGCCCTTAAGAAGCCTACAGTGTCCTATAAATACAAAATGTAATTTTGTTACAAAAGTTAATTCCAACATAATAAAATATACAAGGATAGAAATATGTACAGTGTAACAACAAAGAGGGAGATAGCTCAGTTTAGTAGAAAGATAGGAAAGCGAAGAATCCTTCCTAAAAGAAGAGTAGTTTCTGAAGAATATACCTGTAGGGAGATTCTAAGCAGAGGGAGAGTCTCCACAAAGGCACAGAAATGAAAACACAGAACAACATGCATTAGAAAACTATAAACAGTTCAACATTACCTGAGTATAAAGTATAAGGCAGAAAGAAGCCAATAATTAGGTGAAGTAGGGGGCAGTAGCCAGGTCCAAAGTCCAGTTTCTCATGAGGCCAAATAGATTTTATCTTACAGATTAGGTGTTCTTAATCCTTTGTGGTGTCCATTCAACAGTCTCTTTGCTGATTACAAGGTATATACTCTATTCAAGGTCACAGCCTGTGGCTCTCTGAGCACACAGTTATGTTCTAACAAAGCTAACCACACTGTGTCCTGAGACTGTGGAATCAAAAGCCCTAAGTCTGGTATACACCAGTGCACCAAGGCATACTGGGGAAAGGGAAGCTACAAAAAGGGCTTTAGGTTATGACAGCCAGATTAGTACTTTAGGCAGGCCACTCTATAGGCTATATGACAAGACTGGAATATAATCATCTATTTTAAATGTCCCTTAAAAAGAAATGTACAAAAATCCTGTCTCCAAATGTAGGCCTGACTCCATCATAACTCAGTCTATTCACCAATGTCTAGGTAGCCATACAAAACCCAAACAATGAAGAGGGAAAAAAGTTGGCAATACATGGATGAGATCTGAATCAGAGTCGAGGTTAAACACTTTCTTCTACTCCAAAACCACTAAAAACTTCACAGATGCAACCTTAGAACAACTGTATTTCATTAATTCTGTGATGTACATTTTCCCCACATATAATACTTCTGCTTCACACCATCGATAACATCATAGTTTGACAAGCAGCATTTTTCCCTTTCTTAGTGGTTCATAAGATAGTTGTGTCTTACAACCTACGACATTCTAGATTTGGGGACGCCTGGGTGGCTCAGTGGTTGGGGCATCTGCCTTTGGCTCGGGTCATGATCCCAGGGTCCTAGGATAGGCATGGGGTCAGGCTTCCTGCTCAGTGGGGGCCGGTTTTTCCCTCTCCCATTCCCCCTGCTTGTGTTCCCTCTCTAGCTGCCTCTCTGTCAAATAAATAAATAAAATCTTAAAAAAAAAAAAAAAAAAGATTTGATTTAAATTAGTACCATGTGGAATTTTTTCAAGAACATCAAAGGTACCTGGACACACCTAAGCATTTGGAATGTCATTCATATTTGTACTCTCCTTTCAGTGTACATTTAAGAATGTTCATGCTTGGGGCGCCTGGGTGGCTCAGTGGGTTAAAGCCTCTGCCTTCGGCTCAGGTCATGATCCCAGGGTCCTGGGATTGAGCCCCACATCGGCCTCTCTGCTCTGCAGGGAGCCTGCTTCCTCCCCTCTCTCTCTCTGCCTGCCTCTCTGCCTACTTGTGTTCTCTCTCTCTGTCAAATAAATAAAATCTTTAAAAAAAAAAAAAAAAAAAAAAGAATGTTCATGCTTGTCCCATGCTTGTATCCATCTATATCCATACAGGAGTGCTGGAAATACTGAGGTGACCAGAACTCTTTCCTAAGCCTCAGCAGTTCTACTTTGGACCAGCAAATGAACTAGATAATCCTGACAAACTATAATCAGCGTCATCACACGATCAAAAGCTGGTGAAACACTGCAGAAGTAGGATTCGGGGGCGGGGGGATAATGATCCATTTCAGAAATCAGAGAACTGCTTAACAGAGATGGCAAGACATTTCCCAGAACATGATAATAAAATGTTTATAATAATAATATAGGCATGTACAGGGACGCCTGGGTGGCTCAGTTGGTTAAGCAGCTGCCTTTGGCTCAGGTCGTGATCCCAGCGTCCTGGGATCGAGTCCCACATCGGGCTCCTTGCTTGGCAGGGAGCCTGCTTCTCCCTCTGCCTCTGCCTGCCATTCTGCCTGCCTGTGCTCGCTCGCTCTCCTCTCTCTGACAAATAAATAAAAAAAATCTTTAAAAAAAAAATAATAATAATAGAGGCATGTACAGAAAATATGGGGAATATAAAATTTTCTCACTGTAAAGGCATGCCATGTTAATAGAGAAAGATCAAATTACAAACAAGCAAAAGGAAAAGTCCACAATCCAACATCCAAAGACAACTTCTATTAATACCTTGGTGTGAAAAGCCTTCCAATGCTGCTTCTGTGTATGTATGTGATGGTGGTGGGGAGGAGAAGGATAAACAAAGATCTTTGTTTTCAAGTATAGCAATCATATCATACAAGCCATTCTGTATCTTGCCTCCCTCCCTCATCATAAATAGAGCAGGGGAGCAAACAAGTTGTTTAGATCACAGAAAAAAATATGGAATCACTACAACAGACTGAAGGGAATGATCTTGAAAGCAGGGGATATAGATGAGTGAAGACATGGTTAAATTTTAAAACAAAGCAAGCATATCCTTTTGGTTTCTATTTCTCTCTCACATCCTCACTTGAACATTGAGAGAAGGAACAGAGCAAAATAGTTAAAATTCAAGTGTAAGTAACAGAAATGGAAGCGGACTATAATCCTCAATGTTGCTACCCAAAGCTGGACATTATTAATTTATAATAGAGCTTGTCAGCACGTTTATTCTACTTTTGCTGGCAGCATTAAACCATCTAGAAGCAACTAAAGGAACAACTGGTGAGTTACTCCAAAAAGTTGGGTGGGACAAGCGGGGTAGATGACAAGGAGATGAGAACTGAAGGCATCCCCAAGAATACATAAATGAGTGACCTAGTAACCCACAGATAACAGAAGAGAGTGAAATCTGAAAGCAGCTGATAAACTGAAAGAACAGGGCAGGGGCAAGATACTAGAAGCTTCAAAGAGTAAATCTTCTGGAAACCAGAAAGAGAGGTAGAAGGGTAAGGTGAAAGAATTGGAAATTATGGTCAGAGCACCAGAATTGGGGTACATTTCCAGGAAATGACAACATCCAGCTGTGGCCATGGAAGCAGACTGCCATTGCAGTAAGACAAGACTTTTTTGAAGAAACCAAATTCTGAGCCCACAATTAGTAGCAAGAATCAGCCACAAATGTTTTCTAATAAAAGAACACTTGTTTTGGTAAATAGTATAAAATAATGTTGAAGGGGGCGCCTGGGTGGCTCAGTGGGTTAAGCCACTGCCTTCGGCTCAGGTCATGATCTCAGTGTCCTGGGATGGAGTCCCGCATCAGGCTCTCTGCTCAGCAGGGAGCCTGCTTCCCTCTCTCTCTCTCTCTGCCTGCCTCTCCGTCTACTTGTGATCTCTGTCAAATAAATAAATAAAACCTTAAAAAAAAATGTTGAAGGAAGGTTGACAGAACTAGGGTATGGAAGCTAGAGCTAGGAGTACAGAGTCCCCAATATCCCTACCATGAAAAATAAAGAGGCATGCAGAAGCAGCCATTTAATTCTCTAGCAAACAATCTTCTTTTGAAAAGCTAATATTGAAGAAAAAACAGGAAGACTAAAGCCAGTTGTTTGTCAAAAACGTATAGTATAAGTATCTGCAGCTTGCTGAAGAGCTACCTTTAAAGAATGTTGATTAGTCCATGTCAGCACAGTGCCAAATCTCCACTAGGCCACAGGGTACATGTGGAAATGACTCAATTAAGAGATATAGTCATAGCAAGTTCAAAGAACCAATGAATAACATGACTACTAAAATCAACCAACTAACTACCCAATCTCTCTGGTTAGGACACAAAAACTTAAGTTTCTAAAGGGAAGCTTGGTGTGGGAGATTTGGCCATATCAAGAATATTTGCAGATGGGGACACCTGTGTCCTGAGACTGCTTGTGCTCCCTCTCTCGTGTGTCTCCCTCTGTCAAATAATAAATAAAATCTTAAAAAAAAAAAAAAAAGGAGAATATTCACAGATGAATACTCACAGCTGGATAGTAAGGGAATCTATTCTGGATACCATGTCACACAAGAAATGATACAGTTAAACAGAAGTTTGTTGTTGTTGTTGTTGTTGTTGTTGTCATTTTTAAAATTTTATTTACTTGTCGAGAGTGAGAGAGAGCACAAGCAGGGAGAGCTGCAGGCAGAGGGAGAACCAGGCTCCCCACTGACCAAGGAGCCCGACTCCAAACTCAATCCCAGGACCAGGGGATCATGACCCGAGCCAAAGGCAGATACTCAACCGACTAAGCCACCCAGGTATCCCAAACAGAAGTACTTTTATTACACTGGAAAAAAGACCACTTACAAGAACATAGTGATTTATTTTAAAATATCAGAAAACTTAGGAGATAAAATACTCTTATTTTGCACAACTCCAGAAGTTGGGGCTGTAAGGTACAGAATGACAGATTTTAGCTCATTTTAAGTCTGAACATTTTAAATTCATTTTCTTTCTTTGAAAAATACATGCACTCAGGGGGAAATCCATAATATAAAGAGATACACAACTCAAATTAGATCTCTTTCTCTACTGGCAACTAATAGTTAAGTTCTTCACACCCTTCTGGAAACTGTGTGCATAAATGAGCATATGTATCTCTTTTTAAGGAGAAAACACATACACGAAAGGAAACATACCTTTCTATAACTTATTTTTCTCCATTTAAAGCCTTAGATATCATTATATATCAATACATATACATGTAGCTTCATTTTTAGTTCTACTATCATAATAGCTTTTCATGTTTCTAAGTCACTGGTATTTTCTTTCTGCTGGGAAGTGCTTTTTCGAGTCCTCTGCCAATCAACTGAGTTGTTGGTCTTTCTTACTGATTTATAAAAATCAGATGTGACGCATCTGCAACTGAAATATGTCACTGTACAGGACACTGAAGTTCCCTTGTCACCAGAAACGCTTAAGAAGAATCTGGATGAGAACTTACCTCAAATGAGACAGAATTCCTGTTCTAGATGTCAAGCTAAAAGTAAGGTCCTAGAAGGTCTCATTCCAGGCCTTCAGTTCACTGAGTCTCCTGAACCACAAATCATCAGCAGCACTTAATTACTTTACCTTGATTTTAATAAGACTTTAAAGATGACATGGGGTGGGGGGGGCGCCTGGGTGGCTCAGTGGGTTAAAGCCTCTGCCCTCAGCTCAGGTCATGATCCCAGAGTCCTGGGATCGAGCCCCGCATTGGGCTCTCTGCTCAGCGGGAAGCCTGCTTCTCCCTCTCTCTCTGCCTGCCTCTCTGCCTACTTGTGATCTCTGTCAAATAAATAAACAAAATCTTTAAAAAAAAAAAATGACATGGGAGTGCCTCTAAAGGTTTCTCACTAAAATTCACATACTCAATGCTCAAGGTTAGTGTTCCTCACATTGAGTGATATATGGGCCTTTTTTAAAGGATATCAGATATTGTCAGATATTGAAGGCTAGATCTCAACTTGAGAGCACTGACTTAAGAATCTAAATATAAATTTACTTTACTTGAAAATTACCACTGAAAAATGGTAGTTTTCAAGTGAAATAAATCTTAAAACTTCAAACTGGTCAAAATAATTTTTAAGATGCGTGGGTTAGAAAGTAGTATTGTGTTGATGTTAGTAATGTTGATGTTAATTTCTCAAAATTGATAACTACACAGTGATTATATAAGAGAATGCCTTTGTTTTTAGAAAATACACATTGGAGGATATGAGGATAAAAAGGCATCATGACTATAACTATCAAACATTTCAGAAAAAAAGTAATGTGTGCATGTGTGTATGCAGAAAGATAAATGATAAATGGTAAAATGTTCATACTGGGGTGAAGAAGGTATATAGGAAATCTCTATTTTTGACCATTTTGTATTATTTTTGACCATTCTGTAAGTCTAAAATTATTTCAAAGCTAAAAAACTGTTTTTTGGGGGCGCCTGGGTGGCTCAGTGGGTTAAAGCCTCTGCCTTCGGCTCAGGTCATGATCCGGGGGTCCTGGGATCGAGCCCCGCATCAGGCTCTCTGCTCAGCAGGGAGTCTGCTTCCTTTCCTCTCTCTCTGCCTGCCTCTCTGCCTACTTGTGATCTCTCTCTGTCAAGTAAATAAATAAATAAATCTTAAAAAAAAAACAAAACTGTTTTTTTAACTTAAGATAATCAAACATGAAAAACTTTTAAATACCCTCGCAAAATCTCCACCCCTTAAGAATCTAAGAAAAAGGCTATATGGACTCAGAGATCCTAGAGCCTCAGCTAGAGAAACATTACCTCTAAATTTTCCAATTCCATATTCTGAAAGGCAGTGTTGAGAATAAGCTACAGAAAAACTAGACCCTATGTTAGACTAAAATTCCAGATTCAGGATTTTGTGAAGAGATAAAAACTCAAAAAGAGATAAGACAAGAGAACTGTTGATAACAAAAGGAAGGAAGCTCCGATGACAACCTGAAGAGTATTTCCCAACACTGCTTGGGGCAGGAGTTGGTTTATCTTGTTGACAGCGGCATTTATCTTATTTTATTTCTTCAAAGATTTTAATTCTTTGAGAGGGCACTCCCATGAGAGAGCGCAAGTTTGGGCGGGGGAGCAAAAGAGAGAGGGAGGAACAGACTCCCGGCTGAACAGGGAGCCCAATGTGGGGCTCAATCCCAGGACCCTGGGATCATGACCGGAGCCAAAGGCAAGCGCATAACTGACTGAGCCACCCAGGCGCCACAACAGTGGCATTTAAATGCCAAACACTACTCAGAACATAGGAAATAATAAATATCCAACAACATCATTCCCACTTTCCTATGTTGCTAAGCTTGCTTTACACTAATCCCCAGAAGGAATTTCAATAGTTAAAATGGTCTCCTCCAAATTCAAACATAGATCAGTCTCCACTTTAAGTAATTTTTCATACTGCCCTTCATTCTACCATCCTCCTCCCTCTCTCCCAGCCTCCATACACAAATATCACCTGCCCAAACCCCTCTTAATCCCCTCAGCCACTTCAATCTCACTTTCATTTACTTGGCAATTACCTAGTATGTACTCAGGACTATACTGCCTGTTGCTAGCCTTTTCCTTACCATTCTAGACACTACTACTAAACTCAACCCCTACACCATGTACTTTGCAGAGTGATAATCACATACAACCTTGACTTCTATTTACTGTTTCTGCCTTCCCAACTAGGGTTCAAGTTACAAAGAGACAAAAGTAACATCCTTGCCTTTATTGTGTTATCTGGGTTGACCTGGGTTGACCATTCCCATTCCTGGCATTAACTCTCATTACTTTTTGAAACAAAAAAATTCCTTAACAATAGTACCATGTTTTAACTTTCTCATTTCAAGCAATTCTCAAAGGAAAAGAAGGAAATACCTAAAAAGTGACCTGTAGGAAAAAACAAGCCATACAGGCCATAAGTTAATTTATAACATCTGCATACTCTCTCATCCAAAACATAGGACCCAAGAGGACAAGTGAATTAAAACATCCATGAGAAATATACGTAACTTATGTAAACAATAAAGTCATGAATACCACCCTGCTTTTTATGAAAGGCCTGGAAACTTTAGGCAAAGCACTTCGGGATGAATACGCTAACCTGAACCAGTGCCAATGGAGCTGAGAAACACAAGCATTATTTCTCACTTGCTTTACATCCACATCTTCAACTAGCACAGTATCTCAAACATACAGAGAGCTCCTGACAGATTAAATCTAGAAAAAAATTAGTGAAATGTTATTAAAATTAAAGGCAAGAGTATTCTCAGAGGAAATAATTTAATTCAAACACTATCTCTGATATATACAGATCAAAATAACAACTCTCCTCCCCAGTGTCATACTCATCAACCACTCTCATATCCCAAGAATTGAAACTTTATTTTAACATAGTGTCTACACAGGATACTGAGTAAAGCTAATAACTTATTTTCTTTAAACAAGCAATCACTTTGTAAACAAACACAGATGATCTTAAATGTATCCTTGTGGAGTTCCACAGTCAGTGAGGAAAGGTAAGAATATCATCCCAAATGTTAACAATTACATATTTACTTGAAATGTTTCTAAATTTGTCTTCCAAATTGATTTACAGGAACACCTGCATAAAAAAAAAAGCAATCTGCTTTTTCCAAAACCCATAAATTAGAATGTGTGGTGATCTAATTTGAACATTTTAGGGCCTATTATATACAAATCAGTTTCACTATTTATTTACTATTGGGAGTTAAATCTCTTAAATTACCGGTTTTATTTTCCTCATTGGGTAGATGTGGGAGGGGGTACCCATTACTAAACAACCTTCAAAAGACAGAAATGTGTAAATATTGAAATTCAATTTTAGTACCAGCCAATGAATCACAACGGAAAGAGTTGAGGATAAGTTCTTCGTGAGCTGGTCACATTATACTATTGTCTTATAGAGCCCATTACTAGACCACCATCACCACTATCAGCAGCTAACAGAGTATTTTCTATCTTGGGGATACCAGGTTATATGCTTTACAAACACCTAGTTCATCTGCAATCCTCAAACTACCAAGGGTATACTATTTGTATTCCCATTTTGCAAATGAAGAAACCTAACATCACAGTAGCAAAGTGACAGAGCCAAGTATCCAGGCTTTTTGATGCAGAGCCCTTGCTCTTTAAATCAAATATTTATTAGCTATTACACAGAAATGGGAGCAAAGAGCAAAAAGTTTCAGAGAAACGTATTTTGATTCAGTGTACTAGTAAATTATTTGCCTAGCAACAGAAGCAGTTGTATCATGAAATAGAAAATAAAAGTCCTGCTGATCTTGTGTCTAAAGAAATTCCCAACCTATATGCAAGAAATCACTAGGTTTTGGATTCCCCCCCCCAAACTTCAGACTAGATTCTTCTATGAAGAAATACTCTACTGAAAGCAATGTGGAATACTAAGTCTGAGGGAGATGGCTTACTATAGACAGACTACAGGATATAAAGTAGTGAATGTTTAAAAAGCTGTACCTACCCTGTATTTTACCAGACTGAATACTTAGCCTTCCAGTCCTACTTTTGCTTAACCACATTAAACAGAAACATGAAAATAGATGGCGGTCAGTTCCTTCATGTGATTATAGACCCTGATGCAAATTAGCTTAAAACCCAGCTTCAAATTAAAACAATGAAAGTAAAACATGTGATGTGATGATGAGACACATGAGATAGAAGGTATTTCTCTTTTCATACACAAAGATAGTAATTCAGGATATTTCTCTTCCATAAACACCTGCTTTCTTTGGTGTTAATATTAAAAATGCGTCTGAAAATAATTTCATTCTTTCATGTTTCAGAAGCAAGTTTTTTGCTGTTATAACTAAAAAAATCTACATGGGCTGGATTTTTATTTTGATAACACAATGAATATAGCAACTCAGAAAGTTCCTAGAATAAATTACCACCAGACCAAAATCAAAACACACCAAAGAGGAATGAAACTCAGCTTAAAAAAAGAGAGAAAGAGAAACTCAGTTTTCTTCAGGAACAACAGCTTAAACAAAATAAGACAGCTATCATTTATTTTCTGATTGTTGTGAAGTTTAAGCATTTTCCCAAAAATAGCAAGTTAATGTTCAAGGTGTGAAAGAGAAAGGTTTAAAGTCAACTAACACAAGCACAAGTATGACAACGATACCCACACCTCAAAACAAATCCTGAAACTCTTATTTTTACAAGGCAAAGTCAATGATAATATAAGATTACTATGAATTACAATGCACTGATTACACCATCCCTCACCATTTCATGCATGGAAAAGGAAGGTTAAAATAAAATGCAAAGGTTATCCATGTGATAGCAGAAGACTGGAACTAGCCTAAATCTTCATCAAAAGAGTGGCTGAATAACAGTGGTACATCCATCCATTCAATGAAGTAGTATATAGCAGGACAAAGCAAATGATGAAGAACTCTGTATACTGTGCTGGTATGGTCTCCAGAATATACTGTTAAATGAAACAGCAAGACGCAAAACAGTACGTTTTGTATGCTTCTATTTTCAAAATCAAAAACTGAAGGCTCAATAAAATTAAACATATTAAAGGAAATGGTGAAAGAAGAACAGGAATGAAAGTTACTCCTCTTTGAACATTCTTTCATTGCAGTAACTTTGGAAACATGTAAAGCCTTGCTTTTTTAAAAAATGAGAAAGTAAAAAAAAAAATAATTTCTAGAAACTCAAACTGTAAAAAAACTATACCAGATTGGTGACTGGCATAAACACAAAGAAAAGCTAAACTAAACTATTTTGACTACAAACACCTTACTAAAACATATCCTGAGGGTAAAAAAAGCAAAGAAATCTTAAACTGTTAGTAGTCTTACTGTTATAATAATACCAGTATTACTACCGAAACTGTCATATATAAATAGATAAAGCAAATAAGTTATTACTTTAATGTCATTAGGAACTAAGATTTTCAACATAAAAGTGATAAAGTTTTAAAACAAAAACTCTTAAATATGAATTGGAAAAATCATATGAACTGAAAAGTTTTGTTGTTCTTTTTTCCTACAAAATACATATATCTTGGGGCACCTGGGTGGCTCAGTGGGTTGAGCCTCTGCCTTCAGCTTGGGTCATGGTCTCGGGGTCCTGGGATTGAGCCCCACATCGGGCTCTCTGCTCAGCAGGGGGCCTGCTTCACCCCTGCCCCCCGCCTCTCTGCCTACTTGTGATCTCTGTCAGATAAATAAAATCTTTAAAAAATATATATATATCTAGGGGCACCTGGGTGGCTCAGTGGGTTAAGCCTCTGCCTTCGGCTCAGGTCATGATCTCAGGGTCGTGGGATCAAGCCCTGCATCGGGCTGTCTGCTCAGTGGTGAGCCTGCTTCCTCCTCTCTCTGCCTGCCTCTCTGCCTACTTGTGATCTCTCTCTGTCAAATAAATAAATAAAATCTTTAAAAAAATAAATAAAAATAAAAAAATAAAAAATATATATATATCTTAACTGTCCAATGACAAGACCTAAGCACTGACAACCCAGTAGCCATAAGTAGCACGACTAGTATCTAGATTATGGTCTCTAGGTATCACTTTCACTAAAAGGAACCAAGGCTCACAGAAGAAATGGTGGCTCCAGGACTGAGGTAAAAAGTGTATAAATGAGCTAGGGCCAAGGAATTTACTAAAGATTACCAGGATCATGCAAAAGGTCACAGAACCCAATCTGAAAAGACTTCAACTGGACAAAAATGAGGCAATTTGAGCAACATGAAGAACAAAAAACGAGTGCAATGCATCAAAGTACAACAAATATATAAAGATAAACTCATAAAAAAACAAGTCCCTATTGATCACCTTTGGAGGTTAAATTACCAATATGACATCCACTCGTTATCTGAAAATTGACAAAGGAAAAGAACTCAGTACTTGTCCTATCTTTCTCATATGAACTGTATTTCAGCATAATCAGTAGAATTCTATCTAATAAATTCAACAATCCTCAATGGCAGCTAAAATCAGTAGGTGAAAGGTTGATGGGGAACTGTGTAATAGACTACAGGATTGACTACACCATAGTCAGGATTGACTACACCATAATTACTGGTTAAATTTGCTATCACGAAAATAAGAGAACCTGGTATTTCCCCCCTGACATGATGCAATAGGTAATCAATAAAAAAACTGGAGTAGGAGTCTGATGTAACTACCAGTCTCCAAAAACTACGGGTAACAGAAAAACATGTTAAAGGACACCATAAGGATGCACAGAGCTGATAAATGTAATAAGGGTACTTTTACAGATTGAGAGATTTGAAATCTGGTAATCACATGATTATTTAGATCCTAACTTAAAAAAAAAGAAACTAAGTAACAGTAAAGAATTATTGCCATTGCACAAGGCATGATAATGCTATTGTGGTTACTTTTCTTTTTTTTTTAATTTCAAAGAGAGAGAGGGAGAGCAAACGCACAAGGGAGAGCATCAGCGAGAGGAGAGGTAGAGGGAAAGGGAGAAGCAGGCTTCCCACTAACCAGGGAGCCCAATGTGGTCCTTGATCCTAAGACTGTGATATCATGACCTGAGTTGAAATCAAGAGGCCTAACAGACTGAACCACTCAGGCACCCCTACTATGGTTACTTTTTAAAAAACCTTTGTCTCAGGGTGGCTGGGTGGTTCAGTCAGTTAAGCACCCAACTCATGGTTTTAGTTCACATCATGATTTCACGGTTGCAGCATCGAGCCCCATGTTGGGCTCTGCACTCAGAGCAGAGTCTGCATCAGATTCTCTCTCCTGCTCCACCCCATAAATAAATAAAATCTTTTGGGGTGCCTGGGTGGCTCAGTGGGTTAAGCCGCTGCCTTCGGCTCAGGTCATGATCTCAGAGTCCTGGGATCGAGCCCCGCATCGGGCTCTCTGCTCGGCAGGGAGCCTGCTTCCTCCTCTCTCTCTGCCTGCCTCTCTGCCTGCTTGTGATCTCTCTGTCAAATAAATAAATAAAATCTTTAAAAAAATAAATAAATAAATAAATAAAATCTTTTTTAAAATAAATAAAAATATAAATGTCTCTTAAAGATATAAAAACATGAAAAAAATATCTGGGGTGCTTCAAAGTATTCCAGTAACACCAAGAAAAAAATGGGGATATGAAACCAAGATGGCAAAGTGTTAGTAACTACTGAAGAGTATACTGGGCAGGGGCAGGTGGGGTATTCATTGTACTGTATATTCTCTCTCGTATGAATGTTTGAAATTTTTCATAATAAAAAAATGTTAATGTTTAATTGGAACATCAGAGAGGACAACCAACCCCCAAATAAATAAACCTCAAGAGACCATGTATCCACATACAGCAAGTAAGGGTGGGTGGTTAGAAGCATACTGGCAAGTGCTCACTTCAGCAGCACATATGCTTAAAAAAAAAATAGAAAATAAAAAAATAAAAAAATATGCTGGCAAAAACTTACATATTCCTGTAACCATCCAATCACCAACCTACCCACAATCAGGGCCCACTCACCTGGTTGTGGCTGAGCATTAATCTCTTTATCCAAACAAAATTAATCCAGGATTTACCCATCTGATTTAGACTTTATTTCTATGGTTGCACAGAATTACATTCCCCAACAATAATAAAATATGTATCATAAATATATAACCACAGTGGACATTATGCTATGATGGAAAATATTTTCTATAAATTAACTTTTGCCAAATAGCATTAACATACAGTTCTACTTTAGGGGTCATTTAATTTGCAAAGACTCATGGTTGAGAAAATTTTTTAAAAAACAAAAATTCAGCAACAGTAGATATAAAACTATTTTGTATTTGGGAAGGAGAATATTAATAATCTGAATATTTAAATCTATCTTCCACCCATGTGCCAATCCTTTAGGATAAGCCACCACAGTGCTGTATTTCCATTTCCTGAGAAAAATCTTTTTGAGTTCTCAAGGTAAACATAAAAACAATACAATTGGGGCGCCTGGGTGGCTCAGTGGGTTAAGCCTCTGCCTTCGGCTCGGGTCATGATCTCAGGGTCCTGGGATCGAGCCCCGCGTTGGACTCTCTGCTCAGCAGGGAGCCTGCTTCCCCCCCCCCCTCTCTCTGCCTGCTGCTCTGCCTACTTGTGATTTCTCTCTCTGTGTCAAATAAATAAATAAAATCTTTAAAAAAAAAAAAAAAAAAAAAAAAAAAAAAATACAATATTTTGCACATCATTTGGCAAAATAGAAATCTGGTTACAATTTCCACTTCTAGATACCAAATTCCAGATATATAAGATTAATAAAATAATGTAGAATATAAAGTTGGTCTGTTTCATCTATAAAACAATTTGTATCAGAACTTCTATCCCATGGGCTTTTGTTTATGTCTCAAATGTCAAGTTACACTATACAAGAATTTAAGAAAATGCAGTTGGTCCACAGCCCTAGCCAGTAAGTCCCTAGCAACTTAAAAATATTCCAGTAATCACAGAGATATTAAGTGACATCAAAAGCTCACTAGAGGGGCACCTGGGTGGCTTAGTGGGTTAAGCCTCTACCTTCCACTCGGGTCATGGTCTCAGGGTCTTGGGATGGAGGCCCGAGTCAGGCTCTCTGCTCAGTGGGGGGCCTGTGCCCCCCCCCCGCCCCGCCTCTCTGCCTACTTGTGGTCTCTCTCTGTCAAATAAATAACATCTTAAAAAGAAAAAAAGAAGCTCACTAGAAGAGGTCCAATCTTATTCTCTATGATAGAGAAATACTACAAATTGAACAAGGTAGATGTACCCCTCACAGAAACAACCAAGGGTAAAATGACAGAAGGACCTGGACTTGGAATTAACAATACTAGCCAGTATCTTTTTCTTTTCAAGTAGGCTCCAGGCCCAACGTGGGGATTGAACTCATGACCCTGAGATCAAGAGTTACATGCTCTACCAACTGAGCCAGCCAGGCACCCCACCAGTAGCTAATATCATGCATGAAAGTCAAAGTAGGCAGCTGGTTTTCATATTTACATCTATACTGATGAAACCAAGGAAAACCAAAATGGACACTGTAAACACCGTAACTAGTATGATGAAAAAGACGTAGGAATGCCTGGGCAGCTCAGTCAATCAAGGATCTGACTCTTGGTTTTGGCTCAGGTCATGATCTCAGGATCCTATGATGGAAACCTACATTGGGCTCCATGGCCAGCACAGAGTCTGCTTGTCCCTCTCCCTTTGCTCCTCTCCCTGCTCGCTCACTCTCTCTCAAATAAATAAATACGATCTTTTAAAAAAAAAAGAAAGAAAGAAAAAGACCTATTCAGCATAAGCTTTCCACTCTGGGGTCTTTCTAGTACCTTCCTACCAGAAGGTATGTCCCAATTCCTTTTCTCCTCCACTATCTGTTTTCAAAATACCAGATGGGGAGGCATACAGTTTAAGAGGTTAATTTAAATGGTTAAAGCAAAACCCTGAAAGTTAGTCAACCTGGATCTGAATACCAACTCCAGTACTTTTTAACACTAAGAAAAATGGTAGCCAAAGAGTTTACCTATGAAACTGAAATAGTAGTACTGTATTTACTTCAAATAGAGGCTCAAAGGAGAATATCTATTTAAAATCCTCTATACAGCACCTGGTATATAGTTAGTACTCAATAAATGGGAACTGTTAGCAATTTGTATTACATATTTGTAAGATTCTTTCATTAGCAACAGTCTTTACTCATAATGTATAAAAATATGAATCACTATGAAATACATCTCAAACCAATAAGATATTGCATATCAATTATACTTCAATTTTAAAAAGTATCCACTTTTGGGAAATAAGCATAAATAGTAAGGACCTTGGAGCACCTGGGTGGCTCAGTGGGTTAAGCCTCTGCCTTCGGCTCAGGTCATGATCTCAGGGTCCTGGGATCGAGCCCCGCATCGGGCTCTCTGCTAGGCAGGGAGCCTGCTTCCTCCTCTCTCTCTCTGCCTACTTGTGATCTCTGTCAAATAAATAAAATCTTAAAAAAAAGAAAGAAAAAGAAAATAGTAAGGACCTTGCTCACTTTTATATCCCCAGGTCTTGGCACTAAAAAGGTGCACAGTAAATAATTCTGAACAAATGAACAGAGGTAGAAGATGAAGGATAGAGATTGAAGAGAATGGTAAAAATACAGAGAAGCTGCAGAAGGAAAACAGAGTTAACACTTAACTGTAGTCTTCTGGCCCGTGCCAACTGGCTAAGTTTGTTACACATCCACAAGTACAGAAATTGAGACTAGAGTTTGCAAACTTTTATAGCAATGTGACCTTGACCAGTGATCCGTAGGCTTATACTTTTTTAAGCATTTTATTTTGAAATAATTACAGATTGACAAGAAATTGCAAAAGTAGTACAAAGAGTCTCTGTACACTTCACCCAGCCCCCTCCCATGGTAACATTTTATGTAGCTGGAGTACAATATAAAAACCAGGAACATTACCGTTAACCACACTAGATATAATTCACTTTCCACCATTCTTCTCAACCTGTATTCATATTCATTTGTGTGTGCATGTAGTTCCATGCAAAGTTATTCCATACATAGATTCATATAACTACCACCACAATGAATACATATAACTGTTCAATCAGTGCTGGATTCTGAATGATTTCTCACTTCAGGGGCACCTGGATAGCTTAGTCAGTTAAGCCTCTGCCTTTGGCTCAGGTCATGATCCCAGAGTCCTAGGATGGAGCCCCACATCGGGCTCCCTGCTTGGTGGGAAGCCTGCTTCTCCCTCTGTCTGCTGCTCCCCTTGGTTGTAACTCACTCTCTGTCAAATAAATAAATAAAATCTTTGGGTTTTTCTTTCTACTTCATTTTTCTAGGACTTCATTTTTATTGTATGGGGTTTTTTTTAAAGATTTTATTTATTCATTTGGCAGAGAGAAAGAGAGCACGTGTGCACACAAGCAAGGGAAGCAGCAGGCAGAGGGAGAGGCAGAAGCAGGCTCCCCACTGAGCAAGACTTCCAGGCTCAATCCCAGGACCCTGGGATCAAAACTCAGCAGAAGGCAGATGCTTAACTGAGCCACCCAGGTGCCATTTAGCATATGTTTAAAATATACCAATCCATGACAGACTAACAGTTAATTTGAGAAACCTAACTACAAGATGTACAAATTGGCTTTATACTATTTGGAACCCCTTATTTCCTAAATAATTGATAACTGGATTTCTTTTTCTCCTGTCAGGTAGCAGACAATCAAAACTGAAGCATATACAGAAAGTCCCCACTTTTTGTATATTGGGATTTTACTGCTATCTAACAAAGTTCAGACATTCTTCATTCCTCAGTCAGGATTTCACCTTAAAACAATTCCTCCAAAAGAATGCAATGTGTGGGGCGCCTGGGTGGCTCAGTTTGTTAAGCACCTGCCTTCAGCTAGGCTCATGATCCCAGAGTTCCAAGACTGAGTACCTTGTCAGGCTCCCTGTTCAGCAAGTTATCTGCTTCTTTCTCTCCCTCGGCTCCTCTCCCCAACTCATGCTCTCTTGCTCTTACTCTCTCCCACTCGTGCTTCCTCTCAAATGTGGGAGGGGGGAGTATTTAAAAAAAGAAGAAGAAGAAGAAGAAGAAGAAGAGAAGAAGAAGAATGCAACATGTGGGGAATAAAAGACATGACCTAAAAAAAGGAAAAAATAAAACACAAAAAACCAAAACTCCAGATACTTCACAATCCTCATCCAAAATTCTTCCCATTGGATTTTTTAGGTTCCCAGATTCCTGAAAATACACTAAAATCATTTCTTACCTGGAGTTTGGAGAAATGTTTCTTTAAAAAAAAAAAAGATTTATTCATTTGAGACAGAGAGAGAGCAGGATCAGTGGGGAGAGGCAGAGGGAAAAGAAGACTCCCTGCTGAGCAGGGAGCCTGCCATGGGGCTCGATCCTAGAACATGAAAACCATGACCTCAGCCAAAGACAGACGCTCAACCATCTGAGCCACCCAGGCACCCCTTGGAGAAATGTTTCCATATGTTTAGACCACCTGTCCTTTTTTTTTTTTTTTTTTTTTATTTTTAAAGATTTTATTTATTTGACAGAGAGAGATCACAAGTAGGCAGAGAGGCAGGTAGAGAAAGAGGGGGAAGCAGGCTCCCTGCTTAGCAGAGAGCCCGATGTGGGGCTCGATCCCAGGACCCTGAGATCAGGACCTGAGCTGAAGGCAGAGGCTTAACCCACTGAGCCACCCAGGCACCCCCAGACCACCTGTCCTTTATTAAGGTATTTTCTTTTAGCTCCTAGCACACACTTTCTACACTCTTGTTTGTGACAGTATGATTAGGACTCTGTAAACTACATTTTTCCTCTGGCACAAATAGCTTGTGCTAGAAGACTGAAAGGCTGCGAGCAGCCTAAGAGTGAATGTGCTCCTTCCTGTTGGTCACAGTTTCTACGAGTACTAACCCACTAACACATTTTCATCCTGACGTTGATTCCAGTTTCTACCTTTTTTCCACAATCTCAGACCAGCCTTACTGCAACCCCTCAGATGCCAGCACCAGTTGTCAGGTACCCCTTCCTCAGAGGCCTCAGCTCCAGGGGGTCCTACCTACTCCAAGATTCTAGGTTTTGAGAACCACACCCCCTTCCTTTCTCTCTCCAGCCCTAGGATAGGCAGCTACTTCCTGCCTTTCTGCTGGTGTTACCTTCAGTGTCCCCTTTTGATTTTCTCAGTTCTCCAGCAGCCCTTTCAACCAATTCCTTACATTAAATTCTACCTTCTGACTGATATGAGAAAAACAGCCCGAAAGCTTAAGAAAAATTAGAAGTAAGTATTATTCTAACCTAACTATGAGATTCATCACTAATGCCACATTGGGGTACAGTGAGCTTCTTACCAAGCTACCCTAAAAAACATGAGACTAGGATGGGCCATGCCTTCCTGAAAATTTAACATACTTTAAAACTGTACATAAGCAATCTTGCAAATCAGACACACAAGTGTAGGCAAAGTTTCCATAAAGACCCAGGAAGTAAATATTTCAGGCTTCACAGGCCATTCAGTCTGTCAGAACTACTCAACTTAGACATTTTTGTGGGAAAACATCCATATACAATAAATGAATGAGCATGGCTGTGCTCCAATAACTATTTACTGACACAAAAATTTCAATGTCATATCATTTTCATATATCACAAAATACTATTCGTTTAGTGTTTTTTAACCATTTAAAAGATATAAAATCAGGGGTGCCTGGGTGGCTCAGTGGTTTAGCCTCTGCCTTCAGCTTAGGTCATGATCCCAGGGACCTGGGATCGAGCTCACATCAGGCTCCCTGCTTCCTCCTCTCTCTCTGCCTGCCTCTCCGCCTACTTGTGATCTGGCAAATAAATCAATAAATTCTTTAAAAAAAAAGATATAAAATCTTTCTTAATTCTTAGGCTATACAGAAACATCCAGGCAGGCTGCATCTGGCCCACTGGCCAGTTTGCCAACCCCCAATCTAGACAGTACTTATTACAAAAATCAAAGTGTGATGTTCACTGGTGGGCTCAAAAAAACGAGTTTAAACCTGGGCTTAAGCTATAATTAACCTTAAACTTCACGGAGACAAAACAATGTTACTTATGTTCTTCAAACTTTAAGATTTTATTTATTTGAGGGAAAGAGAGAAAGCATGAGCAGGGGGAGGGCAGAGGGAGAAGCAGATGCCCCACTGAGCAAGGGGTCCCAACACAGGACTTGATCCCAGGACCCCAGGATCAAGACCTGAGCCTAAGGCAGACACAACCACTGAGCCACTCAGGTGCCCCAAACTTTCTTTGGATGAAGACAAAGGATTAGAAAATTTACTAACCAGGAAATTTCAAAGTATGATCTAGGCTCAATTTAAACATTCACCAATTTTTATATCTTCTTTCTCCTTCTATAATGCCATAAAAATAAGCACTGGTTTTTGTTTGTCTGACCTGTGTTTATGTGGCTGTGTTCCTATATAACGTCACTTAAGAGTAGTGAAATTTGAATTTCACATAGTTTTCATATGTCACAAAATATTCTTCTTCTGAAGAAAATTAAAAATGTAAAAACCATTAAAAAATGCAAAAACCACTCGGCTCACAAATACAGGTGTTCAACCAGATTTGGCCTGTGGGCCACAGTTTAACAACCCGTTTTAGTTTTATTTATTTTGTTATTTATTTTTTTAATATTCATCTCCATGACTTAAGCACTGTTTTTTGTTGTGGTGGTGGTTGTTTTTTGAGGTGGGTGTAGAGGTAAAAGGAGAGAAAATCTTTTTTTTTTTTTTTTTTAAAGATTTTATTTATATGACAGAGAGAGATCACAAGTAGACGGAGAGGCAGGCAGAGAGAGAGAGAGAGAGGGAAGTAGGCTTGACCTGAGCCGAAGGCAGCGGCCTAACCCACTGAGCCACCCAGGCGCCCCAAAGGAGAGAAAATCTTAAAGCTCCACGCCCAGCATTGAGACACTCACACAGGGTTCAATATCACCATCCTGAGATTGTGACTTGTGCTGAAATCACAAGTCAGACCCTCAAGCAACTGAGCCACCCAGCATCGGTTTTTAAATTAACCTTGAGGGGCTTCTGGGTGGCTCAGTTGGTTGGGCAACTGCCTTCAGCTCAGGTCGTGGTTCCAGAGTCCTGGGATTGAGTCCTGAATCAGGCTCCCAACTCCATGGGGAGTCTGCTTCTCCTTCTGACCTTCTCTGCTCTCATGCTCTCTCTCACTTCTCTCTCAAATAAATAAAATCTTAAAAAAAAATAAATTAATTAACTATGAATAATGCAAATTTCTGAATCAGAGAATCAATAAGTAAGGGTCTTGATGTTCAACTTAGAAAAACTTAAGTTAGAGCAATATGGTCTCATTTCCAAAAACAATTCAAACAGAAAAAATATTACAGACATCCAAGCAAGTTAGGTACAAGTTTATTTCAAAGTAACCATGATTACACAGCCTCTCCTATTAATCTACAACTACTCTGATCAGCACTGAGGAATGATGTCTCTGGAATCTTATGCTCTCACAAATATGTTCATTATTGCTACTTGTGAGCTCTGTCCATTTGTCCAAAAACCATGAGTTAAAGTCCTAAGAGAAGCCCTGAACTAGAACTACCTCATCGTGTGGACAGAGCATGAACTGGTAATACAAAAAAAGCACAACCAGCAGTGCAGTTTCATGCAGGACATGAAGAAAGGCAAAAATAAACATTAGCCCTCTTCACAAAAGTCAAGTTATCCGCCTATGTACCTCTCCTGGTTTCCTTAATACATGGAATGACAACAAACCAAGGCTGGCGTTTCACTTTAGTACAAGTTTCTAGAAGCTCATTTCCAATGAAGATTTCAGACTATTTAAGGCACTTGGCCAAAGAAGCAGATCTGGATGGTTTACATATCCAGTGTACCGTTTGCTGCAATGATATTCAGCCATCTAACCCTCCAGCATACATATTTGCAAAGTCAAAGAAAAGAAATAACTCAAGGAGGAAATTCTCCCCACCCTCCGAATTGAACTATTACAAGCACCTCAAGACTCCAGAAGACCCCCCAGGAAAACAAGTTAACTCAGAATACAGAAATCCAGTTGATTACTAATGGCTACTATTATGTTATTCCTTAATTAGTATCATTAAAAAGTTAGTCTTGGAGCAGCTGGATGGCTCAGCTGGTTAAGCAACTGACTCTTGATTTCAGCTCAGGTCATGATCTCAGGGTCATGCAATCAAGCCCCTCCTAGGGCTCCAAGCCAGGCATGGAGCCTGCTAGAGAGTCTCTCTCCCCCTCTGCCTCTCCACTCCCTCTTAAAAAAAAAGAAAAAAAAAAAGGCAGTCTTTGACAAATTGGTACATGGAAATACTCTTGCTCACGTTGTGGTATCATCACTAGCTAGCAAGCATAGCTTGAGCTTCTTTGGGTCTTCTTTTCCTACCTTATTCATAAAATCAGAGGCACTATCTTCCATGCCCTTTAAAATCACAGCCTTGGTAAACCATAATAATGAGTTGGGGGGGGGGGGGGGGGAGTGGGAAGCCACAGTAATGAGAAGTCATTAATTAAGGTAATAAAGCCTCCCTCGATGAGCTACCACTTAAGAGGCTCAGCAATTTACGCTGGGACAAATGCAGAGGAGTCTAACTGGAAATGGACATAGGGACAATTTTCCCTATGTACCCTACCCATCAGTATGACCCTTGAGCACCCTACACTCACCCTTTTTGCCTAACTCCCATTCTTTCAGGCTAAGTATACATCCTCCGGGCAGCCCTCCCTGCCTACCCACCCCTCTACTCCACCAGTCTGGCTTAGCCGTCCCTGCTCTAGCTCGCTGTACTTACTTCTCAATCCCTATCACAAGGTAGGAATTCAATAAATGTTAGCTGAATAGCCGAGAGTTCAATCCAGCTAGTTTTTCTTAATCAACTGGATTTAAAAGTTTTGATTATAATGAAAAAAAACTGAATATAATTCATAATTATTTCATAGAGTTTAAGGCTTAGCATGTAATTTTTTTTCAGTTCTAAATATAAAAAGCATCAGCTATCCCAGAGAACAAAAGCCTCAATTTTAGGGGCACCTGGGTGGTTCAGCCGTTAGGCATCTGCCTTCAGCTCAGGTCATGATGCCAGGGTCCTAGGACTGAGCCTCACATTGGGCTCCCTGCTTGGTGGGAAGCCTGCTTCTCCCTCTCCCACTCCCTCTGCTTGTGTTCCCTGTCAAATAAATAAATAATATCTTTAAAAAAAAAAAAGCCTTGATTTTAGATTATCAAGTCTTCTACCATTTTTCAGTGTCACAGCCTTATGGTATATCCCAAAACACCCCTTGGTTTATCACTGCATCTGTAGTTGCCTCAATTCCTTTTGGCCCCTAATATTCACAGATAGATAAATGAGACTACTGATCAGATCCTTTGATCAGAAAGACAACTAAGCAAAGGGAAAGGGGTATAATTTAAATAGATTATTCATCCTGGAAAAAACACAAATATACAAAACAACAACTAAAAAGGCTGGGGGAAAAAAACTGGTCTAGCACAAAACACAATAGGCTATCCTACCTTAGGAAACACTCATGGTTCTCTCTCAGACCAACACTATGAGATCTCCAATTATCATCAGTATGTCTCCACAAGGACCAACAGAAGCATAAAAACTTCTCTCAGCACTAATCATTCATTAGCCCAACTCATACACTCAATTCCCTGACTTTCTCTGTCCTAATGCAAGTTACTTAAGAATGTCTTACAAAAGGGGCGCCTGGGTGGCTCAGTGGGTTAAGGCCTTTGCCTTCAGCTCAGGTCGTGGTCTCAGGGTCCTGGGATCGAGCCCCGCATTGGGCTCTCTGCACAGCGGGGAGCCCTTCCCCCTCTCTCTCTGCCTGCCTCTCTGCCTACTTGTGATCTCTGTCTGTCAAATAAATAAATAAATCTTTAAAAAAAAAAGAATGTCTTACAAAAGATATGAGTAATTACTTTTTTAATATTTTATTTATTTATTTGAGAGAGAAGACACAGTGAGAGAGGGAACACAGGCAGGGGGAGTGGGAGAGGGAGAAGCAGGCTTCCCACTGAGCAGGGAGCCCAACGAGGAGCTCGATCTTAGGACCCTAGGATCATGCCCTAAGATGCCCAACAACTGAGCTACCCAGATGCCCCTATGCCAGTTAATTATTAATGCTGCTATTCACTCTATCAGAAAATCAGATTAACAGCTATGAAGAATCAGGTCAACTCAAACATTTATTAAGCACATACTGTTATGTACCCAACTGCTAGTTACCAGGATTCCTCCATCTAAAAGAGTAAGTCTCTATAACGTATTTATGTTCCCTGGATTTGGTAGTACATGGGACAAAATCCTTTAGGTCCTAGCAATAGACAGAACCAAAAAAGTCTGTGTGATCCAAGAGAATGGATGAATGCTTATACAGAGAGGCTCCAATGAAATGGTCAGCCTTCCTTGATGCTTCACATTAGTAACCACCTAAAGGATCTTAAAAGTTGGAGAATTACAAAAATACACATGCAGACAAATATATCTTATAAAATATTAATATAGAAAACTAATTATGGAAATAAAAGTACTAAGCAACAGGTACACCTCACAAAAAAACACATAGCTAAAAATTTTGCAGCTATCATATGCACAGCAGAAAAATGTCAGGTTCCAACTCCTGCCCTAATTTTTTATCTTCCTAACAGTATCATTATCTTCTCGAATAAGTAAAAAAGGTAGTCAAAGAAAGATAGATGGACATCAAGTATTTCTTGGTAATCTCACCGTCTAATGAACACAAGCAATATAACTGGGGAAACATTGGTTTTATATTTAACTACCACTGTTTCAATGTGTTAGTATTCAGCTATCAACCTTACTTTCTTATACAAACTGCTACTAATCTGCCAGAGAGAATACATTATACTTTTCATGATTGTAGCAACTGGTTTCCTGAGTAATTACAATAAAGAGTTTTCTAATGGACATGGTAAACTTAAGCTAAAGAGCACACCTATTAAGGTTATCTTAGGGAAAACTTCAATAGTATATTTTCACCTATTTCTAACAAAATGTTTTATTGTACCTCAACAAAATTCATCTCTTTACTACAGATAATTTTCAGCACAGAAGTACCATAAAACGTGTAGCTTACGTTTTAGAGTTGAAATAGATACTCCAGTCTAGAACTGATAAAATAATGGAAGAAGTGTATTTTTAACCAAGTAATTTTAGAAAGTCTGTGTGTGTTCCAGATTAGAATAAGTGGATTTCCATAGAAAGGGTCTGCAGCCATCTATGTAATTCATGAAAAATAATGGTAGCTCTACTTTACATTCACACAAAATTCATTTAAATTTTAACCTCGGCATCATCTGCCTACTACAGTAAAGAGTATGTAATTAAAAACTATTCACTAAGAGGCCAAATATTAGACAAAAGACTCAAAGTACAAGTTAGTCCATAGGTCTCCACAAAGAGCTAATCATGAAACAAATTCTGGTGATTACTATGCAACTAACCCTCCCCCAAGAGAGGACCTAACTGCACATAGCGGGAAGCGGGCAGCAGGAAGAGATGTAGTCAGAAACCATCACTTGCTCCAGGTTCTTGCAAGCCCACAAGCAGTGCTCCCAGTAAACAGACCTCCCAGCCCCTGCCGGCATGATCACACTTCTAGCAACACCCACACCATCCCAAGGATATTCTCACTTGTGAGAGGTTAGCATCTGACAGAAAAAGCACTCTAAAATAAAAAGCATCTATAAAAATTTAGACCAACTTTAAAATTTCATCTCAATGACCAACATATTTGCTTAGCTGGAAAAGATACTGATGTAACCACTAGTTTGATTAAAAAAAAAAAAAAAAAAGACTACCAAATTAAAATACATTGTACTTGAATTCCAAACCTAAGGGACTCGGATACAACATTCCACTAGCATATGATAACCAAAAATTACATGAGTTAAACTGCCTCTCATCTGAATCCATGAAAGTAGACTTCCAAATATACATCCATTATGAAAAACAACAAACCTACTGAATTTTCAGTTGGCCAGCTTGTTGGCCAGCTTCAAACCACGATTTTCAAAAAACTGTACTTAAATGCCTTGAGTTGTTTTTTTTTTTTTTTTTTCCAAAATAACCAAGCAACTAATCAAAGTAGGGCAGGAATAAAAACTACTTCATCTGGGGGAGCTGGCTGGCTCAGTTGATGGAGCATGTGACTTGATCTCTGGGTCATAAATTCAAGCCCCACATTGGGCATAGAAATTACTTAAAAATCTTTAAACAAAAACTACTTAATCCATCAGCACCAGACAGAGCCAACAGTAATATATATACAATGTATTTTTTAAAAGAAAAAAAGTATAAAATTCAAAGTCTAAACAAAACCATGAAAACACTATTATAAATTAACCAGATATACTCACTCAGTGGGGAAACATATTTGCAAGGACACCTACCACAGCACATGTCCTAAAGCCTTTTTAAACTGCTTAACATGACAACCAGACACCATAATAAAGCAACTCAGTATTTCCTGTTAAAAATGAGTACATCTTATAAGTAAATGCAAATATGTAGAGGATACAGTATGTAGAAAAAAGGTAGAATGATATATGTAGTATGATTCCACTTATATAAAAACAAACAAAAAAAGGAAAAGGTCTGGAAAGGTATACACTAAATTGTTAGTAGTGCTCACCCTCTTGGATAGGGGATTTGGAGACGTGGAGCAATGAAGAAATGTCAAGGGTGGATTTTTACTTTTTCCTCTATTAATATCTGTATTATCTTACCCCTCTGCCATAGGCCTTTATTGTTTAGGTAATTAAAAAAAGAAACCATTTAAAACATACTACCAGAAACTGTTACTGTTCTTAAAATAGCACCCTTATGGTACATCCAGAGATAACAGTAATATACCTCCAAAGCTTGAATTTTAAAGCTCCATCCTCAGAGATTAAAGAGGACAAAGAGACATCACAATTATAATGCAACCCTAGACTGAAAGGAGAGGACACTGTTGAGACAACTGGTAAAATGTAAACATGAACAGTAAGAGTTAACAGTTATCATTACAAACAGTAAATCGCCTGGTCATTGGTTATCCAAGAGAACACTTTTGCTTAAGTAATACTATGAAATATTTAGGGGTGAAGAGTCGTGAGGTCTGCAACTTGATTGAGCCAAAAATAAAATCATGTATATTCTTTTATATAGAAAGATAAACCAAACGTGACAAAATTTTCAATTACTGGTGAATGCAGATAAACAGTATGTGGAAATTCATTACACTATTCCTGCAACTTCTGTTCAAGTTTGGTATTTTTTTTATTTTTATTTATTTTTTATTTTTTTTTAAAGATTTTATTTATTTATTTGACAGAGATCACAGGTAGGCAGAAAGGCAGGCAGAGAGAGAGGAGGAAGCAGGCTCCCTGCTGGACCCTGGGATCATGACCTGAGCCGAAGGCAGAGGCTTTAACCCACTGAGCCACCCAGGCACCCCTCAAGTTTGGTATTTTTTTTTTAATAAAATGCCTCCCCACACCCTGCTTTGGCTCCTGCCCCCCTCCTACCCTACCCCTTGCCCTGGATCTCTTTCAAAGAAGGAAGGATTCTAAACTTGATGCTTGGTAACTCCAGATGTAATGGTTCAGTTTCTAATATGAATGGTTTCTGAGGGCCTTACGATAATGGCTCTTAGTGCATTACAAAATAAGGTACTCTACAGTACTTTGGAAGAATTAACAGAAACAAAGCTGGTCAACTTTTGATTCTGTAACCCAGGCTATTCATTCTTTGCCATCCAACGTATGACTCTTCTAGCTTCTCTGCAAAAACTGGCAACAGTCATGGAACACCACCAATTATCAAGTCAAGAAAAATTATAAATATCTGTTAAAGAGTAAATTATAAATTATAATACACTTCAATTTTTTTAAAGGGAAAAGATTTAATCAGTCAGTACAGTGAAAAGTGGCAGAAAAGATTTGGGGATATCAAAGTCCCACTGAGGAAACTAAGAAAGTATGGTCAACTAATAGGTTAAAAGTATGTCTTTGCAGTTTGAGCTTTTCTTAGTAAAACACAACTGTATCAACAGTTGCTTGATACCTTTCTAAAGACATAATGTGTCAGTATTAAGAATGGTCGGCCTGAATCTGGCAAAGAGCACAGAGGAACATAAATATTGTAGAGGTATACTCTCTCCTTAAGTACGAGAATAGTTGATCAGGCTTTCTTGCCAGGAAACCCTCCCAGTGGTATTTCCTCTTAGTTGGCTTCCTATGGCATCTCCATTCCCACTGTTAACTAAGGTGAATTACAAGAATTCTATGAGAACTTGACCAACCTCACTGCTTTATATTTTATTAGAACATGTAGAAATATTTTTTCCCAGTTAATAAACTTTATTTTGGCCAAATTCATCATGCTTTTCTTATCATGATGCCTTGTACTCTTCTTTCTAGCTGCATCTTTCCATCCAGTCCTAATAATAAAAGAGCTAACACTATCCTAATTCTTAAATTCTCATAAAACCCTTTGCAGAAAATACTATTATGATCCCCACTTTATAATGAAGCCAAAGCAAAGAGTAATTATGAAACCTGCTAAGGTTCATAAAGCTATTAAGTAAAAAAAGAGGTGAGATTCTAAAACCTAGCTCCAAAGCCCAGGGTTTAACTTTTTTGTGTGTGCTTTGGACAAAAAAATTTTGGCAGTCTGATGAAGCCTGTGGATTTCTTCTCAGCTTAATATTTTTAAATGCATAAAATAAAATACAAGGATTACAAATGAGACCAATTATGTTGAGGACAAAGACCCCAAATGTGTGGTACAGTAATATATACGCTTCTTAATGTAGTGGTAGATCTCTTTTCTACTATAATGTAGAGACGTAATGATGTACATAATGTAATGCTTACATTACATCAATGTTTTGATGTAATAATAAACATTAATATTTTGAGGTATCTACAACCACAGCATATTTTTAAAAATATTTTACTTGAACTAATAGTAAAATCACAAGTACTGTTGGTAGTCCTGTAGTTTGCTATTTATATTGGCAATTAAAAGAAATGCTAACTTCTAGTTAGAGGTTAGTGAAGAGGTAATTTTCCCAAGTTTAAGGATGCCATCCAAGTTAAGATCCCCCCCTCCATTGCACACTATAATAAAAGCCTCTTAATACTGCAATTTAAAGGGATCACTCCCGGGTCCTGGTCTCTTTCTTCTCAGGCTCCCTTGGTGATCTCTTCCAGTGCTGTGGTTCTAATACCAGGTTGATGACCACAAAATGTATCTCTAGTAGTCCGGACCTTTCCCCTGAACTCCAGGGGACCATCAATTCAACCCCAATGTCTAACAGGCATTTCAAACTTAACCATGTCTAAAACTGAACTCCTAACCTATTTCCCAAGCTTGTTCTTGTCACAATCATACCTGCTACCTTGGTTGATGGCAATTCCATCTTTCTAACTACTCAGCCAAAAAACCTTGGAATCATCCTTGGCTCCTCTCTCACATGCCACATCTGATCAACAAATCATTTTGTTCATTCTTCAATGTATACCCAGAATCCAATCATTTCTCACCATCTCCTGGTTACCACTTTTACAAGTCACTAGCAGCTCTCTTCCAGATTGCTAACTTCATTATAAGTCTCCCTGCCTCTTCTGTTCTCCCCTGCAAAGGGAGGTGATCCTTCTGAAGCTGAAAGCAGAGCACATTACTATTTATTGCTCTTTTCCGTTCATTCCATTTTAGCCATACCAGACAGAATTCACCAGGTCTGCCTTAGCACCTTGGAACTATTCCCCCTACCTGGAATGCTTTTACCCCAGGTACCAATGCGGTTAACTCCCCCCCTTTTGAGTCTTTGCCTAAGTATCATTCTCAAGAAGGTACACCTAGTCTACCTTATTTTAAAATGTCACATCTTCCCCAGAAATTCTGGATTCCCCCTTACCTTGCTCCATTTTTCAAAGCACTTTCCTTTGACTATTCTGTATTATTCATTACTACCCATCACTAGGAGGGGTGCCCACAAGGGCAAAATTCTGTTTTGTACAACACTCACCTCTAGTGCACCTATGTTTGGCACAAAATAGACATGCATATGTTCAAAGTACAGCACTTCTACAGCTGTTAAGTACTTGCCTCTCTTATTAGAAGAGTTCCTTTAAGACTTTAACTGGATCTAATTTCCAGTGTCCTCAACACCTGGCCCCAACAGCAGACACCTAATGCACAGATACTCAGGTGATTACAGCCATTTTCACCTGAAACACAATCCTATATGCCACAGGAAAAAAGGCCAGCTCTCACAGCTGTGACTGATTAAAGAGTGCAAGACAAACACAGAACATCAGGTTCCAACAGTTACTTCAATCAAACTGAATTTATGTTTCCTGCCTCAATTTTTTCACGTATCTAAGAACCATTCCAAACTACCTAAAGTCTAAAAGGGGCACTTGGTCATTCCTTCCCCCAGGCACATCACCCCCTCCAGTCAACCTAATCTTTCCAAGCTTGACTTTAAATCCTGCCTCTTAAGTTTTCCCTGATGACCCCAGCTAGAAGCATTTATACATGCCACACTCTGTGCCAAGGGCTTTTCATACATTCTTCTTTCTCATCCAGTCCTCCCCAAAGCCCTATGAGGTTGCTACCATCACAATCCCTATTTTGAAGATGGGAAAACCCAAGCTTAGAGAGACGGAGACACTTGTCCAAGGTTCAACTAGAGTTCAAACCCAGGGATGTCTGACTCTGAAATCCAAGTTCTTTAACCCTACACTGTACTGCTTTTCCCCCTTCTGACTAGCTTCTACATACTACCTCAGAGGGCCTCTTGTCAGTTCATTTCTCTGGGTTTCAGTTCCTGCATCTGACAAACAGGTGATGTTGTTCAGGATGCCTACTAAGATCCCTTACAGTATTAGAACAGAAAATGTGTTATAATTCTTTTCATACCCATGCAGGTTAATACACACACACACACACTTAAGAACTTAAGTCACTTAAATATGCAAAGCGGTGGCGACATAAAAGCAATGGAAATAACTCCAAGACCTGTGTCAAACAATAAACATTCTTGATTCCTCCCCACTCAGGTCCATCAAAGATGCACTTCTGAGTCCATTTTCCCACATTATGAAAAATTATATTTTCCCCAAGAAGTGTAAGGATGTGATCCTTAAGGCTTCTGGGCTTCACCACATAAACTGATAAAAAGAAAGGTAAGCAGGCACTTAGTCCAATCAGGGGCTAGCATGTTTTTTCGTACAGGACAACTGTTCAGTGTTTATTGGATCATGATACAGAATGGTTTGAGGTTCTCCAAGTCTCATACCAAAAGCCTACAACATGAGCTTTTAACCGGACTGACGATGGTGCAGTAAATTAAAACAATCTAATTGAGGTAATGTTAACCTAAAACCAAAGAACCCGAGAAAGGATAAAGCCATGTTGAGACAACTTACTATCAAAAATAAGAGCTGGGTTTGTCTAGAAAGGTAGTATAATTATTTCTCTTTGTGTGCAGAAACCACCATCAATATCCCAATATCATCCTTCTGTGTTGCAAATGAATCTAAGAACTACCAAGTAAGATCCAGACATTACTGGACCAAGTGGAAAAGCTTTAGCAAAGGGTTAAAAAAAAAAAAAAAAGATAGCTGAGCTAATAAAATGTGTCAAAAGAGCAAATCTCTTGGAATCCTTCTGCACATAAAAGTGACAGTTTCATCTGAAATCCCTACCAACCGTTAAGTTTAAAATGAGTCGTATATTCGTAGGTCTAGACTTCAACCAACACCAGCAAATGGAGTTTCAGATAGCTTTTTAAAACAATAGTCTTGTGAGGGCATAAGGAAAGAAGTGAATCCAGGCTCTCGAGTGGAAGCTCTCCGAGGTATCAGATACAGTAGCAGATACAACCCTACCCAGAAATTTAAAAAAAAAAAAAAAAAAAAGTCCAACTCTGAAAAAATACTATCGGGCAAAACTGTATTTCAGGTTTCTAGACTGCTGTCTCTTCAGAGAATCCTCAAACGATCCTCGGTTTTTAAGTAAGTCTTTATGAGAAGTAGAAAGTCATCCATTTAGGGTAAAAGGGTCCTGTAATCGAGGAAGTAGTGTCCGAAAGTGTGCAAATCCCACAATCTGGAAGAGAACGTCTGCCCCTCCGAAGGCTTTCATTTTCGGGCGGAAAAACAAACCCGGTGTCACCTCAACATCGGGGCCACACAAACCTCGCCACCATTACAAAACCGAAGTGCCAGAGGTGCAGAAGCTGAAGCCGGAAGCACTGCGAGGCCAGGATCGAGTTCCAGGAGGGAAAAAAATCAAACCTGAGAGTGCAGCCCGGAGCCTCCGCGGCCCCAAGCCGAGGGAGGCACGCTAGGCCCTTCCGGTCCCAGCCGCCGTCGCCGGGAGGCCGGGCGACAGGCCGGGCGACGGGCCGGGCTTCCACCCGAGCCCGGGGATTCGCGGCCTACCCTCGCCGGTGCCCCCTCGCTGACTCCGACACCGGCAGCTCCTCCGTCTCGGCCCCTTTGCCTGCGGCGCGGCCTGCGCGCACCGCGAGGAGCCTGAGGAGTCCACCGAGCCTCGGGCCGGCCGGGTCGGTGCGGACGCGGCGGCGGAGGCCGTGGCCGCCCCTCCCCCACCGGCCCGGCCCAACCGCCGCTGCGACGCGAGCAGCCGCGCCAACGCCGGGCCCAACCGCCGACCCGCCGCGGCCCTGGCGAGAAGCGGCGGCTGCGGCGGCGCGGGCCTGCTCCCCACGCCGACCGCGCGAGTCCACCGCGGGCCCGTTACTCCTCGCGCCGGCCCGCGCCGCCGCCCGTCAGGACGCGCCGCCCTCGGGGCTCTGGCGGAGGGCGGCCGCGGCGGGCCGCGGAGCAGATACTTACTCAGGGGTCGGGTGCTCGGGGTCGTAGAAATCCCCCATCTTCGGAGGCGGCTGCGGCGGCAGCTGCTTCATCAGGAGCGGCTGGAAGCGGCGACGCGAGCCCCCTCCCCGCGGCAGGGCGACGCGCGGGAGGGGAGGGGAGGGGAGGAGGCCGCTGGTCCGACCGCGGCGGCGGCGGCGGCAGGGGCGGCCCGCGTCGCTTGCTCGCTCGTTCCCTCCCTCCCTCCAGCGCCCGCCCGCCGCTCTCTCCCCCACACACTCACACGGGGAGCGACGCGCACCCCGCCAGCCCCTCCGCCGCTCAGGCCCGGCCCCTTAAAGGGACACGCACGGGCCGCGCGTCAGCCGCCAGTCGGCGCTCCCGCAGCTGCCGGACGACCCCAGGCGGGGGCGGGTCGGCGGGCCAGATCCTGCCCGCGGCTTCCCGGAACAATAAGCGCCGGACCCCGAGCGGCGAAGCCGCCGCGACCCCTCCCTCGGGCCCACCGAGGCGGCGGGGGGCTGAGACGTGATCCGGCCCAGCCCCGGGCTGTTGGCTGGCAACGTCGGAGGAACGGCCCTAGCCCGCCGGGACTCTACCCTTCCTGCCCCGCCGCGTGGGAAGACCTGCCCGTCCGGAGCAGCGGAGCCCACCGCGGCGGCGTCAAGGGCCCGCCTCCCGGGCCTCCGAGCTCTGAGGTACCGCGGTCGCCGCGCCTCCCGAGCCTCTCGCCCTTCTCTTTATTTCTCCTCCTCGCTTTCGCTTCCCCTTGCCTCTTCATTTCCCCCACCTCAGCAGGTACGGAAACGGAGCCAGGCCCGGGATTCGCCCGGAGGCCGAGCTCCCGGGACGCCCCCTCCACCTCCCCGCCTCCTTCTGGGTCTTCTGCCCCCACCCCAACTCTGCAAGGCCGCAGCGCCCGTCTTCCGCGAGGCTCTTAAGGCCTCGGAACAGACGTCCCAGTCCAAGGCTGTTGATCACTTTCCTGCGAAAATGACGAGGTGAGAGTAAACAGGACAGCTTGAAAGGGCTACGGTTTTTATTTTGGGGAGGAGAAACAAGAATGCACAAAGCCTTTAGCTAAACGTTTAGGACATTGAAGAGTTTATGGCAGTTGATCATTTTGGAAATTGGGAGTTCATACGGTCGACCAGCTTCGGCGGGGTAGGGGTGGGGTGGGTCGCTATCATTTCAAATAGGAATTTAACAGCAAGCAGTGGTTTGGGAGTATGTGTCACGGACTGACCGTGTGCCTCCCACCCGCCCAGTCTAGTTAAAAATCCTAAACTCCCGGGTTTTAGGAGGTGGGGTCTTAGGGTGATTAAGTCATAAGGGTGGAGCCCTCCTGAATGGGATTAGTGCCCTTCTAAAAGAGACCCCATTGACCTCTTCCTGTCTGCCTTGTGAGGGAAGATAACCAGGAGAAAACAGCAGGAGGCTACAACCTCGGAGAGTTCTCCCACCAGAGTTCAGCCATGCCTGCGCCCTGCTCTGGGATTTCTAGCCTCCAGAACTGTCAGAAATAAATGTCGGTTGTTTATAGCCACCCAGTCTGTATGGTATTCTGTTACAGCAGCCTAAACCCAGACAGTGTGTGTCCTAATTACTGAAATGTGATCTTAGTGAACACACACTAATACCAGCTCTTTTTTATATCCTGTAAGTGTGTGTGCATGTACATATGCATATGCCGGCAGTCTCTACCAGCGTTTTATCATTTCTCACTTAGGGATTATGTTAGCATTTTTTTCTGTTGCCTTTAGGCATAGAATCCAGGTACAGGGCCCATCTGATTCCCTAGGTTTAAGTCTCTCATGACCACTTCTTTACAGACCATGAATGTTACATAATTTCTTTGTGCTTTTTTTTCTCATTGTAAGATGAGAATGTTAATGTGGACAGGTCTGTCACTGTTGCAAGGATTAAAGGAGAGAATATTTGTAAAGCTCTAACTTCCAGTAAATGTCAAAAGTTAATCAGACCTTTTATTTCAGTGCAGTGGTTAAGAGCTGACTCTGCTTTGCATCAGATACCAGCCCTGCCACTTTCCAGTATATGACACTGGGCCTCATTACTTTTCATGCAAGATTGTTGGAAGATTGAATACTGTTAAATGCCCTCATCTGTTATTGTACCAGGGTTTTTGCGCACATATTTTAAATTCAAAGAGAATGCATCCTCAGAACATATTCTTGGGTCTGGCCTCTTGATCAAAGCCATGGAATAATTTTGTCTTTAGCATTATTAGATAGTGACTGTCTCCTACTTTGTTACATAAAGCCTTCTGCAAATGTGTTTGAGGGAAAAATGTCAGAAGTCTTAAGACAAAACATAAGAGGTATTAATTCCTAGAGTGCTGAAAATAAAAACCTTCCTAATTGTTCTTGCCATTACTGCTTCCTGTTGACCCAGACCATCCCATCCCAGGGTACCCTAGGGCAGCCTTTAGCGACCCTGAAACAAACTTGACTCTGGCATCACTTGCCTTAGGGGACCCTTTTGGCCCCAAGTTAGATAGTTGATCTCTTGAGCATAGTCTCCAAACTGCTACTTATAAAAATTTTTAAGGTAATATATTAACAAGACTGTTCTTAGAACCGACACCCACAAAAGCCATACAATGAAGATAGTGAGGTACTCTAAGGTGTCACCAGGTAGTACCTTTTTATTTTTTTCACTGTACCCAGGCCAAAGCTATGCTACCTTAGTGGGAATGTGGCTAAAGCTCTAGGAGAGAGGGAAATAGTCATTCCGCCTTGAACCCACAGCTGGAGCTGAATGGGGAAGCCACTCCTACCCACTTACTGTTGCTTCTTCCCATCTCACTTGTCTCTAACCAAATCTTTTCTCCAGATGGGGATTATCAGGGTACTGGTTGTGCTCCTCAAGAGATGCCAATTTGGAAAAGACAAGCAAGCCCTAGGCCTTCAGTCCTAGAACTTCTTAAAGTCCTTTGCTTTGCCGAGAGGGGGCAGGGTTGGCAGTGGCAACAAGGCCAACATTGGGAGTGGGAGCAGGGCAGCGTGGGAAATTATATTTCTACCCACATGCTCCCTCAAAAACTCACCTTGGCAGAGGCAGGCCTATTCCTGGTAGCCATAGATTGGAGTTAATAGTCATCTGCTGATACATGAAAGGTTGGATATCGTATGAAAGAGGCGGTTTGGGAGTATACATGAATAATAGACACAAGCTGGGTTTTATATCAAAATCAAATGTTTGAAAGTTCAGGCTTGCCAGTATGAGACTCGTGTAAATCACAACAATTTGTGAGATACTAACTCAGTTTCCTTGACCATTTAAATATTATCTTGAATCTGTTTCCAGCCGTCAATGATCCTTATCATCTATTTGTTCTCCCCCCCCCTTTACTTTTGAATAGAGGAATGGTCTGTATTACATATTCCAAAAATGTATTTTTCTTTGGTCTCTGGGAACCAAAAATTGCCTGATACTGTAAGTGTATATTAACCATAAAATCATACATACACACAGGTCCATCCTAGCATTAGAACAGAAACATGATTGGTTGTGGAGGCCACGGAAGGTTCTTTCTCTTTCCCTCTCTGCTGCTCTTCTCCACCCTTGGGCATGTGCGTGCTCTCAAAAAAAAGAAACATGAGTGGATATTTAGAAGCTGTTATATACAACTTTTAATGGTGTTTTCCTGTTTAGTTTTAGTAGATCAAAAAATTATTCTAACTGAAATGAATTCATTTCCATTAATTAAAAAATATGAGATAGTTTTTAGAACAATGTGTATTACTCTACAAATGAAAACCTTGGATCAAGTGGTTTAAATATGTATTTACTTCTCTGTAGGATAGAAATCTATAAAACCAACACCTTAGCATTTAGGGAACATGAAATGTGATAATGTCTGAGAAAGAAAATTAGTACATGTAAACTAATAGCTATGCATTAAAAAGTTAGCTACCTTACAAATTTATATATTTTCGTAAGGCTCAACATACTTGCAAGTTATTTTAGATTTAGTCAGTATACAAAAGAACGGTAGCATAATTTAGAATAATGGTTATTTTTGCTGTTCTACACAAATCCTTGACACTCTTTGGCTCTGGAATTCCTTAGAGGGAAAAGGATAATTACAATTGATTTTTAATCATGTTCAATCTGCAGATCTCAACACAACTTAAGAGGAATCTAGAAAACAATACACAACCTATATTGAATTCTATCACATACATTATTTGTATCAAATTAGCACCTTCCTATATAGTAGTATTGTACTCTGTAGTTGTCTTTCTCTCTTTCGTACTTCTTTGTTAACTGACTTTCATTACATAAGTCTAACTTCCCAGCTCATAAGTTCATTGATGGCAGAAGCATTATTGTCTTTAATATTTTATAGTGTTTGGCCCTGTATATACCAGGTGTTTAATGAATACTTACTTGGCTACTCTTTTGAAAGCCTTCCTTTTTTTTTTTTTTTAATTTTTTTCTTTTTCTTTTAGAAGCTCTGAAGTGTTTATGTTGGATTTTTCGGTCAAGACTAGATTGTTGAGCAGCTGATAAGCTGCTGACATCAGGTAAGCACTGTCTTCTGTGAAGACTCCTTTGTAAGCTCCTAGGAGCCAACCATGTTACTGGTCTAGAAAGTGCTGACTTGAAAGAACCATACACTTAACCCTCAAGTACACAAGAATAGTATTAATTTCTTTTCATTGTGTGTTAATCTTGTCTTCCCTACGAGAGTACCAGACACTCAGGCAAGTGATTGTAGTGTTTGTTTTGTTGTGTTCTGGATCTTGGCACCCTTCCAGAGAATTCATCTCCGGTGCTCCTTATTACATCTTCCTTCCCAGCTTTGTCTCTCTCAGGAAAGGATGAAACTCAGTTTCACAAATTAGTAAACCAAAAACCCCAGAGGTTAAGGGACTTATCTAGGGTCACATGACTAAGAAAAGTAGAGTCAGGATTTGAACCTGGCTATCTGATTCAAGACATTTTCAGACAAAAAAATCTGGAGTTTACGACCAACAGAACATACTCCCTGATAGAGAAAGGAACAATAAGCAAAGAAATTGGTAAATAAGTGTTAAAACTAAAAAAGTAACAAAGTAATAATAATAATAATTTGTGTGGTTAAAAGACTAAAGCAAGATAGAACTCATATCCTAGACAACAAAATCATAATTTGGAAGTGGGAAAGATGGGGTGATGATTGGAGTTAAAGTTTTCCAGCGTCCTTGTATTATTTGGGAAACGGGTAAAAATATGGATTAAGCTTTATTCTTTTAAGTACTCAAGTTAGAATATCTCATCTTTGGGGCACCTGGGTGGCTCAGTGGGTCAAGCCTCTGCTTTTGTCTCAGGTCATGATCTCAGGGTCCTGGGATCAAGCCTCACATCGGGCTCTCTGCTCAGCAGGGAGCCTGCTACCCCACCCCCACCCCCCGCCTGCCTCTCTGCCTACTTGTGATCTCTCTCTGTCAAATAAATTAAATAAATAAGTAAATAAAATCTTTAAAATATCTCATCTTTTAAAATATCTTTTTTAAAAAAATTATAAAACAGACAAGGAAACAAAATTCAACCATATTTTATCTCTGAGACATTCTTAAAACCAAACATAGAAAAATGTAAAAGGATGAAAAAACACGTCAGGCTAATATATCAGTAGAAAGATGGTAACATCAGACTAAGAATAAGAGGGGACGCCTGGGTGGTTCATATGGTTAAGCGGCTGCCTTCGGCTCAGGTCATGATCCCAGCATCCTGGGATCAAGTCCCACATGGGGCTCCTTGCTCGGCAGGGAGCCTGCTTCTCCTTCTGCCTCTGCCTATCACTCTGTCTGCCTGTGCTCTCTCTCTCTAACAAATAAATAAATTTTTTAAAAAAAGAAGAAGAAATGAAGGGTACTAAATAATGTTAAGTTCAGGACCCTAGGACTTCAGAATTCCTTTTTTTTTTTTTTTTAAGATTTTATTTATTTGAGAGAGAGAGTGAGCCAGAAAGAGAGAAGGAGCCAGGGGAGGCAGAGGGAGAAGCAGGCTCCATGCTGAGCAGGGAGCCCAACATGGGGCTTGATCCCAGGACTCCAGGATCATGACTTGAGCTGAAAGCAGATGCTTAACTCTCTGAGCCACCCAGACGCCCCAGGACTTCAGAATTCTAAACATGCATGCACATAATTACATGTCCTTAAGATACAAAAAGCAAAATTTGACAAAACTACAAGAATAATGAATTTCCCACCATAGTGGAGTTTTTAACATACCTCAAAATAATGGATAGATATTATAGACAAGAATCAGAAGATATGAACAACATAATTAAAAAGATTGAATTAATAGACATATCTAAACTGTTAAACTCAACAGAACACTCATTTTTCTAAGGTGCATGTGTGGAATGCTTATGAAAATTGATCACATACATGTAAGTCTATGTACTAATTGTCAACAAATTTCAGATGATTGATGTTGCATAAGACATGTTCTCTGACAAATAAGCAGTTAAGTTAGAAATCACTAAGGAGGCGCCTGGTGGCTCAGTTGGTTGACTGTCTACCTTTGGCTCAGGGCATGATCCCAGGGTCCTGGGATCAAGCCCTGCACCAGGTTCCATACTCAGTGGGGAGCCTGCTTCCCCATTCCCCCGTTTGTGCTCTCTGGCTCATTTTCTCCCTCTCTCTGTCTCTGTGTGTCAAATAAAAAAAAAATTTTTTTAAAAGAGAGAGATAGGGACATCTCGGTGGCTCAGTGATCATGATCTCAAGGTCCTGGGATTGAGCCCCGTGTTGTGGCAGGAGGGGGAGCAGTCTATGTCAGCGGGGAGCCTGCTTCCCCCCTCTCTTTCTGCCTTCCTTTCTGCCTGCTTGTGATCTCTCTCTCTCTCTCTCTGTCAAATAAGTAAATAAAATCTTAAAAAAAGAAAGAAAGAAAGAAAGAAATCACTAGAGGGAAAAGAACACATTTGAATATTCAAAAGCATGCTTATAGTCAGAAAAAAAAAAAAACAATGGGAATCAGGAAGTAATCGCAACTAAAGAACAATGAAATGTAAATCCTGGATTCTCATTACTAGGAAAAAAAATTTTCTTTTCTTGTTTTTTCTATATGAGAAGATGAGTTTTAGCAGAACCTACTGTAGTAATCAAAATATATGTAAATCCATCTTGCTATATGCCTTAAACTTATATAGTGATTTATGTCAATTATTTCTCAATAACACAAAAACAGTGAAACAAATAGCAAAGTCATAGAATATAGCTAAAGCACTAAGTAGAGGGGAGTTAAGAAAATACTTATGTTACAGGAGAAAAAAGACAAAATTGACAAATCACATGTCAAATTTAAGAACTAAAGTAGAAGTAAAGAAAAAGTGAGATGAGAGTACAAAATCAAAGAAATGGCATATAATGTAGAAGATGCACCAAGCCAATAATTATTTCTTTTAAGAGACTATGGAACAACTCCTGACAAATTGGGGAAAAAATAGAAGATACAAATAAATAATGTAAAGAAGAATAATGTAAAGAACATACAAATAAGGAAAAGAGGGACAAATTATAGAAACTACAGGGATTATAAAATTAACCCCAAAAATGAACAATTTGATACCAATAAATTTGAAAACTTAAATCAACTTGGACAACTTTCTGAAATATTGCAAAGTAGCAAAACTGACTCAATGAGAAATGGAAAACCTATCTGGTCCTAAAACCATTAAAAAATAAATTAGTAGTCAGTTTTCTCTCGAAAAGAAAAGAAGGGATGGATGAACAGATGGACAGACAGATCCAGACAGGCAAGGATATGACAAGAAAGGAAAAGTTACAAGCTATTCTCATTCTTGAACAAAGATGGAATGATCCTGAACAAAATACTAAAGCAAATCTAGCAATTTATTAAAACGGATAAAAAGTCAGGACCAAGTTGAATTCCAGGAATGAAAGTTGGGGCTCAATATTATAAACTTTTTAAAGTAATTCACCATATTAACAAATTATGATAGTGTGGTAGGCGGAATAGTTCCCCAGAGGTGTCCACTTCCTAACACCTGGAACCTGAGAATATGTTTCTTTGTGTGGCAAAAGGGACTTTGATGTGATCAAGTTCCAGACATTAGGATGGAGAGGTTATCTTTTGATTATCTGCACCCAATCTAATCACAAGTCCTTAAAAATGAAAGAGGAAGGCAAAAGTGTTGGTCAGAGATGAAAAGGACAAGGACTCAATCTGCCTGTTGCTGGCTTTGAAAATGGAGGAAAAGGGCCGTGAGGCAAGAAATGTGGCAGCCTCTGCAAGATAAGAATGAGCCTCGCTCATTTTACAGGCAGCAAGAAAACAGGGACTGTGGTCCTACAACTTCTAGGGACTGAATCCTACCAATAACCCAGATGAGCAAGTAGATTTTCTCACAGAACCTCCGGAATGGAATGTAGCCTGACAACACTGTTCTTAGTTCAGTTCGATCCATACTGGACTTTTGGTGTGCAGAACTGTAAAAAAGTAAATGTGTGCTGTATTAAGCTTCTAAGGTTGTACTAATTTGTTACAGCCACAATTGAACGCTAATAAAGATGGTACAACCAAATACTTTTAGATGCAGGCAAAAATATTTGTTGAAATTCTGTAACTGTTATTAATTTTTTAAAAGATTTGATGTATTTATTTGAGAGAGAGAACAAGCAGGGGGGCTGGCAGGCAGAGGGAGAGGGAGAAGCAGGCTCCCCGCTGAGCAAGGAATCCCTCCTGCCATGCAGGACTCGATCCCAGCACCTGGGATCATGACCTGAGCCAAAGGCAGACACTCAACTGACTGAGCCACTCAAAATTTTAAAAAAAGAAAAGAAAGAGGAACAAAAAAACCTTTAACAAATCAGGAATAGAAAAAAATTTCCTTAACCTGATAAAGACCTAGAGCAGTCATTCTACATAATTATGAAATAAAGCATTTCTTTTGAAATTCAAAATAAAATAAAATATTTGCTGTCACTGTTTCTATTCAACATTGAATTTGAGTCCTAGCTAGCAAAATAAAACAATGAAAGAAATAAAACATGTAAGGGGCTTCTGGGTGGCTCAGTTGATTAAACTTCCAACTCTTGGTTTGCTCAGGTCATAACCTCAGGATCATGGAATCGAGCCCTGCATAGGGCTCTGCGCTCAGTGCAAAGTCGGCTGGAGATTCTCTCCTTCTCCCTTCTCTGTCTCTCAAATAAATAAATAAATAACATGTCTTTAAAAAAAAAAAAAAAAAGAAATAAAGCATGTAAGGAATGAAAAGCCCAGTTGTTATTACAGGTGGTATGATTGTCTACTTAGAAAACCCAAAATAATTTACAGAATAATACTTATAATGACACTTCTTCAAGTTTTTCAGATTAAAAAAAAATCAACTGCATTTCCATAATCCAGCAAATAGAAAGCACAACGAAATAAATCATACCATTTACAAAAACAACATCAACACCAAACTATTAGAGCTGGGTTATCTTACTGCTTATCCATCTGGGGAGAAAGTAAAAATGGATCCTTATTTTGTATTTAGCCCGAAAGTCAATTCCGGATGGATGGAAGACTTCAGTAGAAAAGGCAAAACATGAAAAGATTTAGAATAAAATATAGAATAATATCATATCTTTGGGACATGACCATGTGATAGAAAAAATGTTCTTAAAATTCAAAGTATAAGCCAAAGAAGTCAAAATTCAGCTCCCTTGAAACTTTGTCCTCAAAAGACAAAATGTGAAAGGAAAAATAATAAACTAGAAGGAAAGATCTGCAACACACATAACAACAACAAAAGTACCTAGAGCTATACCCCAGTACAGTAGGTACTAACCATGTGTGGCTGTTGAGTACTTAAAATGTAGGTAGGCCAAATGAAGATGTGCTGTAAGTATGAAATAGATTCCAGATTTCAAAGAGTGCCAAAAAAATTTTTTTATGTATTACATCTTGAAAAGATAATATTTTGGTAAGTAGCTTGTATTATTAAGTAAAAAAAATATATTAAAATTAATTTTGCCCAGGGATTCCTGGGTGGCTTAGTTGGTTAAGTGGCATACTCTTGATTTCAGCTCTGGTGATGATACTTGGGGTCCTGGAATAGAGCCCCGCATCAGGCTCCCCACTGAGCGGGGAGACTGCTTCAGCATTCTCTCTACCTCTGCCCTTTCCCCACTCTCTAGAATAAATAAATAAATCTTTAAAAAATAAAATTAATTTTTTCTGTTTCTTACCACTTTTTCAAATGTGGCTACTAAAACACTTTAAATTACACCTGTGACTTGCATTTTATTTCTATTGGACAGCACTGATCTAGAATATACAAAGAATTTGTGCAAATCAGAAAAAGGCAAAACCTAATTTTTTAAATTGGCAAATACCACCGAAGAAGAAAACTAATGGCTAAGAAACATTTGAGAAGATGTTTCAGGGAAATCAGGCACAATCCAGTGTTAGTGGGGATGTTAATTGGTATAATGGCTTTGGAAAACAATTTGCCATTACGTTGTAAAGTTGAGTATGGGCATACCCCCATGGCCAACAATGATGCTCTTAGATATACAAACTACAGAAACTTGCACATGTAGACCAAAGGCCATGTTCAGGAATATCCATAGCAGTATTGGCAAATGTCCATACAACATAGTATATTTATATAATGAATGATTAAACAGCATTGAACATGAATGAACTTTTCAGCTCCATCTATCAAAATGGTTGAATCTCAGGAATATAATGAAAGAATATATAATTTTTTTTCATTTATATGAAGTTTTACAAATCAAAATTAACAGATTATGCAGGGAATTGAGCATGATGAAACTCAAAAGGAAAAGTAAAAAAAAACTCAGGTGTTTTTTTTTTCTAAAGGGGGAAAAGGAACATGGGAGCACCAAGGAGGCTCCAGAGAATCACTAAAGCTCTATTTCTTAAACTAGGTGGTAAGTCCGTAGTTATTTGTTTTACTGTTATTTTGTCTACCCTCTGATTGATTAATAACTGTATCTATTTACTATTTAATAAAACTTGTGTGTGTCCTTTGACCAGCAAATTCTATTTTTAAAATTCTAGTTTATAGAAATAAAAGTACTAGTACAAAGAATAAATGTACAGAGATATTATTCGTATCATTACTTGTGTTGGGGGAAATAAAGAGAATGCTCATAAATAAGGGAATGGAGGAACACATTTTACAATATCCATGCTAAGGAATATTACACTGT